>NC_138905.1:160277050-160877050 GCF_965231255.1 Vanellus vanellus | reverse complement strand
ATATTCATGGATTATTCACATCTGAATACTTTGCTTGCTTGAACTGCATTAGCGTATTTGGCCCCGATCTACAAAATATTTTAAGTGAAAAATCAAATTAGAGCAACTTTTCCTGGAGGAAATCAGTTTCTCTTTGTCTCCCTTTCTACAGATCTAGTGCAATTAATAGTTTGAGACATTGGATTAGTGTTAGACCATTAATCTAAATATTTAAAATAGTGACAGATGGTGCCAATACAACACACAGTGTGATCCTGCAGGAAGGAGAGCCCAGCTATGGGAGCAACACCAATATTCCATATGTTCAGGTTGTTGGTGAACATTTTAAAGAGAAAATGATTTTGCCCCAACAGCAACAGAATTGACACATTTCCTACATAAACCAACAAGTTGTCAAACTAGTTCAGGAACTAAATCTCCACGTTTTCAGGCCTTTGTCAGGTCACTATTTTCAAACACAGAAAACTGACTCCACTGAGCCAGGAGAAGCTCAATTTCCTCTCATTTATAAAGATGAGAAATCTCTCACCTTTAAAGTCCTGACACATTGGCCTTAACCTTTTCTGTGTTGATTTAGTAGGTCACAATTTTTGTTTAAATAAGTAGTATCTGATGATTACTTCTAGCGAAAGGAGAAGGGAGCAATACCCAAGCAGCAGCATTCTCCCCTTGCTCTTCTTTTCCCTCCCTTTCCCCATTCCATGTAAATATGTTGGTTTGTAAAGGTTCTGCAAATTTCAGTATGGCTCAAATAACTTTTACAAGGCGTTAAGAAAAAACACAACTTCCACAGCACACCTCCAACAGTACAGATGTTACCTTTGCCCATCTGGCCATCAAACACATTACTACTCTGTCCTGTATTAAAGTACCCTTGCTTTAACTTTCCCGTGTGCAGCAAACTCTTCCCTCCTCTACGACTTCATTCGGCCCACTTTATGGTGAGTAACACCAAATTCCAGACCCTTTAAGGTAGCCACAAACTCCCTCTGTACGGTAACTGACACAGTGGGAGGCCATTTGCTGGCTCAGGACACTCAAGAGCTGCTACACCACCAACAGTAATTTTGCTGTTTTGTCATATTCTGCTATCAAAGCCTAAAGGATGTTTTCAAACCCTATGGACCATTATGCTCTGCTCAGTTGTGCAGATATGCTGGACGAATGGAGAAAGAAAAGGGAGTAAGTACCAGGATTTATTCTAGAATAAAAATAAATACAGCTGGTAAGGGTATTTAGGTAGAAAGAAATGCACCTAGTCAGCAAGAGAGTCTTGCAACAAAGTTTTAAGCAGAGTGTCGCAAAAACACATCCATTTCAAAAAGGAAATTTAATCCAAAACATTTTTTTTGCCATTGAGTTATCTAAATAATACAGTCTAATTTTATTTATTTATTTATTTATTTGAAAATGCTTAGCATCCTGTAACTATGGTAACAATTTGCCTTGCTGAGTGCATCTTTGTTAACGTCCCCTTGCTGTAGTAATGCTTCCATCACCATCTGGCAGTGACAATTTTCTTGCTTGAGTGAAAATTCCTCCAAAGTATAAAAATCAGGCCATTTATTTTTAGAGGGCTGACTGCCCCAGCTCCTATTGACTTGCAGAGTCCCACTCAGAACCTCTGTAAATTCAGTCATGTGATTCTGATATGTTAATGAAGGGGATAAACAGCAATGTAAAAAAATATTGTTACAAAGCTAATCAGTTGCCCTCTTGCTTTTGATAGAGAAGGCCTTTGAAAGAAGATTTTTCAAACTTTTTCAAGGAGTAATGTTTTAAAAACCATGTACTCCACCTCACCTCCTTTGCTTCACATAAAAATCAGTGGTATTAAGCAGATGGCAAAAAAAATCCATTATTAATAAGACAGGTTCCAAGAATATAACATGAAGACTGGGAAACCTTTGGTTTCCATGGTAAATCATTTGACTCTAATACACTTAATAAACATGTTTAACATTCCATACTCAGTGGGTCAAATGCAAATAATGTAATCACAGTTATTAGGTCAAATAAATAAGGTAAGAACTCAGAAGAACAGCAAAATACCAAATATGTGTTGACAATGAGCCAGGTTGGACAGATATAGAAGCAAGAGACCTTTCAATCATGGGCCTCCCTCCTGTCTATATTTTGACATTTCAGTAACTCTTCTGAATTCTACTCTAAAGCATAAAACAGTGTAATTGCATCACAAGCATAAAATAAGCATTATTTTTCAGTTAGAAATAATATGTTACTAAACATTTAATTAAATTAAGCTTCTTTGACCATGGTTCTGGTTTGCGTATCTGGTTATTAAAAGTCAGTTGATTGATAATAGATTTTTGCATTAGACATTTTCCTCAAAATTGCACAAAACCAGCCAAATAATCCTTCTGGTTTTGGAGGGAATACAGGTAACCAACAAGCTGATGATAGAGCTTAGAATACATTTTATACATATTTATTTATGTCTTTGGTGTACATGAAGAGTATAGACCAGACGTAACCATAGGGCCACTTTTTTTTTTAGGATCACTCATCCAAGCATGTGCCACCGTTGATTTCTCCCTTCACAGGTCCAGAGCTTTCTATGTATGTTCATATACAGACATATCTCTGCCTCAGAGTGATTTTTTTTTTCCCTGAAAGGAAAAGTTTTCAGGGCAAAAAAGGAATTGACAGTAGCAGCTTAGGCTGGCATTTGGAAACAATGCAGAGAACAGCATGTAGCTTGACAAGAAACATATTGATGGAATAAGCGTATTGATGGTCACAATGGGAGAGACGAGAGACCACAATGACTTTAAATTTCTAGGATGATTCTCTAGGGTTTGAATGCTTTCTAGAAGAGATACGCTTTAAAGTGAGGATATTTAATACGAACACTTGAGAAAAACATCTGAAAAAAACCCCAACCCCAGAACAATGAATCCTATTCTGCACAGTATCAAATAAGTCAGATTTCTCAGTAAGAACTCTTTAAGTTACCTTAGAAAAATTACTAAATGCCTGGTTATCTTTGATGATTCTACATCTCTCAGGCTTGGAGTCTCAATATACCTCCCCAAAAGCAATTTTACAAAATCTGGGGATTTTTTTATATTACTGCAAGCTTTCCCTCCTTCACAAGGGACTATATTTTTTTTTAAATGCTTATTGAAGAAATATGCTACAAATTTATTAAATATAAGATACATTATTTTATGAAAGGACTGAGGAGAAAATTTTCTATTAAGTGTCTAGTTTTATTTTTTAAAGGAGGTTAGCACGTGTAAGACAACTTTGGAAAGTTTAGATAGTCTCTGAGGAAGACTATGACCAATTTCCTGACCAGGAAGTATGATAGCATGGGGTTCCTTAGGCAAAATTATAAAGTCCAATGTTTCTGTTTTCTTCTTTATAATGGAAAAACTCAAACTTCTATTGAGATCATTAATCCTTCTTTGTGTAATAAGCTGTTATAAAGTGCACTGTTCTTTTCACTGGGAAAAAAGTCATCTGTTCAAAAGTATAGAGAAAATTTAGTATGCATATTTACAATGCAGAAGAAATTATCAAAAAGTCACATGAACAAAACCAGCAGAGCTCTCAGAGCTACAAATTTCTTGAACTGAGATGTGAAAGTAACAATTCGCCACGTTCCAGCCACGAGCGCGGTGCTGACATGTGTCTAACTCCACTGAGGCAGTTGGGAAGGAGCAGCTTCTGATGGGGCCAGTCTCTTTACTGAGCCTGAGTAGGTAGCCTGCAGTCGTTGCCCATTTCTTAGTGAGGCTAAAGGGAGGTGAACTGAACCATCACCCTGCTTGTCACTCGTCTCCAGCCATGCCGTGGAGGTCGGCATAGCTTCGCAAAAGTCGGTGGCGCTGTACCATGAAGGAAGCGATGGCGTGAAGATGCGAAGCTTTCTGAGCAGTGTTAGACTAGAATTTATTTCATAGAATGAAAGAACCATAGAAAGGTTTGGGTTTCCTTGCGTACGCACTACAGGTTTGCCTCACCTCAGCTGCAGGAAAGATAATACTTTGGTAATTCCCTCGCCTGGGAAGTAGATGCATAAGAAGGCTGCTGCTTCTCTTTGGCTGTCATCTGTTTTGTTCGGACATCAAGTCCATGACTAACAATTTTCTCTTCACAGTATCTCCAGAATCCCATCTCAGTGTTCAACAAGAGAAAACTCCTCTCTTAATATGGCTAATGAGAATTATAAATAGCTCGAAACAGGCAGAAAAAAACAGATGGGCATATTTATAAACTTGTTATAAGAATTATAGGCTAAAAGATCAAAAATAGAGGGCACCAGAAATTATTTTAAAGGCAACAATCATTATATTCACAGTAAAATAAAAGTAATATATTTGGCATAAAACAAGAAAACTATAAGCTATGGATCAAAGAAAAGCCAGCCAAAAGTATACCCCAGCTGCAAAATAAACAGACATTAACATAAAACTACTGTTAATCTGATTTGTTACACCTGAAGAGCAGTTTTCAGGTACGGAAGCAATTCAAGCCATGCCATCTTTCCAATTTACATTGTAAAACTTCAATATGACTGAAGAACCAGAATGTTATTTTTTTAAATATATTAAACTTCATACCCTAAGTATCCATTCTCAAAATCTACCCTTCAGTCTCCTTATGTGTTGCCTTTCATTATTTATAACAGAAAAATTAGAAAATTCTAGCAAAAGGCAGAAAATACACCCACACACCTGCTACTAAGTATCTACTTATGTCCATAGGAAAGCTTCGCTTAAAAAGGTTTTTTGCATTCTTAGCAAATTGCCATATCTACTTCACCACATTAGGAGGGTTGTTGCAAACTCTGTTTGCAGGAAATACAGCAAATCCGAGACTGACATGTCGCAACATACATTTTACATTCACAATTCATCCAACACAGATACCAGGGTCTTTGCAGCTAACCAGGATTTCTAGGTGCCGCAGGGATACCAAGGACCTTCCAGGAGTCCCCAGGTTCCACTTTTCTTCCCCACTGCAACCAGTAAGAGAGTCACTATTCCACACCCATTCCCTTTAAAATATTTTTCATCCACAATACTGAGATGAAGATAACATGTACCAGTATAACACAGAGGTGGTGGCCGCTCCACTATAGGCCAAGAACATCTCCTGAAATTAAAACGGACAACCTTCTAAGCTGCATGGGGAGAAGGCAGCTATCATAGCCAGAGGTTTTTTGATGATTATGCAGACAAATCAGGATCACATAAAAAAAAAAAAAAAAACGAAAAAAAGAAAAGCAACTCCCTCCACACCCAGCTCAAGTAACTTAGTCCACAGTAATTATACATTCTTTTGAAACTTTTAAAGTGCCATTTTTCTTGACATCTTACTAGCCCATGCACTTTCTATCAAACAGACAGATCTATTCAATATCTGTCATGTCTACACAACAAAGTTATGATGAAAATTAATGGTAATGTTATGAACCTCAGAATAAAAGCAATTAACTTTTTTTTCCAAATGCCAACAGTACAAAATCTCTACATCTTAATGACTTCTTTATCATCTTACTTCATATTTTTCCACAACATGCAGTTACTATCTAAATAAAATATAATCTGGGGGCTCATTTTCCAGAATGATGGAGTAGTTTTTGCTCCATGTTGACAATGTGAATTTAGGTTTTACCCTAGTCTGGGAAGAATCTCTCCATCAAAAGGCTGAACTTCCTTTTAAATGGACCAAGCAGGGACAGATCATCCAAAACGCTTTTGTTTCTAGTTTCACAGTAGAAAGAAAAGAATTATCCTTGACCACAGGCATCGTGTCAGCCCATAAACAACAACAGCATGCTGAGGATTAAAGTAATCCATTATAATGGGTTCTTCTCTTTACAGGAAAAAAAACAAAAAAAAAACCCCACCCAGATTCTATTTTACTGGGTGTCAAACAGATAAAGTTTGTTCTAACTTTTCCATTTACTTTCTTGACACACAATCTATGAAGATCAGTTAATATACAGGATCTGATCCCTAATGTGCTCTTACCAAGAGGAGTGCAGATTCACTACTGCGTTGAGGATTTACTGTGTTTTATTCTTGTTTTCAGCTGAAATGGAAAAGCTTTCCCACCATCACGGCAAATAAAAATGCAGCTTTTGTTTCATAATTATCACAGCTATTCAGAACTTGAATATATGACTTGTTTTTTGCTGTAGCTGTACTATGCAGATCTTAGGGGTGTCATAGAAACTAGGAATGATTCACTGGGCAGACATGTTTCTTCTCAGTCAAGAGTGAACCAACAACCCAGAACAGTACTAAGAAAAATTGTGCTAATGAAGATGGTATCTTTCTTGAAACAAGTTTTTTACACATCATTTGCTTTTCTCTATTCCTCTTGATAACTGAATTCAATCAAGCATTTTTTTTTTCATAATTTTTGTGCTATAGCTATGATGCTATATATATCTGCCTGATAAACACTGCCAATTTGTACCACTTCAACAAGAGGGCAGAAGTGTGAGCTTTATGACAGCAAAAAAAAAAAAAAAATCAAACAAAACCAAAATGACAACATCTTTTGAATAACTTCTGTGCTTTTGAGTGAAATGTTCAAATGCTACAGAAAACAGTACTTTTTAAAGTAATACAAGTCCTCTCTCTAGCAGCAATCTTCCCCGTTATTTTATGAGAAAGATCCCTCTAACCTCCCGACAATCTCTGTTATGAAAAGCTGGGTACCATCTCCCTGTGCCATTCAAACTAATTAAGATTCTGCAACTAGAATTTAAGTTTACAATATTTTGATAAAACTTGACACAGAAAATCGGGCATTTCTCTATCAGTTCTACAGTATTAGCTTTTCCAAAAGATAGCACACGCTATGCATGTAGTCGATTTTATTTTAAATAGAAGGATGATTACCCTTTCCCCATCACAGCTGTTTTCTCCAAAATCCCATATACAGTAGCCTATTAAATATTTTACAAGATAACGGATGACTAGAGGACTTCAGATGTCTCAATGGGATATAGAACCTTCCAGTTTAAGTTCAGTCACATTATGGCCAAGAGTGACCCACTACCTATGTGTCGTATATAATATTTCATTCGTCGTCTTTCTTAAAATTCTTCAGGCAATTAACTAACAAAAACTGGGAAGTTGTGCTTTTATAAAAAGCAGGAAATAGCAGTACAAGGCATCACCATATGATTGAGCACATTCTGTGTTAAGACCAGTAAGTAGGGAGAGACAAAGGAGAAAGGGAAAATTACATACCACTATTTGTGTTTGTTGTAGTCCTCCCTCTTCTTCCACCCTACAAAACAAGATCCCATACAGCAAGCGTTATCTACCTACTAGGAAGCAGGAGGCAAAAAGACTGTCAATCACAGGGGTATTACATACAGTAATCTTCCACCCTTTCTCCCCCTTGTAGTCATTTAAAAAATCGGAACAAATTTTGTAGAGTTAGGAAAGGTACTATTACAGAGAAAGTCGGTATAATGTAAAAAGGGGAAAGAGGGAGGAAGGTAGGATGGGAGAAAACAAGACTATGACAAGCACAATAACTAGTATGTAATTTTGCACTTTTGTATGTTGTGTCTCCTCCCACCCTAAAAAACAAGATTCCATACGACAAACAGAAGTGGCAAGAAATGAAATCGAGATATAGGCTTTTCTTAATTGCCAGCCTGAGGAACTCTTCAATCAAAATCATCCAGATTAAGCAATAAGTTTTGTTGACAAAAATAGTGGCAAGAACTGTATCAAGGATCAAATCTCAGCTTTGTATACAGCAGGCGTTGCCTCAGTCCTTTGGTCTAGAAGATTAAAAAGCTTCTGATACACTGTTCATGAACAGGGTGACATCTAAGGTTTTTCTGTACCCAGTGGAGTATCTTCACAGCACTAAGCAATGCTTATTTCAGGTATTACTAAAAACTTCCTTTCTCATAGAATAAAACAGATCTCTTCTTCACATGAGTGTGGTCTAGGTCAGGGAAGATGCAAGTACATTTGATGGCTTTTAAGAAAACCAAGAGATACAGCAGTTCATATATAATGCTGAAAACTGAAGGAAAGAAACACACACTACACAAATGAAATCTGAATGTAGTAGTCGGTTCAGAAAAATAACGAAGTCTGACTTCAACGGGTATTTGCGTAGAAGCAAATCAGAGGGCTCAAAGAGACTCACACAGAAAATTTTGGAATATCCAGATTTTGAAATACAGACTGCCCTTTGCTTATAGTCTAACAAGTTGTATCTTGAATACACCAGGTACAGAAACATCTGGAGCGCTAAGAAGTGTTTTTTTGATGATCTTACTGGAAAGGGGAATTAACACCCAATAACTTCAGAGAACACTTGATAACAAAACTATCCTAAAATAAGAGAGCTCAACAGATGTAAACCAGGTTCAATGCTTAAAAATATAAAGAAAAACTGATGTTGTACTTATAGACAAATATGATGAAATTACTAGTAAACAGAATGAGGTAGGTGGGTCAAAGATGGTTGTAGATAAGTTCAAGAAGATTGAAAGAATATCTGTTGAAATACATACCTTGCTGCAGGAGGTTATTTCACTGTTTCTACACACATTGAAATCTCTCAAAGTGTAAGTAGGCAACTAAGCCAAAAGGGGAAGAGATGGGGAGTTAGATGCTCATGCATTAACTGGTCAAGTGTTACAACAGGACAAGCTTTAGAAATGCGGTTTCCTGACACCTTAAACACGTGTTTCTTGTAACTGCCAGTTCTGGATTATAAAAGAGCTGTTCTCGAGAAAGACATAAATCACTTCTCTATATCAGTTTACACAGAAGCTACAGTTCATTCACTAAGCTATAAGAACTAGAATGTAATTAAGCTGTATAGTTTTGAGTAATTATTGCAGTATTGGGGAGCTTGCCAACTTTCGAAGGTGAATTTTTTAAAAAATAAAATCTTTACGTAAATTTATCTACACCAGATGCAAAGGTTTGAACATATGAAAGTTAAAATTCTTCAACTCCTTTTGAAGTCTCCTTTAGAACAATATAAATAAGTCACAGGGAGCAGACAGAGCAAGAGGGAACAGCAGTATGATGGAAAAGGAAAACCCAAGAAAAGACTGAAAATAAATATTCATCTCCTATAGCCGAGTTTTTTTCCAAGAGTAAACCCAACAGAGGTAAACTTTGAAAGCAGGTTGAAGACTGAATAACCCAATAGAAAAAAAAATAAACTCAGAGACAGAGAAGCTGTGAGAAAATAGAAATCTTCTGTTAGACCCAGGGAACAGAGCAATTAAAATAGATGGAAAGCAAAATAAGTTACCTATTTGCCTTGTTGCATCTACAAAACACTTTATAAACTTCTATTCTCAGGTAGCAAAGAAAATATATTTGCAGACAATGACATTTTAAGACTGACAAGAAAACTGAAAAGGCACAAAAGAACAGGGGAATGCAGCATCACCAGTTGACCCACTGGATTAGGGGGGACAAGGCGTACTGGACCCTGTCGCAACTGCACACAGGCAAGCGATACAGCTACCACGATACCCTGTAACCTCTGGCTTCCTAAATATGCCATTCATGGCTGGGTAACCTGAACCAGAGCCTTCAAGAAGGCTCAAAGTCAGCATCTTGCTACAGATCCAGAGGACACACCACCTCTGCTGTTGTACCTAGAGAAATGTTTGCCAGAGGAGAAAGGATCTCTGGTAGAAGGTCCAACAAGGAACGTAACTGGGATCTGCGGCGCAGGGCCGCGTTTCTGGCTTTTTGGCTGTGGAGCCTGTTTTGACCTGACAGCCACCTTGAGCTCCAGTCAAGTCTTGCTTACACACATCCATCACTGAAGATGGAGGATAGCAGGCTCGGGTTTCCCATACAAGTTCAAACTCCCCTCCGTCATACACATTTGATTCAGTGGGAATGTCCTAATAGACCTAGCAGTCAGATTACATCATCATTAAATGCAATTTGCTGTCAGATACACAGTCCCTGCCCAGATTAATCCAAGTAAAGCCTGCACAGCGTACATAGTGCAGAATACCAAAGCAGGCCCAAATCTCACTGCACAGTGCTGGTAACATGAGCGTAATGCTTTTAGGCCCATAAATTCTGCTCTCAGTCATCTTCACTCCAAATAATACATACGATTTTCTCGCCAAAAACACATTAATGGCCATGAAACCCACAGAGAGCACAGTAAGAGATGTCATTCACTTGTGGTACCTGGAAGATCCTTTAGAATGAAAAGTTTGCCAAAAAAATGATACAAGCAATTCCTACAGTGCAAAATTTGTTCTTTGGGAAAAATCACCAAAGCATTGATTTTAGTTAAATATACTTTATTGAAATGAAATATGGACATTTTTATCATTCTTTTTCCTATGGAAAAAAATGTTTGATCCCAACCAACTCTACTGAAGCTGTAGCAGCTTCATGAGGACTGGTGGTTTCCTTATACAAAAGATATAACACGTTGGAAATATCTGATGAAACACTGTACTCAATCAAAGGCTGAATTGGCTATTTTTTTTGGTGGTAAATATCATATCCTAAAGGTTCTTGCAAATTCACCTCAAAATCACTAGAGTGTTTTGGTTTGTTTTGTTGTTGTTTTTTGTGTTTTCTTTTTTTTTTTTTCTCAGAAAAAAGCTGTCCCACTTGGGAGTTCTCCTATAGTTCTGCAAAACAATTGGGTTTTGGTAAAGTTTTGCATCCATATAAATGTCATTATTTCAATAACAGGTCCCACTAGTATGAGTAGATGACAGCCATAATGCTGGAGCAAGCAGTGCAGAAGCAAAAAGAAAAGCAGCTATTTCTGCCAAAAGGGACTGCCTTTTCTAGCTGGGACACGATCCGTTTAGCAAGTGGTGAATGTACACGGGATAAAGAGTACAGAGTGAATCACTATTAAAAAAGAGAATGACTAAATAATAAGAACAGTTACAAAAAGACCACCTATTGGGCAGTGGAGATGAAGGACAGCTTTATCTATTGTAAAGAACACATCAGCTGCCAGAATAATTGAGGGGGGGAGAATAAAAATAAAAAAAGCCAAGGAATATACAAGGACTTACATAAAGGCTACTGAGGGATCACTTAATGATTTAACAAGAAAAAAGCAGAACAAAATTTCTCTCGGATTTTTTAAAAAAGACTATACCCACCTGTATCTGAGGTGTGCATTTTAGCATGAGCTCAAGCAGAAGACACACACCTGAAAATGACATTCAAATACTGGAACTCCTGGATTCCTTGAATTTTGTTTGGCAAAGGAGGGGAATAGATTAAAAAAAAAAAAAAACAACAAAAAACAAAGAGAAAAAAAACCAAACCAACCCAACCAACGAACCCTGGGGGGCTAAGAAATGGAATGAGGAAATGAGATGGCTACAACTAACCGGCTGTGCTCTGCCAGGGTGTCAGTGATATTGAATATTTCTGCGACAACATGCAATGCTCAGAGCTGGTAAAATATAATTTTCCCACTTCTCCAAGAGACAGAGGCAACCTGTGGCATGTGGGCCAATAACGCAGAAAAAAGTTTGAATATTTTTTTTCCTCCCCATCTGTCTTTTAGACATGCGCAAAAGGAGATATACCTCATGACTGAATACCCCATTGTCCTTTGGAAGCAAAAGGTTTGGGCTCAGAAGCACAAGGGTTAAGAGAGCCAGCGAGCTAAGGTAGGATGCAACTGGATTGTTTATACCTTCTTTTATTAAATTTTCTTTCTGTCTCCTCCTTGCAAGTAGGTGGAGCTATATTGCTTGTTGTATGGGAAGTTATTTTTGTGGGAGAGGAAAGCACATATGAAAATAAAATGAGGATGAAATCTGAAAAATAGCGCTGACAATGTCTTCATTGGAGGCTCACCTATCTTTGAAAGATGAGCATAAGCAGCAGTATTGCAATTGCCACACAGCAGCAGCAACTTAGATGATGGAGGTAGAAGAAAGGAAGGAAGGAAAGAAGGAAGGAAGGAAGGAAGGAAGGAAGGAAGGAAGGAAGGAAGGAAGGAAGGAAGGAAGGAAGGAAGGAAGGAAGGAATAAACTACCTACTAGATGAGAGTATGGAGTTCAGTTTTCAGGCATTTACTTCTACACACATATTGATGAAAAAAAAGTGAAAAAATACAAATCTACAATAATGGTAACATTTACTAAATGAAGGAGACCAGACATTTTTCACACATTTCAGTTGGGCATGCAAATAACCGTGATAAGACTGCACAATTTTGATTCTCTACAGTCTTATTTTTAACTGTTATCCTCATAGTGAAAACAATGGTGAAAATATCCTAGGCTGGGGATTTATTGTCTGGGTCAATTAGGCTTTTGTTCTAGATAGCTCACTATAAATGCACATATCAGTGTTTACAGTGCTCTGAAGACATTTCATAATTGTTTAGAAAGGTGACCAACCTCCTCTGGCCTAACAGCCTTCATAGCACAGCCAAACTTATTAGATACACACATAACAGCTAACAAATTGTAATATAATTAATAATTATTCTCTCATCACAAGTTAATCATTCGCTGTACTGTAGACAGGCGATGAGTCAAGCAAATACCAGCTGTAAAAATGCAGCCATATAATTAAATGAGTTTATTTTATTTATAAATCAGCACCTTTTGCTATTCCAAGTTTGCTTCATAAACAATTACAGTTTGACAATACCGTGTTTACTATTTTAAGCCATTTGCACACGAAGACAATTACGTTCAAGGTGCTTTGGGAAAGGAAAGAAGATAGCATGAATATAAAACAGGATATAAAAACTGTAGTTAAGTGCAGCTTTGATAGGATATGATTATGGGGACTGCAAGAAACACCAAAAACCCAGAAAAAATATATTTATATTGATCTATCAGGCTGATCCAAGAACTACTAGAATAATACCATATTACAACTGGGTTCTGCTGCAGTTGCCCACTTAAAATACTGCTGCACTGACACATTTAAGAGAGATGCTTCCTTAAGGAAGAATGTTATCCCTCAGTTGTATGAAAGCTAGAGCATGTGAATCAACTTTGTTCTCAGTTTTTACAGCAGACAGTGGGTTTCTGGACTATAAATAAGCCTCTCAGGTTCTACCGCAGTGTAAGTCACAGGTCTAACTATGCAATCTCGGTGCAAAGCTGTTCAGTTGTGGCTGATTGTGCATCGTATCTTTGAAAAGACTACTCGCTTCTTTACACTTATTTGTAATATTTTGAGTTGCTGGACATATAAACATACTTTTTTGTGAGGATACATAATGAATTACACTCTTTCTGATGTAAAGCATCGATCTAGGTGTGAATCCCCTACAATAGTACTAAAAAAACCCCAAGCTTCAGGGAATAGCATAGAATGGCCATCAGGAAAGACACAAGAGAAAATCCTCAAGAAAACACACGTGAAAAAGCTTTTATAAAAGAGAAGAGCGGGAACATGTGATGAGAAGGTAAAGCGCTACATGTAGGATTCACATGCAAGTTAAGAAGGGTGATGACAAGACATCTAACCCGGAGAAGGAAGCAGGATTCCCGCCTACAAAAGCTGACACACCACCCCATGAACAGAGTGAGGAAGCACACTTGGAGGAGAGAGAAAGAACGTTATGGAGAGATGGAAAAGAATTGGAGGCAGATTGGACAACAGAATAAGAGAAAGTGTGGATGTGTCTATGTGTGTCGGGGGGAGACTGGCATTAAAAGAAATTAAAATAGAAGATAATTAACAGAGAAGTAGGCATTAAAACCAGCTGAAAATAGACTTTAAGTGAGATTAATTAGTCTTTAGGAATACATGAAAGAAACATCCACATAGTAAGTAGAGTGCAGGTAAATTATACTTCAAAACCTTTCTAGAAACCTCAGTGTTTCTGTAGGTCTCAACAGCACACTATTCTGGCTGCCGAAAACAGTTTTTAGAACCTATAAAAATTATACAATACATCTATGTGTTTAGACACAGCATTTAAATGCCTGAGGTTGTAGAACTCCGTTTGAATACTGAGGTCTTTTTGTTTGCTATGATAATTCACTCTTACAGGTAACAACTGAGCTGTTTTTAAAACTTGTAACACCCCACCCCCGGCATTAGAATAGGAGCTAAGACGTCTAACATCCATTGTAGAAGTGTTGATTATATCCCCCCAGTGCATTACTTATTAACTTTTTCTTTAAAGAATATTATGTGCTAAAGCAATAAGAACACATTATGCCGGACTGTAACAGCTTGAAACCAGGGCTGGCATTTTGTCCAGTCTGCATATCGGACAGCTGTTGAGTGGTACCTAACTTACATCAGCAATTACTATCGGTCCGGCACATGGTACAGAATGACAAATGTCTTGTCTATTTCCTAACTTTTTTCCTTTTTTTTTTTTTTTAAATGTCTTGGCTCTTTTACTGAAAAATCTCAAGAATGGGCTCAAAAGGAAAGAAAAATAAACTGCACAATCCATGGAAAATGAAGTACCTACCTATGTCCTGTACCTTTTAAAGCCCCTTCTTTTTACAGTAAGTACGACACACCCTTTGTAAGTTGTTGTAACTTGCTGCATAAGACTACTGAATAGAGACTAGATTTGCGCACATTCACTTGCTTCTGCCATAGCTCTCCAATGAGTGAAGAAATAAATACTCAGCTATCTCCTCCCCACGCTAGCCTCAGAAAGAGCCATCAAGAAATGCTTTGTAGATTATTTTTCTAATTGCCCAGCTTCCACTCAGGTACCTAAAAAAGATTTTTCCAAAATGCTTAGCAACTGACATATTTAGCATCTTCAAAAAAGCTGATGTCTTATTTTGATAGCTAGATAGGATTGGAGTATCTTGCTGGTGTTTTAGAAAAAGAAAAATCTGGTTCAGGAAACCCAATCTTCTTCCACTGCCACCAAGTGAAAAATACCTTAATGGTACTGGAGTTAA
Source organism: Vanellus vanellus (assembly GCF_965231255.1). Lineage (NCBI taxonomy): Eukaryota > Metazoa > Chordata > Aves > Charadriiformes > Charadriidae > Vanellus > Vanellus vanellus. The sequence goes on along the minus strand of NC_138905.1, from coordinate 160,862,162 downwards.
TTTGGACCTTAAACATATATTCTAGCATGTTGTCCAGCTCTGCAAATATATTAAGTGGACAAGGATACAGCCTACTACGTACCCTTTTAACTTGTGTGAAATAATAAGGAAGGACAGTATAAGACATAATTAAATTAAGATACAAGACAAGAATCTGCTCACCTAAATGTGCTCAAAGTAAAGTATATTTAACAAGTGAATAAAACACGATAGTTCCTAACATAGTACAACAAAAGACTCACCTGGGTTAAATACTTTATTAACCTAGACTGATTGAAGGTTTTAATTTCTTAACCAGCTGTCCTTCAAAACAGCATAATTTAATCTGGTTTCGCTTCCCACTATCGAGTTGTTCGCAGAAAAAAATTTTGAATGGATTTCCACCTTAGTCTCAAAATTTCTTGACAAGTAAGATAAACACAAAAAAAAATTCGATTTCCTATCAGTCAACATAGTAATCACACACACAATAAACTTGCTTCAGCAAAGCTGCCCGAAGGCAGGCTACCCATATTCCCACAAATGAACCCCAAGATGTATGTGGTCCTCCCTGTCCTCAGACACCAGATGACATCTGTAAACACCCTGGAATGGCAGAGTCCAGCACGCTCAAACATACATGGTATGTACTTTCTCTCTTACTTCTCATGATGAACACTGTTTATATGTCAGGGAATACTGACAGGAAATCAGTATAGGAATCATTATAGGAAATGGTACCCGCTCCTACTTGTCAAGAGTTTCTGAAGACATCAGTGCCTCCTCCCATTCTCTTTGTGGAGTTTCCTCCTTTGCAGAGTTTAGGGATAACAATAATCTCCACTCCTGACCTTTCTAACAGCTGACATCCAGGAAAATCTCAGGCCACACAATCCACAGCCTCCTTCAAATTTCTGCAGGTGACTGATACTCAATCAGCCAGGTCAAAATCCATTACCCTGCTCAGATGTTCAGGTTTTTGATGTTATCCCAAGATCATTTTGGAATATTCTGACCACGACAAGGACTCAAAATTGGATTTAATCCAGCATTTTGCAATCACAAATGGGGAAAATCAATCCCTGAACAAAGACACTGCCACGCAGTTCCAGGGAAGGAGCCCTGGGTGCTGCCTGGAAGAGGATAAGTGTTTCCTAGCGCAGGGACTCAGGTCCTGCAAGCTGAAGAGCTCCCCGCAAAGTCTGAAGGACTCTTAACACTCCTCAAGATAACATGAGCAGTTGGAGTTCAATTTAAAGAAACCTCTGACAGTCTTAGCTGGTTTAGAAAAAACATCACTAGTTCTGTTTTACCATTTGCATGTCAAAAGAGGTAAAGTAACCTGGAAAAAAAATTATACCACCCAAAAAGAAAAATGCCTAATTTAATAACATTGACATCTCAGTCACATGAGATGGAACGTTTTAGCTAAAAAATCAGAAATCAAATGTCTTTCAGCTTATAGGTATTAAAGCCACAAAAGATAAATATTATGCAAATAAATACAAATGAACACTTTTCTTCTTTGAGTGATCTGACTGTAGTCAAACAATTACACACACATCCATAGGGATTAGGAACTTATTTTTCTAACATGAAGACACACCACATCCAATCCTTCAATTTAGGAGAAGAGTAATATCATCACTGAAGATCAGCTGAGAATTTTAGGTAACATCCTACACGCTAAATCTCACCACCACTACCACCCCTGCTGATTCAAAGGAACCTCTTCGGTACTTACACATATGCAAGGAGTTATACTAAGATATAGGTTGCTGTAGGTTCACGTTACAAATCATCACACGGATGGATATGCAGTATGTATCATCACAGTTAACATATATTTATTAAGAAAATCAAAAGGCATCTGACCACACAGTTATGAAAAGGATTGTATCCAGATTTTAGGGATTTAATTATTATACTCAACCGTAAATTTAAGATGATAAATGAACTAATTTTTTTCCAACTAGTGTTTCAGCTTAATCAATAGCTTGCACAACAGGCCACAGCTTCAGCACATTCTCTTGATTTAAGCACTTTTAATCATGCAGTCTAAAATATAGTTAAATTATTCTCTTGTAAACTACTATCTTTGGCTCTGGAAAACAGAAAGCTTCCAAATTCTACCCAGTTAGAAATTTTTCACTAAGTTTTATGTGAAATTAAGGTTTCCAAATTTTATTGACACTTTCTCATATTACTACGAAATTCTATAATAACTATTAAGGATAAAGAGGCTCACAAAAAAAAAAAAAAAAAAAGAAAGAAAAGAAAAAGAAAAAAGAAAAGAAAATATTCCACTTCCCAGAGAAAATGTCCCTCTTAGCTGGCAGCAGGAAGAAGACAACTCAGCTGTTCCTGAATCGAGACAAGAGGAAATCAGCTGTTATTGACATAGAGGGACGATGCTGCCATACTTCAAGGAGACTGCATGTCCAAGAACGCTAAACCTTCTGGACACAGTGTCCCCACATGGGACTAACAGCCCACTGTGAAACTATCACATGTTAAGTCACTTGAAGCATGTGAATACCACTTCTTCAGCCTTATAAAGCCTCTTATATGGGATTTCTGAAGCCAGTAGGACTTCAGCAGCTTGTTGGATAATATTTTTGTCTTTATTAACAATCAGGAGAACTTGCTGTATTTGAAGAATTTGACTATTGGCCATGTTTCTCACTGCGCTGAGCACGCTTTACAGAGCAATGCCAAGGAGTATTCACAAAGTGTTTTCTTCTGTACGTACAGCTTCAGCTTTCATATTTGCTCTCTCCCACAGTTCTTGGGCTCAAATTTATCCCAGCAAGATATTCTCTTTAAGAAAATCTACTGAAGCAAAGATTGGAAGTGATACCTGCTTATATTTTCATTTAAAGCACCTCTCAACTCCACCCCTAAAAAAGCCCAACTAAACAAAACCCAAAATAGTGGGTTACTTTATTTTCTGTAAAATTCTTCCTGTTGATTGAGGCTGAAAGAGTACTTCTTGCTTTGTTACTATGAAAAGCAAAAATAAAAAGTCCTTAATGAAGCTTAAAATATATGTATTTTTACTATAGAGTGAATCAAGTTACCACAGAGTGAAAATTACCCAGATGACAAAAATTGACTGTTCTCAGAGTAAAGGGAAAAAAAGTTTTAGTTATTCATTCTGGTCACAACATATGATACAAACAAGACATGTCTACAGTTACAGTATCACCCCTCATATGAAAAATAGCAATCAGACGAAAATAGAAGAAATTTTTCTTCTCATAAGAACATTTACTTTATATACTATAAAGACCCCCTACTGGTCAAATTCAAAAATAGATATCAAGTGTCTACCATCTAAGGTCATTTGAGGAAAAAGACACAGAAAAGGAACCGGTTTCCAGTTATCATCTCTGACACTATGAGGAGGTGAGAGTCCAAGGGGTACAACAGGTCAGACACATTTCTACTCAGCAGCCACTTAATCTGCCACTCCAGAGCATCCTCCAGAATACACAGTGATTAAAGACTATTAAGCAAGGTAATATTTTCATTCCTGTAAAGGCTTTTAAAAGCCCTGCCTCCAAAACCTGGTATGAACCCACTGCCTTGCACCTTGGGAGACCACAGTCTAGAGCCACCTTCACAGGAAAACGCAGCTCCTTGTCCTCCAGAGCTTCAGTGGTTCTTTGCCCATACCTCTCCTTCACTCTCCTTCACGACCAGCAGTTTTCAGATTGTTTAGTCCACCCTGCACTTTGCCCGGATGCTGTTTAGGGTCAGGCAGCAAACCAGCAAGTGGCAGTAGGACTACAGAAGTCAGACCCACCAGTGTCAGCCAAATCTGGGGTTCTGGCCACGGCTGTCTTGCACATTACTATCAGGATTTCCCCCTTCCACAGTGATGAAGAGTTACCAGAGATGCAGGAATAGTACTTTTGTTTAACAAGTATTTGTTGATTGTTAACAAATGGTACAATAAAAATGACATTAAAGTTCTTCACTCAGTTTTCACTGGATTTTTTGTGATGGGGAGAGGGTATGACTGTTGTCCTTTTTGCTGTCTTCGTAACCCCCTTTCCTTTCATCCTTCTGTCCTTTTATAGCTTTTCCATCTTCTTTTTAAAGCTCTAAAACATATTTCTTATTCCCCTTTCTCCCCTCCCACAGATGTGGGTTTTTTTCGGTTTCTAAATCTCTCCTAGAAACCAGCGCTGGGAAGGCAAAGATGAAGATGCCCAGAAACCTCAGTCAAAACAGCAGCACTAAATTGCCACCTTTGCCCCACAAAAGGACTCTCCAGAGGACATTTGTGTTCAGGCAAAATATTTAAATAGATACCATTGCAGAGACAAAACAAATGTTCTTTGTTCTGGGCCGTAAATGTAGGAATTGTACCCTGTGATGAATGGTGGGAAGCCTGTATTAAAAACAAAATAAAAAATAATTTGAGGCTTTGCTTTTAAATGAAAATCAACAGTTTAGTTACTCTTCCAGAAAACAAGAATTTGATTTTGTGAAAAAATTGGCATTTCAAAAGTATGGGGTCTTTTTTCGTAAGGATAAAACTAAAAGAGAATTGGCAGAAGAAAATATGAATGCAAATTATGGAGGAGAAAATGGATTGTGGAAGAAAAAAAACACCTTTCAAATATCAGAGTAGTGGTATTGTAGAAAATCTTACTCAGAAGAGTAGTGGAGAAGAATAACAAATACCAATTCCTGACATGGAAAAATTTAAAAAATGGATAGCTATGCTGCCTGTAACAATAAGAGGGTAAAACTCTGCAGAAGTCCCTCAGTCATGGTATTCTCAAATTCCTGACAGCTACGTCCAAACAAAATGATTCTCCATGACTCTGGTAAAGTCAATATAAAATTAAAATTTTGCAAGCAATATAGAAAACATAAAAAAGTGAAAGTTGTGATACATTTTTTAAGACAAATGAGAAGGAAGAAAGTGCAGAAAGATAATTATAACAGAGCTATTTGTTCCAGTTACTCGTACGCAGCAGGAACACGAAAAGGCAGGAGGTTAATTATACTCTGTAAATAATGTTTTCAAGAGAACAGCTTTGGTAAGTCTAATAGTTTCTCTGGAATTGCAACCATTATTTATTGCAACAACCTGTCCAGAAATATGTATTAGCTGCAATATCTATGGAGGAAGTGATCCATACCATATTTTAAACAGAAGTCTCAATTCCTAGATAATATCAACAATTCCCATTTGCAATTTTATCTATACTAAGTTTCCCCACCTTCAGTTTTGTGACTCAGTATTATTATTCCTCTTAGCGTTACAGTCTGAAACATTTCAAATGCATTACAGCACTTCTGAAAACCACCACGACACCCAGCTACTCCCCACAACGAGTGAAAGCACCATCGCACGCAGCAGTAAATCACTGTTTGTCTTCCACAGCAACCACGTCATTTATAGGCCACTTACGTGGGGGTTTGTAATACCGTTCAGCAGAGCACTATAAGCAATATTATAACTTCAGCGCTGTCAGCGTGACGCTTACATTTTCATGTTAACTGATGTTTTTGCCTCCGAGAAGTAGAGATATGGTTACTGATATCAGATAAACTTGGAAAAAACCAAAATAAAAGCGCTATTGATAACACAGTTTGGAATAACTCACTCTTATCTGGACAGGGAAGTGCCAATGATAAATTCAAGAGAATAGAAATGACGATGGGTTGCGCAGGTGCAGAGGTTGTTCTATGTACTTCTTCAGCCTCTTCTTTGGCTGCAGCTACCCAACTCTGTATGCCCCGTCATCCGGGGTCTTTGCTCAGGAAACGGGGAAAAGAAGACCACATGCAAGTAATAGAAGACTTGCACGTTATGATGGTGAAGAAACACAAGCCACGTCACAAGAAAAATTTATATGTATAAATATACCTACCTTTCTGTCCACTAATCTATGGAATTTAGCACCTCAGATTTTCTTGCTGCATCTGTAGTACAAGATTACATGGGATAGTTTTGATTCATCTACTTTAACACTGGAGCAAAAATTGGGGGATGACACTACATATTTAAGAGGATTCATTTCAGTTAGTAAAACTTTGGGTCAACCTCAGAGCAAGTTATTAAATAGAAATGACCGAGCATTTTTAGAAAAACTATAAAAAGCTTGTTAAAAATGCATGTGAGCTTGTTTTATTTCATGTAATTGAAGTATTATACAGTTAAACAGTTCATTTAAATGTATATAGTGCTGAATGAAGAAAACTTACAGTAGTTCAATCTTGTATTTACTCATCTATGTACAATAATACATAAGCAGAAGGAATAGACAAAGCAGAGGTCAATCTCTTATAGGTCATACAGTCATGCAGCTGCTATGAGAAGCCACAGAAAGCACTTTATCCATTAATCTATGGAATAAAGCCAGATTACTTTTGTGAAAATACAGCACTGAATATACAACAATCCTGTGTAGTTCTGTTTTTTTTAAAAAAAAAAAAAAAAAGAAAAAATCTTTTTAGGTATAAGGAAAACACAGAAAAGATGACATTTTTTTTTTTTTACTCATGGTAAAATCATATTATGTTTATATGTTCTATAAATACCTATACATATTTTTGTATTCTCTATAAATTTAAATATATATAAATTCCATAATGGGCCCGGTCCTCAAAACCAGATTTTTTCTATTTTTTCAAAAGTCTCACAGGTTTTTGTCACTTAAAAATCACCTTATTGGTGATACTTACAAATGAGTATTTTGCAATTAAAAAAAAAAAAAAGTATTACACTGGCTGATCTGAGCGTGCATGCAAAAGAAAGCACATTGACCTTTACCTACTTAAGGCATATAGAATATAACGGCCTTTTTACTGCTGAAAACCTTATGCTGTTCTGGAAGTCCAGAAGACTCTTGACAGTCCATATGGCTTCTTGCACCAAAAATGACTCTAACTCCTAACTTTTCTTTTATTGTGCCCCAACTGCTTTTTGGCAAAGTGACAGGAAAAAGCACAAAAAGAAATAAAAATTATTTTAATCCAGAATTTCTTTCAAACCTCTAAAATCCTTTCACAAGTTTGAATGGACCCAGCACACAATTTGCAGCCTTAACAAGAAAATGTAGTATGAATGAGAGACATCCTGATTAAATCCGTTGTCTTTGGACATGTTCAACAGACAGAGGCTTGTTGAGGTTTAGCAGATTTTATCTATAACCTCTGGGTGGACACTGAAAAAAGAGTCATAGCTACTTTAGAAACCAGCAATTCTTTATCTGCGGTATTATTAGAAACATTTGAGAAGGGTAGACTGCAATGATTTTTTTTTTTTTTATTGATATAGGTGAACCCACATGTTTGCACGAATACAAGAATCATATTTCTGGAAAAAAAAACATTGGTTTTAATCCTCTGAGATGTAATGGACAAAACAACACTATTTATTGAAGACAAGCATTTGCTCAAAGAAACAAACCATCCAACTTTCAGATGCTCTGTTAAAGCAAAAGCAAAGCAGATTTGTAATCCTAACCTATATCTTCGTTTTACATGTAAAAAGGCATCTATGTAATATAGCAGCATTCAGAAGTTAAACTTAACAAAAAAAAAAAAAAGCATTTTTAAATAGTTTATGAATGTACCTTTGAAAATTGCAAACTTTATCAGCTGTTTTCTCATAAGAACAATTATTTGCAATATGAGATGGTTCAGTGTTTTTTTTTTCCCTGAAGAATTCCTGAAATAACATGAGTGATAAAATTAAGATCATATTCCATTGACCATGCTTACAGCTTTCTTCAAAGCATCATTGCCACTACACTGATATGATTCAGGTCGGTTGTGTGTTGGAGGAAGCTACCCAACAAAACAATGAAACAAAGCACCCACACTCCGCCTCCTCTGTGTTGCTTCACCATCTTTTTGCTATTTCACACACTTTGGCCCCCTCACCCGAATTTGCTCCGACTGTGCTACTTAGTTTTATCCATAACAACAAAAATTGAAGTTCTTCTTGACATTGATGAATAAAAACCAAAAATAACACTAAAGAAGTTGCTCAACAAGCATTCTGTTTTTTTTAAATGCACCGGTAGAACAACAAAACCCAAAAATACCCTAAGGCAGTGAATCGTCGCACCTTTCCAATTGCATCTACAAAATGTTATGACACACAAGACAGCTCTCAGAAAGATTCAATAACCTGGAACACAAGATATATTATTGATAGTACCGTAAAGCTGAAACAATCCTGATCAATACATAGCAGGGCTGTTAAAAAAGAAATAAAACTCACCAGCGCTCTTTTCTGTTTACTTACAGTTGAAGAAATTTAATTTGGAGATTAAAAACAAGGACTCCACCATATGCTTATAAAAATAAGTAAATTGTAAGATCAGCTGTTTTCAGGTTATTAAGTAATATATAACACTCACTGCTGAATCATTTAGAAATATAAAACAAAAGTATTGGCTAGACAGTCCACATAAAACAAAGGCCTTTAAAAATATATAAGAAAACAGAACAATTTGAACATACAAAGGCAAAATGGAATTTATTTTGTATAACCTTCTGTTTTCTTCCTATATAAAAATTAATTAGTACAAGTTCTGTTAATCTTGATAATGCATCACTGGATTAACTTGGATGCAAGTAATTGTATCTGATTAACTTCACAAGTTTTCAAGGTATATTTTGTCCATCACGGTTATCTATTTCCATAACGCTTCAGTGTTTTCATTTTATTTAAATTATATTTTACATCAGCTTGTGCTGAAACAAGTAATTGGAACAATAATGCAAAATACTAATACAAGAAAACCAGTTGCTACTAGACCACTGAGAGATACCATATTCAAAGACTGGAAACCCAACATCACTAATTGTCACAAAAGTTTTTCCTCCTGCTAACAAGGGAAAAACGAATCGGGTCTGGGAGAGCTACCTGAAACAAAAGCAATGCGAAGAACATATTGAGGACAGGGAGTTAGAAGGCACAAGGCTCAAAGTTCCAGTCTCTGTTTATTTGCCATTCATTGTATATCTTGTATCATTTTTAGGACTCGTAAAGGAAAGCCTTGGTAGGTTCAATGTGGGGGCAGACAGGAAGCCTGCAGCAGTATACAGACAATCCAGGTGAAGACAAGTATGTTCAGATCCCAAAGACAGGTGGTAACTAACGGTGGTAAATAACAGAGGCAACATTTTTTTTTGTTGCTATCTCTTTGTTTCATATGATTAAAAAACGGGACAGGACACTGAAGAAAATGTAAAAAGACTAAAAAGTGAACAGAAAATCAAGATTAAAATGAACAGTAACGTGATGTTCTCGTGTTTTGTTTTTCTGATGATGAAGAAGAATTATTATCTTAAGTGAGGGTTAAGACAAAGACTAACGTCTTCCAAGACTTGGATTTAGTTTATCCTCTAGATGAAATTAAGTCACAGGCTTTCTGCAGTTCAGATGCTGAATCACATTTAATACTGCCAGGGATCTGTTGTTTGATTCACGTGCATGTTCATTTTCACTACCATAGCTTCTCTATCACAAGCGTTAGGACAACTTGAATTCCCTACTTGGATAACCACCAATTACTCACTGTATTTGTTATATCATACATGAGTAAAAAAAGAATTAACAGGCGAAAATGAATATGACCTTCTTTGAACAGTTTTGATTTCTTATTCCAACTCCAAATTTCAAGGTTTTCATGAAGCAACTTTAATAAAGAAAAATTATATATAGGAGAAGAAATAGGTGTGCAGATGACTATGTCAAATTCTGGGTTTGTTTTGTTTTGTCCTTTTTATTAAGCTTACATAAATCAGATTTGTTGTTAAGGTCATTAAAGGGAGTTGATGGGGAATGAAAAAAATAATTGATGAAGCCTTAAATGTTTATTTACCATAAACTGACTTGCAAAATATTTGTCTGCTACAACAACTGTCCATTCTTCATTATAATTTTTATTTGAACTTTTTTGGCTTCTGCTCAGAAATGTTAATTGAAATTAGGAGCCTTCTCCCACTTCTTGCATATTTCACTTAAGATATAAGAGCAGCTCATCAGCAATTCTTCCATGCAGTGCAGGCTGATACTGTCTTCTTTATTTAAAAAAAAAAAAAAAAAAAAAAAGGAGGGAGCAGATGTGAAAAGACGTCAAAATAATGATTTGCCAAATCCAAACATTTGGCTGGGATACATTTGTCATTTTTAACAAGAATGGCTTTTTTTTTTTTTTTGAGGTGGGAAGAGGAAAGAAAAAAGGAGGAAAAAAAAAAGCCTGCAGAAGTAATATTTAAGTAACATCCCCAGCAAAGATGACACTTGGAATATGGAGACCTTGTTTAAGATCTACTTGCTGCAAAACTTAACAGGAGGTAATTTTTAACCTTGGTGTCCATACCCCAGTGAATGTTGATTATCAGGCGCTTTTTGGTCCAACGACTAAATATAGTAAAATGGTAAAAAATTGCAGTCCTGTCTTAACTGGATGATTAGCTATTCTGTGACAGATGCACATGCCCATCAGCTCATCTCCAAACATTCAGTCCTGCTGCAGAACAGAATGCATTTAAATTGAGACATGTCCTGTGGACAGGGAAAGTACTCCTCCCAACTCTGCCTACATACAGCTTTTACTACAAAGAATTCTGTATATTTTATTTTATAGGATGACACTAAAAATGACACACATCATGCAATAAACTTCAAAAAATCATCACCTTTAAAATGTATTCAGACTCCACTTAAGCATACATCCCACTTCTTGACATTTTAATTTGAAACAAATATTTGTAATTAATATTACTGTACAATAAGCAGAATGACATTACTCAACAAAAGTCAAAGTATGATTCACCACACAATACTGTTTTCCATAGCAACCGCTGAAAAAAATTATTATTACACGTGCACACTCATACACACATGTACACTCATAAAAGGAAAGCTAATCCTCTATTGTTTCCTAATGATGCAGCCAAAAATTGAGGCCATATACAGGGAGAATGAAATTTAAGTTCTGCTGAGAACAGATAGCCAGTTTTCCTTTTATTGGAGGGGTGGGGTGGTGTTTATGTTTTTTCTTTTAAAGAAAATGAAGAAAAGCATTATTCAGATTCAGCAAACAATTGACACAGGAAAGGAACAAAAAACCCATGAACTCAGCCCTTGCTTCCTTCCATTCCCGTAATGCATTATGTATTTGGGGGAAAAGTTCAGATTAAGTTCTGTTGAAGAATATTGGAAAACGCTGGAAAATTTTCAGGATTTTGATTAAGTTTTACTTTGAAATGTTACTTAAACTAGGATTTTTCAGCCTCGACAACAATACTGCTGCGGGTAGGGAGCGTAAGAGTTTTCTGTAAACTCAGAAGATCCACAGAGAAGGTAAAAAGAGAGAAAATGTACAAGAACTATGACAGCAAGTGAAGTTGGGAAAAGGCAGGTATGAAATGAAAATCAGTGGTCAAGCTCTTTCTCACTGGATATTGTAGATGGATCAAGGCATAAACAGGCTGCAAAACTGATTTGAACAGATCTCAGTCAAAAATCCCGAGTCACATGAAATCAAAATATACTGCCTCTGGCTCTGGAAGCCCCTAAGCTGCCTGTCACTGGAAAATGACTTTCTGGAAAAAGTATCCCTACATGCTCACCCTGTTCTTACTGTTCCCCAAATACCTATTATTGAGTGATGACAAGCAGAGCTAGGTGGACCTTTGGTTTGACCGAGTAATTTTAACACTGTTACATGTAACTGCCTGCATACCTGCCTTTAGATAACCATAATCAGTCTGAAAGAAGCAAATGCCCAACATACCATCTAAGAAAAAAAGGGAACACAGCTCTGGCCTGAGCAGAAGCCATCACCGTGCCGTAAGGCATGAGCCTGGGTGGCATGTGGGACAATGAGGAGGCAGAGAGGACCTCAGCCTGCCTCTCCCTCAGAGAAGACCTCAGTCTGTCCCTCCTCTCAGCATGAGTCTGGACCAGGTAGCAGGCAGATCATGCATGAAGAAGAGCCATGCTCCCACCATGTGCCAACTCCTTCAGTTGTTCATATGCCAAAAAATTTTTAATGTCCATCACGAACCTGTTCACAGGAGGTATTTGCTTTAGAACAGCAAAAGTCAGTGTTGCTCTTACCAATACAAAGTCAGCCCAGTAGAAATAATCAAATACGAACAAACTTGTGACAAAGCATACAAGTAACGCTACTAAAACATGAGATGCAGATGTGTACATGGATTGGCCAGCAGACTGAACCAAAACCTGCCGCAAACCCTGGAAGGAGCCAAACAGCCTGAAATGAGCTTTGGAGGAAGGTCTGCATAGAGAGAGCTTTGCAGCTCTCCCTGAACGGTCGGCTGCAGATATTTCTCTTCTCTCAGAAAACAGCACAACGAACAACAACAAAAAAAAAAACAACAAGAAAACCACACTAAGATGACAAAACCTGATCAAAATACCGTACGATGAGGGGCTTAAAATATGGTATTTTTAAACGAGCAGATTTGATTTGAGTTAGTACATTTTTAAACCACTTACTGCATACGAGTAGAAATTGAGATGATTAATATAGCTTGGTATTAATACTCAAAGCCCTAAATATGCTCTACAACAATTTGGTTTAAAGAGATGTACAAGTTCCAGAAGGTGAGGGTGCAAACTGTCGAACATGTCCTAAAATAAAATAAACAGCAGAGGGAGGAAGCAAATGCCTTCTAACAAAATCACCCTATTTTTAAACCAGTCCCAATTTTGGGTCTTTTACATACATATTTCATTTTTCTCATTTGGTAGAGAAAATACAAGAGTCTTATCAACTGTTCACATTTCTAGACTCAATTTCCCTATGGCATACAGCTCATTAGGAAATGTATTAATATTAAATTATCTTTTTCTTCAAGTATATCCTGCCATTAAGTAGGGGGTTATTACTGCCATGTAAGCACATACTGCATTATCACCAGAAAACCTAGAATTGGAGGGGGGGGGGAGCCTTACTCATAAATGGATACTATTTCTCTTTCAACCGTCAGTTTCCAGAGGAGGCCTTACTGCTGACACTTAAACATTTATCCTCATTGCTTACAGATACGCACTCTCAGCTTTTTAAAGTGTCACCCTGATGGAATTCTTCATCAGGAAAATAGAGAAATACAAGAAATCGGTAATATCGAAAGCTGCCAATTTTTCTTTATTCCCTTAAGAATTTCACATCAAGCACTATTGGAATTTAAATATTACAGCTGTTCCTGTAACCTTGCTACGGGCTGATATTAGCTATGACCACAGGCTGCTATAACACAGTCAGGTTTCAGGAGAAAACTCTGCTGTTTGCACAATTCATTCTGTCGGGACAGGGAAGTGCTTCAATGTCCATGAGAAGATGATTCAGGTGAAGATTGGCAGCCAGAGTGACAGAGGACACCTATATGGCACCGGCGACGGAGGGCTGTGGACATTACAGGGAGCAGATACTCATGCACATTTCTTACCAGTACACAGAAATAATTGTAGCTTTCACACTGCACTGGTTTTGCAATGTGTCATAAGCACCTCTGTGGCTACTCCTCCTACTCCCAGACCTTTGCCTAGAAGTTATGAGTGCGCCCCAGTGCCTCATAGCTTTGCAGTGCAACCCTGGAGGCGGCTCTCGTACTATGGTTCCCCACATGACCAATGTGCCTAGCTAGGTAGTTCAGCAGGATTCAGCGTTGGTGCTCCTTCTCTTTGGTAGGAGTGGTGGTCAGTGGTGAATGCAATGACCCAAGACCATTTCCTTAAACTGAGGGTGTTTAACTCTAGGAATAAATCGTGCCAATGAGAAATACTAGAGCAGAAAGAGGTCTGCATGGATGTCCGTTTATGGGATGCCAGCAGTGCAATTGGAGACATGACTGTAATAGACACAGATTTATTCAGGCCAATTCTGATTGCGGTCATCCTGACACCCGCAGCAGTGATGTGGAAGAAATGGATTTCAGCACTGAGCAGATTCTATCAATACCAGCTAAAAACAAGCAAGAAAAATAACAACAACAACAAAAATAAAAAACAAACCACAAACCAAACCCCATGCCCTCTTGCTATCAATGACCCAAAGGAGAAAACCACTGCAAAGATATCAGTTTTTCCCTTGCTCAATATAAACCATAGCATTACCAGTACTATCAAACCATTTCATTCCCAGTAGTGACTCAGAGATTTGAAATGAGAAAACAAGCACAATCTGTTTCTAATTTATTAACAAGGAAACAAACTCTTCCCTCACTCTACTCTCAAAGAAAAGAAGCTGTGATGCTTTGTTTGACCGTGCTTTAGCTGTAGTCAAAATAGCTACACGCTACAGGTATTGGAAAAATCAGTTAATTTATTGCAAAACTGATGTAAAACAACATATAAAGGGAAGCCAAATGCTGTTAGTTGTTCTCTGAAGGGCCTTCCTATGGGCAGCAGGAGGGAAATAGAAATAGCCTAGTAAGAAGAATACATAAATATTCTATTAATGTACACAGGTAAGGAGAAGCATCTTCATCTTCTTTCCCCTATCCCAGTTCCTCATCAAGATCACATTAATCGCATGCTAACCTCCAATAATTACACACAAGATTGTATTCAAATTCTTAATTTTCAAACACATTTACTGCCAACATTTTTATTATCCCCCCCCAAGATATTTATACTCCCTGAAGCACAATATTTTACAGATTGTTACAAATTCTAAATATTTCAGAATATTAAAACAACTCCCTATTCCCCTCACACCCTGATACAAATCTTTATTTTGAGTAGAAGAGCAGCATAATTTACAACATGAACTTCACCATCTATTCAACTCTGATACTAACAGCAGTGTGCCTTCCGATCGCTTGCCTGGGGAATCACGCTTCAAATTGCAGCTTTTTGGCTATTTATATGCAATACAAGGCAGTCCGACAAGGCCGTGGAAGCAACAGAACAAGATTAGACTGTGCACTGTCTCCTAGTAAAATTTAAAATTTTGAATGAAAACCAAAACTGGCCTCGATAAAGAAGCAGCGACACATCCGCGGTGGCTGCCCTTTTCCAGCCTCTGTCTCTGCCCCTTCGAGGCACCGCGTGGGAAACCGCCTCCCGTGATTCAGTCACAGCTTTACACGGCAGTGCAGGACAACAGCATCGTCAGCAAGACAAAAATGAAAAGGGAGCAGCAGAAATAGAGGAGCAGGAGCTCCTGGCCCCTTCTGGCCAGCAGGGCTTTGCCCCCCTCGGCCAGCGCAGAAGCGTGAGCAGAGGGAGCGGAGGCTCTCTCCGGCAAAGGCTGCTTTGTGCCGAGGTCTGTGAGTGGGTTTAGTCCTGCACGGTCCGATCGGAGAAATTAGCAAAAGCCTGCAGGAGCCAGAGACATCTGTTCACCCTGTGTCTTTTCACTGATCCCTCCAAGAGAAGGTCCCACCGATGCATTTTCCGCTGCTGCTTGCCATATGCGCTCCAAACACCTGTTAGCCCTCTCCTCTCACCAGCCATTTATCACAGAGCTTTGCTGGCCCTCCAAGGCCGATACCCATTGTTCCTCTGCCTTAAATAAAGAGACAGATCACCACACGCTATCCTACTTATTTTAAGAGTTGTTTGAGACAGCAGAGCATGGGCATGAGCAAACCGGCTACCACAGGGACACAGGAGCTACCACCGGTCATTCTGCCTTCATGGAACTCTGTGCGCTGCAGTGCCAACCGTGCCAAATCGCTGAACTCGTGCACCTGTCCCCAGCAAGCATCACCTTCTGGAAGAAGGCTAAACGTAACAGCAGTTTAGCATCCGCAATCTGCACATGTTACAGCCCAGCCTAAAGTAGCTGAGGAATTTTAGGCAATTCGCTGCTCTAGAATTAGCTAAAAGTCCTCCCAGCTGAAAAGAAAAAAAAAAAAAAAAAAAAAAAAAGAAAGAAAAAGACTAAAAGACTATTTGGTGAGTATCTTTGCCTTTCAGACAGAAAATTTAAAATGGGAATTTCAGAGGACAGATAATGAGATGCTATTACAGAATAAGATGTCTGATCCTTGTTTCTAACAAATATCTAGCAGCGTTTTAAAAAATAGGCAATGATTGCAGAATAAAAAAGAGCTACTCAATTTTCTTTAAATCACCTGCATGCGTCTGGTAAAATTAATACATTATTAACTCGAGTGGAATAGAAGGAGAGAAAAAAGTTTATAAGACGCATTGAGACGTTTCCAGGTGAGAAGCAAGAGAGTGAGAAAAAAGCATCCCTGTACTGAGCAGAACACCTGAATTTAGTGAGTATCATCCTGTGCCAATAAGCATGGTTTAAATGCTGGGGTACAGCCATGGATGCTTTGGTCCATTCCACCTACCGTACACACAACCCCTGGGAGAAGTACAGCACTGTGAAAGAAGGTGAGTTGGGGATGACCCTGGAGACCACCATGCTCAAATTCATATATATCTTTTTCTGTACGTTCTCATAGCTTGTTTTCAGCTGTCGTCGGGGGAGACAACATCCTAATACCAGGAACAAATATCTAAATGAAAGGCAGATGATTCTAAGCTATAGTAAGAACCTTTCACAGCAGATGGGGAAAAAACTAGTGGTACTACTGGCACTGCTGGTAGGTTTGTTATTTAAAGATTGAGCAATTGTGGTGAACTGTCTTATTAGCTTCATCCTACCTCCCTCGGAGGGGCAGGCTTGTGTCATTCTGAGTTCATTGGGAAGCTGCTGGTCACAGGTTGGGGAATGACTTCCAAAGTACTTCCGAGCAATGAACCAATTTAATGCAGGCATCTCTATTTCATTACTTCATCGTTCGCTCATCGTTAACTTTCTGTACCGTTTGTATAAATCCCCTCAAGTATTGTCCCTATATCAGAAAGTAACTATGCCTCTGACAATTATGCTGATTTTATTTGCCTTATTCAGCTGTTCTATAGTGAAAAGAGTTAGTCTCCGTAGGAAAGACTTAGTGGTCAGAAAATATTAGAGTTCTTTTTTTCACCAATGTTTTAAGCTTTGTACTATTTTTATTTCTGATTACTGCCATATTCGGTTCTTCTTTCAATGCAATTATGCCTAGAGAATTTTGTCTCTAGGTTTTGGCATGAATAAACTTAATAGAAAATCTAATGAGTTCATGCAGTGGGGATAGGGTAGTCATAAGACTGTCTCCCCTTAATGCAGCAAAAGCAGCCGGGGCAAAGGGCAGGACAAGGAAGAACAGGCCAGCAAGCCTTGGTACACTACATATAAAATGTGTGTAAATAATATATTTGTGAAAACTTAATTCCAAAGACAGCCGAGCAGCGAGGTGGAAAACAAAAGCATCTCATAAAAGTACTGGCAGCTTTATAAATGATGAGCAATCCTTTTAATGCTTTTGTGATGTGATTTAAAGAGCTCTTATTACTTTACAAGAAATCTGGGGAACAATGTTCCTGTCTCCGACAACATAATTATTAAACTGAGATATATACCAAGTTCCAAAGGCATTGGAGAGCACGCTCCTTCTCTCTCTCAAAAAAAAAAAAAATGTGGGTAAAAACCAAGAGGCCATAAGGTCTTTTAAGCTACATCTTTTGTAAAACAAAGAAGCAGACCAGACCTTCACTGAAGCAGCTGCTTCTGAGGGTCGGCTTTCAGTTCAGTATTAATTGGGGTGACAGGCCAGAGTTCTCCAAAAGCATCTGAATTTACTTTAACTTCACCCAGATGAACAGTTCCACTGAAATCCAAACTTTACGAGAAAGCCTCAAATACCAATACCTTCGTACTTGGAGATTATTAGCAGAAGATGCAGTATGGGAGAAAGGTGTTTAAAACACATTTACATAAATAAAATTCAAGAATAGCAGCCCTGCTTCCAGCAGCATTCATTACAGGCTGCTGAAAATGAGTCTGTTACCACAGTAACCAAGCTAATATTGGCTTTCCAGCTTGCAGGCATTAAATCCTTTAAATGCAGGTGCAAAGGATGAATTCACAGTTTTGGAGCAGGTGAATCTTCACTGCCAATAATATCAGAAGTTGAAGAAAGAATATGCTGTATAATTTTTATGGCAAAGACGTAGCAAATCAGTTACCCGAGGAAAGAGGTAGAGGGGCTTGTGATAGTAGTGAAATTTGCACTGGATGGAGCACAAGTTCTAAGTACACGATCCCATTGTTCTTTAGTCAGAAATAACAGGCATTATTTGGAGAGTTATTCTGGTGATGATGAAGGTGAACTAGAATTCATTTCGCTCCCTTTCAAGTGTGGGGATCACAGGCAAAATATAGATTATTTTTGGTCAAGTGAGCAGCTGAGGTCCTGAATACAAATAAGCAGTAGACCTGTTGAGACAGAGCACCCTCCCCATCCTTGTTTCCCAAAGGAAAAAAACTCAGATTTGTAAATACCTATTACACTCCAAGAGAACTGCATTGTGCTAGCCTCTCCTACACAGGAGGTACAAATAGGTTATATCCAGATGCAGGCTGTAGACATCTAATTTTTCCTGACTTAATGATGAGTGCTGAATTCCAGGAGAACATTCACTGCTAACTCTTCCTAGAATTATTTTCAAGGCACTCGTTTTAACAACTTTTTTTTTCTTCATTTATACACATATTGCTCTTGTGCGTTAATTGCAGCCTAAAAAAAAAAAAAAAAGCCCTTACAAACTAGAAGTTTTACAAATCATACAAAGCATCTACATATTCCAAAGAATTTCTGGATTTAGTGTTCAATATTTCATGTTCCAAAGTGGAACTGCAACCAGGAATTAAATTGTTATTACCTCATACTTTTAAAATAGGCAGCTATATGCATGTTCATACAGCATCTGAGTCTACTAACTGTACAGTTTCTAGCATCATCTCATGAGAAATCTCTACAAGTCTAAGAACATGAACGTTTGGGGAACAGAAGCCAAAAGATGCTTGTCTCAGCCTCGGGGGCTGTAGATGACACCAGGATGCCCTAACCTCTCAAAGGGGCTGTACTTAAGGTGAGGTTCATGAGTCACTTCTCTCTCTCACTCTCTGACTGACTCAAGCATTTTAAAAAAGCGTGACAGAGGTAGGCAGTGAGCTGGGACAAGCCACCCTCAGCGCAGCTGGGGCAGGCTGGGGCAGCTTAGGAGAGTTTCCCGCCTCTTTCAGTGCACCAACTCGCTCAAGAAGCTCCAGGTTGTAAAGCCCACGCTTTCAGGGTGGCAAGATGACATTTCCCAACTCATCTGCTATTTTTTCAAAATTATTTCAGGTAAGTTGGCTAAACATTAGAAATAAATAATGAAAGAACGTATGAGGAGGTAAATAACTGTGCTTGCATTGCCCTGGGCATAATCAGAGACTTGAGGTAGCAATTCACCCAAATAATTTTAATAAATCTTTCCTCTCTGAAGTTTGACTGTCAGAGATGACATTTCAGATTCAAGAAATCTCTGAAGCACATTAGATAGAGCAGTTGAAACGTGGGTTGTTTTTTTTTTTTTTTTTAAATGAGCAAAGGATAAACACAACAGGTTCTTATAGCACAAATGTTAGTGCAATATTCTCACTCAGTTTTAATAAGAAATGGTGTCTTTGCCAATATCTTCCTCCTGTTCCTCGTCAGGACCATGATCTTTTAAGCATCTATGCTGGTCCAGAGGGAGTTTCTGAATTAACTCTTAAAACTTTTCATTATAAAGGCTATTTAGAATACCAAACATTTTAATAACAGACAAATTACTGAAACATGACGCTATCCTGACATGACACTATCCTGAAATCTATTTTTTCCTTTCTCATATGATAGTAACACCTTGAAGGCTATGCAGCCTGACAGAATCAAGTCACTGTCTTACGAATCAACACAGATCAGACAGACCTTTCTAAATACTGCCAGCTGGTGTACTATAAACAAGACTCTATACTAATGGCTTATTATGCAGTACCTAAAGATGTATACCATTGCTGTTTAATAAAAATATTCTACGATGCTTGATGCAGGGGAAAAAGGAATGCAACATGTTAGCATTCAGCAGGAAATGCTCAGAGAAATTGTTTTTCTACACTAATCTGTGTTTTACTGATTTTCAGAAAAATTTAGAGCAACATCCTACAAAAATGAACGTGTCTCAACCTGCTAATAAGGCATATAACTATGTTTCCGTTATATTACCTCACTTTCAATCTTATACCAGGAAACTTGTAAAGTTTTTGTGAACAGTTCATTGTCCCAGTACCCAAGCAATGGTTCAGTGTGTAGGAGAACACCAAGACTCAAGCACTTGATGTCACTTACTGGGCCCTGGGTTTGCTTCTAAATAACTGAAAGATGTTCTTTGTATTACTTTTCCTCCATTCACAGATAAACCATTTCTGCTAAATCACCAAGGATGTTAAGAGTGTCCATTTGACAAAGCACATCCAAATGTCAATTCTTGCAGTTTGCAATAAAAAGTAAGTCAATATAACAGGTATTTTGGCCAAAAGAAGAAAGTCTTGAGTAAATCTTCACTTAAGCTATCTGTTTTACTTTACATCTAATAGGAAATGTTGACCAGAATGCAAATAGTTTTAAACTGAAATTAAGAACTGATTTCCATAAAATGTCTACTAGCTATTATCAGTTAGATAATATCAATATTATCTAAGATAATATTGAAATATTGTGCCTTTAAGTAAAACCATTCAATTTTTTTCTTTTAATTTTTAATTACAAATTGATATCAAATATAATCCAGCAGCTTCAGGCTTCCAAAAATGTTGATTGAATGTAGAAAGACTCAAAGTTTTTGAAACTTCAGTTTCTCTGCCCCAGGGGCCTCAATATGAAACTCCGTTATTAAAGGAAAACTAGCTGAAGTTATAATAATGGGTTTAAGAAATGCAGAAAATACCCATAGTAGTTTGAAGAACGTCTATTAAATTAGTAGTCTTAATAAGGACCCCAAACCGATGCAGCGTGGGACTGTTTAAAATCCAGACACCAAAACCCGGTGATACTGAATCAAGTGCCTTACAGAAACTCAGAAATACAGTCAGCAGGCAGAGTTGTCATCTCTGCATGACATGGTATCACTGATGCTTTTTTGACAGGTCCCATTCTTCATAAAATTATACTGACTGACTCGAGTAAACGTTCATCCTCTGATGTCTTACTGACTGCATCTCCTGTGGTGTCTTCAAGCTCTGACGATGAGCTAACCGGGTTGCAGTGTTCTGTATCAGCCTGCACCTACATTTAAAGCAAACAAAAACCTATTGCATTTTCTGGCTCTCTTAAACACATCATTAGTATCAGATTTGTTGAACTTCATCACTGACTCTGTGCTTTGTGGTCAATTCTTCTGAACGTCCTTAGTATAAGTTATCAAACCTGCAGATAGAAAAATGCTCTTGTTTTTTAGCTGATGTTTAGCTTCCCCTCTGACTTCTGCTTAATGTGGCACTAGTGCTCTAACACCCTCTCTCAGCTTTCCTTAAAGAAAAACAATTCTTTATTTCTGTCTTTTCTCCATCATTTTGATAACTTCATAATTCAAACTGATACCAGTGCAGAAGTTCTGATATGTCAGAGCTTAGATGTTAACTGAACTACTTGCTATGCACATAATCTTTACTGGAGTGTCTAACTGCTTCAGTCACTCACTCCTAAATTAATTTATTCTCATGATTTAAGATTCCCTAAGAGTCTAGGTAATGTCAGTCACCTCAGCTATCACTTGTACATAGAATATATTCCATTAAATTAATGGAATGTATACTAAAACCACTGCATATAAATAAGCACTTTAAATTTCAGAACTCTGGCATTTTCCATCGGCTTGTAGGAAAATAAAACAGCCTTTCAGCACTTCAGTGCAGTTACAATTTTTTAAAAACCTAAACCTGAAATATTCTGGAAGGTTTGACAGGTGTATGTTGGTTTAACACTTGTAAGATAAATAAATAGTCTGAACCAGAAACTAATTTCTGACTCTCTCAATTTTATCATTTGAGTAACAGTCACATAGTATATCAACATAGCATAAAGAACTCAATCTCGCAGTTTTGCAAGCTGTCATGCAAGACAGCTAAGGGTCTCAACACTGCTTCAGGTAAATTTGGTGTATTCTTGCTATGTAGAAATAATAAAATATTAACCTTTGAGTAAAACAACTGCTGTTTACCAACCATCCCCAACCACAGGCTTAGTTTATTTTCCTGTTTCCTTCATCCGCCTCCAAAAGTCCTGCCTGTTTTCAAGGTTTCCTGCAACATTTCTCCATTATTATAATTTCCTTTAGCTTCCCTGGTCATACAGTGTTACGACATGTAATGGCATATAAGCTGCATCCATTACAAAAGCAACCACATTTTCCTTATCACCTTCACACTGGGTTTAATTTCTGGCAATATGGTGAGTCAGAGATTATTTTTTGATGTTACAGAGCATGTTTTTGTACTATGGAATTATTTCCTTAATCTACAGAAAGCTGGAAAATCCTATTTGTTTTAAAGGAAAATCTATATTGAAAATTTCTAGCTAAAATAGTTTTATCAGTTGGGCTTTTAGCAGGCAAGAATATCTATTGTTTTGTCAAGAGATTAAATAAATATACAACATGAAAGGAAAGAATTAAAATGGAAGAATAAAAAAAATGATAAAAAAAAAGAAACGAAATAAAAATATTCTCATTTTTATAAAATTAAGGAGCTTCCTTCCCTCAAGGGGCTGTCACTGAACTGAGCTAAAAACAGCCATGAGGGTAGCAGCACACAGCCCGCGAGTGCTACACCCTCCAAAGCTTGTGTCATATTTCCCTAACCTCCTCCTTCCCATTGAAAAATCTGTGCCAGTCGTCATTCATGCATATTCAGACCCAGCTGAAGTTTGCAGTTCCCCGATTTCAAGAGGCGAGGTAAAAGAAGTGAGAAAACCCACGGACTGCTGCTCTGGGTAGCCATAATCTGTAAGTGGCTTGAGACAAGTTGCAGCCCAGAGGAGAAAGACGCTGCACAAACAGGTTATTTGGGCAGGAAAAACCTTCCTCTGTAAGCCATCAAAACTATTTTTTCACCTCCACATCTAATACTTCAGTTTATTATCTTTAATAGAAGAATTATACTGGTTTACTTTGGAGGGATTGCTTTATTGGTTATCTAAACACTTTTGGCATAAGCTAAGCAAAAACATATGCATTTTTTTTACCAGAAGACAACTGTAGTCAGCACTTCAAGTTTTTAAAGCAACTGAGGTCTTCAACTAAGTTCTACAACTTCAATGTTATAGCCAAACTGCAGCACTTCACATATTTACATTATCATTTTAATGTACAGAGAATTTCCTTCTGTAAAAAAGCATTAATAGAAGCTTCAACAAATTGAGTTTGGTCTCCGCAGTAAAGCACAATGAATATTTAAATCCAGTTACTCAGTGAGACCCCACAAATAATCTTATCAGAGAGAGATACTGCATTAAAATTCTGCTGTCATTTGAAATAGCACAGGATTTAGCAGAATACTTTCCACTTCACTACGTAGCTTTGTGTTGAGGAGTGGCTTCCTTGTCCCATCACACTAGAGGAATCTCTAATTTCTGCACATTTCCAATGAAAATATTTTTCAGCTAGATAAGAATCAAGTAGCGGAGACGTTTAGTTGCTCAAGGAAAAAAAAAAAAAAAAAGGCAGTTTTTATCTGCCAAATAGAAGGAATAAATAAGGAACGTATCCTAGAGGTGTTCTGCTCCCTCCAAGTCAGGAGGAGTTTGTCTTTTGGCCCTAATGAGAAAAGAAAAGCCAACACAGCTGGAGAAGGCTTTGCCCAGGTGGTACCAACTCCCTTCTTGCTGTAGCCTTCTGCACGGGACACTCGGTACGTGCGCACGCTCTCAGCATCCCTGAAACACTGCTGTGGGTGTTGTAAAGCGTCCTCTGACAACACGTGCAACTGAAACCGGTATTTCCTTTGATAGAGGTCAATCGCCAAAGTCCAAGTTGGATTTTTTCACATGCGATAAAAGCACAATCAAAACCGGCATCATCTTTGTAGTAAATTCAATAGCACTGTATTCATTGTACTGATCAGCGTCCAAGGCAGAGAGAAATAAAGGCCCTCCAAAACTGTGACACAGTAAAATTTTAGCTGTGCTCTGATCTGTTCACTAAATATCTCCCCTTCCCCTGCTGAGACCCCGTCAGTGAAAGAAACCTTGGGGAAAGAAAAGTAGCAATGCTTCACCGAAAACAGTATTCGCTGATTTAGCTCTAGCGCCGGAGCACAGTGAAGTGGTTTGTTAATTTAGACTTTTGCAGTTCTGCTAAACTTAGTAAAACTGATGTCATCGAGCCCAGAAGCATCTCTAGAAATACTCACACCGCTTCTTTTCAGAGAATGAAATCATCTGAAGGACACGGGCAGAGCTGGATGGAAAAACAAAATTCACAAAAAACATCTTGAAAGTGGTTTTCCTTCTCCAACCTCTTCAAGACTTTTGACATTTCATGAAAGAGGAACAACAACCACCTCTCCACCAAAAGCAAGTGAGCTAGAAAGGCGCTACACCAGCGTAGACCCAACACAGACATGTGCACCCAGGTCTCCCACATTTCAAAAAAATAACCTAAACTCTGAAATATCACTTATTCCAAAAGAGATTAGTCTAATTTTAAGACAAAAATTAAGTCCTGGAAAACCCTGTCGAAAGTAACATTTGGAGTCTTGCTTGATTTTGATAAAATTGGATGTTCTTCGCCAGAGGCAAGTGAAATATTGAAGAGCTAATTAAAAATCATTCCTATCTTGAATACTTGATCTAAGTACAAGTGCTAGGACAAATTTCTGGGGTTTAAACAGCAAGAATGTAGCAAAACTTGGCTGCTTGTGAGTAAAACTGCAATCCCACAACAAGCTGTGCTCAGGCAAACTGGCTTCCCTAGGTCTCTGAGCAGGATAGCAGAGAATCTGTGCAAATTTTGTTGAGAAAAAAAAGAGAGAGAGAAGAAAAAAAGAAGCCCAGAAGGCGTTGGTGTCTACCCTCTGTTTTTTTACAGCAATATTCTTTGGGATTATAATTCACCTCCCACTGAAGGCTCCCAATGTTAACATCAACCAGTAAGCCTGTCTGAAGTAGTGCTGACATACTGAATTATTTAAACAAGAAAGTCTTCATAATAAGGCGTTTTCAAAAGCAGGAGAGAATTATTTTGCTGCAGCTCTGTTGCACGTCTAAGAAGTCAGAAAATAAAAGCGTTCTTCAAATTTGCTGTAGGTGATATCAGCACTGGGGGCCGTCAGTGGGAGGTGAACAACTGACTCCTACCCTCAGAAAATGCTTTAACACTTTTTTAAAGGAAGAATAGATTGGGGGGGGGGGAGATGGTGTAAATCACTTTCTCTGTTTCTCTTGCAGAGTTTGGAGTTTACTGTTGTTAACTCCTTTCAACTCACTGACAAATATCCTTGAAGTTTTCTGCCACTGCCATCCCACTAAACTGGAAGTTGTAAAGGTAAGGAGGCACAAGGTGTAGTGATACAGACCCTATTGCTGCTGGGAAGCGCAGCGCCTAACGAACGTGAAAGTCAACACGCCAATTACCAACTCGTACAGATGCCACCAACTCTATTTCACCTGTCAAATCTCCTCTCCAGTCTCCTCCTTGCCTCGCCTCTGAAGCACGGCAGCAGAACCAGGTCCCGGCTCGATGGCTGATGCCCAGGAGAGCAGCAGCAACCGGAGCGTAACCTCCGCTGCTGGGACGGCGGCAGCCGGGGCCAGCTGATCTGAGGCTTGGTATGGAAAGCGTAAGGAAGAAGCTTTTATGCACTGTTAAGCCACCCTTGAATGCGTGCAGTCAAGCAAGAGACTCTAACCAGTCACCCACTTACGGGGATGCAGTACAGGTTTCAACATGGTATCTTTTTCATGGTCAGCGGTGTTTTTTTCCCTAGAGAGCAACTCATCTACGCAGTGGGACACACCACTGCATACAGTTCTGCATCCTCCCCTAAGAGGGACAGTGCAGAAACACTGCAAGTTACGATATCACACGAGAGAAATATCTGGTCCTGAGTTTCAGATTCAGCATCTCCCCGTGCAGCTTGGCATCTGACATCAACACGGTATTTTTCTTTCCAGCTCAGCACATATGCCTCTTCGTGCATGAGACGAGATTGGACAATGAATGACATCATCTGTATCTTTGTTAACCCATTTTCAGAAAAATGGAGTCCCTTGACAGTTGAATTTAGAAAGATAACTAGTTTTTCCATGTGCTATACCAAGATAATCTCCTGCATTTTGTTTCTTCTGGCATCTTGCTTAGCGCTTATGCAAATAATATAATTTATTTGAGCCATTTGCAACATTAAACATTGAATTCAGCAGACAGCATGCACGACCAAATTGCACAACCATATGAGAATGAGATGGTTTCCAAAGATAGTTACATTAAGCTTACATTTGCAGAATAAATAATTCAATCCTCATGCTCCACATTTAAATATTTATACAAATACACTGCTTGTCACAATTAGTTTGATTAAACTGTTAAGAAAAAGGAACTGTGCAAGAAATAAGACTTCATCCAGGAGGAAAAGCTATTTCTATTGCAGTTAATTATGTGAAATTACAGAAGCAGCAGCAGGTCAGGAAGTGGTCCTCCAAATCCACACAAAGATCTGACCCCCAGCTCATTCAGGGAAGGTTTTCTACCCAAATTTTTTGCCTTTAGCAAACAAGACCCACAATTCTTTTCCTCTTTGTCTCATGGAAATATGAGACATGTTTTCCTCTTTCTCCCATGCAAAGTCTTATTTATAGACTGCAAACACACTGTAGTTTAGAGACTATTTTCTGCACAGTTTTTTTTCACAACGTGCCCAGAACAAATTATTTTCTTTCACAGCACACTCACCGCAACTCCTTAAGGCTGGAAGAAAAACATTAATGGAAAACATTTTCCCTTTAATCTCAGGGGCATTTTTCAGGAAATTTCAAAAATCCTAAATAGCCTCAGAGACAAGCCTGGATTTGTGATCCTGTTTATAGATCAGAATAGGGATTTATTTCCGATCTACGTGAGGCCTGGTGCTACAAAATTTAGGGGGGCAGAATGACATTCCCCCTCTAGGAGGAAGTCATCAGCTTACCCTGTCTCACTGACATTAATTTTGATGTGACTAAGGCTACCCAGAGCTCCACACATGACATTTTGTAGTACTACTAAGAACTCAGGCTCTGACTGTATGGGCAATATTGGAGCGCCGCTCTAACAAGCCTTACGAATAGGCAAGTGGGTCACCTTGATCTGAGACAGTTTATTCTGTGTTTTTCAGTAATCAAAGGAAAAAAAAGGGATGACGGGGTCTACTCCATCACTGGCCAAGTTCAAGCTGAACAGCAACACGTAAGAGCATTTACTGCACAAAACAATCGGCCAGTGGAAGGGATTCTGCAGGACAAGCCAGACCGCCAAACCAGCCTACTATTCAAGCTCATGATGGATCTGCCCCTTCCATCAAAGGACACTGAGTAGACACTTTGTCCAGGGGGCAAATAAAAGATTCGCTTGGTTTCTATCTAGTTATTTTAATACCAATTGTGGAATAAGCCTATGAGAGCCAGATTAGGAATGCTGCAAAAATTCATAAATGCCTGTTGTACCTTTCAGTGGTGGTTGGTGGTGCAAGAGCACAAAGTGTGTGAAGGAAAGAGTGTGATACTGCCTTTAACTGCCATGGACCTGCCAAAAACCTGTCAAAGTGGTTTCTTTTATTGTATGGTTCAATGAGGCAAAAAAATCTAGTTGTTGTATCTATGAGGCAAGCTAGATTCTTGATTGTAGATGAAATTTGCTTTTTTATTATTTATTTGGTTGACATATTTCCTCATATTCTACTTTCTCTTCCCTTCTCCCCCAAATAAAAATTTTCTCCTTTTTCCTAATTCTAAGCATGAATACGTAACTATGTGTGAATGTAAGTGAGACCAAGAATACATTCAAAGTGGTGGTGTTTCAGTTTCCCAATACCAGAAGTGAGCACAAGGGGCTTTGAGAAAGCTCTTCTACCACTTGGATTTATGTTTAGAAGAGCTCTGGCGAGCCTGAACCTGGTCCCCTTTATTGCTGGCATCTGGGAGAAGGTTAAACATGGTTACATACACACAAATGAATCCATAATCAATGACAGAACTGGAGCACTCTTAGAACAAAAAAATAACTTTGACTATTTCTCCGAAGTGGTTAAAAGCAAGGAGAAAAACAGGTTGACAGTTATGGAAAACCCTTGCTTCCCTCCTATGTAGGCAAAAGTTAGACAGTCCCCAAGAAATAAAAAAATAGATAATCAGGTAAATTCATACAAAGAATCGTTGTAGAGTATACTAGTGATAAAACCTGCCACCACACCACCGACCTGCTCTTCTTTAGCAAAGAGACCCCCCCAAAAAAAAGAAAGAGGCATCGTAGGCTTCACTCTTGTGGACAAGTATGAGGGGAAAGTAAGTACGCATGATATAAGTATTTATCAGCTTGATCTTTTTGGGAAATGGATTACTAGGACCCTTCACTTTTTCCCCTTTTAATTCTCTGTCACCAAAACTGAGCAAAGAGCATCGTTTCTGAGTCAAAGCGGGCAGCCATCAGGAGCTTTATTACTATCTTTACTGCTACCTGGAGAAACTTTGTCCCCAACAGTCCTCAAAGCTGAGAGAAAGAAAAGTAGACTGCATGAGCTGTTTGCTCTATCTGCCAACCTGTTCCTGACATTTTCACAGAAGCTGGGAAAAGACTTCATTCTCACATTGATCATGTAGCAAAACAGTACAGACAAACTCCAGTTAGGATCTTTTTAGAAAAGCTTCTACAGACCAGGACTTATCATAGGACCTATGTATCAAAAGCATTCTTGCATATTTTTTTCTTGACTATTTTAGCTTAGTAAAGTAGTTGTAGTGGAGAACCTGGACCTGCCACTGAAAAAAAACCAGTCCTGCCAGATTGGTTTCAACTGGGGAAACTCTCCAGCACTGTTTACTGCTTAAAGACTGCACCAGTGCAACTCTCTGGCTGGCACAGACGTAGGAACAAGGCGGGGGAGTGGTGAGGTGGACCATGCACTGGACTTTTGTTTCAGGAGTAGAGCTGACATTAAACATTCAGGAAACTATGACCAAAGATTTGGGGTATGGGAGAGGTTTACAATTATTTTGCAATTGTTTTCCATCCCTTCCAATATAGACTGGTTCAAGATATAAAAACATTATTTCCCCCAAATATCATATATATTTGCAATGCCTCATAAGATTTCAAGTTAAAAAAACCATACAAGTTAGCAGGGGGGCTTATTTGAAGTATTAACACTGAAGTTATACTTTAAGCAACCATGTAGTACTGGAATCTGAGAGACAGTCCTCCCCGCACCTTTCCACTGCCCTCTGGTTTTTCCTTTAGTTTGGTACTTAGCCACGATCATGCCACTTCCCAACAGTCATGCAATCAAGGCATAATTTGTTCCATCAGTAATGCAAGAAATCATTTCGAAAAACATTATTCACTGTCAGCTGAGCCTGACTGAGGGAAAAAATGTCCAGAGTTTGTAGAAGAGATTGAACTTTTAACCACGCTATTAATTTCTCTGATTTCACAATGTGTTACTCTCTAGTCATTGTCCCTTGAATAACAGGTTTCAGAAAAAAACAGTAGAGACTGATAATTCTAACCAATATTCCCTTCTCTGCAGCAAAGAAGGAAAAGTAATTGCAGTGACAAAACATTTTTAGTTTTTGTTCTCTGAGTGGCAGTACATCTACCCTATAAATAACTAGATCTTACAAATAGATACAATAGGTATTTCACTACACACGTTCAACAGCACATACATACACGTGCTAAGTATAAGAAGTATTTCCTTGCTTATAGACAGGCTATGTTGATTAAAATATTTGAATTAACACAAGTGAAAGCAAAGTCAGGGCCTGTTCCTGTCAGGGATTCACCAAAAGTGGCATAGAAAGTCGACAGTGTTTAAAAAAACAGGGTTTTATTATGTGTGTTAGGAAACAATTCCCATTAGGGGATATGCTTATTTTACCTTTCCATGTCATTAGTAACAGAAGGAATCAAAATTCATGGAACTAACTTGGTGTATCCTGGAATAATGCAGAACCTTTATGGGATTCTACGATCATTTACCCTGATCCATTAAAGCAACCCCTCCATGTGACTCAGGTTGTTTTGACACGTACTGTAGGACATCAGAATAATGTATCCCAGAGAGATCTTACGGAAGCTCAAGAAACTTGTAGAAAATGTTTTGTTATCTGCAACCATAAAAACTAAGAGTAAAAAGGACAACAATAACAAGCCATGGCCATCTCTCACTGGTCTTCCTGCTGTACGGGTTTTGAAATTGCTCTCAAATGGTGACTAGGATAAAGACCAGCACTGAAACCCATTACCTTCAGTAAAGATTCGGGACGTTACTAATGTGTATTCCATAACTGGTTAAATACTGTCTTGCATAATCATACCTTGCCAATACTGAAACCATCTTTAAGATGGAAAAAAGCATCAGGTTAAGGCCAATTAAGGTATTACTATGCAAAACATACACAACTAATTCAGCTGAAGGTGAGAAAACGGTATTCTTCTCAGAGGTCATTCAGCTGTAGGCACTCTTCTCAGTGAAATCCACATGGTTTTTCAAACCTGGAAAAAGCCATAACAAGCAAGCAGACTGCAGAGAACAGTCCTTCCAGAGCTGTATAGCGTGGGAACCTTCCCACCTCTCAGTGGCTGCCCATTTCTCTCTTGAAAAGCAAGACCTCATGATTCTGTACTGATAGCCTCAAACACAAAACATGTTCTTCAACCTTTGGAAACTCTCACGCTTCTAATATTAGAATTATTTGTGCTCTAGACCTGTTCTGAACAAATTTTACGAAAAATGTGAATAGGCATGATTCTTTTTGATATTCTTAGAAAGAATGTATGCTAACAGAAAAGCATCTGGTCTTCACCTCTCAGTGAGAACATTTTCAGCATCCACGTGCTTAAGATATCTGGCTTCCTGCATTTCGACAGCAAAACTTCTTGGATTGCATCCTGAATAAAGTTTATCTCCAATCCTTCTAACAAGAAGCAGCTTTCTTCATGCTGCAGTGAAGGACCTTAATTACTTTGTGATGCAGTAAAATATGCTTAATTGTTCATCAAGACCTTTTCCTTTGATCATTCAGTTGGCCTTAGATCACCTTTATTGGATTCAATTACATTCTCTCAGGAGGAAACTGTAACCCATTTAATATACATGCTTCCTAATATTTTAAAGATACTGGCAGGGAGAGGGAAGGTCTGAAGGAAAAAGCTGTTTGAGTAGAGCGCTCCTTTTGTTGCTACAAAAATAGTTTTTTTACCAGCTTCATAGTGTTAGTATCAAAGATGCATTTGTGATAGGACACTTGTTAATATTCACAGAAGCATGAGGTAACTCCTGGGTCAAACCATTAGCATAAATTGCACATATAATTGCGCTGTTTTATCAAACGTTCTTAGAAAGCTCAGGCATGACTATGCATACGAATTCTACACAAACTTTAATTTTGGCTTATGGTCTCAACAATAACACTAAATATTATGCACTTGGCAGATGACATAAGACATGGTTCTGAAATTAAAAAAATAAACCCATGTTAGTTCTATAAGTTGTTCAGACATGCAGTTGTTCAGCTGAGATGGTACCCTGCCTGATAGGCACCTGAACAGTCAGACAATGAAGATTTTTTTTTTTTTTTTTTTTGTTTTCTGTTGCATAATGTTTCCACTGTACTATCCAGAAACATTGTGCTCCGTGCTTAAACTTTCGTAAAGAGGGATGCACTTAAAATACTCTGTAAGTCTAAAGAGCACACTGTACCTGCTGGAAGTATCACTATATACTTCAGCAAATAGGCCATGCAGATCATTTTCTTGCAGAAGCTGTCATATGGAAACTGAATCTTGTATTTCAAAGTATTTTACTTTTTATTGCATATTAATAAAATTAAGAAAACTATGTATTTTCAAATGACTTAATTGGAAGCAAAAGGAGAAACAAAATATCCAGTTGCAATCCCACAAAATACTGCAGGCATCATACCTGGTGTAAACTAGGAGAAGCTCAATTTTATGTCATCAGCTCACGGTACGAATAAGACCCAAGAAGAGCAAATAAAAGAAGGAAGCCACACTTGAACACAATGTGGGAAAGTTGCACGGTGTGTTTCTCAAAGAGGTCACAGAAAAGTTTTGCAGATGCATAAAGAAGCTCAAGTCAAGGCCATGGAGACTTCTAAATCTCTGACAGCAGTTTTCAAAATCTCCACCGTTACCTATATTTGTCAATAAAGATATATCCATTGTCCCTGTTTGGGACGTAATGACAGACATTTTAGGAAATAAGATTAAAGACAAGACAAAGTAACTCCTGGTAGAGAAAAAATGGTTATTTGAGGATGTGTTTATTTTTCTAAGAGCAAAATCCAGCTCTGTGAATTCTGCAGTATGACTCCTTTTGGATTTTCTTTCTTAGTTTGCACTTCGTACTATACCAGAAATGCTACAGACTACTTTGTCCCTGCGACTTATCTCCAGCTTTGGCTGGTGTCTAAACATTGAAACATGTACAGCGTGTATGCTGGATACTTGACCAAGTAACTGTTGTTTCCCAGTAGCTATGGTTTATTAAGTACAGGCTTAGCTATGAATTATTCAGGATGACACTGTTTCTAAGCAGACTTTCTGCTAAAAGTGCCATGAAGGAGTACAAGAAAACCTCATTTTCTAGAACTAAACCAGTTAATTTTTAGAGTAGTAATGCATCCAAGCATTTGAAAGAAAATGTTTATTTTAATTTAAGGAGTGATTTCTATTTTTTTACCTCTCATGTAAAAATATTGGTAGAAAATATCAGCCTCTATCTTGAGACTAAAAACAATGCATTGCATAAACTTGAATACATTTTCAGGGTATCTACTTCATAGCAAGGACTAATTTCAAATATTACATTTCCAAATATCAGGAGACAGAGCAGATGATAGCTTTTTCTCAGACCTCTGTTGATCACAGTGGCAGTCAGCCCTCATTCCCATCCAGCTCTATCCAGAATTCAGCAGACTTTTTAGCCTGGATTATTGAAAGTTTTCAGATCTATTTAATTTTTAGTATTTGTTCTTGACATTTTGGAAGCTCAGAGCTAGTACATACTCTCATGGGACATATTTCTGAGTTATTACACTGTAATTCATGCTTGGTTTAGACCTTTGTCTTCCCACCAAAAACACGTTGGCAGAACAGGGGCTAAAACCTGAGAATCCTCACCCACAATTGCCTACCGCAATTTTTCATATCAGTCTGAAGATCCAGACACAGGCAATTGGAAACACGAAGAGTTACTGGAATGGAGATCATCCATGGGGAACAAACCTGCTCCTGTTTCAGGAGAATACTCACCACCATGTTTTGCATCTTCAGGATGTTTTGCTTTCAGGCTTTCCCAGACACAGATTTCCTAATGACACTTACTTATTTCCTTAGCGCATAATTAACAATTAGAGAACATGGTCCCCTCTGGGTGGGCTGTATCGAAGATACCATAGTCCACTTCTGCCAGGTGATAGAAACCAATGACAGGAAAGACACAAGGTAGATAACTTTATCCAGTGGCCTTTATCTTGCAATGAAACACATTTAAGCACTTTGCCTTTATGGCCACATTAGTTCAGTCTGTATCAGAAAGGAGGAAGTAATATCCTTCTCTCCTTCCCTTCCTGTCACCTACCTTAGATTCTTACATGCAGTTATGCAAATAATAACCCGGTGAGACTTGTCAGAGCTCAGAGGGAATTAAATGTCTGTTGTTTCATCAGGGTGTCCACTTCCCACCTAATTAAGCACTGCATATGACACCTATTTTAGAAGAAATCTATTGGCAGTGGCATTTTATTAGGATAGTCTTAGGGAGGATTTACATAAACCAGCTAACATGGACAATAGCCTCCATCACCAAAGAATGATAATATTACTCCCTTGATTCCACAAGAAAGTTCCTCAGTGCACACCACTAGCATATTAGTGTATTCTCATTTAATTTAAAAATCCTTCCGATGAAACTTGTATATTCCAAGTACATCTATTGACCTACTAGAACACCACAAAAGTAAAAAATACTGATTTATTTTGTGTAGTCTGGTACCCAGAAAAACGAATTAGAACAATAGGCTTACATAACAGATGCCTTCACAGATTCTGTTACAGACTTTCACAGTATCTTAGGTTAATGCTTTTGCTGGCCTTTGCTCCAGTGACACTTCAAGCACTTTTGCACCAAATAGTTGCAAAAGTGTCCAGATTCTAGCTGAGAGAAAAACCTGACCAGGAACCAAGTTGATGTTGTTTCTATTGCAAGCTTAAATAGCTAATCTTCTTCTCCATTACTGAAGACTGCCTGAAAAAATACTATATCCTTTACATGAAAGAATCTCATGTGGCTGTATACAAGGGAACTTGAAAAACGTGACCAAATTTTACAACACAGAATAAAAAAGAAACAGAAATGTAATTTTAAGTGTTTTGTTCCATAACTTTGAGACATAAATATACCTCACAGACTTATTATTTTTGTCTTTCAACTTGGCCCTGACAAAAATCACAGAATCACAGAATCATGGTACAGCTCAGCTTGGAAGTGACCTCGAAAGATCATCTAGTCCCACCTTTCATGGGAAGGGGAGATTAGATGAGATTGTCTAGCACTCCAGCTGCGTCTAGTTACACTGAAAGTGTAAACGAAGTAGGCGGAAACACAAGTTGTGGGTGAAAATTAGAACAACTACTCCTTCAGCCATCTCAACTGGCAGTCAAAAGGACCAAGTACTTTTAGCACAGAGTACATGTTCCTGAGCTCTGCAACTGTGACTACTGAAGCTCTTCCATAACATTTGAGCAGGGGAAGAGTGAGGGATGTCTAGTGAACAAGGTATCTAGAAAATACATTATTCTCTGCTCCCATTAACATTTAAGCATTTTGTAGATATAACAGGACACAAAATAAAGAAGCGATGATGGGCCTCTTCCCTAGTGGCTATTTGTTTACAGAGGTATTTTAGCTTGACTTATTTTTTAAAAGTCTGAGTTTAAGCTCTGATCAAGAACTACAAGCCTGTGTCCAGCCTCACACCTTATTGGACAGTAAGCCCATCGAAAAGTGGGCTATGTGCTAATATCAATAATACTTTCCCTCATCTATTCACTTCTTTATCTTTTCAGTGAATTTCTAACAAGTCAAAGGCATTAAAAATGTAATAAAGAAGACTTCAATCATACTAGTAGCATACCGGTTGCACTTCGCAGAACGTGGATACTTGAATTTTCACTCCACACTTGTGCTCAGCTGCCATCCTTGGTTTGGAGAGGGCAGGCAAAGGATTACTATTTACAAGTAGTTTAAACTGCAAACTAGAAAGCAAAGGCAGTAGTCAACTGTCCCTATGACTTTTACCTGAACAAGAAGTAAATTCCTCTCAAAGTTTTTGATGCTTCTCTTATGTCCACACAGCGATTTGCAGAATCAAATCTCTGGTCTTAAAATCACTCTGCACTCTCAGGAAAATGAAACTGAGGACCTGGAATTGAGTCCTGAGGCTTCTGAACATAAAGGAAAGGAAATTAAAAGGAGTCCTAGTATGGGAGAGCTGGCCAGGCTGTAATTTAGACATTGCCAAAGGCTTGCTGTGGAAGGCTGAAGGCCAAGCTGCTGAGACTCCTGTGCTTGGCAAGAAGAAAAAAACTCCTTGAGTATATTCTAAAAGATAGGCCTGAACTGTCTCTTCAACCTTACTGACCTTTCTTTCCAAGAAGGGATATGGAAGGATGAGGGAAAGAGACCAACACATGCACACTGTGATAAATAAAAGGGTTAAAAAGAATCTTACTGTTCCCTATGCTATTAACTACTGCAACTTTCATGACTTTAATTTATTAAATATGCATTTTGGCACAAGTACTGAAATAAAAAATTCCTTAAAAATAAAACTGAAGCTTAATCATGTATGTGTATATATATATTTATATGCACAGAAAATAATCATATTTTGTAAGGGAAAGAACTGACAGGAGAGGGGAAGATGAAGATTTATTTTAGATTCATGTAGCTAGAACCTATTTATGTGGAACTGTTGTCCTATTGACAGAAAAAAAAGCCAACTCTGTACCTCTTACTATACAAGAAAGAACCCTCTGAGTCCTCTGTGCTTTTGTCCCTTATATACTGTTATCTGCAGGAACCACAAATTTCAGTTCAAGAGGTCTTTCTAAATTTATCCTTTTCCCTACAGAAATTTTGCTGACCATTTTCTTATTACATAAAGTATTATTAGAAGGAAATATAAATAGCATATATAGCTACATTTAATCTGTGGATACATGTTTATTTTACCAGACCACGCTACCTGGCCCACACACCAGTACAGACTAGGGGCTGACTGGCCAGCAAGCAACTTGGCAGAGGAGGATCTGAGGGTCCTGGTGAGCACCAAGTTGAACATGAGACAGCAATGCTCCCTTATGGCAAAGGCGGCCAACAGTCTCCTGGGCTGCACAGGACAGATTGGTACCAGCAGGTCAAGGGAGGTGATCCTTCCCCTCTAGTCATCACTGGTGAGACACTCCTGGGGAACTGGTCCAGGTCCAGACTCCCCAGTACAACCGAAACATGGACATACTGGAGCCCAGCACAGCAAGTGCCCATGAAGACGATGAAGGGACTGGAGCATCTGTCATATGAGGAGAGGCTGAGAGAGCTGGGGCTGCTTACTCTGGAGAAGAGAAGACTCAGGCGGATCTCATCAAAGTGTGTAAATACCTGATGGATCAAAGTGTGTAAATACCTGATGGGGGACTAAAGAAGATGAAGTCAGAATCTTCTTAGTGGTGCCCAGTGACAGGACAAAAGGCAGTGGGCACAAATGGAAATGTGGGGAATTCTGTTTAGCCATAAGAAAACTTTTTTACTGTGAGGGTGGTCAAACACAGGAACAGATTGTGCAGGTAGGTTGTGGAAATATTCAAAACCTGACTGGATATGGTCCTGGACAACGTGGTCTAGGTGACCCTGCTTTGGGCAGGGTCATTGGACTAGACGATCTCCTGGGGTCCCGTCCACCCCCACCCATTCTGTGAGTCTGTGATCTCTTCAGCATATGTCACTTTGTCTTGGCTTGTGTTCATTCATAATTTTACTTCAAAGCATATAAATTCTTCTATTAGTCATTTTGGATCTGTAGAAAAGTAAGCATTGTGGAATCCACTATAACAAGTTTTTCCAGTCATAACAATTAAGGTTTCAGAAAATTCAGCATATTATATTCCTCCCTAAATATACGGTACTTGCTGTACTGGAAGAAGCTAAAGATCAATTTAGCAATACAGGTCTTCATAATATTCACTGTTCTGTGCATCCCTCAAAGCCAGTCATTAGCTCATAAAGATGCCACTAGTCTATAAAAGTTGCCCTAAGTTTACATGGCTAAACCAATGCATTTTGTTTTCTTATTTAGTTAGAAGTAAATGGCCATCCTTCAATAGCTGTCATAAAAAGAAATAATGTCTGTGAGTTCAAAATGATTTAGGATCTTTCCGTAATGACTTAATATTTCTTCCTTCCAAAACAAGGCAGTATATTACAACAGCCAAATCTGCAAGGAACTGGGTTAGTCAGGAGAGTCTACCAGACGCCACCGGTCACAAAAAATACTCAAATGACAAAATGCAAAGAATATGTGGGGAAAAAAATACCACAAAAACAAAGGCAGTCCAAAAGAATTACAGAAATCATCTAACATTTATAAAATCTCAGTTAAGTCAGGCTAAAACTTTGTTTTAAACAGTTATTCAGGTCCTATTCTATTTTCTTTCAGCATTCTAACCTTAACAGATGGCTCACGCAGTTATTGATAGTGAATGAAAGATGTTTATACTCACTGCTGGTGACTCTTCCTGCTTGTTTGCTCCCAAACTTCTCTAGCACACATTCTAACCTATACTTAGGATCATAACAGTGTTCTGCTGCACAGATCTTCCTTTTCTTATGTGTTTGTGCTATGCTTAGCCTGGTGGGGTACAAGTCTATGAGTGGGATCTCTAAATGCTACTCTAAAAATATTACCTACTTTTACTTGATATTACTTTAAAAATAATGACGTTACTCAATATTACTTTAACACAAATGTTAAATCACTGCTTTCTCTAGCAGAAGACATACGTTACACCTGCCCAAGTCTCATCACATGCTGCTACCAAAAGCACATTTCCATTCTGCCTCACGCCAGATCTCATGAACATGTGGCTGCAGGGCAAACAGGATAAGCTTGATGATCCAGTGAAACCTTGAATCCCATAACTAACTTCTGTTAGTTAATTCTGCACAAGAGAAATCAATATGTGACTCATCTGCATGCTGCACAAGTGCAAAGGGGGCTGAAGCTGCAGGTCCCTGGGAGGTCAGGTGGGGATTAGACCCTCAGATTTGATTAACTTTAAAAAGAAACTGCACCCCAACAGAGCTGAAAATAACTTCGGCAGGGCGCTGGTTAGTCGTTACAAGCAAAAAAATAAACTGGGTGATTTTCTGCATAAATACTGTCATGGAACTGTTTTGGTTTTTAGTTTATCCTAATAGACTACTGATGGAACAAAGGTGGCTGTATAGATATCCAATCCTAGTTTCAGAAACATGAGAGTAATAATCATGCTTAATTGCAAAGCTATGCGCTGACACCTATCAGTAAAACAAACAGAGCAACTTAGAAAAAGATGCCACAGGAAAGAGTCCTTGATTAGAGTCCTAGCCTTGGATGCAGACTCAATTTCTTACTCTCCCATAAACCTCTCAAGGTAATTTACTGCTACTAAATCTACAGAGTGACAGAGTCTTCTAACACCAAACACGAGAAGCCCCAAACTTAAAACGTCTGTGCCTGAATCCATAAAAGGACTTAAAAAACTCAGTGAAGGAACTAGCTGTCTTAATTTAGGCATGTCTAAATTGCAACGTCTAAATAATGTCTAATTTTTTTTAATCTCGGTCAAAGAGCAAAATAGAAAATCAAGAGCTAGACACAGAGCAAGCACACAATGCACAAGAAGAATTAGAGATAAGGCAAGAGACTCATGTTCCGAGTGGGAAGTCATCAAAAGCCAAGCAGTGGGAAATACAATTAACAAGAGATGTGAGCTCATCTTCCTTGGAGCGTCAACTCCTGACCTGCTTGTAATCTGAAGTCCTGATTTTGGTGTGCCAAGCAGTGCACACTACTCATCTTTCCAAGAAACAAGCTGTTGGCAGGGGAGGGCATTTTATTTCCCCTTCTATAAGAGGCAGTAACTGATCTGTAGGTGAATTCCAGAATTCAAGCCCTTTTTCTGGAGGGTTGGTGTTGGCCTCAGCGAGCTCTGTAGACCAGGGACCAGAGTCACGGGCTGGGACTGGGCTGCACCACACAGCCTGTCTCTCCTGAAGCCTTGCTGCTGTGCAGGCAGCACTGCCAGAGCAAGACCCTGATGCAGCTGCCTAACAGCTGGCCGTACCCTGAAGACTGACTTCTAGGTTCTGTTCCCCAAGACTACCACCACAGTTTACAAGAAACAGTCATAAAATGAGCAATTTTTACCTTTGACTGGTGATGGCAATAGAGCTACAGTACAAAAGGAACAAGCATAATTGCAAGAAAAATATTAAGTAAAATGAAAGATCAAAGCCTAAAGAGTGGATTTTCTCATATCACCCAGCCCAACACATATTCCAGGCCATGAAACAAGGGAGAAACTTTGCCACCTTTCCTAGTCACCTTCCAAACTGCCTCACAACCAGCACTAGCTAGGGGTTAAGATGTTCAAGCAGAGGCCTGTAGCCACACACTGTGAGAAGTCGTTTTAAGGATAGTTTTAGCAGTTTCAACAGTTAGAAGGATTTCTTCTTTTGCCCCTATTCTCAGTCTTGACTATTTCATGCATCTGGCAGAGGTTTTACAACATATGCTCAGCAGGTTGCTTCTTCCCCTCCTTTTGTCAAGAAAAAACAACCAAACAGAAAAAATGAACAGCTGAGGGGCAGAGGAGAAAAAACCCTGTCTATTTCTAAGAGAAAAAAAAAAAAAGCTTAAGAAAACTATAGTGTTTTCATATGTGTTGTTTCTCACCAGAGAAGCACTAGTTTAAATTTAGATTCACTACAATGAAATAGCACCTCTGAAGGACTTCAGAAAGATCTCTTCTCCCAAGTAACAGATGATAGGACAAGAGGAAATGGTCTTAATTTGCTCCAGGGGAGGTTTAGATTGGACATTAGGAAAAATTTCTTCACTGAAAGGGTTGTCAAGCATTGGAACAGGCTGCCCAGGGAAGTGGTTGAGTCGCCATCCCTGGAGGTATTTAAAAGACATGTAGATGTAGTGCTGCGGGACATGGTTTAGGGGTAACTTGGCAGTGTTAGGTTAATGGTTGGACTTGATGATCTTAAAGGTCTCTTCCAACCAAAAAAATTCTATGATTCGATGAAATCATAAACACTAAAAAATATTTTTTTTATTAAAAAAACTGCACCAAACCCCCTGCTTCAAGGAAGGACATCATTTTAATGGCATGAGGTTCAACAAGGCCAAGGGCCGGGTCCTGCACTTGGGTCACAACAACCCCATGAAGCACTACAGTCTTGGAGAAGAGTGGCTGGAAAGCTGCCTGGCAGAAAAGGACCTGGGGGTGTTGGTGGACAGCCGGCTGAATATGAGCCAACAGTGTGCCCAGGTGGCCAAGAAGGCCAAGAGCATCCTGGCCTGTATCAGGAATAGCGTGGTGAGCAGGACTAGGGAAGTGATCATCCCCCTGTATTCAGCACTGGTGAGGCCCCACCTCAAGCACGGCATCCCGTTTTGGGCCCCTCACTGCAAGAAGGACATTGAGGTGTTGGAGCATGTCCAGAGAAGGGCTACAAAGCTGATGAGGGGTCTGGAGGACAAATCTTATGAGGAACGACTGAGGGATCTGGGGTTGTTTAGCCTGGAGAAGACAAGGCTGAGGGGAGACCTTATCACCCTCTACAACTACCTGAAAGGAGGTTGTAGAAAGGTGGGGCCTAACCTCTTCTCTGTGGTGACAAGCGATAGGACGAGAGGAAATGGGTTTAAGTTATGTCAGGGAGGTTTGGATTGAATATTAGGAAACACTTTTTTACTGAAAGGGTTATTAAAGATTGGAATAGGCTGCCCAGGGAGGTGGTGGATTCACCATCCCTGGAGGTGTTTAAAAAGAGGGTAGATGTGGTACTTAGGGACATGGTTTAGAAGTGGTTTTGTCAGGGTAGGTTAATGGTTGGACTTGATGATCTTAAAGGTCCCTTCCAACCTCAGCAGTTCTATGATTCTATGGTTCTATTATTTTGGTTTCAATAGACACAATTAAAACTACAATAAAGACAAACTGGGAATTTGTGCCATAAGCCAGGGTCACACTGAAGATGCTCGACCTACAAGGAGGACAGCTGGGAGAAGCACTTTCTCCTGCCTGCCTCACTGGCCAGACCCTGTCCAGTGGCCAGGCTCCCACACAACTCCCGGGCAGTGTGGGGGCAGCTGCCACCAATCCACACAGCACCACACCGCTTCATTCTGCCCCGCTCCCCACCACAGGGCTCCGCACCACACCACTCCTGCGGACACCCCGTGGAGCAGCCGGCCCTACCTGCAGCAGCGGGCGCAACGATCAGGTCACCTGATTTTTACACTGGGAGAAGAAAAGCAGTTCTCTCCTCGCTCTCCCACATCAGGTTTAATCCTACCCCGAAATTTAAATGAAGAGGCAGATCTGCTTCTTTTCTACTTGACTCTCCGGTATAATAAAATGAGCCCTGTGCGTTCTCCTTTGCCTGCCTCACAGCTGTCATTGCAGTGAGTTGCAGCTTCACAAACAACCCAGGGTTTAGACTTAAGACATTCTTAAACATTTTTATAACCTTTTTATAACTTATTAGACAGATACCTCAGTGGGGAATACCATGAGCCTCCCCACCATCTTACACTGTTTATGCTAAGATTCGGATAGAACAGATTCAAAAATGGCCACACAATGAAGCAGGAAACAAATAAGTATCGCTTAGCAATTGACCCTCCTACTTCTGTTATGTTGGCTCTTTCAAATTTGGCTTTATCTAATAAAAGGTGCAACCTTTTTTTTTTTTTAATCTCAGGAGGGTTTTTCTGTCAAATGTGTCTTAGCCTAGAAAAACAACCAGTTACAAGAAGAAGCTGGTTTCCTCATTAGCTCATTACTCTGACCATTGATGGGATGTTTTTCTCTAAGCAGGTGGTTCACTCACAAAAACTCTGGAAAATGCAGCCTCAACCATTATTTTTTTTTCTTTCACATTTCTCTATTACAAAAGTGGTTGGTAATAGAGTCTCTGTTCCTCAAGTTCTCAAATATATATTTTACATGCCCACAGAAATCCCATATACTGAAGAATTTCAAGCAGTTCAGTCTGGTTTTGAGTTTTAAAATGAATTCCAAGACCAATAAAGTAAGCAAAACCATTTCAAGCATTAGTTGCCTCTAACATCATCTCAGTTCAGTTCTCTTGTTAGCACTGATTTTTCCTGTAAAACTATGCAATGCTATCGCCTTCCTAAGTATATACTTGGAAAATCACATCATTGATTGCTAAACACAGGGTTGTTTGTGAAGGAGCTAGGTCAGAACACCAAGCTTAATACAGTAAATAACTGAGGAAGAGATTTGGCTATAAACACTATTAAAGATGAAATTCACATGAAAAATGTGCTACAAGAAACAAAAGTACTTGAATGTCCTCTGCCTCAATAATTAGTCCCAACACATAAATTTCATGCTGCAATCATCACTTAATTATTTTCTCAAAGACCTAAAGATGCCAGAAATGTCAATTCAGCATAAAGCTAATTTTCACTTACACTTCCCCAAACAGGAGTGCTTACGTTTGTGGAGTGACTGCAGCCTCGATTTAACACAAGGTGACAGACTCCACGAGACCTTATGTCCCGGGTAACCGTAACTGTCGATGTCAAGCAGTCACTTCCAGAACAAGGGTGACAAAGGGCACAAGCCATATGGTGTTTGTATTGCAACAGTCTTCAGAAAGAAACCTCTGTCTATAACTTAGATGTGTGAAGCAGTTACTCGCTTAAATCTCAAATTCTGTTTTGTACTAGAAAAAATTATTCACTTTGGCACTCACTTGGGCATCCATCCCAAATTTACATAGGGGGTCTTCACTAATTTTGTTGAAGATCCTCTATGCTAATTGGAAATATGTGTCTATATTTGCAAGAAAACTATGCTGTAGGATCCCGAGGCCCAATTTCCTTCACATGGGACTCTGAAAAATTTCAGTTCTCTATCAAAATAATTAGGAAATGGATCCACACTCTGGTCTTGTTGTTGAGTCTTTCTGAGCACAAGTGATGCAAATTGGTTAGTTCTCCCCTCCTAGATAAAAAAAAAAAAAAAACAGATCTCTGCTCTAACTAGAGATATTAATAAAACACTTCTTCCAAAGAATTTTATCTTTCATTGCATTTTGTGATATTCTGATATGAACTATTTTTTTAATCCCTCATGAACCTTATATAGGAAAACTACATTCTAAAATATGAATTTGTTTCATGCAGTTTGCTTCACTTGCTTTTCACTCTACTCAGGACCTAACTAGTTTCTTTCATTTCTGGGTCCAGCCCAACAGCAGAATAAGAAAAAGGGAAATGCCTTCTCTAATCCTTGAATAGGCTCTCATTGTCTTTTAGATCCATTTTCACAGGAGACACAAAGTTAGGTGTTCAAAGCATTAACAACATCCCTTTGAAACAGAAGATCTGTTTTTTGGGGGGAGATACCATACCCTGGCAGTGTGAAAGCTTCATGGGTACAACACTCTAGAGAAAGGCAGACTTCAGGCACAATGACAGTGAGATCTTAATAGGAAGAAGATTACATTTCCATTGGGTATTGTAAGTATAAGGCTTTTCTGTGTCTGAAGATAACACAATTTTACCAATTCTTTTAAGTTACCTTCAGACATGGTCATTATTTACTACCAGAATGGTAAATTCTGTCATATGAACAATGTTAACCCTTAGGGTTCAGGTTTTTGCATATACTCCTTTAAGGTGTGTCCATAGTAGGCACAGTTCTCATGGGGTGAAATATTTGTTCGTTAAAAATTGTTAAATTCAAGCAGTGTTATACTTTGTAATAGCTGATTTTCTTGAAGTATTTTCAATAGCATTACAGAAGACAGCAGACTTAAGAATTCATAGTATATTGAAGTGGAAAGCACTAATAATCAATTTCACCTAGGTCTTCATCTAAAAAGAGTTTCACTTTATACGTTTTAATTTTTTCCCCATCAGAATCCTTGGCAACTTTATTAATAATATATGAAAAAAATATTAGACTGAATTAAGTCCCTTCCTTACAGGATCTCCGGTCTTTATACGCACCCAGGTGGATGACAGGAACCAAGAGGCCGTGGGGCGGAGACAAAAACCTACCCACTGAGAAAGAGAGTGGGGGGACCCAACTGACCCTGCATGCACAGGCACAGCAAAGCCCAGTACTTTCCTTTGTTCTGAATGCAAGATTTAGCTGGTTACATGGATGGATTTACAGCACAGATTTTACTTCTCACACAGAGATTTATTGAGCTGTAACGA
The DNA here is from genome assembly GCF_965231255.1 of Vanellus vanellus. Taxonomy (NCBI): domain Eukaryota; kingdom Metazoa; phylum Chordata; class Aves; order Charadriiformes; family Charadriidae; genus Vanellus; species Vanellus vanellus. The sequence goes on along the minus strand of NC_138905.1, from coordinate 160,817,489 downwards.
ATTACGAGAGTCCTGGGAAACAGGTTGCTGTTGCTCGTCCTGTGAGATTGCTGAAGTCGACTGACAGTCTGGCTGAGATGAGGGCACTGCCTCTGGTCTGAATTTTTACAGTAGCTGCCAGCAGACACACGCTACAGATTTAACATGTCATGTTATTTGAAGCTATGTACACATGCACACAAAAAAAACCCCACCCCACCCTGAAAAGTACAATTCCGGTATAAAGCTGTTCGTGTCAGCAAATAACAGTTGCAATCCCAAACTCTCACCCTTCCAAAACTCCCCCTGCCAATTCTGCAGAAGCGCTAGATTATTTTGATAGCAAGTTATCTGTGACAATAATATAAATATGCTCATTTCTCACAAAGAAAGAAAATAATACATGGCTCAAAAAGTCTGTTAAAAAATTAATTAAAGCAGACTAGAGCACACACATTAAATGAAAACAGAGTTGTAAACCAATTATACATCACAGATGTTTTAAGACTTCATGAAGGAGTTACGACCATTCAACAGATTTGCTGGTGAAACACTGAGGAAGGCTGAAAACCTCCCAACCTTCCATTTCCAGGACCAGTTAGCTTTAATTCCAAAACAAAATATTGTTCTTCCAACAATTCTCTTCAGACCACATTTCAGCCAATATCAAGATAATAAAAGCAGTCTAGAATGACGACACGCTGCATAAGGACTGAATTAGCAGCAGCAAGACCTGTCAGAAGACCCATTCAAATCAGATCCTGCTTTCCTTCTCTATCCCAACAATCTCAAACACAAACTCTGCAAAATAGCAACAGGGAAAAAAGTTAAGTACCAAATCTAGTGAAATTTCCATCAAGAAAAAGAATGATGTTTTTAAAATTCTGCAGTACCATTAACACTATTCAATGTTAACATTATTTCCCTTACTGCTTGTATTGTCTCATTAATGCAACGGTCTAACAAAACTCACAGTTAATCCATAAAGATATACTTTTAAATATATTTACACAGGTATTTTTTTCTTTCAGAATTGCTTACCGAGTGTTTGTCAAAACTGGAAGAAGACTTTAAAAAAGACCATAGTTTGCTGCACACGTTTTGTGTGATGACAGTTATTAGGTTCAACATGAGTACAGTATTGTTCCCACATGCCTTGTGTTTCCACTAACAAATCTTTGAGGGAACATATTCCTGTAGCCAAATACTACTTCAACACTGGTAGTTGTCCAGCATCTTACCAATAACATTGCATTAGGACAGACCATTAAAAGACCTGAAATTGTGATCCTGGGGTACCAGATCATCACTTGGTCAACAGGATCTGGCAACAGGTGATATAATTTGCCCTGCTGCAAGTGAGACCTCTTCAGTTCTTTCATAAACAATGTTTGGTTTAGAAAAGTGGTTGAATAGAGGGAGTTTCGATGAGCATTGTGTTGAGAAACAATCAGTATGCATAGGGAAAAGGAAAAAGCCTTTTTCTCCCTCAGGTTTGGCTGAACCAGGGAATGAACCATCCCACAGGATGCCAGAGAAGGAGGAATCATCTGTGCTTAATGCTGCAGCATCCCCTCTTCATAAAGAAGCTTAATATAACCCATCATATCTGGGGGGGGAAAGGCAGTCATCTCAGAATCCATGCAATAGATTATCAAAGAAGCTACTATATCTTTATAAAAGCTGTTAGTCTATTCAGTGGGACTGAAATGAAAAAGGCTGAAAACACTACACACAGGAAAAAAACAGGGAGGGGAGGAAAGTTCCTTTTAAATTACAGGTACTGGTAAACCAAATGGCTTGTGGAAGCTATATTTCACCAGCACAGCTAATGTACTCACTGCAGTTAAGATACATGGGGTTAAAATCAGCTTTCCTTAATTTAATATATATCTAATAATACCGGAGGCAGGGAGCCTCGATTCTGTCTGAAGCCACCCAGCTTCATTCCCAGAGCAAATAAGTCACTGCTACGGCACAAAACTATGATCTCACCACTTGTTTCGTTCGGTGTGTTTTGACAAATCACCGAAGAACTCAAATTCTTCAGTACCGCATCTATTCAAGAATATTTATAGGCTCATTCTACCTGCTCATCCCCTCCTTTTCTCTAAAAAAGACACGTCTCCAAGGATGACTAACTGGAAAGGGGAACACAGGCATCCTTATTGGTCATTACAGCTGCGGTAGACTGCCAACCTCATGGGCTTGCATCTTCCTCCAGGGCTCCAGGTGTCACAAGTGAGATGCTGAAATGGAAGAAAACTACTGAGGGACAATTACTGTTTTACCTCAAGTTCCAACATGTTATCCAAAGGGATTGATGACTAACTTTATTGTGAAAGTAAAAGCTGAAATGAGACGCTGGAAGTTTGGATGGGAGGTAGGTAGACCTGGGGGAAGGCTCTGAGTCCTTGTAATGAGTAAAAGGCCATCTAACAAGTTTTAAAATGCCCAGGAGGAAAACATGATTACGGAATCACGGAATCACGGAGTTTTCAGAGTTGGAAGGGACCTCTAGAGATCATCTAGTCCAACTCCCCTGCTAAAGCAGGATTGCCTAGAGCACATTACTCGGGACTGCATCCAGGCGGGTCTTGAAAATCTCCAGAGAAGGGGACACCACAACCCCCCTGGGCAGCCTGTGCCAGTGCTCTGTCACCCTCACCATAAAGAAGTTTTTCCGTGTATTTGAACAGAACTTCCAATGTTCTAACTTGTGCCCATTACCCCTTGTCCTGTCACTGGGAACCATTGAAAAGAGCCTGGCTCCATCCTCCTTCAACCCACCCTTGAGATACTTGTACGCCATAATAAGGTCTTCCCTCAGTCTTCTCTTCTCCAGGCTAAAGAGTCCCAGCTCTCTCAGCCTTTCCTCATAAGGGAGATGCTCCAAGCCCTTCATCATCTTAGTTGCCCTTCACTGGACTCGCTCTAGCAGTTCCCTGTCCCTCTTGAACTGGGGAGCCCAAAACTGGACACAGTCTTCCAGTTGTGGCCTCACCAGTGCAGAGTAGAGGGGGAGAATGACCTCCTTCAACCTACTGGCCACACTCTTCCCTATGCAGCCCAGGATTCCATTGGCCTTTTTGGCAACAAGGGCACATTGCTGGGCCATGGATAATTTACCGTCTACTAGGACCCCCAGATCCTAATCCTCAGAGCTACTTCCCAGCAGGTCCGCCCCTAACCTATACTGGTGCTTTACATTCTTCCTCCCCAGGTGCAGGACCTTGCACTTGCTTTTGTTGAACCTCATTAGGTTCTTCTCTGCCCAGCTCTCCAGCCTGTCCAGGTCACACTGGATGGCAGCATGGCCCTCTGGGATGTCAGCCACCCCACCCAGTTTGGTATCATCAGCGAACTTGCTGAGCATACACTCTGTCGCCTCATCCAGGTCATTAATGAATATATTAAACAAAATTGGACCGAGTATTGACCCCTGGGGGACACCGCTGGTTACAGGCCTCCAACTAGACTCTGTGCCGCTGATCACAGCCCTCTGAGTTCTGTCCCGCAGCCAACTCTCAATCCACCTCACTGTCACCTCGTCTACCCCATACTTCCTCAGCTTCCTAATGAGGATGTTATGGGAGACAGTGTCAAAAGCCTTGCTAAAGTCAAAGTAGATGACATCCACGACTCTCCCCTCATCCAGCCAACCAGTTATAACATCATAGAAAGCTATCAGATTGGTCAAGTATGATTTATCCTTGGTAAATCCATGTTGACCACTTCCAGTTACTTCCTGTTCCTCAACATGTTTGGAGATGACATCCAGAATGAGTTGCTCCATTACCTTCCCAGGGACAGAGGTGAGACTAACTGGTCTGTAGTTCCCTGGGTCTTCCTTCTTGCCTTTTTTGAAAGTCAGAGTGACAACGTCTTAGCACGTGCTGCTTCCACAGGGAGAACAGTTTGTTCTCTTGCTTATCTAAGGCAACAACTTGTTGACCAATGACAGACGTTCTAAATTAAAACTAAAGCTAAATTTTGTCTCTAAGTATGCTACCACAAATGCGTGCGTACACTTTTGGCGTACACTTAGCTTTGTTTATCAGGATCATGTAAAAACAGACAGATGAACTTTCAATGATATGAGATACTTGAGCATGCATCTCTACACCGTAAAGTTTACGTTATAGTAAAGCATCAAACCAGGGATGCAAATTTAAAAAAATATTGAACATTTTACTTCTTATGTGGTTTCGTATTTCTCAGCTGATTTCTGTTGACAAGAATTTTGAAGTAAAAGTCTTCCATGGCAAAGATTCAACGACCACCTGCATTTTATTTTTTTTTGTTAGTGATAACAATTTAAAGGAAGAATCTCACTCACTCTGTCAGTGTCCCACCTGTGAAGAGCTTGAAATTTGATTTTTCTCCACACCAGGTCAAGAAAAAAAAAGCCTATTGTAAACTGAGTGGAAGAAAATAGAAGAACCGAAGGCCAAAAATTTCTCAGGAAACTGATACTATCAACATTGCATGTTTAAATGTACGACGTAACCAGAAGGCATGCTGCTTGCTTAAAGGCAACGTAGAAGTGTGATAAATGTTAGCACCAACAGTTGTGCAGGAGCATCAGTGCCTGCAAAAGCAGCCAGTGGTTATCCCTGTGGTAGCATTCCTGGACAGGAACACACAGGTAGTAAAGCTCTTCCAGAGAGTTTTCTTTCCTCCATTCTGTCACCTTCACCTATCAACTCTCTGCCTGGCACGAGCTGTTGACAGATATCTGTAGACAAACCATTTCGAAGTCACAGAGGAACTCTCTCTTGGTCGTTACTTGTCCATCAATGTTTTCAGGGGGAAAAAAAGTCCTTAAAAGCCCCAAAGTGTTAAGCTAGAAAAAGATGCATTAAAATACTTGTCATTAGCTGTATACAGACTGAAGGAAAGCTCCAAAGGTAGTACACCACCAGGAAAAAATAAGCCTTTCAGTTTGTGTTATAGTACATTTTCAGAAGTGAAACTGTGGGACACACCAAGCACTCCAAATATTGCACATGGCTGGGCGTTTTAACAGCTTTTACAAATAATGCTTTTGACATCCAGGAGAGCTAGTACTCCTAATGAGCATAAAAAGAAAAAAAAAATCCAACAAAATACCAGCAAACTTTTCAAATGTAAATTTAATCTGACAGCAATCTTGTAAAAAGGTTGGTAATTTCAGAGTTTCCTACCAAGACACAAACAGAAATAAAATCAAGTTGGGAATAGAAGCACCGATGCATGGGTAAGCAGGGAGATTTCTTGAGCTTTTTAAAAAATAATTTTGTATGCACACGAATGCATTTCATCTGTGTGAGAACTTGAGCAAAGTAACTGAATGCGTAATAAATTATAACTTTTTTAAGAGCAGCACTGTTCATTCACCTTAATTTCTTAAAGGCTGAATTACTGACAAATGTATTTCTTAAAAAAAAGGAGGAAAAAAATCCAAATTATTTATATTGGCCAAATGACTAGTCAATGCTGGTTCGTTAATTCAAACAAATTAAACTCCTTAATGTAAGAGCATCAATATATCAGACAGATTTTACAAATTTAACATGCTAACTTCTGTCTACTTTTGATCCACTATAAGCATTTAGATGAGGTCTTTTCTTGCAAAAACCTCATCTTGCAAAGATTTATAGCTCTTTAATTTTTACAGTCACACCCTCCCAGATCTCAGTGCAACTATTCATGTCATTAAATGTAGAGAGTACACATACATCTTTTGCAGGAGTAGGGCCCAATTCTCAGACCAAGCTCCAAATTCAAGTAATAAGTCAATATTTAAGAAGGGGGGAAAAAAGCTGCCAATTGCCTTTATTATTCATTCAGTTTTCAGAATGTGTGCTCAGGAGGAAAGAGGAAAACCCCCCTCCCCTTTAGCAGAGTATCTAGGCAAACCATTCAAGGGAAGACGTATTCTGGGTAAAGATTGACAAGTTGCAAGTCTGTGGAAAAATTAAAAATGAATATGTAAAAGAATGTCTGACTGACTATTTTAAGATAATTCATATTTTCACCTCAACACCTGAAAACGCAGACCTTGTTCTGTTACTATTTTTTTCCTTTTGTAGTTATAGGCACATTTTTAATTGAATGGAACTGCAGAGAAACCATTAAAGGCAAACATCATAGTGAAAGCAGAGAAATGAGGGCACCTAAATCTTTGAGGAAAGAAATCCTGAGCTAGGATTAAGGAAAAAGACAGGCTTTTATTGTTCTTCTAGGTCTAAATTACCTTCCTTTGGCTTCAGTAATTTACAAGTTAGGCATCTATGCTGGGGTGCAGTTCTTGATTCAGACACAGACACCTAACTTTCAGTGCCTGTAGTCTCTTTGTAGTCTCTTGAGATCTAGTACTTATCTTCAAGGGGTACAGAAGAAGTCATCTCACCATAAGAAACCACCAGTGCTCATCACCTGAACAGTGTTCTGTGCTCCACTGAGCGTATTGACTACATCTCCATTGACTCCTGCTCCAGACACATTGGCATCTTCTTGGATGTCTCAGTTTGGACCTGAATCACATCCCTCATCAATGTCAGTATTTCAGGCTTCTTTTATAAACCCAGGGAGAACCATAAAGACCTCTCAAGGAAAGTTCATCCCTTCCAAAGTATGCATAGAATAACTAGGACAAACTGTCTTTCAGGGGTACCTGCCCTGCTCCCAGCACCACAAAGCATGATTCACTGGCTGTCTTTAGAACAGACATACTGAAGGACACTCATCACAATTTAGAAATCTACAGTGCTATCATTTAAGCCTCACACCAGCAAGATAAATCCTACTACTGGGACTGCCTAGAATGGATGGTCCTTGGTAGGAGTTTGCTCTTTTGAGATGCTATTTCACTCAAACGGGAATCCAGTCAGGCTTGCTGGAGCCTGACCAAGTGGCAAGATGAGCAGTGGACGTCCAAGCTTGGCTCACTTCAGTGCCCACCTGGAGCCAATTTGTTCTTTGGTAAACCCATCATTTTTGCCCACACCCCATCTCTGAGCATGAAGGCTTTACTGTAAAAGGGATGAGGTTCTTTTCCATTTTCTGGAACTTTTGTTTCACCCCCATTACTATTAACCCCCCCTACTATTTCACCTCTGCAAAACAAAGCTCATTACCGTTTACTGCAATTCAATTTCACACACGCTTCCTCCCCTCACCTTCACTGTACCCCTGGGTTCCCCATACTACTCTGGGTCTATGACTAACCTCTGTTTCAAAATATCTGTCTGCCACCATTCCTCCTTCTTTTATGGGCTTTGATAACAGCTGGTAAGTTACCTTTCCTCCCACTGATTACAGCTGCCCCACCTATTTTCTTTCCCTACCTCCCTAGATGTACTGTCCATGTAATCGCAGTCCCTGTGTGGCCAGTTTTCCAGCTTCTGTTAAATCTTCTCCCCCCTGCCCTACCCTTTCATTGCTTTTACAGTTTTGCAGGTATGTTGGGGTATTTTTATGTCTCAAATCCCACAGCAGTGCTTTACATTACATACTTAGAAACTAGGACAGAATACTGGCTGCAATCACCAAACTACAAAACAAATACACTCTGAGGATCAAATGTCTCAAGAGCAGAAATAACAAACTGATGGAAGCCAATAGCCAGAACTGGTTTGACTGCTTAGACATGGAGGCATGGTGAAGAGAGAGCGGGAGAAAACTGTTTTCTCTGTCTCCAAGTGACTTTGTTACCAAATGCACTTACTCTGAAGGGCAGAATACGGCCCGTTGTATGTGGCGCCCTTCGATAACCATACAACACAAATGTCCACTTGGAGGTGCTATGGCAGTGCCCATTGCATATTTGAACAATTGGGAAATCTAGGTCTCATCCAACATGACCCATCAGGCTACGCATGCTCTTTTTCAAATGCCATGTCACTCTCAGCACGTGTGTGTTGTATTTTTAGTCCCTGGCCTCTTTCCTGGACCTGCTGTTTCTCTCCCAGTGCCATGGATGCGGTCAGTCTCTGAGTGGCGCACAGGCAGCCTGGTGGCGACCCCACAAAAGTGCCTTTGCCAATTTACACTCGCATGGATTGATCTACTGTGGAAATGCTGCCACCTCTAAAAGACAGCAGTGAAGGTACAGCAGCTCAGAGCCAAATTTTTAACAACTTGGGCAAAGGTGACACTGTCATAAATATTTTGGTAGTGGATTAAAGCTGGTATGCCATATATTGTTACTCAAGCTGAAGAACTTGACCAGAACTTGACCAAAACTCCAAAGTTAAAGCCCTTACTTTTATGAGGAGACCTGCAGGACTGCTACAGCATCGCTGGGGAAGAGACTGATGGCCCCAGGCTGGGGCCCGGGCAGGGTGGGGGGAGGTCCCAAGGGAGGGTGTGCAAGGCCAGGAAGACCCCTTTGTGCCCTGATAGTGGATTTTTGTGAGGGAAGTTCATCACACTGTGGAATGATAAAGTCCTATTTCTGACTATTGAAATCCGAGCAGATTGCAGTTCGAGGAGACACTGCTGCACTGTGAATCAAGCTGTGCTGAACATCACATCTCATCATATATTCTCATCTCCACATCTGTGCTTGAAAAAAGAGACTTCATAATGAACTACGTGCAAAAAAAAAGGGCACACATCATCAAACTGAATGGGTGTGGACACATCCTGCAGCTAAGCTAGCTTAGACCTTTATGGCAAGCTACTTAAACTATGGTGAGCCCTCGTCAGAGAGAAAAATCTTTCAAAGCAATCAGCATCTGCAGATCTTCTGCAGCCATCAGTGCCAGAGGCATATTTCAACAGCCTGAAACGCTGCACTGCTGGCAAAGCTATGAATTTGTGGTGTGGTACTATAAGGGAGAGCTGAAACAATGGAAATGTTTTTGATGTTCCAAAGTTAAAAAGAAGTTTTCAGGTCTTTCAAAGTCGTCACAGTTTATTATCACTCACTAATTAATAAACTAACAGTTCTCTAAATGACCAGCCAATGAACTTGGAATATATTTAGTAAAGATGAGGATACATCTATCCTCTGTACATAATTTTTGAGGTTTAAGTTAGAGTCCTGGCTCCACCGAACTCATAGGAATTTTATAACTGATCCCTGTAGCGCACAATTTCACCAGCTATTCTCTTTGTTCATACAAGTATTGAATTTCTGACTTTGAACTTATGTTTCTCTACACTGGCTCAAGTGTGTTTCAAATGCACAAAAAAAATATTGAAGAACAAGAATATACACCACATACCTTGTGCCTGCCACTGCAGGCATCCACAACAGTGGGAATTATAGCAGCACAAGTCTATAATTTCTAGCAATATTGGTAGTTATATCCCATTTCAAACTTGAACAAACAAATAATAAAATGCATACTTCTGGTATAGTCACAGCACATCCCCGTGTCCTGAAACCTCCTTCCAAGCACAGAAATGATGGGGGTTTTGTTCTCATCATTCTTATGATATCTGACAAATGTAATATCCCTACAACTGCCACAGTCAAAAGGTAGAAAACTCATATTACAGTAACACAAACAGCAAACTCTGCAAGTTTGAAATCTCACACACAAGAAGAATTTATTTAAAGAAAAAGGACAAACTGATATTGTAGATTTGTGCATAGCCAACTTGTGGTGGCTTAACAGTTCAAGTATATATAACATCAAGAAAAGTTGCATATAAGTGCAGTTATTTTATATTCATTAAAATTAGGACATTCAGTCCCAAGAAAAATTTTAATAAAACTTACATTAACTGAAATAAAAATCATCTTTGTAACTTTTACCTGGTCAAACTATTGTGATTTATGCGACTGTACTCTTTTCATGTAACCACTGTTGAATACCAATTCCTTCATACATGATACTTTCCTTAAGACTTGAAGAATCAGCCCCTCCCATATGGAAAAATTGTGGCTCAAAATGCCTGGATCGCTTCATTGTTTTTTTCTGATCCTCCATCTCTTAATTGGGGGCAATCACCATTTCATACAATTTTTATTAAGCAATGTTTGCAAATGTAAGGTGCTTTGAACCTGACAGTGCTAAGTGCTACTAGTGCGCTGAAATTACAGGTAAGACAAAGATCTTTCATAAAGCTTCATAAATGCACTCCGCCATATCTCAGTTTCATTAAAAATGGCAACTACTTGGATACATAAAAGGTTCCATATAAGATTGCTATATAAAAAAATACAGCTGTTTGTTGGATGCTTTTTACTACATTTTTGGAAAATCACTGTCAACGCAATAGGTTTACCTGCTCTGCGTGGATGGAGACCACCACTTGCAACAAATTCTAAGAATTTGAAACAGTAAAAGCAGAACTGAATTTAGGCCTCCAAGCCTTACATACCTTGGTGAGACTAAGGACAGACTGAGACTTATTAATTATATCAATATCGAAAATAACTAATTTCAGCTACAAATAGTCCTATTTAGTATCAGTGTTTCCTCTCTGTACATTTGCAGCAAAGCAGCAGTTCTGACTGTTTTTAGCCTAGGTTTCCAGTGCTGGCAGCGGTGCAAACACAAGGTGGTCCAGCCAGTTCCCATCAGTCACACCCAAACTGCAGTGCAGGCTCTGGGAGCACCCAGTGCTCCCACCTCCCCGTGTCCAAACACCCAGCCTGCTTCCCAGGAAAACAAAGAGAGGGGCGGCAGGAGAAGAGAAGAGGAAAGAGGAGGGTAGGCGTCCTCCGTGCACCCCGGGGTGCTGCTGGGGTGCAGCTAGGAGGCACCCCTGGGAGCTCGGAGCTCCCACAGCTCTGATGTGCGCCACACTCAGAACATCAGATGCCGCATGATCTGTGCTAAACACATCCATTTAAACACATGGTCTCTGTAAAACTTCACATACTGATGAGGGCAGAGGTTCGCATGCGACAAGGTTACAGAATTGAGCCCTACGGGCAACTCCGTGCTATTCTCGTTATTGCTATCAGGATTGCAGCAGCGATATTGACAGTGATCGGATCGGATCCCTTGAACTGCATTGCGTGCAGATACACAAGATGGCAGTTTTCCACCCAGGAAGGTTTTGTGTTCTAAATTTAAACGAGATCCCATTTATAAATAGCAACAGAACAATGTGGTTAAATAGACTCCTTTGCCAGCGTCATAATGATTCCAAATTGCATCAATGGAAGCAGAGAAAATTAACAGCTTTGCCTTAATCCTTTGTATGTTATGTTGGGGAACTTGTCAATATGACTCCATTTCCAGCACTTCTATTCCTGTAACTGGCTGTAAAGAAAATAAAATAGAATGTCCCTAAAGACAAATTATCTAAACCAGAAAGGGGCTAGGATTAAGGTCAAAGGTCCAAAGATGAAGACACTGCCCATGGCAACTGCTGAGATTGACTGTGCTTCTTAGAAAAGAAAAACAATAAAAGCAAGACTCACAGAAAGCAAAAGTAAAAAATAACTTTTCTACTTTCTAGTGGAATTCCCCTACAGTTTAATATTGATTCCTTTTCTTTAACAGTTGGATACAGCATGCTACACAACTTGGTTTCAGTGTGTTGCTCAGTAGAAAGTGCTGGTCTCCGTTATATCACTGTAGCTTACGGAGGCATAGTTAAATGCCATGTAAATAACAAGCCATAGCACATCTCACCAGATGGCTGTTCAAAGGCTCATGTAGGCATCCAGAAAATCTACAAAGATAGCATTCATAATGGGAGTAGTTACTAAGCGCACCTCTAGAAGCAGTACAAATACGAAGAGTAATGCAGGAAAACAGCTAAAAAGGGAATAGGTCTGATTTATCACTGCACTACCCTAGTTTCACATGACTCTAATTCCAGCAATTTTCCCAGGAATCGGTCCAATCCAGTTTTGGTGGACAGAGTTAGAGTGGCTTTAGGCAGAGTAAGACAGCAATGAATCAGCTTCTCTACCAACTGTTATTATAGAGTTCTCCCTGTCTAAACCCAGGAGGAAATATGAGATATCTTTGAAAATAACTGCAAAATGATCTCTTCGTAGTGATCACCACACACTTAGAAAGAGGAGTAAAATGTTTCCCAAGGCCAAAAGAAACTGGAAGAAGTTACTTTCATTACCAAAGCTGTGACATAGTAGAAATCTGGAGAGATAAAGCATTGCCTTGCAAAACAACTGCGTTCATATACTCCGAGAGCCTCTCTGCTCAGACGCAGAGGTAGACACTGCTGCAGCCTCCCTGGGGGAGAGCTGCATTATATTAAAAACAAACAAAAAAACCAACCCAAACCAAAATGCCATGCAGGTTTGCTGTAGGCTGCTGCAGGCTCCGGCTTGCTGGGAAGGCTAAAGCACAGAGACAGGTTCAGTCTCTTGTCCAGCCAGGAGGTTGTTGGCCTCATTGCCAACAGCAACTCAGAAGGCACCTTGCAAAGACTAAGATTTTGTCTTCTTCTTTGTTCCCATGTGCTCTTTCTTTTTCTCTTTTCTTTTTTTATTTAATTTACTATGTTACGTAAATCAATATATATTCACATATATATCAATATATATTCACTTGTATATCAAATATATACAAATGAAGAATATATAATAGTTTATTTCAACTCCGCTACATGTAAATATTCTCATTTCTAATGTATGCTGATGTAAACAAGTTTTAACTAGAATGTAGTAAAGGCAAATATCAGCGTTTAAACAGAGAAAATATCACACATGAATCTTTGTAGGGGAATTTCTGACTTAAAATCAAAGCCAAAGGAAAAATTACGTTGAAAGATGCAGAGCTGTGATGACTTCATATTCAAAGGGAGCAGACTTCTGACCACAGAGAACAGGAGCGAGACCCAAAAGAGGGGTTTAATATAACCACCCCTAGAGCTAAGTTTATTAGGGTTAACAAAATGGTAAAGGTGTGAATATTAAATGGGAAAGCTTGGAGCGTAGAAGGAAGATGGGAGGAGAGAGTCAGGCAAATTAATTACGGCAAACCTTAAGAAAAGGGAAATACTGTGGATGGGGGTTTAGAGGAATTAATTCTGGAATCCAGGTGAATTAAGTGGGCTATCTGAAGAGGGTCCTCTTTAGGGGGCTGCTGGGGGTGCCATCCACCTGTCCAACCTAAAAAAAAATCACATCTAAAGGCACAGTTATAGCCATATGTATCCTGAACATTGCTTTTGGTGTTTTGGGGTTTTTTTTTGATGTTAAGCCCTAACCAGTGGGAAGTCAAACATTCCTTCCCCAAAATCATAAGCTGCCCTTTCTTTTCTTCAGTTTCATGTTTTGAGCTTCCATTTGCCCAGAGACATGTGACATATCATTATCTAGAGAACATGTAGATGAGACGTGTAGAATGTAGGTAATAGTTAGATGCCTTTAAGTAAAATCAAAATAAAATTAAATAGTTATTGCAGCTGTGGGAGGAGTGTGGATGGTATGAGATAATGCCGAGGGCTTGGATGGAACACGAACATGCTGGCAGAGTTTCTATCTGTAATCAGGACTTACTCTTACATCTCTGGGGTTTTTTTTGAGGGGTAAAACAAATATTAAATCAAAGTAGAGCTACTACACTTTAAATTTATTTTAATTTATAGCAGTAAGAGTATTTTTTGGCAAATTTTAGTTTAAGTTTTCCTCATTTGTTAAAAGCTTTCCTTCCCTATCTACCCCCTCTTTTCTCCTATGCTCAGGGATAAAACCTGAAAGGAGGTTTTAGAGAGATGGGAGCTGACCTCTTCTCCCTGGTGACAAGTGATAGGACAAGAGGAAACGGGTTCAAGTTATGTCAGGGCAGGTTTAGATTGGATATTAGGAAGCATTTTTTCACTGAAAGGGTTATTAAACACTGGAATAGGCTGCCCAGAGAGGTGGTGGATTCACCATCCCTGGAGGTGTTTAAGAAAAGGGTAGATGAGGTGCTTAGGGACATGGTTTAGAAGTGGTGGTGTTTTTATCAGGGTAGGTTAACGGTTGGACTTCATGATCTTAAAGGTCCCTTCCAACCTCACTAATTCTATGATTCTATGATTCTATGTCTCATCATTTTAAAGTTAGCCACTGGGAGGCTGGGGGTGACCCGTAAAAGCCTTGATTGAGCAATAACAAAACTTCAGAGTCGATGCAAGGAAACATCAAGGCTCTTGGCAAATGCAAAAGAAGGAGCAAACTAAGTAACTAAAAAAACAAACCAAACCACACAAACACAAATGAGACGAAGTGTGGGATTTAAGGTTATTAGGAGAAAAAAAAAAAAGATAAAATGAACTACTAGAGGCCTTCAAGTTATAGTACTAATAAGCTAAGCCAATGATGGCAGCATACTCAATGAGCAGAGGCTCACAGTGTATTATTAGATGTACAACTGTATATTTTATAAAGAGATTGTATATGTTGAGCATATTCTCATTGCAAAAGTAAAAAAACAATTTCTTGGGGTCAGAATCAAACTGTAATTTCTTTTCAAGAAAAGTACTTTCTAAGTTTGTTGTGGTTGAAATTTAATTCTTTGATTAATTTGAATGTAATCAAGGTATAAGAACAAAGTCTAGACTTCGAAGAACTTATTTTTTATTGTTTAACGTCAGCCATCAGTGGTTATTAAATGGCCTCAAAATCAACATTATGTTAAACCACAAGTTTCTAAGATACATGCTTCTACCTGTTCCTATCTGGCAGCAGCTGTGAAGAAACAAAGTCCTTACTAATATTTCATCTTCCTCGGTGAAGGACTGAATTTGCTGTATTACAATGAGAAAGGACGTTTGAAGTGACGACAACAACTATTTTTAAATAGAAACCTATAAACTCTCTGTTTACTATCATTCTAATATCCTCATAATTTATCAAGTACACCGGTACCTGTTTTCAATACGGATGAATAATAATATTTGTGTTTACCTAAAAACGGGACCAGTCAGGGTTAGGGGGTATTATATACTTCTTTGGTAGAATATAGTTTCTCTACAAATCTGAGTGAAAGGATGTTGTTTGTTAAACAAATTTAGTACAAGAATAAACAGGTGACATCAGAATTGAATATGCACTTCCTGTTCTTTCAAAATGGCACTTTCCAATAAAGCAAAATAAAAGATACTAAAATTATTTCATACTTGAAACAAGAAAATTGACAGGTCATTGACTACCAAAACCAGAAAACACATATCCCTTATTTTCTGTAAGGGTTTGTTGGTGGTGGTTTTTTTGTGGTTCCATGATCTAAATTCTATCTGAAATTTATGCGTTTCAGCTAACGACTGTCTGTATGCTGTTTATTTGTATGTGGAGGGGAGAGGATTTTTACACGTTTTAAAGAAAGGAATAATCTGGTCAATTTTAATAGCAAGTTTCAGTTTTCAGGACAAAGTCCCTGCTAGCACCCGTTTGAGTTATTTGGGTTTTAGGTAGATGCGTAATGAAAGGATACCTTTTGTTCTCAGAATGTTGTCCAAAATCAAACAGGAGTACAAGGTGGAAACTAATCCAAGCTTGACTTTTAGTGTCAATACTCATTTGTGTATCATGTTTAAAATGTATAGGTCAGGGAGAGGGTGAAACAGATTTCAGTCACATTGCTAGATAAGTGTGATTATGCATCTGATAAACCCTAAACATTTTCAAAGCCATCTTCAAAAAGAATCCATGAATGCAAACCATGAAACACACATGTGAATCCCCCCCAAAACACACCTTAGAGGAGGAATGAAGATAATAATGCAATCTCTCACGTTTCTTGTGTTATCCCTGTGATCAGTCACAAGGCTCCTTATAATCTTACAACTTTAAGCTTTATAAGGAAGGCTTAGTAGAAAGAGGCATTCTGTCCTGAGCAGGGACAGAAAGGAGCACAGAGTATTCACAAGGAATGAGCTATGTTAGTCTTTTCTACCTCTAGTCTTTCTTTTTTCTCTCAAAAGGAACAGAGATTCCAGGTGATCCTGCCAAAAATGCAAGGGAAGTCAGAGACTGACTGCTGACCATTCCAGGAACAGCCTTCTCCAACAGCACAAGATCATTCCTGATCCTGAGAGTTTTAAACGGTCAGCCTCACATATTAACCAGTAATAAACAGTTAAGGAATAAACAGTATTAATTTCAATATTGCTATTTTTTCATACCTGTTTTCATTAACAAACTGTTTTTTATTCTAACAATTTTTAAAAACTCTACAGCTTTGGTGAAGATGATTGAGTCATCTGATTTGTACCAACTTCCCTATGCCTTTGGAAATCCCAAATCAAATTATGGGGTTAACTGGTAGACTTTGGACACAATAAATCAGAAAGCTCTGGTAAGATGGGACGTGTATTGCTGTTTCTTCCTCCCATAAACACCGGTAAGACTCCTGGGGATCCTAAAAACTAAACCTGTAAGGAATAATCTCTGGTGAGTTATAACCAATATTTCAGTTGCAAGTGGGAAGAGGGTGTGGAATAGCCTAAGACTTCCAGAATCGCACATTTGTCATCAATAGGAAAAAAGGAGAAAGGCAAAACCAGTTCAGCTGACCAAAGGATGTGTAAAATAGAAAACAAATGTGGCAAATCCAGTGTATATTCCTTGTCAAAACTGGCAGTTCTGACAAGAGAACAGAAAACACTGCCTTAACAATTTTAGGTCTATTAGAATTATTTGAAAACCAGCACGTTGCAGAGGATATTTCCTAAAAGTAAGCCAAAGATGCTTGTGATGGCAAATAATAAAAAAATGACACTGCTTCCATACATGGGAAATGATGTGCAATTCATTAATTCCACAGGCTTGCTCGATCTTGATGAACACAGATAAGGTAAAAATCATGATTAAATTTAATTTTGCATGGCCAACATTTACAACTAGGTTCCCTGTAGGGCTGGTAATAGGACTAATAATTGATAGACAACGCCCCTCCAGACTGACTAAAGAAAACCTCATGCAAAACTTAAAGTAAACCCAACATTTTTCTTCTTAGTTTGGAGCCTTTTTAATTGATGTAGTTTCCATCCCAAGCTTTTCCCCACTAAAGAAAGAATCAATGTAACTCCCTAATAATTTTAGTGACTTGACAGACTTGTTCATCTCTGAAAGCTTTAAATGAGGAATGAAATTGTAATTCTCATGATACAGCCAAAAGAACCCACAAAGCACTCCAGATCCACTTAACTTTTGCTACAAGTGGACAATATCCAGCACAGAAAATCCCAGTCACCACTGCAGACCATGACTATTCCCACTGCAGAACGCAGCTGCCATGGACTCTCAGGAGCTTAGCAGATTAGTGGAACTAAATGCTTTGCAGTATGAGTAGGTTGCAAAGCTGCTGCAAAACTGAGGCCACTTCACAAAACAACATTTCACTGACGCATAACGTAGTTGTGTAGGCACAACTGTCTGCAAAGTGAAAAAAACCCCTAACACGTTCAGACTACATAAACAGTGTTTTCCTGTGAAACTACACTATATAAAGAAAAACATGAAGGTAAAATAGTACATGGACACCACGACAAGCACCGGTCAGAAGAGTCCACCTACCATGCAAGATTTCAGGTGAGAACTTATTCCCCTTTGATCGTGTCCTCCTTGAGATTTTGTGCATATTGAGACACATGTAAATGATCCCAAAAATTGGCTAGCACAACAGAAATGCCAGCAATTCTCTGTCTTTTTAATTTTTTTTTAGTAAAACTGGTAAAAAATCAGCCCTGTTCTCTTTCATACACTTTGCACCAGGTGGTTCCTGCAAGCAGCAAAAGGCGTCGTTTTTCTTCTAACAGGTTAGTGGAGAATGCAGTGAACTCAACAACCAAGGCTATAAGAGCAAGAATGTGAGAGCCTGAGTGGAGCAGAAATAGAAATTGTATCATTGTCACATACAGCGAACAAGAACACTCGAATACCAGGTTGGTAAAAAGGTCATAACCCATGTATGTCAAAGCAGGATGGCGAAGGAGTTTTCAAATCCACCAGCGAAAACAGTCACGGTCTTTGAAGGAGAGAGACTGCTACAGTCTCTATCATAGACGCACTGGCAGGACAGTGGGTGCTGACCCCTGGACAACTGAGACTTTTAAAAGTCGTTTAAGTAAAGTCACATGAGTTTTTAAGGCCTTAGGAAGAGTCAATTGCTTATGGGAAAGGAGGAGTTAATAGGGAGGGTGGCCTGGGTTGGAGGAATGTTGGGCAGCAGGCGGCAGCTCGTGAGAGCACGTGAAGATAAGAGCAGGGCGTTAGGGGAGGAAACCAAATGCTGTGGGGATCACGCTGGGGAGTACAAGGCCAGGAAATGTACCTTTGCTGCTGCTAGGAGAGGATGGTGAGGGTGGGAGGAAAGACCGAAGAAAGAAGTTTCAGATATAAAAAAATGGGAGGGGAAAAAGAGCAAATTGTGAGTTGGCTCACGCTAAGGCAGCTGTTATAGTGATGTTGGAGAAAGCACAGGAGAGGAGATAGGAAGATGAGGAGCACAATTCTTATAACTGAGAAGCTTAAACGGAAGTGACTGGGTACAACGGGTAGAATGGCTGCAGTACAAACCAGAAGACCGATAACAAACTGGGGTCCTGAGGACTGGCACAGAGACCTTTGGGATGATCCCATTCCACCTGGGACTACACTCTGTGAAAGTAAATCACGCCTATGACCCTGGAGTCCATATGGCCCTTTGCATGATGAGGGGCAGACATACGAGTAAACAAGGGCAACCTGTAGTGGTAAAAATAGCAGGGCAGGTAAAAATACAGGAAAGAAAGGCCACTGAGACTGTGACCAGTGAAGTACAAGCAGCTGCTGCTCAGATTTAAGCTTTGCCTAAAGAATTGGGACTTCTGAAGAGCAATACTTATGTGGGGTGTCTTATGGCTTAAGAAGTACAGGTTGGTTTGACCAATGCTCATCAAAATCACTTGGCTTAGACAGCCTGTGTGGCCACCAAATGGGCCATGTGCAATGCTGAACCCCCAGAAACACCAGCCATGGGGAATTATATGGCCACAGCCAGTGTTGCGATGCGTTAAGGCAGCTGGCTTGGCGTCTGTAGGACTTCATTTGGAAAAACAAAAAACAAATGGCTCCAGAGTCACATATTGTTAAAAGCAGTTACTGTCTGTAGTTGTTTAACTGGTGCTGGAGGGACGTGGAGTCTAGTTATGGTGAGCTAATATTCAAAACCGTGGTGCTGGAGGATTCACTCATCCACTGCACATGGTTACGGGGCCTCTGAACCCTGCTAACATAAACCGGGTGAATTTGGAAGGGCAGGCTGGCAGGGCTGGGAGACCTCTGTGAGAAGGAGAAGAGGCTAAGAAGGAGAATACAATAGTAAAAGGAATGCAAGTAGTTATTATGCTTGCTAATACAGGCCCTGGGGACAAACAAGCCAGGCCTTTGGAAGTGAAGGACAAGATGGACTCCTGCAGTTCTGGGTACGGGGTTTGCCTGCAGGATGGCACAGAAGGGGTTTTTTTATTTATCTTTTTCTGGGAGTGCTGGGAGAGTCATGAGATGCCATTTGAAATAGATCAAATAGGGTTTGGAATAAAAAAATGGAGCGCCTGGGAGAAGATACAGCCAAATGGATTAAGAAACTGCTTTCCACCTTTATGAACAGGTTGGCAGAAATCTGTGCTAGAAGTGAAATAGAAGATCTCAAGAGTTAGGTGGTGAAACCAGTGCAGGTGATCTCTGGCAACGTGAAAGCAATATTTTCAGCCCTGCTAGCAGTCAGATTTTAAGACTGGGCAGGTCCCCTTGCTGTACTGTTTGGGACACGTTATTAAAGTATGATCAGCCAGGGGAGACTTATAATAGCAACCCTAAAGGGGCTGTAGATGTAATGAATGGTCCTACCTTATTCATAGAGTCTGGTGCTGTTATTGATGTTTTGAAACACACTGGGTGCCTGGAGGGCACAGCATACCGGCAAGTCTGCAGGGAGGGGTGGTGTAATGGTATTCAGAAAGACGGGAGAAAAATGGCACTTTAGGAAATGGTCTCCAGTTCGCAAATGGTCTCATCTGGATCCAGCTAATAATTGTTTGTGTGTGGGTAATATACAAACAAAGCCCCATAGTATTCTTGGTTACACAGTGGTGAACTGCAGTGAAGCCCCAGAAACACTTGAAATACTGCAGGGGTGAGTGGCAAGACAAATTTGTACATGTCTGCTCAAGATAAGTTAAAGTGTGGAATGCTTAATACACTTGTATTAATAACAGGATCTGGTCCAAACTCATAGAAATCATATGAATGTTGAAGCAGGGCCAAGGAAGAATTGTCACCCACTATGATTAGCCCTGTGGATTATGGAGTGCTAGTCCAATGACCCGGTTTGTATAATTTACCAACGTATTATAGACTGGATGGAAAGATGTGGAGTCTGGATTTATGGGAAATAAACACTATACCTCCACAAACAGCACCTAGTGCTGTTAAACTTCTAAAACACATGGTCACAGAAGTACAAGGACATAAAACAGCTTTCAGTCATGGACATAGAAATATTTTCTTTCTTTTCTTTTTTTTTGTTGTAGGGTTTTTGGAATTTTTTTTGCCTTTCGCCTAGAAAGGAGTGCTGGTATAAGTTTGTTTCTGTAATTCAAGGAAAATATATATTACTTGACATAGATTTCTCATGAGTTTCACAATAGTCCTGCAGTCTGCCAAGCACACGTCACCTGAATGTTCGATGAGTTAATCCATGAGTCAAGGAAAAATTAAATATCATAGATGCTGTAATAAATTTCTGTTATTTTTGTTAAAAACCTTTACATTTTTTATAAATAAGGAAGTTCATATATCATTCATATATACAAATTATGTGTTAGGCTAGTAAGGAACAAGAGGTACAGCATTCAGCACTGTCCATAACTCCTGCGACCGCTAAAGGAGTTCAGTGTATTATTTAAATGAGGAATAAAAACCCTAACAACATTTGAAATCTACCAACAGCTGAAATATCACTCAAAATTACTCTTCTGTGTTAAAGAGCAGGAACAGACTATATAAAAATATAATGAATTGTTTAAAACTCCTCTTTCCAAAGTACATACATCGTGAAAAAAATCCATTTTCCAGATCTTTTTTCAGTATAACAGACATCAGTCTTAGATCACTTTTTATCACTAGACGTTGATACCAGCACATGTATTGTGCAGCAGTCGCTTATTGAAAATAACAATTTGGCTTTTTGTAAAGCAATTGGTGCTGCAGTCAACTGAATGGCTGCTTGACAGGAATCACTTGCAACCTACTCTGGTTTCTGCTTCCCCAGAACCGATTCCTGTGGAGTTCCTACCCAAACTTCATCTCAGGGGTAAAATTAGACAGGCATATTTTAAGAGTTGTAATGTTAGTGTAACTGTACAGCTTAAAAATCAGTAATAACACCTGTATTTTAGCATTTGACGTTACTAAGCATTTTAAAATAGCACAGGACAAAAGTCTGCTTAAATGAAATGGACTACTAGTAATATTATAGTGCAGGCTGAACTGAAATTGATGTTTTACCTCTGTATTTTCATTAAGGTGGACAGTCTTTCCAAAAGGCTCTGTAAATTGCTGGGTCACAGAAGGGGCAAGGACAACAGCAAAGAGCTGAGCCTGCCTCTGTAAAGGTGATCCTGCATTGAACAAACTGTAACCAACAAGCTGCAAATCGCAGTTTCTCTTTCAGCCTGATCCTGGTCCAGCATCTACGGTTTCTTTTCTGATGTCATTGACACTTGCTTCTTTATGGGAGTGATTGTAGAATCATAGAATCCTAGAACGGTTTGGGTTAGAAGGGACCTTGAAGATCATCTAGTTCCAGCCGTGGGCAAGGACACCTCCCACTAGACCAGGTTGCTCAAAGCCTCATCCAACCCGGCCTTGAACACTTCCAGGGATGGGGCATCCACAGCTTCCCTGGGTAACCTGTTCCAGTGCCTCACCACCCTCACAGAAAAGAATTTCTTCCTACTATCTAATCTAAACCTACCCTCTTTCAGTTTAAAACCATTACTCCTCGTCTTATCGCTACACTCCCTGATAAAGAGTCCCTCCCCGTCTTTCCTGTAGGCCCCCTTTTTTAGTGCCAGGAATACATCGCTGCAGTGAGATGGCATTAAGGCATCCCTCCGGCTGTGCCAGGGAAGATGTTTAGCTCATGTGGGTTGGGCAAAGGAGAAGGAGAGGCGGGAGCGTTCATGCTGTGGGTCAGAGCGTTTGCAGGCAGCCCGACGGTGGGCTGTGAGCAGAACATTTGCCCTCAGCACAGTAGACCTGCACGGGCTGTGGGCAGCTTTCTGAAGCCACCCGGGGTACACCAGACTTGCTTCACTGCTCCCTGTCTGGGGGACCGGGAAAGAGAAGGCTGGCAGATGACTGGCTAAAAAGCTGCTACTTCACTTATTTAGAAGTCCACATACATATTTAGGTTAAGCTTTAATGAGCACTTTTTCCTTTTCTGCCATTTTTCTTTCTCTGCTCAGCTGAAGGACAAGGGGGTCTCTGCTAAGGAGTGAAATGAATCTGGGCATGGCTGGGGAAGAGGAAAGCCAGTCTTGGCACTTCCCAGCATCAGCAGGTAAGAGGGCTTTAAGTGACAGTATTCTCAACCATAATGACAGCCTCTTTGAAAGGCTGGAAAAGCCTCAGCAGCAGCTTACAATCATAAATCAAAACAACAGCTCGACACAAAGCGAGGGTTTGTTCCTATTCGTCTAACACCTTACAGCGCCATGCTTTTTCAAGGCAGAAAATAGTTTTCAGTTACAAAATAATTTTCCTTCTATAGTTTTCCATAACAGACATGAAGGAAAATTTATAAACTGCACCCATCCTTCACCACATTATACAAATAAAAAAAAAAATCTTGCAATGCAAAGACCAGTGTTTATTTCAACAGTTGATCTAGGATCAGGTACAGAATGTTTGGTCTGTGTTTTTTCACCCCTTTTAAATGGAAGTCCTAATGTAATATTAATAGCAGTGGCATAACCTCTACAATTTAATGTTGTCTTTCTAATGAAAGAAAAGAGATGTCAGCACAAGTTGCATCATCAGTTCTGGGGACACCTTGCTTCTTCAGTGGCTTTAAGACTCAAAATCCACATGCATTAAGTTTAACCTAATCTGTAAGGCAGCACTTCCAAAAGCAGAGTTTGAACTGGAAAAGAATGTGGGATCTTTTTTCCAAAGACATTCAACTCAAATTATTCTGGAAGATTATAACAATCAATAGCCTAAATAATCTGTCTGTTCAATGCATTTTCTTGAAGACTACGATACAGAAATTTTCAAGTTGTTCCACCCCATACAAAATACCATTTTAACATACTGAAGGAGAAAAAATGGTTTAAACTACATCGAATGTCTATTAAGACTCACGTTAAGAGCACCTTCGTTAAAACCTTGATTATTTAAAAGATATTTGATTTTCATTCATTTTCTCTGTTAACTATTGTGAATTTTGTTCTTGAACTATGTTTTATTTCCTTCTTTAGTGCTATTTATGTGTTGCGGATTAATTCCTACAGCTTTTCTTCTGGTGGGCATAGGCTTAGGTAGGTGCCAGCTGCACACCAGGACCAGTATCTTACCTGATTCCAGCTGCGGTACTGCTCAACGGGCACCATTTTAACTGTTGCAGATCCCAGTGCTTAGCTATTTAAACTGTCATAGGATCATTTAATTAAATAGTCTCTGGGGCTGCAGTCTGGCCTAATAAATAAGCTTTAAAATAATCTCGATTCTCACACACATTTGTATACTAGCAATGTAATGGCAGCTTGGCTCCGAATATCTTCATTCTCAAAGCAGAAGGCATTTGATGAACTCAAGATAATTCCACCTCCTCTGCGATCTTAAGCCTTCGCACTGTGTGTATACGCTGTGCAGGCTTTTATGCCAGACAATGATTAAGGTTTTCAATAGTCCCCTGTCTTAATAGAGCTACAAGTCCTACCTCAGCAGCAAAAATATAAAGTCCACTGTAAGGTTATGGCAAAGTCCATTATTTAACCTTAGGATTTCATATACTGCACCACTTGAGCTTTACCCTTGCAGTCTATAAGATAATAATAGTCATTTTGGTGAAATTGCAGCCTTGCAAAGCTCTGCTACATACACAGCCTCCTTCACTGTAATACAAGATTTACAAGGCAATATGTAGGAACTGGAACATTTTAAAACCTGATGCGGATATTTGAAGTACCAAAGCACTTTACGATAGTTAATGGTAGCGGATGGATGACAAAAATGAATCATGATAATACGATTTTTCTGTAGAGGGGTGAGCAAAACAGATGTTAAGTCTTCTTTTTCTTGATGCTCAAACAGATATTTTTTTTCTGATATCCTCTTTAATCTAAGTCAGATCTCTTTCCATTACAAGTTCCCTTTGCTCCTGTTGCTCTCGGCGCAGGAGGGCATATGCTGCTCCCTTTCTCCCAGCCTGCTTGCCACTAAGCAGGTTGGGTTCCTCACAGGCTTGCAGGTCCCCATATGAGCACAGGCTGCCCGGTGCAGGAGCAACAGCCTGTGGTGGTGGCCCAAACCACGTGGCACACTAATGTCCTTTCTTGTTCTTGCAGCCTGAATATTTAATAGGGTAAAGAAAAGATCCATCCTTGTCTGCCCCGGAGCCAAGGCCCAAGTGCCTAGTGGTGTCACAAGCTGACTCACCAGCATCTCCCTCACCTTCTCTTGCAAATGCTTTATCCGATCAAAGAAGGTCTGTTTTCCTTAATCTGTAATATACTCTGCATGTTAATACCTGCAAGCCACATTTAGATCAGCCATGAAAGGAAATGAATGAATGGGCTGACCCAAAGTGTTTTTTGTTCCCTTAAGGATCATTGTTTTGCCGTGGAAAGCAAAGCCCCTGAAATCTGTATTTTGTATTCTGCACGTCTGATGTGAAGTAACAGTAACTTGATAAGAAGGACATCTTGAAATATTCTGCCTTTGTGAATATGAATGTAGGAATCTGCAGAAACTGTGAATGAACATTTACAACAAACTGTGAGCCTCCTACTGATGCACTCAAATACAAAACAGGAGGCGAGAGAGAGAAGGCAAAAAGATGAATTTGTTTTCCTAGCAAACAGCTGTCTTCTTTAACAGAAGAAACTAAAAAGAAAACAGTGTGCGAAGAGGCCAAAAGCTGCATTAATTACAGTATTTTTAGATGCTACAAGCACAATTTTGATAAACATTCTAAACTGTGAAAAAACTGTACTGTCAATGCAATTAAGTCTTTTTTCTTGGTGCAGCATCATCAATGCATGTGCCTGCTGAGAATATATTGTGGGCTGTGCAGTGCAGTTACCCTTTGATTAATGATTCAAGGCAATCAGTAGGGACCATACTAACTCCTGGGGGATGATACAGTAAGCAGCACAATGTCATCATTTAATTTATTCTCTTGACCTACATTAGAAAGAGTGAAGATGCAGTCACTATTAAGGGCCAAATTCCAGCCATGGTTATAGAAAAACAACTCCCACAGAGTTAAAAATAATAGGTACACAGTTTAGGAGCAAAATTTGGCAGGGAGGGATTACTTCTTGGATATTTGGAGGGATGTTATTTATTTATTTAGATCAAGTGGGGGATGTGGGAAGGTGTCAGACTAATTCTTATGTTAGTTTTAATGGCTGGGCTGCTATGAGATGCCCATACCATAAAAAACAATCCCTCTAGCTGGAAAAAGCTAGGTCTTGTTTCTTAGCTGGTTAGTATTTGTATTTAGCTAGAGCATGGCATTAGAGCTGGTATTTTATCAGGATAAACATAAAAGTCAGTCCGAAATAATCCTTTTGCTAGAGGCACCCACAGCTAGTGACATCAGCCTGTCAGATGGATTGCTTTTCTTCACTGACATGAAGTCCTCCATTTCATGCCAGTGGGCAGTGATCATATTATCTCACGAAGTATTCAGAGCTGAGCAAGGTAATACAGTATATTTGGTTTTGTAGCCTTCAGCTCTTAGAAAACACCAAGAAGTTCAAAACGTTGTAGCACCTCCTTCAAACAATGTTGTCTACAGTTTGGGTAGCAAATCTGTCCTCTGCTTCCTGAACCATCTCTCTGTACCGTATTTATTCTTGCCCAAGGTCTCAGTTATTATCTTCAAGTACGTCATTGTTTCAACCAAGGTTAACTGGAAGGCCAACATTAGCAACGTTGCCAACAGCATAGTTTCTCTGACACGCTGAAATTTTCTACAGAGAAGGTGAAACTCATCGGCACTAGACACAACATTTTCTCCAGGGCTAAGTGTTTGGAATGTATTTCCTGAATAACCAAATGGCATCTACGTGCAAAAGTTATTTTCAGCTTTGGCTTCATTTATAAACTCAAAGTATCTCCACTATTCTCATTTTTTCCCATAGGAAATAGATGCAAGAATAGATATCATGGATGCTAGTCACATTACTTTCTGCACTTCAGAAAGCTGCTCAGACACGACAGTATGAAAAATCGACATGATATGAAATGTAACAAAAGAATATAAATGCTTAGATATATGAGATTACAGATAAGGAATAATTCTGGCTGTAGTGGGAGTTGTCTGTTTAAGCAGCTTCACTGGGTTGTTAAACAGGAACACACATATCAGTGGAAGTTTAATATTTTTCCCAAGTAAAAGTACTATAAAAGTTTATACATTTTTTTTTAAAAGGTAATCATTAAAATCCTTATGATATTGCTTATGAAGTGTAGTCCACAGGGTCATATACACCAAAAATTGACTTCAAATCTACCAATTGTCACCCATTAAATACTTCCCCTGAGTACGGTCATAAAAAAGATCCAGAACAAAACAGCACAGTCTGTGCTTAGGAAGCCCACAAGGAGCTGCTTCTAGTCTAGCATCAAAGAATTCAGGCAGTAACACTGCAACTCCGTCAATTGTCTACTAAATTTGAAATTGATGAAAACTTGTAAAGACATTAATTATTTGGGGCATTCACCAAGAGTTTGTCTTTTTATCTTTCAGTGCATAACTAAGAAAGTTGATTTTAAATTGGTAAGTCACAGCAGCTGCTGAAACCATGTCTACGTATTTATAGGCAGTTCACCAGCTGTCATGGGCTGCCATAGCTTTCCTCACATTAAAACCGGAGATGGTTTAGTGCCTACACCTTTACAACTGGAACGGTACATAGAGCTTGCTGTGTCAAAGAAATAGTCTCGGATTAATCGCTTAATTATTGCAAAATATTAAGCTTTATGTGTTAGGCAAACCCACTTATTTCTATTGCTGAATCAATATAACTGGTATGTACGTCTTAAATTAATAGTGTATCTCTCTAAGCTACTTAAGGGGGGTTAGGTTCTTTCATACACATCAGACATAAAAATACATGCCTCACCCTTTTTTTCCCCCTCCTTGTGTGTCCATCTCTCTTTATGTAAAGAAGTAATCCATTCTCCCTGAAAAGAGTAAAATGTTTAACCCTCAAAATCTACACTTCGAAATCCTTCAGGCACTTGGAACTGTGCTTCCATGCTTAAGCAGAACTAGCCCAAGACTGAAAGAGCTGAGGAGTAAAGTTACTTTATTGGCAGGCAGTCTCTATTCCAAGGATTGCTCTTACCATTAACTATTTAATATAAAAATAGGTCCTTGGACCAAGCACCAGAACCACTGTATCTTATTTCTGCTGCCCTCCCTTTGTAAGCCCTGCCACCTAAGAAGCTCTATCCTCAAAATTTAAGGGAAAGTTAGTTGGACCGATTTCAACAGGAGGAAGGAGGGTAACCCAATCAGTGTACACCACAGACTTTTATTTCCCTGGCGACACAATTTAGGCACTTAAAGCCTTCATCAGTGAGTCGTTGAATGTGTATTCTGCAAATGGAAAACCAACTTAGAAGCAGCCAATCTAAATGTAAGAATAAACTGTCTAGTCTTGTTCCAAAGAAAATGGGATTAATTGCTCTTTAGAAGATCCCCCCTCTCTCCTCTGACTATGGAGAAAATCTGGGTGAACCCCTGCAGCAAGAAGCCCTTTCCCTGAACTCTGTGGCTGCTCCCTTCCTGCCTCGTGCTCTCATGTCTACACTCATCCTCTTAACAGTCACTGGAGAAGAGAAGCCCAATTTGATAAGGATCAAAACTGACAAACTACCTACCTGATCAGGTGCCTCAGTGTCCTTAGGGACCAAAATTCAAGGCCTAAATAGGAAGAACGTAAGACATTACTGACCGCCCAGACAGGATGGCAGCACTGACTGCTGTGCCACGAGAGATTAGAGGCAGAAAGGGCAGGAAACACGAGAATAGTAGGAGCCTTCAATTACCCTTATGAAGATTCACACTGGTACATAACACAGAGATCACATTTTTATGAGGCCATTGATAAGTACATCTTGAAGCAGCTGTGAAGGCAGCCCACGAAGTGGGACATCCCCCTCAACCTTGTCCTGACTATCGCACGTGGATTGGCTCGTCTCAAAACTGTGCGTGTGAATCTGTATAAACTCTGTATGCCCATAGAAACAACAAAAGCCAAAAAGATATGCCGCGATTTTGCTCTTTCAAGAGGTAGAGCCACAGAAAGACAAAGAAACTTGTTTAAAATGAGCAGCTGAGAGAATTAAAACTTTACAGACAGTGTGGAGATTATTGAAGGAGCAGCACTCCTGAATGCGTACCACAGAATTTTTTTTTAAGTATTTTTAGAAAGGGTGGAAAAGTCATGAGGACTGAACAGCAGGTAAGGGAGGTTACTAGAAACAAGAAGGCATCTGTCAGGAGGCTTAATCTGTGTCAAACCTAAAGAAAAGGAAACGATCATGAACTCTGGCAGATTAAATGTGAAAACATAACTAGGAGGGTTGAAAACAGAGTTTGAAGAGCAACTGGCAAAAGGAATTAAAACTAAATACAAAATCTTTCTTCAAACACATCAGTGGCAAGAAGCTTGGCAAAGCCTGTAAGGCCAACTGATGATCAAAGTACACAAGAGAAACCTGAGAGAGGACAAGATTGCAAAGAATAAAATAAATTATTTGTGTTAGTGCTCACTGTAAAAGAAACTGGGCAGATTTCCATGCTGAAATCCTTATTTTTGTGGGACTCAGTAAAGGATATCTTTGACAGTTACTTAAAAGTCACTTTGACTAGTAATAAACTGCAAAATCCCTCTGGCATTCAGTAAGCAACTCTAACAGAAAGCAGGGATGAAATCAGTAGTTACCAGCAGTGGTGAGTAACGACTTCCTACAAGCTGTCAAAATAGTTGAAGATGGTCAATGCAAGTTGAGTTTTCCAAAATTGTTTAGATGATAAGTAAATTTGCACATCCAAAGAAGAGCAACGAAGCTGGTAAAGGGTCTAGAGAACAAGCTGTGAGAAGCAGCTGAGGAAACTGGGGTGGTTTAGCATGGAGAAAAGAGGCTCAGGGGAGACCTTATGGCTCTCTACAGCTACCTGAAAGGAGGTTGTAGCGAGGTGGGGGTTGCTTTCTTTTCCCAAGTGACAAGTGATAGGATTAGAGGAAATGGCATCAGATTGCACCAGGGGAGGTTAGATTGGATATTAGGGAAAAATTCTTCACCAAATGGGTTGTCAAGCATTGGAACAGTCTGCCCAGGGAAGTGGTAGGGTCACCATCCCTGGAGGTATTTAAAAGACGTATATATGGCACTTAGGGACATGGTTTAGTGGTGGACTTGGCAGTATTAGATTAACTCAATGATCTTAAGGGTCTTTTCCAACCTAAATGATTCTATGATTTTTTTTTATTCTAGATAACAAAAATTCAGTTTGATGCAAGGACCCTTATATTTCAGGTAACACAGATATTGCTTTATCTCCATCAATAAGAAGATGACTAATCTGTTTGTCAAAACTTGAAATAATAGTTTAGACTGTGATGCAAGAATTTCAGCCCCTTGCTTCCCTCACAGCACACTTCTTTAGACAGTAATTTTGGATTATTAATTCAATGGGAGATTAAATGGATGCCATGGGAGACTAAATATAACAGGTTTAAAAAAAAAAGATGCTTTTTATTTTGGATGAACTATTTTGATGGTTGGACTACATGATCTTAAAGGTCTCGTCCAACTTAGACAATTCTATGATTCTATGATTCTATTTTTTCAAGCCAAAATAAGTTACCACTCAAAAACACAAAATAAAAATACTGTAATAATCAAAAAATACCTTCCTGAAAACAGGTCACTCATAGTCTTTGAGGCAATTTCAATGTCTTTCCTTTAATGTATCGAAGTGCCTGCCTCTGAACTGCTGGCTCCTTTCACTGATGCAGATTTACCGAAGTAAGTGACCTGATCCTTGAACAAAATTGACAAGAAAGGATCTAGGAGAGAGATTTAAAGTCATTTGCATGGTTCTTGCTTGTGTAAACATCCCTTACAAGTAAAGCGCTATTTTAATTCAAATTCTAACTCACATGGCAAATAAAGGATTAAAGGGAAAACTCTCACAAAGAATGAGAAAATGTTGATTTGCCCTTGACCAAGCCGAATATTTGCCTAGCACCCTGATTAGGATGCACTCACTGCTGCCCTGAACCTAGAAGAGGCTCTCAGTAAGCCAGGTGACACTTGGTATGCCAAACAGCTGGGCCCAGGGATGCCATAATGAGTCTGAAGTTTTACTTTTCCCTAGGGAAATATAAATCCTGAACGCATTCAACTGTTGTATTTCTGATACATGTGTTTGCATAGAGAAGGTAATGAGATATTTATAAGTGGCATGAGACATTACCCTATAAAACTGATGAGCAATCCATGCATCACACTCTAAGAGAATCAAGAAATTAATCAGTCACAAAGTATCCTTTTTGCTTCCGAATTTTAATTTTTAAAGGAGCTGTGAAAACTGGAAACTATTAAGAAGTCAAAAGTTAACATTCTGCAATAACACATGATTTCTGCATCTGATTTGAAAACTACCTAATGGAAAGATTTAAGTACTTATTTCTCTCATTAAATAAGACAGGTGAGTAATGCAGTGGTGCTGTTGATCTACGAGAAAACAGGCAACGGGAAAGAAAAAATCCTCAAAAAGGGCATATTCAGGAGGTTTTGGCAGGGAGAAGAACTGTCCAAAAACATGAAGATATACAGCTTAGGGCAGGGAGCCTTTCATATGAATTACACAGGCTACAGGATCATCTTTCAGAAGTGGCTTCCAATAGCTTTTGAAGAACTGTTCAAGGACTGGAATAGATGGATGACTGGAGAGAGCATACCTCCACCGCTACAATATAATAGCCAGAAACTTGGCACAAGCCTTTAGACCCGAGAGTTAATTTCACTTTCAGGCTGCTCCAGAGGCCATATAAGTATTACCTGTTCCTCGCTTGGAGCTGGCTATAATTCAGTCTTAGACGAGATGTACTAGAAATATTTTCGGAACGCTGCAAAGTTCAGAAATATTCACGTCAGAAAGTTACTCCACACTGATGCAATGTCTACTTTAACCAAACCTACAGTTCATCAGCCAAAAATACCCTTGAATATTTTCAGCAAGGGCCGTGATATTGAAGAGATTGTTCTTCAATTCATTGATTCCACTAGGTTTTGGTCCTTAAACACCAAGAATAATATCACAGATGGAAGAATTCATTCAGTCTGAGAAGACCGAGAGTCACTTTGTTGAGAAGGAAAAGAGACAAAGTAAAAGTAAGGCAAACCACATTCGACTGCTTTGTTCTTTTACACCGTTTAGAAAGACACTTGCTTCCTGTTCATTTAATATCGGCCTTCCATCCCCCTTATTTCATTCTTTCTTGTGGACTTCAGCTAAATGACAACTGAAAATCTTAGCAAATGTCTTTTAAGATTTTTGGAATGTTTTGTGCAAAGGGAAATCATGGCTTGACCAATTTATTTCAGGTTGAAAAACAACAATCCTTTGACCCTGTCAAGGCAGGAAAACGGTTTAAAAAATTACTTGGAAGCAAGCATCAGCTATATAAAAGAGTAACCCATGACAAAAACTTGAGCAATTTACTGTCTCACCAAAAGGCACAATGTTCATCCGATTAGTGATACACTTAAATCCCTTTGAAGACATTTGCCCTTCCCTCCTGACTTCTAAACTGGAGAAGAAAAAACCAGCAGAACACAAGTTCCTCCAAGCTGCAGAGATCCCCATCGAGGAAAAGAACAAATTTTGGGGTTAAATTCAGAGGCATCTAATCACATACTGAAAATTAAATTCATATATATAGTTAGTTCTAACATCTAATGTGGAATGTAACCTTTTAATAGCTCTAGAAGACTCAAATGGATATGATAATGACTTATTAATAATATTCCTTTTTCCATCCTGAGAGAGAACTGCTAATCAATTTGCTGCTTTATTTCTGATTTCGTATTAGAAAGGGATAAATTACATAAATAGGGTTAAATTTGAAGTCATTCCCAATCACAAATTGAGCACTGGAATGCAAAGATTAATTTGTGGTGGAAACGAGAGAAATAAAATGAAGCCTGTGCATTTGGACTGTAGGACAGACAAAGATAAAACAAGGCAGCTGTATAAAAAGAGGAGGTAATGCTGTCTACAAAAGACAACCAAGCATCAGATTTTCTTGACTTTTTAGACCCCATTTTTTTAATCTAAAAATAAACGACCAAAATAATTAATATGGTGAAGGACAAGACTTTTCAGAGTACAAAGACTATATGGCAAAAAACTGAATCAACAAATCTCAGTGCCTTTCAGACCTATCTATGCTAGATTCCCTCTAATTTGCAACAACTATGGCAATGAATAGATTCCTTTCTTTTAACCTAAGATTATTTGTTTACTTGCATATTTATGTACACAGTTCAGCAGCTCTCAGCCTTAACCTGTCCCTGTATCCCTCATCCATTTCTTATTTTCCTGTTAACTCCCATCTTTTCAACGTGACAGTTTTCCATGCGATGCTACAAAAAACTTTTTTCAAAATAATACTACAAGATATTTATTGAAGTACCTCATCTTTTCATAATTAATAGCCTGGGGTCTACTACAAAAGGATGATGTTCAAAGTTATCAATACAGTTATTTTTTTTTTCCTTAGGAGGCCTGTAGTTTCTCAAACTTACCTTCATCTTCATTTCTTCATTGGTAAGGGGTTATGATTCCCTCCCTCAACAAGGTCAAAATTTCGCCCTCATTCTCAGAATTGTCTTTTACTAGCCTTCTTCACTGACATTATTGATACATTTGAAGATAGACGTTTTGCAGTACTCTTTTCCAGAGAGGCAAAGACTGGCTGTGAAATTTGAATGACATTACTATGGGCAAAGCAAAAGAAACAAACAAAAAATTGTTAACAGCAAAACTTTGCTTTCAACCAGCATCTTTTTCTCCTCTTCCCCCTGACCTTTTCAAAATCATGATGAAGATTACTTTAAATGAGGTGTACAAAATGACAAACACCAGCTAGTTGTCCTAGGAGTTTCCTTTAGGGAAAGCCTCTATTTGAAAGAAGTGACTCATTAGTTTCAGTGTTTTCCAAATGACAAAAAGCCTCCACTGCACTTCCCTCAAGCACTGTACTCTACTTGCCTTATATAGCACTGAAGAGATGTTGGCAACAGCGGCTGTTTTTTTCCTTCAGGATTGGATTGCCCTGTGAGACCCCTACTCTCGGAAAACAGGAATCAGGTTCCATGGAGAAAACACAAAGATATAAGTAGACTTATTTCTATAAACCACGGCAGAATTGCATATTTCTGGGAAGTTCTAAAACAAGCTAATGAAGCTAAGAAGTTAAAAGCAGAACTGGTTCTGCTCTTTGTGAAACAACTGAGGGCAGCTATGCTCATACCTGAAGCTGGAGATTTGCCCCAGTGCTTGCACCTGGGCATGCTGTCAGATACTGGGTTCCCTGAGACAACTAGTCCAGATGGGAGCAAGTAACTGATACGTTCAGCCTCCCACAGTCAAGAGGTAACACAGCGAAGCCCAAAAGGGACTGCAAGGGCCAGAAAACCTGAGTTTGGATTCTGGATCTGCAAATAGCATCAGCCCTCACTGAAGCCAACCCAGTGTAGTCTGGGTTTAGGAGATCTGTGTGAGAACTGATAAAATGGACAGAAAGAAGAGCAACAGACTGTATGGGAACAAGATACACCTAGATATATAGAAATGTAAAAAATAATCTTAAAAATTAATTTTAAGGAAAAAAAAGAGGCAAAATCCTTGTCTTCCCTGTTATACATGCACTGTAAACTTTCCCATGGTTTTATAGGGTTTTTTTTGAGTCTACAACAAAAAGTTGTTGTAGCCATGCATTGCTTAGATACAAAACTCTCAGCAACATCAATAGCTTTGTGGATACATTTAGAGGAGTATTCAAAGACTAGAACTTAGCTGGCAAAGTCAGTAGGAATGTAGCTTCAGCTTTCCTCAAACAACACTACTTTCAGTTCAGTTCTGCTGTGGCCCTTCATCTTGCCCTCAGCAGCTGGAAGAACAAGTTGAAAAGCTGCAGAAGAAGCTCAAGATGGCACAACAGCGATGCCGACGTCAGGAAAGACAAATTGAAAAACTGAGTTTGTTCAGTTTCAGAAAGAAAAAGACATATTGGCAGGAAAAGGCTATGTGATTCTGCCCAATGACTATTTTGAAGCTGTAGAAGTACCTGCCTAGAAGTCATGAACATCAGTTTTCACTTTGCTAGGCCAAGAAATTTAGTTTCTGAACACTGCTGTCTAATTACTGTATCCGCACTGATGGTCAACCATGCCGGTGTTCAATCCAGCCTACAGCTACTAACTCAAGTGTGAAGACCTCCAAGTGTGTATTAGCGCAGGAGGTTGGGGATGGCCTGTGCACCAGGAATGATGGCTGCCCATAACTAGACCAACCTGTCAAATCAGAGACTTTGAGAGACTCCTGTGGGGTCCTTCCCACATGAACAGCACGCTGCCCGGGCTATTCCTAGGTTAGCACAGTAACTCACTGCACCCGTGCCTAAGCACTCAGGCCTTTGCTACGAGAACAGGCACCAGGCAGCATTCACGCCAGGCTGCTCCTAACATTTTTTCGCTTTGAACCTTTGTCACAGGCTTTATTTCTCTTTGCTCTGAAGAAACGTCTTTCAAACATTTCATGCCCTGAATAGAGAATACCCATATCAGGTTCCTAACGTGTTTTTAGCGATGCTTGCACCGAGGCTCTACTTTGAATGTGAGAACAGGATGCCTTGACAAAACAGCTCCACATCCCAAGCCCAAGTGTGGAGTCTGCCACCATAACTGTTCTGATTAAAATAGAAAGCGTTACTGAATGCAGACAGAAAAGGCCATGAAGTACAGAGTGCTAAGCTCATAAGGATTCTGCAAATGGGTCATCAAGGTTTACATTTACAGTACAGATGCTAAAACCAATGCTCTAACTGCAATATCAGTATGTTTCTCAACAATTTTTTAGAAAGTTTTCTTCCAAAATGCTTGCAGGAAGGTGAATTCTCATCATGAACTACCATCGCCAGAAACCTCATTGGAAGGCCTTCTAAACATAAAAAGTAACACTCAGCAGCACAGACTTAGTGGAATTGGATGCTGTCCTTATAAATAAAGCTTAAATTTATTTTCAAATGAGAATGAAGATTTTTAATAGGAACCATTTCATGAATACAAACCTTCATTTCATGAAGACAAACCTTGGACCCTTAACTTGGGATTTTCTCCATTTACTTAGAGCACCTATAAACTTTCGCCCCTGCCCACTGCGTAAATGGCAGGCCTCCCTGGGATTTCTATAGTGCTTTGCATGAATTCTCCAAACAGACTTTTCAGTTAAGAAATCATGTATTATATCAGTTATGTATACATATATTTATTTCAAAAGCAGAAGCCTACAAAAATGGAAGACACTTTTAAAGCAATTCATGAAGACAGTAGCTTCACTGATCAACTGTGCTAGCAGAGAGTAACCTGTTGCCATAAATATGAGAAAGCAAAGTCTTCCAAGTTCCCAACATATTTGCACATCGTGTAACTTTACATATGGAAATACATCACCCGCGTCATCTGCTTGCCTTTTATTAATAGGGTAACTTATTTGCATGTTGAAGTATATGCGGGAATTTTCTTCCTTAAGCTAACAGCTATACCCATGAATAGTGGGATGCTGCCTACAAGGTAACATTTTTACATTTCATCTGATGTCTCAATTTTCCTTCATAGTGTGTACTGTCTATCATTACTGTTGACAGAGAGCTTGGAGGAAAGCTCAGGACACTTTTTTCTAAAACTGAGCAAATAAATAAATAACTTGTATATAGATATAATTTGTACGTATTAGTTCTTTAAGAAATGCCTACGAAATTTATCCAAATATAAAGCAATATTATGCATGGACATGCTATTGTGAATCTTGATTCCCACATATGAGTTCTATACAACTACTTCCTAAATTACTCTCCTAAAATGTATTTGTCATCTTGAAATGAAACCCTGATTAACAACAAACAAATTCACATTACCAAAACAGAATACATATAGTGCTATTAGGTGACGGCTAGAAACATGGCCAGTGAAAATGCCAGACAAATCTCTTTTGACCCACATTGTACTCCCAAGCCCAGAAAATTAAGTCCAGGCTCGACTCTTATCAGCGCTCCTTGGACTCTGCTGGAGCTGTGAGGGTAATCACACAGCGGTGCCGCAGTGTCGCCGCGCTGTCAGCTGGGGCTTCGTTGCTGCAGAATAGAGCCCTTGTCTGTCCATGGATAATATCTAGAAAAGGCTCAGCAAAGCACAAATGAAGGGCTAATAATCTCAGCCCTAGAGAGCACACCCTCTGACAGTTTGATGCTGCACTGAAATTCATAAGCACGGCTCGTCGGTCCATGCCAAAACTCTGAAATAACCAGAAAACTGCATAGTCTGTCATCTCTGCTCATGAAATTGAGAAGAACTCAGTGCTTTAAAAGAAAAGCTACAGACAAAAGGTAGCTGGGTAGGAGAAACGCAAGTATATAGGTGCAAGTGTTTAAATTTTTATTATTATTAGTGTTATTAGTGGAAAATTTCCCATTTCTTTTCCTTCTCTCTTTTTTTTTTTTTTTTTTTTTTTTTTAGATGATGAAACCTCTTCAGCTCTGGGTTTTGTTTCTCTTGTTTCTCCACCCAACTCATCCCACCCAGGATAGCAGCACATTATATAATTTCTCTCTTTGCTCTTTTCTTCTCCCAGACCCACAGGCTTCCCAGTGGCAAATCAACTGCCGCAGAGAAAATATCATTCAGATCAAATTTTGAGAAATAATTCAATATACGTTTTAATAAGGTAATTTATTCTTTTTAATTTGTAGTTTTTCTTAATGTTTGGATCAATCCATTATCTATCAAATGTAGGAAATCACAGAAAAAAATGTCTTAAAGCACTAAGGAATTAATTTTTATTACAATTTTGGGGTGTTTTTGTATAAAGAACTGTGATTGCCTCCAAAAAAAGTTATTTCAAGAGGACACCTAGCTTTTAAAACGGTACCCACTAACTCATTCTCCAAGCACCCTGGCTGGTTGCTCTCTTCCTGTCCTCTCTTTGTTCAGGAGGTTCATTGAATCACAGCTTTTTTGCCTGCCTGAGTTTCACCCACTCAGTATCAGGAATGAATCATATCTCCGTAGCATGTCCTCTCCTCCCAGCCAGAGTCTCCAAACAGAAGCAGCAGCCCACAGATCAGCTCCTGATTTCAGTCATGCGAGCAATTCTCCCACCCCAGTAGATGTGGGGGACCACCTGTGGCGTTTGCACAGCTCAGGCGCTGGCTGGGTACCGCAGGGCAGCAGGGCTGCTCTGCATCAGGGATGCCAGGGGAGCCCAGTCCCTGGCAGTGGGAAGTCACAAACTGTCAAGAGCTACAACAGTACCTGCTGCAAAGTCCCTTTCCCTCCCATGCTGTCTTTTCTCACATGTGAAATGCCCCCACTACTTCCCTTTCCTCCAGGAGTATGGCTCTAAGTCAAAGTTTCTAACCCAGTGGCACCACCCAGAAGCAGTTGCTTCTCTCGTTACTTTATTCACCTGTGCTGGGGTATGCTTTACCCCATTCCTGCAAGTGACCTGGATTATTGACTAATAAATGGTTCAGAAAGCAGTTGGTCTATCTTCTTCTTTCCCCCCACCCCCCACCCCAAATTCTTGTGAAAGGAGCCGACAACCTGGCGTTCAGATTGTTCGATATTTTAAAAGAGAAATAAATGTTCTACTCACAGAAATTACTGATTATTGTAGTCCTGAAGTGCTGGAGCTGATTCAAGCTTTTCCACTGATGATAAAATAAATACATTCACACTAACAGCTTCTTTTGACAGTTTCTGTTATTTTTGCTTTATGTACATGTTTTTTAAAAAGAGGCTTTATTGCCCAGAACTTTCTTTCCAGAGCCCATTCTTTTTTTACAATATCATGTCAAATAAAGTAACAGAAAGAACGTGGTGGGACAGGGGGGCAAAATGGGGAGGGAAGAGCAAGTGGAAACGCAACTCGAGGCTCACGAACACATTGAAGGCATTATGTTCAAATCATGGCAACACTGATGGATGAACTTACCCCGAGGAGAGAGGCAGGCACGAGAGCTGTTCACAGACCAGAGTTTGGAAAGAGATGTTAGTACGAACTAGCTTTAGGGTTTTAAGTGCCTCCTGATGAATATGTCATTTTGGAGGATCATTTTCTTAGGCTTTTTATGGAATCAAAGACAACGCAGAAATCCTCCAGGTTCAGGGTACATCTCTCTTGACCAGAAGGCCAGCCTAGATTCCTACGTTAGATGTCTATAACCAGGTGCTATGCCTATCCCAGCTGAGATATTCACACCCTCGAAGTTAAAAACACGATTTCAGAGGACTGACCACTAGGACTTTATGATACACCTAGACAATATAAGCATCACCACACTACTGTTTGTAAGAGTACGTATTATTCAGATTGCACTCTTGAAAACTGCGTGAAGGGTCATAATGCATCCCAATATCCAAACGTTACTGCAATAAGGCACAAAAGACAAGCAGGATGGCAGATCTAATCTGAAAAAAAAGGATTTAATACCTTTGACAGAAGGAATAAAAATTGTGACAGGTGAACAAATGAACAATAATAAAGGACCCAAAAGAATAAGAAATAAATTGTATCTGATTTTTTTATTCTTTTATCTCTGTTTTGGGAGTAAGGAGAGGTGGGAGAAGACTTTGGGTGGGAAGAAAAACAGCTGAAGCAAGTGGACTCGGCGGATGAACAGCCTTCACTGCTACCCCTCTCATCATTCCCCAGAGTCACAGATCCATTAGGACGGTGAGGAACCTCCTACTTTTTGAATGTTGTCCCCAACAAGACAGAGCAGAGGGGCAGATGCAGATTTTACTACCATCCCCATCACCTCTGGCTAAACCTTGAGCAACTCCTGGGAGGTTTTCTACTGCTCCCTACTTCTCTCCCCTCTGAGAGTCTCGCTTTGACACGCAAGGCCATCCTTTTCACAATGCAACATTTCTGTGAACTTGTGACAAATGAGGTAACTCGATAATATTCTCAACAGCCCAATCCTGCTCCAGGTTTGCCGCGTCGCAGAGCAGCTGATGAGGCCATGTGTTCTGCCCACGTCTTTCCAGCACCTGAGACAAGAATGGCTTTTTCTATTTTTGCTACTTTTTTCTAGTACATTTTGTCTTAAGAAAAAAACTTTAAAGCAGCAGTCCATCTCAACTAACATTTTCTCCTCTATCCCTTCCCGAGCACCTAAGAGAACGGTCATTAGTTCTAAATATAGTGAAAGCCAGTCAAACCCTTTCCTGATTAAAAAAAAAAAAAAAAAAAAAAAAGAACCACAACAGAATAAAACAAAATAAATCCACACGCTTTCTAGAAAAAAAGGAAGTTTAAAAGGCAAAACAAAAATGAAAAAATGCTGCAAAATGGAAGTCTCCATTCTGTTTAATGTTTCCATTGTTTGCCTTTACCTGTTCTCCTTTCTCTCGTCCATCCTGCCCAGATAAAGATTTGCTAACATGAACAAAGCAGCCCACAGTATCCATTGGCATCTACGTTAATCTGTAGAGCAAAGCAGCTGGTGCTGGGGACCTGGCATCCACTAAAATGCTGATATAGATGTACTCCCGATTACTCAAAACTGCAAATGATCTCTTGAGTTCATCACCCACAGTGAGAGAGACACATTAAGAATCTTTGATTCGCTAGGTTTACTTATGGAAACACAATGTAACCCTGCTTTTGCCTTGATGTGAAAAAGTGTTACGCTAGTATGACTAACACCAAACAAGTATTGTATGGATTTCAGAATTGCCTGTTCTAGCAGATGAAAGCACCAGGGTACTGAAGTCATATTTATGACACTATGAAAACCTTCCCATCAATACAGTAAAGGCAAAGCAGGCAGTCTTCTATCACTTCTTTTCTAAAAAGATCATTCAGCTTAGCAAAAGCTCACACAACCACTGTTTTGTTGGGGTGGGGGTTGGAATTTCACCGCAGCTTCTTTGACTATCACTTGCTCCTAGATCAATATTTTACTTCTAAGTTTGCTGGATAAATAACTTTTTAAGGTTTCCCTTGAATCCATTACAAAATATTCACACATTTCAAGAAAATCACATCCTTTAAGATACATAGCAAACGACTGAAGAGGAATTCTAATTAAGGTGCCTGTGCTGACGGGCACTTGATGAGAGGAAAAAGGCAGCTACTGCACACAGCGTGCCTTTCCAAATGTGCCATACTCTGCTTGTTTTGGAGCTCCATACTCAAGTGGTATTGAAGATTCAGGCTTCTAAATTGACTTTAACATTCAGCAGAAAAGGGGAAAAGTGAAAAAAAAAAAAAAATCCTTTCCTTTCCAAAATATATAGAAAAGGAGGAAAGAAAAGCAGCAGTTGGGTTGAACAAACTGTTTGTGACCAATCCCTACATGGATGGAGCTCATGGAAATTATGTGTCTCTAGGCTTGCCATCACTGATATAGAATTATTTTTACAGAAAGAGGTCAGGTTTTCTCCAAGTTTTTATGTTGTTTTGCTTAAAGTTCACGAAGGAAACAAACCAAAGCTGTCTCTAGAGGGAGATCTGGTTTTATGCACCTTCAATCTGCATTATACATTCGTGACCAACCTACAGAGATATACAAATGATCAGCCCAAACCGCTTACATAAAATTATCACTGCAAATCATTATATCAGAATGTGCTAAAATTGCAAATAACAAGTGTTTGAAAGTCAGAGTATTCAAAAAGGAAACTTACCTATAAAATCTTAATTCAGTCTTTTCTGTACAGGCAAAATGTATCAGTTATTAATTGCACTTTCATTTCCATAGACGAGTGGCTGCTTACTATTGGCAAAATTATAAAAAAAAAAAAAAAAAGAAGAAGAAGAAAAAAGAAAAGCTGTGCTTGTCCATTTCAGATCTAAGATGACTCACTTTCAGCTATGGATCACCAAAGACCTGCCAGAGTACATATAAATTGAAGCTCCTCAAAACTGCATGACTTCTATTTCCCTTCAACGTACTTCCTTTGAGGTTATAAAAAGAAAAGACAAAAATCACTAAGCAAACCAAAGACATTCTGAGGCAAACACTTGGCGCCAATAGTTTCACTCCTAAATTTGGCAAAGTTGTAAGCCACTCAAAAGAGGATCTTCCAACAGAAAAACAAATCAAAACAAAACAAAACAAAATCCTTACGTGGTTTCTTAAAAGAAAAAAAGAAAAAGCACCATCATTGACAAGATACAAGCCATTCTAACTGCCTCAAGGAAAAAAAAATAAATTGAAATACTATTTGCAATGCTCTGTCTTCATTTAAGTGATCTTTCACACGTGCCTGACTGCCTTGCGCAAAAGGATTCTGCCTGAAACACTTGTGACGCCAGTGAGTGTTCTTCAAGACCTTAGCGAGTGCCCCTGGGGCTCCGAGTGCCTCCCTGAGGCTGCCTTCGAAATACAGAAGCGCCGTCTGTACCGAGGTAGAGAAACCTCATTAGTCCGGTCCAGCCCTGATTCCAGAAGAGACTTACAGTCTTGTTTAAGCTTGTGCAGCTTAAACGGATCTTTCCACCTCTGAAGGAAGAGCGATTGGCATGCATTGCTGGCTTTCCATTTCTTCTCTTCTAGAGGTAAGGTGTGCTACATGATCAATCATAACAAATGCAGAGTAGAAAATAATGAAATAAACCCACTTTACTGTGTATAATGAGTGGTTTAGTCATACGGTTATGGAAAACATTTTGAAACAGTTAAGATTAAACACCACAGGAAGCTGCTGAGGTACATTATTTATCAATATGATCTGTAAAAGTATTTGGACCCCTCATCCTGCAAATCATTTCTTCTATGCAGTGCTTTACCAGGAACTAATTGGTAGCACTGTAGGTAATCTTACAGTATATTTTCCCTTGCTTTCAAAAGTCAGAGAGTGAAGAATAATGTTCTTACACTGATGTATTTATCCTTTTTTTTATTCCTTAAGGAAAGACTAGAGGAATAACTGCTAAAATTTGAAACATGGCACACGTGGTCCTTACTGACTACTAATTTTGGATTTTATTTCATATTAAAAAAATAGGTTTTCACATGAATAAAGATGTTCATGGCTTTTGCAAATATAGCAGAAAATTTGTTTTAGCATTTAAGTGAATATGATTTTAATTTGATTTTACAAACCCTTTAATAGGGCAGTAACTTCAGGCACATTTTTCCGTAACTAAGTGGCACTTGCCTGTCAAATTAGGAATGAATACTCACGCATTTTAAGTGTGATCCAGAACCAACAAGTAAAGCTCCTTTGTGACACAGTATCTTCTGACAACATCCGTTTCCAGATCCAAATGCGCTGCTGTCCAAAGGTGATGGACAACACTTGTGTCCTATAAGTGGCTAAGCTAATCATTTTCATAGTATGAAGGAAGCAAATTTTGGACTTCTCAAGCAGTTCATCCTGAAGAACATCAAGGGAAGACATGCTCCATAGGTTATGTCAGTAAAACTCTTCTGCAGTTTGCTGAGGTTTCTTTTTCCAGCTGACCTATGATCTGTAGCTTACATAAAGTCTGGGAAGCAAAGAAGCTATTTCATGATTAAGTATTTTAGAAAGCGATCATGGGATGCTTTCCGGTAACACAAGCATCCAAAGTTATTGCTTTGCTTCCGTGTTTTACTTAATTTCCAACAGCTCAAGGTTAGTCAAACTATTCAGCTGTCTAAGCATTTGTATGATGTTATATATAGTAGTTCTGTACTGAAAACGTTAATTTTAAGTAACTATGACAGAAGACAGTTGGAAAGAAGCGGAGAAAAGAGCAAGTGAAGGTAGAAGTTTGCAAATTTGGGAGCGGTGCCAACATCACCTCAGGCCACAATGTTATAGTACAGGTTGGGTAGAGTTCTCCCAAGAACTATGGACCTGTTTTTTTGTAGGAATCCTTATAATCCCTCCACCTTGTCAAAATCCATGCTGAATGTGACGCTGGGCTTTGAGGGTGTAAA
This sequence comes from Vanellus vanellus, assembly GCF_965231255.1. Lineage (NCBI taxonomy): Eukaryota > Metazoa > Chordata > Aves > Charadriiformes > Charadriidae > Vanellus > Vanellus vanellus. Next base: position 160,774,145 of record NC_138905.1, on the reverse strand, counting down.
GCATAGATCTATGCACCAGTTGCATACACTTCTAGACTTGATGGATCATATTCTGGAGTTACAGCTAAGGACTTGGTCCTTATATTTTAAAATCAGGGTAATTTCTTCAGAAATGTCCAAAATCTAAGAGAACCTATACAGGCTATAGGAAACTAATTATATATATGCTATATATGTAACCCCATCATTTTCAGTTCAGTCATCCCAAAACACAATTTCTAAAAGAACAAATTACAAATAAACAATACTGACATTAATCTATTTTGTGTCCATTCATCTGTATAGGAGAAGTTCTCAGTGCTTGTCCGAGAACAACCGTTTCGCAGGATATCATACTTCTTGCTGGAGGCAGCCTTGTTCCCGCCAAAAGTTTATTTGGATGACACATCTGCAACCACCAAGGCATCAAAGAGCATTTCTTCTACTCAAAAGCCTCTTACTTGGCTGGAGCAGCTGCCTTCGTGACTCTGACACCTTTTTGCTTACCATCTGTAAGCAAGGGCAGGGACGGGGACAGCGGAGGTACAGCAGACCGCTTTCTCGACTGCTACCAGCTGGCATTTACTTTGAGCAAGCTCCTGTCCTCCCTCACATGTGCAGGCAGCACAGTGTCAACTCAACACTAACAGCTTTGCCAAATTTTATTCTTCCCTGTCCAGAGCCTCATATATCTATAATACGGTGAGGAAGCTGCAGGCTGGAGGTACCTTAGTTTCCTACAGTGCGCACCTACATAATTTTTGTTCACTTTCTTACTCAGCCAACACTACAAATGTGTATGCTAAGGTCAGCTGCACCAAGGGTATTTGAAAAGCCGATTCAGCCCTCTGCCTCCACTCCAGAAAATGAGATACTTGAGCAGGTACATCAAAATACAATGAAGTCCCATGCCTGCAGACTGCTGCTACGCTTTAAAATTTCTGTACTTTGCAATGTTTGTAGCAAAACGTTCCCTTCAAGCGTTAGCCATCTGGCAAGGTTTGCTTATCAAATCTATCCACGTGCCTCAAGGGAGAGCTGTGGGCAGATCTAAGGCAGTAACAAATTCACCAGATTAGGCCCTTGGTCCTTTTAGATTTTATCTATTTTAATGGAGAGTAGGGAGAAGAGGTATATTCAACAGACCATATATTCTCCATAAAATTGCCCTGCATTTTGTAGTATGTATGTTTCCTACACAAAGAACAGTCTGTACTTTCAAAGCGCTTACATAAATGTGAATTGGAAACACTAACCACGAAGGAACCACACAGCCAGGATAGGTATAATTATCACTCTAATATTCAGACCAACTTGAAATATCTTAAATTGTTCATCACGTCATAGCCAGTTATAAAAACCTGGCACCTGAGAACAGGATGGTGGCTTCCTTGAGGAATATTTGTATGACTAACCAACCATGTGCTTGAGTTCAGGTTTCAAAATCAAGCCAATAGTTGGTAATTTATTCTATTTCACAGATTCTCGTATTTGCAAAACAGAGTTGCAATTTTTTTTCCTTCAGTCTTCAGAGGATACAAATTCAATCAGAAGAAAATAACGTCAGGCTTAAGGCAAGAAAAAGCAACCCAATTGTGGATTTATGATTTTGTTGTTTGGAAGGCTGCTAATTCAAGCTCCCTCCTTCCCCTTTTATTTTTATATGACTACATAAGAAATTTCTGTCAGAACAATCAGTCACAGAAACATTAAACACTATACTTGATGGAATACATCCAGTAAATAATCATACTGGAATCAGTTTATCTCCAAGAAATTGAAGGCTATGGGCTCCAGCTCTTATGTAAAATACTTTCTATTGACTGAAACCAAGTGAAGACATCAACAATTCGGAAGATAAATCTCCGTCTCTTCATGTATTCTGCCTCTGCATACCCATTACCTACTAATACTGATGTTCAAACTCTGGAAAGAACACACATTACAGACTAAGATACCTCAATCCCTTACTTCCCAATTAAAAAATCTTGTCTGAACACACAAAAATAACTATATTACCTGAAATTCTGTGAAAACTAAATACAGTTTTATTTCTATTTAATCACAGAATTCCCTCAGTTTGGAGGGCACCTCAGAAGGTATATGGTCCAACCTCCTGCTCACAAGTGGGTCAGCTCTGAGATAAGACCAGGTTGCTCAGGGCTTTACCCTGTTGCATCTTGAAACTCTCCAAGGATGAAGCCTACCCAACCTCTGTGGGCAAACTATCCCGCTTCATGAGTGTCCTCCTCAGGTGAGAAAGTTCTGCTTTATAAAAGGTTGTAACCTCCCATTTTTCAGTCTGTGGCCACTGCCTCTTGTTCATTTGTACACCGCAGAGCCCAGGTCAGAGTTCTCAGTCCCCTCCCTGCAGACACCACAGTCCTGCTGTTAGGTCCTCTGAAGCCACCTGAACAGGCTGAAAAAGCTCCTCTTCCTCAGCCTACCCCAGCACTGATCAATTTGGTGGCCCCCTGTTGAGCTTGAATTTATCAACATCTTTCTTGTACTGGAGTGGGTAAGAGCCATAGGCAGGACATAGAGCAGAGAGGGACAACCACTGTCCCGATCTCCTGGCTGTGCTCCCACTGATGCAGCCATGGATACTGTTGGCCACCTCCACTGCCGTGGCTCGCTGCTGGCTCTGTCCAGCTCGCTGTCTACCAAAACCTCCAGCTCCTCTCTGCAGAGCTAGTCCCCAGCCTGCATCGTTCCAGAAGGATGGTCCATCCCAGCTGCAGGATTTTGCATTTGTCTTTGTTGGATTTCATGACTGTTCACTCTTGGTTGTCTAGGTCCTTCTAAATGGCAGCCCTACCCTCAAGCACATTGAGGGCCTCAGTGTGTTGATAGTCCTTTCATCACCTCCTCTAAGTCATTTATAAAGATATTAAACAGGACAGGACCCAGGACAGACCCCTTGCAGTGCTGCACTTGGAACTGACCTCCAGGTAGAGTACAATCACTGAACTTTAGCCTGACCATCCAACTGTTTTTTTCACCCATCTGGTCTAGTCTGAGATGTCTCAACTTGGACAGAAGAATACTGTGGCAGATGGTGTTGAAAGCTTTGTTCAAGTTGAGGTAAATGACATTCACTGCTCTCTCCTTTTCCACCAATCCAGTAATTTTATCAAAAAAGGCAGTCAGGTTTGTCAGACATGATCTATCCTTGGTAAATTAATGCTGGCTGCCCCTAGTCACCTTCTTTACGTGCCCAGAACTGTGCTCCAAGAGGACATGTTCTACAATACCCCCAGAGGCCCCAGTGAGACTGACCCCTGTAGTTCCCCAGCTTATCAGATGGTTGCAACACTTGCCTTTCTCCACCCATTGGGGACCTACTCTGATCTCACTGACTTTCAAAGGTGATAGAGAGTAGCCTTGCAAGCACATCAGTCAGCCCTCTGGGCAGTCTTGAATGAAGCCAATCTGATCGCATGGACTTGTACAGGTTGTGTTCTCAAAACTAATCCCTGGCTCAGTCCTCATCCACTGCTGGTTGTTCTCCTCCTCCTCCAGGCCTTTCACCGAGCACAGAGGCCTGGGAGACCTTTCAAAGATGACATTGAGTCTTTCAGCCTTATCTGTGCCTGCTGTTACTAAATCACCCACCCTATTCACCCACGGGCTCACATTTTCCTTTTACTATTAATGTAGCACTAGAAACTTTTCTTTCCTTGGTTATCCCTTACCACTTGCAGCTCCAGTTGAGCTTTGGCTTTCCCAACACCATCCATACAAGGCTGGGCAGTGTTTCCATATTCCTTCTTTGTAACCCATCTTTGCTTCCATGTGCTATGTACATCCTTGGAGTGCTAGAGCTCATTCATGAGTTCCCTTTTTAGTGCAGCTGATTAGTTACTAGCTTTCCTGAATATCAGGATGAAGCATGTTTTTGCTTGGAGGCTGCTGGCCTTAAGAACCCTTAGACACTGTCCTTAAAGACCTGCCAGCTCTACTGAGCTCCTTTGCCCTTCAGAGCTGCCTCCCTTGTGATCCTACCTACCAATTCCCAGCAGAAGCCTGAGCTCTCCTGAAGCCCAGGGTGTGTGCTCTGCTAACTGCCTTTCTCAATCCCCTTTGATTTTGAACTCTGGTATTTCACGGTCCCTACAGTTAAGGCTATCACAGATTAATTATCACATCCAGTTAAGCAAAATGTTTTCTTGCTTTGCACATAAGAACCAGGAGACTATCACCCTCGGCTAGTCAATCTAGCATCCATGTAATGTAGGGATACGTGGCACTGGTTCCAAGCCTCCTGGATTGCTTGCACCCCATCTTGTTGCCCTTCTAACAGTGCATCTTATAATGGTTAACATTTTTTTTCTCCAGGATGATTTCTAAACAAATTAAGTAAATTCTTTTACATTTCTCTGCTCAGTTGTTTTGTTGCTTTGTTTTGTTCTTTTTTTATTATTATTTCAGCATCACAGTTCAGCATCTTTTGACTACAACTCAATCTTGCAACATTCCCCCATGGTTTTCATCCTACATATACCTTCACGGGTTGTTTGATCTTTTTCACACTAAAAGGCAAACTTTACACAGATCTGTACTTGAATCCATAGGAGCATCATTACTTCCTCAAAGTGACCTCTCCTTCACTCTTTAACTTATGTAAACCTTTCCAAATGGTCCATATGAATAGTTTTCCTTGGGTATATATGTTATTGAAGCTAAGCTTACTTGTTTCGTTCTTTGTCCCAGAATGAAAGAGTCAACCTAACTGCCATATCCTCTCTCTGATTCCATGAAAGCACAGAAGATCAGGATGATATAGCTATTTCAAGCCAGAAACATTTCACAGAAAGAGGGAAGAGTGGTTTTAGCTTCCACTAGGCCAATTTGGTAAATAAGGTCCAAATGTCTAAATTTTTTTTTTTTTTTCCTATTTGAAAATGACGTAATACAATCCTTCACATACAACAAACCTCAGTTTGGGAAAGGACTGGCAGCCGGGGAGTTTTGTTCAAAGCCTAAGATCTTTGAGGTTTCATTTTCGGATTACTGTTGGCTTGTGAGACTTAATGTGTCACGTTATTAATTAATTTTTTAATATACTTTTTGTTCTATATGTAGCCCTAAACACTAAGCAAAGGACTGCAGAACTGTGTAATCCAACTCAAGTAATTATGTTTCAAGTTAACCTCTCCTTTTCTTACATGCCTGTACTATGTCTGAAAGCAAAGATCATTTTAACTAGCATAAATTGTGTCTGACTGGTCTGTTAGAACAGAAATGTTGCTTTTTATTTTGCATAGCCCGATCTTCAGTACAGTCAATAGCAACTGTATGACAAAAGAGGAGCACGGGGAGATGCGTTTCTCAGTTGTTGCTCAGGCAAAGGGAGCTCGTGCAGAAGAGCAGTGTAGACAACTCTGCCGAAGGCTGGGAAAGGGATCCAACGCAATCTACAGACTAATCCTTTACATGCATGTTTTAAACTTTCACTAAACAATGGTACACAGGCTGAAAAGGATAATATTAAGAAACGAGAGATTCCTCAAGCAGGCAGACTTAAGATGCAGAAATCAAAGAAGCCACTAAAAGGGTAATGAGAGTTTAATGCTACAAAATAGTGAGTATTGTGAACATGCATGTATGTCAGAAGCACTTTCAAGATTTGAGGATGTCACAGGATCACGCGGCACCTTGGAGAATACATGTGGCAAATATTGATTTGAACAAAACAGTTTGCAGAAGAAAGTGATCAAAGAAAATACGAGCGCCAAACAAACAAGGCACAGCACACATTACTTCAAAAATAAATCAAATTTTTGGCTGAGAATTTACAAAGAAATAGGCGAGTAGGGAGTATATTTTTTTTCACAGCTGAGTAATGCTCTTATCACCATGTGCTTTGTAAACACCTGCCTGAATGTCAGGTCAGATGAATCAGTCACATCTGAGTTTCTCCTTTTTCAAATACAATCAGTTTTTTTCTTCTCGACAATCAGAAATCTTCTTAGAGGTGACTCATGTCTATATCTGTGTTTCTGTGATGTGAAACTTACTCATTCCAGGAAAACTTGTAGCTTGGTAAGAAATAGCCACGGTGCTCCAGCCCGCAAACACCGTCTGCCCAGTCCATTCAACTACAGCACTGACACGGCAGTCGGTATAGACCCATTTGGACAGTATACAATCACATTAATGTAAGGGCAAGTCTTGAGTCCGCCTTGCTGAGGCATGCAGACCTTAGGAGAGTCGTGAGGAAAGCACTCGGAGAGATCTCCTCAAGAAGAGCGACCCTGATCCAGGCCCTAATACCAGGTACTGCAATGAAGAACTGCTTGCTTCCCTTATTTAAGGGAAAAGAAGTAAGAAAAGAAGTCTAAGGGCTGCACACAGACACACACACAGAACATCAGAGTAACTGCATTTGTGCTTTCCTGGGCCACCACTACATTAAGCAACTCTTAGCAACTAGTTAGGCTTTTATTATTATTACTACTTCGTTGTATGAACTCAACCCATATGTAAAGTGCTATAAGAATAATTGTATGTTTAGATAGGCTGAAATCTTGAGCTAATTAATTTAATGTTTTATTGCGTAACAGCAAGAAGGAAGCACCAAAGCACCTAAACCAAAACCCAGTTAAAACCCCCAAGTAACTTGCTGAAAGAGATGCAAAGCCCACTTTTAAAAAACTTCAGACTGAATTTTCAACAACCTCTTTGTTTGCATCTAGACACAGAAGGGTCACAGAGCAGGTCTGAGCCCCTGCTCCCCAAGGAAAATGTTCTCCATATAATTATTTCGAGTACAGCTGTTTCGCTCAAAGTGCTAAACAAATGTTCCAGCGCAGATTGCAAGCACCATAGCACTTTGGCCCGGGCCACAAGGGAAGGTGGGGTTGTGCTGGTGGAAGAACATGTGGTCCTGCCTCTCAGCAATTCTGCATCTTCGAGCATTGAGGCAGGGATGCAATGTAGGCACGAGAAATGCCAGCGCCCAAGGTAGCCTGCTTCATTGTCCGTCACAGAAGCTCATTGTACCCATGTGGTTTGGTTGCTCTGGGAATTTGGCAACATCTAAGGGAAAAAGCCCTTTCTGAGTATCAAAGTCTGTATCAACACAGAATCCAAAAAAGGTCTCTACCTTCCTCTCACTTGGGCACAGCTTTTCACAATGCTGCAAATCTGAGAGAGCCTTGTGCTCCCGGCCATGCTTTGGTTACTTTTAGTGACCTTCCCATCACCCCTTTCTTAGGACTCTCTCTAACCACCTATATTTCAACAGTTCATCTTATTTGCACCTCACAAATTTCCATCCATGTATGTGATTTTCCCATTACGGGTTTGCTTATCCTTTCCTGGCTGAAAACCCAAATAAAAGGACCCTCCCCATGCAGCAGCATGCCATATATATCTGAACAAGATCTCAGCCTTCACCAACCCCCATGATAATTACAAGCAGAGTCCTCTCATCCTGTTTGAAAAAAAAAATCCAAATCCCCTTGTTTTTAAAAGAAAACAAAGCATTTTCAAAACAAACCAGCAGGATGTTTAATACAAAATTACTTTCAAACATAGGGGTTTATTGTTTTGAGGTAGCTTGAACAGCCTACAAATACCTGAATGCTTCTCAGAATATGAAAACTTGAAGAACAAAATTGGTCCAAACCTCAAAGTCGGAAGTGTTAAAAACTTTGTAGTTGTGTACAGTATTAACTCAGCAATGAAGCAGAAGCCAGTTTTCAGCCTGGCTGTTGATTTAATTTATGCGGAAAAGTAAACCAATTCAAAACACACTCTTTTGCTTCACTGATTTATTCACATGTACAATTTCAGTAATGCTAGCTAGAAGCACAGCAGTTCACTAATGAGAGATTAAGCCTCAAAATCCTCTTCCTGAAAAATTTGAAAAGACATCAGTGAATTTAACTTCTCACAGAGTGCTGTTAGTGACTGAAGCATCTCCTCAGTACCACAGGGAAAAAAACTGTATACCTATCCAAGTGCCCAGTAATTCAAAATAGAATCACTAAGCTACCCTGCTACCTGATACTTTGTCCTTCAGAAGTTGTCAGCCATTGCAATAGTTTTTTCTTGTCTGAAGCTGAGGCAATTGTTCTTTTACTGGAATTAAAATTATGTAACTATTGTGGAGCGGTTTTCCCCAAAACTGACACCAAAAAGAAGTTTTTTAAACAAAGAAACAACTGGTGAATGAAAATTTGATAGAAGTTTGTTGTTCGTACTCAAGAGAAATAACAGCTTTTCAGTCATTTTAACTGGAATACTGTGCTTGAGTAAAACAAAAATAAACTTGCTTTTTCCTTTCCAGAACATTTAAAACAAATCTTCAGGATTATTGGAATGTGGTAAATCACGAGAATTTCCGAATTCCAGGTTATTGAAGAATGGGTGAAAAAGGACATCTCTTCATCCACTTCATGTTCACTGCAGAAATAATTAAATCGATGCACATCTAATGAACCCATTTCTAGCAAAAGTAAGAAGTGCATGTTTTACAAGGCTATACCTTCTGAGATATTTGAGGCAGATTTCGTAAGTATAGCACTATCCTAAGACTCAATTCACTAAAACATTAATATCCCCCCAGCCTGTCAAAAAAGTTTATATCAGGATATAAATTCTGCCTTTTTTCCCCTAGAGAATCTCTATTATAACAACTTCATTTCATGTTTCACTCAAAACCAAGATTTTAAGCAATCCATAAATCCATACAAAACGCAAAAACTGTCCTCAGCTTGGTCTAATATGAAAATATTACTCAGTGACCAAAATTCACTCCTTTCCCAGGGCATTCGTCTGCCTGATAAAGAAACTGAGAGGTTATATCACATCCCTTCAAAGCTTCTTGACAGCTGGACCTTCCTTTGGACATGTGATGTCTGCACTATGCAAACCCCCACTAGTTACAGCTCACAGATCCTCTGGAGGTGCATCGTTTGTGCCCTAGCAACTTACCAACCCCCATTCAATCTTTTTAGGGAAAATGCGCCAGCAGGCACAGACAACAGCTCACTGGTGACAGCCCAGTTATTGGAAAAACATGATAAAAACTAATTTCTCCCAGTCCTGTCACTGTTTCATGGACAGCCCTCTCTCAGTCCCCTAGACCTGCATCCAACATCTTCAGACCTCTAAGGCTGATCCATGTTACTCCTTCATGATCACAGCAGTCAACCTTCAGTCGCTGTCTCTCCCAGATGTAGCTGCTGCCTGACTCTCCCCGCTGAGGGACAGTTGTGGATGACCACCTACCCACCAGCTACCTGTGGCTAGCAAGGACAGAGCATTTGGGGTGTCACTTTGGGTCTGCACCTCACCAGTGTGCTCACCCTACCTGCCATATGGACAAGCTTGAGCTCAGCCCCGGCCATGCATTCGGCATGCATTTCCAGTAGGGGTCTTTTCCTTTGGTCTTAAATATCCCATTAGGAGTCACATCATCATCATCCAAAAGCATGCCATAATAGCAAGCATTTATCTCCTGGTTTTGCCTTTGAAAATCTATTGTGAAAGCGCCGTGCAACACCATGCTGAAAGCAGTCAACCCTCCTTCTCAACCTTGCCTATCCTGTCAAAAAAAAAAAAAAAAAAACCAAAGCCAGACTTTGATTTCTTTTCTTGAAATTTCTATAAAAAGTGGAAATAAAGTAGAATTAAAAAAAAAGTGGTTTCCTCTGTTTTAAACAGTTTTTTCTTCCCTGCCAAAAATAGTTTGTTCAACAGTTTACTTCACGTTAATTTCCTATTTTGACAACCCCAGAGAATTCTAAATCAATAAGTTTACCCAACTTGATACTATGAAAAACCCTGAAAAGGAAAAAAAAATCTTAGGAAGTGTTTTTTCATTACAGGTTTCATCTTTATTCAGCTATTCTTTTTCCATGTGATAATTTTCAATTTTATTTTGGTTTTGAATGGGTTCATCAGTACTCACTGTACTGATGAATCAAGACAAGTTACCTTTTCGAATTTTCGTCTAGCAAAAAAGATTAATTACACCAAAACCTCACTGAGCTGCCATCCTATCCATGTGAACAAAATTTAAGTATGTAAAATGTCAGGTGAAATTAATCAGGAAAAATCTATTACTTTGTACTGTGTTCATCTATGACCAAAAAACTGAGACTTGTGATGCAAATATCAAATTAGCGGGCAAAACGTTAAAAATGCGGGCTTGGGAAAGAAGAAAACAATAGTTAAAGGGGAAGAAAAGGAATACAACTGTGTTTAATGCAATTATTAGGTGCACGGTAGGTTAAAACATCAGCTTGCAGCAATCCTAAAGAAAAGAGATACTCCCAGGGGGTATTCTATACAGCTTTATGCCTCATCCTAACAAAGAGCCTTGAATTGTGCTTCTCTGCATCCAGCAAACACCCATAGGCTCACAAGAAGAAAGGGACAACATTTTCAGCTTATTATCGTCATCTCCCTTTACATACTGTTGCAACTGCCACTTCCTAAAATATTAAACACCCTGGAAGAAACATTAACCAAGCCTGAGATTTGAAAGAAAGAGCACTAAGGTGAGCCCACCAAGCAAGCAATTTATCGCTGCAGCTTGCATTCACCTCACCTGCTTGGCAATTTAAAGATCATGTACGCTTAATGGAGTCAGCTACCCAGAGGGATTACAGCATTACCCTTTACAAATAACATAAATATTAACAAGGATTTTACTTCCTACCCATTAAAAATCTGTAGGTTGTAATAAGTCCAATTAGAATAATAGTCAATTCTCACATGAATTCCCACCTTCTCCGAATCCTCCCTTTTATAATCAATAAGACTTTTGTGGATTTAAAATGTGCTTTTCACCCAAGATGCAAAAGTCTTTTCAGATGTAAACTTACAACACGCCACTGAAGCGCACATTGTTCTCCTGCTCTGCAAAAAGGTGCTGTAATAAGCTTGAAGGCTTCTCTACAGAAGGGAGCTGATGAGGCTGATGCGAATTTACAGCTTCCCAGCTACTTCAAGGCAACTCGTACACCATACGGTGAGGACACAGTCAGCACAGCCACCTCATGGCACAGCGAACCAGGAACGGCTGCCAAAGAGGCCCCCTGTGCAGATGTCTCTACAGAGCAACACGACCGTGGGCAACCGATGTCCATCCCTATTCTGCTCAACATTTTCAGCTGGATCGGTGAGGTGGCCTCACTGGGACACACTGTTTTCTGTTTAAGCGGGCACGGTCTGTGTGCCTGCGTCGGGGGGTGCCAGCAGGCTGGGTGGCCATGTCAACACCCCTCCTTTAGTAGCAGTGTCCTCTTAGATCCATTTAAGCTACAGGTGGAATTATACCTTACTCCATTTTCACATACTCCATGGTAACATCTCTGCAGTACAGGCTCTATGCAACTTGCCCAAACCCAAGAGAACAGGTATATCTGTACAGGTAGAAGGTAGCAAAGCCAAGCCCAGACAGAAATTGAGGGACTTCCCTGAAAGGGTAAATGAATTATCTCAAGGTGTGATTTTATGACAGCTCAAACTAATCTATAGTGGACTTGCCACCCCCTTCTTTCAGCCCAAAACCTAACCTCACCAGAAAAAAAGCATGCTGCCAGATAGCAGGTCCCCCTACAACTCCAGCTAACACTACTTTATTCCACCACTAATATTGCAGCTGCAGGTTATTAGCAATAAGTAGCCAAATGACAGACCTTCCCGTACTTCATTTCAGCACAAACATAAACTACTTATTTCTCCCCCGCACTAATTTATAACTCAGCTAATCCTAACATCACACATGGCCGGTACAAGACATATTGACTGCACCAGGCTCCAGAGTTCTGGGCATATCAATATGGACTAAAACCCAGGAAGCTTCCCAAGAAGTATGAGGAACCCAAAATCTGTACTCATAAGTGCTACTATATAGCTGATTGCTTTGAAGGGTGTGGCACTTGAAAAAAAAAAAAAAAAAAAAAGGTTTTATTAAGATGGTAAAGATCTGCACTTAATCCTGGTGCTTCTTTACATACTCAGTATTCTCTACCTGCGTATGATTAGCCTTCTAATCCTGTCACTCATCTACCAAAAGAAACTGCCCTACTAGGAGACAAGAGAGCAACTTAAGGCATAATTCATTATGGACCAGTTTCCTGGTTTGAGGTAAAACAGAACCAATTTTCTGTTCAGTAATTTTGCTTTGCAGCTACGCCTCTTCTGACCATTGAAATTTACAGCACATTGTGCAGACACTGTTCACTCTCAGAGCGATAAGACCAATGTTTATAGCTGATGCCCAGGCGTGGGATGCAGAGAGGCTCCTGCTTATACTTACTGCTATAACCCCCAAGGCCAACCAACTTTGTTATTTGCCCCGCTGGAGGGTCAGAAGCGGAAAAGCATAGTGGGGTCCCACCTGCAGGGAGGAGCGGACAAGACAGGTGACCCAAAACTGACCAACAGGGTATTCCATCCCATCTGCCTCATGCTCAGTGTACAAGCTGAGGGATCAAAGGTCAGCTCTCTTTCTTCAATGGCAGATGTCTGAGGACAACTCTGCCTTTGATCCCAATCCTGAATGCAGATCCGGAATCCAGTTCCCGTCTGTCACTGAGTCCAGTCTGGGACTTCCCCAGTGACAGCCGGTGACGTGATTGTCATCCTGGAGCTTGATCACTTTTTGTATATATTTCATTATTTCATTTTTATTAATAATAATTTATTAAAGTAATTTAGTTCCTTCTAAACTCATAAATCTCTCTCTCTCTCTCCTCCCTCTCCTTGGAGCGAGGTGGGGGAGATCATCAGTCCTTCTGCATGAGTGGCCAGTCCAGCCCAAACGACAACCAGTTTGAAAATTAACAATCACCTAGAAATATAATGGCTTTGTACTCTTCAAAAACTCTTACATTCAGGTTTTCAATTAAGCTCATGTATTGCACTTTGTGAACATAATGGCAGCTACCCAGAAACTAATTCAATGTGTAACTTCTTGTAGGAAAATTCATTTACTGATTTTGAGTTCGGTGTGCTTTGTTTTTCCTGTCTACGCTGCAGCACGTTTCTGAGCATGACAGCAGATAGCCGTTCACATTAATTGGTGAAACACCGGCTGATCCTGTCATTTCTCACCAACCTTCCCTCCAACTGCAAAACTACAAGTCTGACAGTCACCCTCTAAATTTTATTCTAGTAGGGTCGGTTCCATTTAAAATTAACTCCAGCAGTCTCATTACCCTCCTTGCTACTCCAACACATTAAATATTATTAAATGTGTAATTAGTGATACATATCTTATAACTAAAATATGTTATTTTTCTTGTACTTACTTCAGCTTTTACTTCAGCAGTATAGCAGAAGTACAATCTTGTGCTATACTGCTTTCAGCATTGCAATAAATTAAAATATATTGGAATAGTCACTCAGCATACATTTGTATGAAAACTGTATGCCAGCTTTCATGCCAATTATTCACTAAATATTTACAAAAGAAGACTCAGGTAAGCATGCCATTTGAAAAGGACAAGCTGCCAAGTACTCAGTTCACAGAAATCTTTTTCTTCTAATTTTGTATACGGTAACTCAAATTTTTTCCATCTTATATTATGCAAATTTACTTCTCAGCCTTTACACAATGCTATTTACTACGCTTCTGGCTTAAACTTTCTACAGTGACTATGATTATATCTGACATTCAGAAACTAAAAGGCATTTTTAAATTACATTTAGAAAGGATATGATTTATGTTATCAATTAGGATCTATATCTCTACTTGTCATATACAAATCTTGCAATTACTTGTATACAAAGTCATATACACATGTACTGAAAAACTTAGACTTCAGATTAGACTATCCGCACTTATCTACACAATAAATTTGAAGGCAAAATGTGATCTTCAGGTAAAGGCTATGAGTCTGCACTTGAACCACCTCTGTCAGGATGAAAAAACCTTTGTAATTTTCCTCCGTCTTGTAACCCTATTAGCAAAATACAAATAGCAACTATATGACTATGCAGGTCAGTGGTGCATAATAAAACTACAAATAAAGTCAATATAGACAGCTTGAGTTAGCTTTGAACTAGCTAGCGTAGTTTCTGCGAGCCATATAACCTCGACCGTACCTGGTGGCAGATCAGACATTATTTGTACTCCTGTTTCACAGGAACCCAACTGTAGGAGCCTCAGTCATCCCCAACCACCTGCCCAACCCCTCCCCACAGGCAGTGAAGAGAAGGTGCCCGGAGAGCCACCCCTGCGGACTGTACGTCACCCAGCATGGGGAACCGGGCCGATGCTGTGCCACACAAAAATAATTCTCTTGGATGAATTCAACAGTGAAACTTATCTTAGAAAAAATACACTTACGCTTCATATAAAACAATTACCAAATCATTATATATTATTAATACATTAAGCCTGAGGTAGAAGGCTTTTACATCAAAAGGAAAATACAGCTAAGCATTTACAACTAAAATTTTCATGTATATTCCATGTGAGATATTGTAACAGGAATTCAAGAACACTGTGGTTGCTGAATCTCTGGTAATACATATTTTCACCTTTACACTCTCAATATCAAATCTGCTTTACACTGATCACCGCAATGGAAAGTGAAACATTTTAAAACTGCAGCAATTGTATTGAATTTGTATTATGTAGCTGACGTCCCTCCAGAACTGAGTTTTTCCTGGATGTATAGGCCAAAGTGCTGATGACACAAACTAGAGGAAAGCCACATGAAAACATGGAGAAACACTCTCAACTTGTACAGTTATTATATTGCAATGTCTATGAACTCTCTCTTGCCTGGAGATTACGAAGTTGATACAGTGCTGGGTTTTGAAGTGCTGTGTAGTTTCAGCCATATGGGACTACATTAAGGTTAAGTTTAGGATTAACCTGGTTTGCCCAGGCTGTTGCAGGTACCTGCAGGGATAGGCAAAAATCATTGCGTTTGTTTTCAAAAATAATAAGGGGCAAGCGGCCTTAGTGTGAATAGAGAAGAGGGATATGCCCTTTGGGAATGAGCCCTATCCCTACTGGGCTTATATCTTAATATGGCCCAAAAATTAAGTTGGGAATAGGAAAAGCGTGACTGCAACAACTGCTTCAAGAGGCGGGGATAAATTAGGACAGCTCTCCCTCCCAAGCAGCCAGAGGCCAGGCTGTGCAGGGGGCAAGCAGAAGTGAACAGCCACTTAGCCTTCGTTTCAAATCCACCCGAAACATCTGTTCCCTTCTCAGTCTTGCAACAGCACTGTTGAAGAAAGGTGCAACAGCTCTGTGAAATGTAGCTCTTTCAAGAGTACTTAGCTGCCAGCTAGTAAAAACCTGTTCTGAAAGCAAGCCGGAGGCCCACTTGATGCCTTTCTGTAAAAACACTCCCTTTAAATTAGACAAGTTTACCTTTGCGTACTACTAATAATTACCTGTTGACCTCAGTGGCTGTTTTTATCTCCCTGCCTTGGGCTTTATGGGACACATATAATGCCAGCCGGGAATTAAAGAAAAAAGAAAGAAAAATCTCAGTACCACTGTGCATTAACTTCCATGTTGCATGTTTGCTCTGCCTGATTTTGGAAAATACGTTAAAATTTTACATTTGTATGGAATAAATTAATTACATATAAGGGGGAAAAGTCACCGTATGTCATATGTAGGTCTTTATACAACAAGATAGAGGAAACATAATTTATCAAAGCAAAATAGCATATCCAGACAAATTTATAACCCTGAGAATGCAGCAATGAAACTGAAAATAATATCTCATCCTAATTTTTCTCAAGAAAAAATCTCTATTTATCATTATAGAAAAGAATTACAGAAACTATAAGCTATTTTTTTGAAAGCTTTAGATATTGTAACAACACATTGAAGTTAGTATAATTCTAATCTCCAGGATTGTTAGGAATGTTAAGAAACAGCTGGTGTTGCCTAGGGGAAAATATTCCTATCTACCTACTTCATTTCAAGTTTTCAGGACATATTCCCTCCTGACCCTTACCGAGTGTTTTGTCAGCTAGGGAGCATGAAAGGAAAGCCTCCAAAATTTTGACTACTGAAATTCGGGATAATTAGTGAAAAGAAGGTTCACAGTATACTTGTCCTGTCTCCAGCAACTGCTACAGCTGACAATTAGAAACATGACACTGTGCTAGATGAAACAATGTATGGATTTCTTGTGTTACCAAATTGATCTTTCTCCAACAATACCTTCCTCTCCTGAAAATAAAAATATGAAAACTTGGATCTGAACATCACTCATAATAAACGCTGCAAGTCACAGGTATGATACATCATCAAAGACAAGAAATCACTTTTGTTAAAATAGAAGAAATGTTCTGAAGTGTAATTAAGCCAAAAAAAAAAAAGTGTCAAAACAAGTTGAAATTAAAAAATAAAACCATGACCAACAAGTTAAAAAATAATGTTGTGGGATCAGCTATATAATTCAATCTGTATACACAAAAAAGAAATTCTTACTGGCTAACAACTAAGCTTCCTCTGGAATTTATGGCTCAGTCCTACTCTCCCAGTAATGAATGCTTATGAATCTTTTACTGAAATGAATGCTTATGAGTCTTTTAATTTTATTGGAAGACATATGGATCTTCCACTCAAGTAAAGTTATTGCTGAGTCTTAACAATATTTTTTTTTCAACAGTACAATATTATTACTTCCTAAACGTTCAAGATTTTTCATTTTGGCACTGATTTCCAGTACCTGTTAATAAAACCACTGCTTCTATTTCCTGGAACTGATGTAGTCATTCAGGGGCAATCTGCACTGCCCGAGGTACTTCTGTGACAATGCTGCACATCCATATTTGAATTATGCACCTCCAGCAGTTAATCTCTCCTATGGCTTGTCCTGTTTGGACCAATGTAAAGCCTAATCTGACCCACAGCGGAGCATTTTCAGATTTCTCGCAGCGAGGTAATACCTCTTTCCCCTTACCCTTAATTTATAGGTGGCTGCAGTTCGCTGAATGCTGAAAACTATGAAAATACTGTCCTACAAGTACAAGCTAGAGACACAATCGTGCACACAGTTCTTCAAAAAAATAAATAAAAATCAAGGTTGGTCACTTTTAAAATATATGGATAAGCTTCTGCATATGGGATTAATCTCTGCAGACATCAAGATAAGGTTTAAACCTCCAGTTATTAAGGATGGAAACATAACTTCTACTTCCCTCTGTTCCTTCATAAAAGCAAGACTCCTTTCTGATGTCAGTAATTAAAAGTTCTGACATCTTTAAGAAGTACATCCTGGCTAGTAGTATATTTAAATTTGTTTATTTGAAAGAAAGAAAGAAATCTATAGTAATAAGATGTGTATTTTGTAAACGTCGGTACAAAATGGAGAAATCCCCTCATTAGAGAAGGCTTTGACAATGAGTGGAAGAGCAGCATCAGTTTTTAGCAACCTTTTTGTTACTCTTTTGTTACTCAAGTTTGTGATTCAAGATGCAGCTTCCCAGCTTTTGATTTCTGACAGTTCAGAGTGGAGTTTCTAATTTGGATTTGGTTCATTCGTACTCTTGTTACCTGCCTCTGTGTTGCTCCGATTGATTCCAACCTAAAACGACACTTTCAGAAAGTGCTTATTTCATTCCGTGTTGAAGCTGAAAAGCACAGTCTCAAATCTCGCTCTGAAAGCCACAAAACCAAAAACCCAGCTGTAGTTGCCAGTTCCCTGTCCTCAGTTGCCCCACATTTTGTTCCCATGCAATGAAGGCAACATAAGATGTAGTGTAGTCTAGAAAATGATTCAGCGACCCATCCAGAACAACACAACTAGAACAAACAGAAGATAATGAATCTGGTCCCTACTTGTATGAAACAAAGAATGGGTGGTAAGGCAAAGGCTGGCACGGTGATTAAAAGAAAAACCACCCCAAACCAGCCAGATGACTTGTGGGTGAGGAACGCTGGGACAGTCTCAAGGGTGAAGCGTCAATTCAAACTGTTCTCTTCATGTCTTCTCTCTTCTGGTATAGCATACCAGAAACAACAGTAAGAGAAGTTCCATTTGGGATGAGAGTAAAGAGTAGGAAGAAGAAGCTGTATGACATACTGTCAATCAAAAGGAAATTTATTCTGGCATTTTTGGTTCAGGCCCAGTTCAGGTCGTTGTATTGATCTGGGTAGCTCTGCCATGCTACCACAGCAAGACTGCAATACCAACGTGGAGAATCCCATGACTGGTATGGCATGGGCCTTTGAGGAAAAAATGGTCTCAGTGCTATGGAAATTTCTCATTACCACTGTAGATATATTTGGTTTGGGTATGGGATAGAGGGAGGGAGGGAGGGAAGGAAGGAAGAGGGCCTGTTCCACAACAGCTATCACAGTATAAAACACCTCTCACAGGAACATCTAAAGACATTTTATAAATACTGATGAAGTCTCCCGAGACCCTGACAATTTTCAGAAATAATATGCTTGTATTGTGGAAAGTTACTCTGCTGTCTGGAGGAGTTATCGAATTGCACAAGACCATAAACGCGTAACAAAGCTCTCCGTAAATGTAGGCTATTGCAGAAGAACTGTAAGAAAATATTGTGGCATAAAGACGGGGAGGTAAGGAGGGAAGCTGATTTCTCCTGGGAGAGATGCTCCGCATTTCCACCTCGATGTTTACAGCTACTGCCTGTTGCCATCCTGCCACCGAGGAGGTGCAGCCCCTCTCGCAGGACAGTGCGGGTCAGCCAGGCTCGGACCTCCCTTCCTGCTATTTAAGCTTTTTCTTTCAGAGAGCCTGGGGCAGGCACCCATCTTGCCTCCCCCATGCTACAGGTCAGTACCTTGCCAGATTGCAGCAACGGCGGCAGAAGAGATGCTTACCTTGCTTTCTGTGTCATAAATTTATGGCTCGGAACACGTGCAGCTTATTTTTTAAGCGCACAATTTCCCCCCACAAATATGCTTGTCTTAATATGCCTTTAATCTTGTTAGTAGGCAAGTACTTGGAGCAAACTGCAAAAAGTCCATTAAGTGTCATGAACACTCTCAGGCTAGATGCAATTTTAATTTAACTAATGTTCTGTAATAACATGGCATCTGACAGGCAAAACTATTTCCATTCAAAAAATAAAAGGCATGGGAAATTTCAATGACTTAATTTTGGGAATACGTAACATTAAGCAAATTATATTATTAAAAATTACGTTATTCCACACAAGATCCAGTTGCCAAAACAGTATTTCTCAGCACTAATAGCATTTTTACATTTTTACCTATAAAGCTATTATTATGCATTCATTGCAATACAGTGATCCTAGTGATTGTTCTCGTAACCAAACAGGGATACCCTTCTGGCCAACTGGAAAAAAATTAAAAAACCAAACCAAACCAAAACAAAACAAAACAAAAAAAGAAAAAACGGAGCTGTTCCAACACACGGCAAAAAGGCAATTAAAACTTATGCTTCCTTTCGCCAAAGTTATTGATATTTTTTAAATGAGCTCTCAGTTTGCACATTTACAACAAAATGGAAAAAGAGGGCTGGCCATCTATCAGTGCCAAGTCAGAGCAGTGACCGAAATCTGCATGATCGCTAGTATTTATTTTCACAGATTTTCCTCCTGTGCTCCTGGGTCACAAGGAGGAGTGATGCACATGGCTGTTGACTTTCAAAGAGAGTTAAGCCCTGAATTGCCTTCCTACTCGCCAAACTCACCACAGTGGATTTGTCAGCATGGTTGTTGTTGAGCACCTCAAAGTACCTCTTAAGTACCAAAAAGTACACATTTGCCTGGCTGGATTGTGTAAGGGCTTTTTTACCATACAGAGATACAAAAATACCCTCATATTGTGTATCTAATTGACAATGAAACTACTCAAAAATCACTTGTGATTGGACTTCTTTAGGTGAACACCCAGGTGGACAGTGAGTGATTTAACCTGTTTTGCTTGTTCTTAGTGATAAGAACTGCCACTCTGAAAAAGTGTCACAGGGACATTATACAAGGTTTTCCAGACAGGCCATGTACTTCCCAGAATACAAATTATTAGGACTTAGCTCCGAATCTCTAGAAGTTTTAGGTATTACTTTTTTTTTTCCTTTCCTTGGAGTTTTTCTACTCCCTCAAGCTTAGTGAACTTTATCCCGATTCTGTGGTTATTATTGAAAAATGCACAGAATATATTGCCTGAGTGAGTTTTTAGAGTGTGTGTCAGACCTGTTTATCAAGTACAGGGCAGACTTATGCTACTGCTTCATTCTGGAAAGCAGTTAATCAGCAGTTGCAAAAAATCAATCCGTGTGGACTAAGCCCACGAGATACCAAAGATGAAGACCTTTTTCAGATACAGTATTGAAAAAGCCCAGCAAAGGCAAACATAAATTTGATATTGAAAATGAAAGAAGTCTTAGCAGTGACCAAAAGTTCCATGTGAAAAAAACCATACATATATATACCTGTAAAAATGAATAAACACCCAAGGTCCCAGCATCCACATGTTTCTTAACTTAATGCAGGAATAGTTCACAGAAATGAAGATGATACTGAATTACAACTATTTGTTCAAACAAAGCCATGGGAAACAGGCATTTTCCATATTAATATCACATATTCAAATCACATCCTAATGTGATGAAAGTAATAAATGTCTGCCTCGGAAATTTTAATTTAGTCAGAGTTCAGAAACAGTATTATGTGTCCTATCGATGAGTTGTATTCAAGAATAGTAAAAACACACAAATACAGTTTGCACAGCTACATTGAGACAGAAACATCTATCAACAAAGAATAAGTTGATAGTCTTTGCTTCACATAGGCTCACCCTACATACCTTTGATCTTCTTTTAAACCTCTGCCTCAAAGAATGGATTTTTAACCAAGGTATCGAATGTGATCAATAGCTCAGAGTAGGTAAAAAATAGATACCTTAAAAAGGCAGCATTAGCTTTATTAGCAGCACTCTTGGCTTTGCCTTTTATTCTTACAAAAGGAAAAGAAAGTGAATTAATCTAAGACAGTGTTAGCTGGAGCTCTAGGAAGCCTTGTTAAACTGCTTGGTTTTGTCTGGATGCGAGAGTACTCCTTTTCACTATCCCTTTCATCGAATAACCTAATCCGTTTTACCTGACTTCTGCAGTGAGGCATGACTTATAATTTGAAAGTTTTCATATTTTATTTCTAATAATTAGATAATATCAGCTAAACATTGCTTATCTTTTGAATCCAAGCCTCAGGGTCCTTTCATTAAACTTTGGAATGTAAGGAGACCTTGGCATATATGGCAGATACAAGAAGCAATGAATACAGTTTGGGATCATACTGAAATTTTCTCCTAATCAGGTTTTTCCCTAGTCCTGTTACTGGAATAGGAGCTTGGAGTGTTCTCTTTTAGCAATAAGTGGGCTTCAGTGTCCATATGAGCGTGGCAAGAGAGCAGACCTCATTTGTGTCATTTCAGTGCTCTTCTCCCCATATCTGGGAGCATCATAAACACATAGGACTAGAAAGATCATTAAAGAGCATTTAGTGCAACTTCCAGCACTGAGACAGAATAAAATATACACAAATAGATGTAGGTAAAATAATAATCTAAGTCTCCATTAAGGCCAATTTTCTTTTAAATTCATAGAATCATAGACTAGTTTAGGTTGAAAGGGACCTTGAAGATAATAGAGTTCCAACCCCGCTGCCACAGACAGGGACACCTCCCACTAGACCAGGTTGCTCAAAGCCCCATCCAGCCTGGCCTTGAACACCTCCAGGGATGGATCTTCCACAACTTCTCTGGGAAACCTGTTCCAGTGCCTTACCACCCTCAAAACGAAAACTCTCTTCCTAATGTCTAATCTAAATCTACCCTCTTCCCGTTTGAAGCCATTCCCCCTCATCTTATCGCTACATGCCCTAGTAAAAAGTCCTTCCCCAGCTCTCCTGTAGGCCCCCTTTAGGTACTGTAAGGCTGCTATAAGGTCTCCCTGGAGCCTTCTCTTCTCCAGGCTGAACAACCCCAACTCTCTCAGCCTGTCCTCATAGAAGAGGTCCTCCAGCCTTCTGATCATCTTTGTGGCCCTCCTCTGGACATGCTCCAACAGGTCCATGTCTTTCCTATGTTGGGGGCTCCAGAGCTGGAATTCCAGGTGAATGTATAGTTAGCTGATGAAAATAGTTCTTGATTTGAATTCACTTCTTAGGGCCAATTCTGCAAACATGCCTGTGTACTAGTTATTAAACAAAGACTTAATTACCCTTGAGTCATTTGAATTGCTTGCAAAAGAAAAGCACAGTATCTGTATATATGCAAAGCACCGACTGAAAGCCAAAAAATATCCTAATGGTAAAGGCATTTGCTGCTTTGTGCTGTGGTTTGTTAAAGGTGAGGTTTAATGGAAAATGGTGATATTGAAAAATTATCTTTTCATTACTTTGAGTACGAAATAATTGGAAAAGTAATATGAAAAGTATGCAGAAGACTTTCTAAATCATAAAAAATTATAATTCCATTAATTTTTAAATTCAAATATTGCCATCTTTAAAAAGTTACTGATGATGTCTGCTTACAGACATCTTATGTAAAGAATAAATACAGAATATAGATCTGTAGTCTGACCTAAATTTGTTCACTTGCCCTAGCCAACTTCATTGTATTGACACATATCCACGTTCCTACTGTAGAAAAAGAAGATATGCCAAACTCAACTTGTGCTGAGCTTACAGAGAAATTGCAATGATTTTAAGCTTATGCTCAGGAATCAGAAAAGACATTTCAGCTCTTAACACAAATACTATAAACAGAATAATAACTGATTCAAATTTCTATTTCTAAAGACTATATACACAGTTATAATTACAGTGAACCTTAAACCCCCTGTTTTTAAAATATTGTGATTTTGCACATAAATTGTTAATTTAAAGAATGTTATTATGGTTGCAGAAGTCATTTGCTCATATTCAGCCTTTAGGAAACGCCAGAACTAAGAGTGCCCATTTATTTAAAATGTTTTTTCATAATGCTTAAGTCTTATTAAGTACATCAGCTTGACAGTGCTCATTTGATGAACAGCTATTCAACATTTCATTACTGTTGGAGGCTTAGCCCAATATCTTATTTACTACAAATGATTCAGTTCCTAGTCTGAAAGAACAATCATTAATTTCCTCATGGGCTTTTGAAGGCTGCCATCATTTATGCTAACCAAAGGCCTCAAGAAAATTTGTCTGCTTTGCAGGTGAGGGCTATAACAACAATCCTGATTTCACAGCTGGGAAGCTGTGACACAATGACATCACGTTTGACATGTCCACACATACTGAGTGAAAACTGACAGGTTCCCACTGAGCTTATGTGAACTAAGGTACATGGAGTCTCAGCATTCGGACAGAACTGACCATATTTCCATGGCACAGGCAAAAGGTTAACGTGAAGATAACCCTGTCCCTCCCACAGCAAAATGTCAGTCTTCCTCCTAATCACTTCCTCCTTTACAAATCAGGTGTGAGATAATTTGGCATGTAGAAAATCTTGGTAGGTTTGCCAAATGTCATTCTTCAGAAGGCTCTGGGGCATTTTGGTTTTTTTTTTTCCTCTTTCTCCTTTGTGAAATTTTCCCCTGAAGCTCAGAAGGAAGTGACTCCTGAGAGCCCACAGGGCTGCAGGATGGTCAGGAGAGCCATACGCTTCTGCAGCAGCCGCCTGACCTCAGCCCACAGCCCCTGGTACGAGGTGGTTGTGCTTAGGCACCACCTCCCACTGACCATATCCTACGTAGAAACAAAGCAGCAGAGTAAAAGGTAAATACAGAGAAACTGCTGTAGTGCTCATGCCCTAGAGCTGTCACAATGGTGACATTCAAACATTAACTTCAGCACTTACATGGTATTCTTTGGGATCATTTGTATGTGACCAAGCCAAGATATCTATTATATAGGTATTTAAATCTGAGCTAGTTGCCCTAGGCTGTTTTTATAGTCAATGGAGAGAAAGAAGCTGTTCTAGGGCATGATTCAGCTCCTCCTAAGGCAAGTGTCCAAAATAGGTCAGATGAATCATGCCCTAAAAGCATCTGTTTCTTTCCATTGACAGCTAAGGCGCCAACACCAATGAGCTCAAACACAAACTGCTACCACATAGACTTCTGAAATTCGAGGAGCTGAACCCCACCCATGCCCCACAAACAGGTTAAGGTGCCACAACTTGACCTTGCCAGGTGCAGCCTTGCTAGGAAAAAAGGCCATTTTTCATTCATCCTCCATCCCATTCCCAAAAGTGCACCTTTATCTTTTTCCCCTCACATAGGAGCCGTTTTCCTATTTCCTTCTTTCAGAAGCTCATGTCACCTTGAGCTTCACAGCATGCCCTTCTAGCAGCACTCCTCTAAGTGCTCTCCCTACTTCCTTAGGCACTTCCCCTCCTCTGCAGCCTTCTCTTGAGTGCATTTATCCCTTGCAGCTGCATTCCATCATCCCATCTGCTGTCTTGCCAGTGCCCGCATTAACCATTTCTCTGCTTAAAAGAGCTTGTAAACCCTACCCTACACCATGATTTCAGATACTTTTATTAGTATCTATGCATAGAGTGCGTAATGAAGAGCATGTATGTGTGTTAGCTTATTGCATTTGAAGGAAACAATCTGGACAAGCAATAAAAGAATGTAAATATTTAAGTCTTCTGGCCCTTTTGAAATAAGAACAAATTTGTGTTTTTCCCCTCAAAAAGTATTCTACAGTATTCAAGCACCTCACGCTGTAATAGTGGAAATATTGCAGTAACATAGTAATGGTGATACTATAGTTCAATCGTAATGAAAATATAACATGCAGGTATATAGAAGCAAGTTTCATGGATGAAGAAACCCTACATCTCTTCCTTCCAAGTGGAACTACAAAAATCTACTACTTCAAGAAAAAAAATGTTAACTGTGTTCCACAGAAGTTAGAGATTACATTACCATGCACCAACACAAAATTGCAGCAGCAGCACAGACAACTCCACAAAAAGGGAGACAAAGACAGTGTCTCATGAATTCTTAATTCATTAAAGAATGAATACACTCCTACAATTTGTAACGGAATAAATCTGTTCTGAAGAACAAGGCAATCTGGGGAAAGGAGGAGTATCTAATCATTTTCCTTTTGATCTGAAGACAGACCTTTTAAGCATCACTATATGCAGCTGAAAGAACAAGAAATGAAGGTAAAAATAAAACTATAAATATTAAAGGCTCTTTAAAAAAAAACAATCTCTATGAAGTTTCCCCAGTTCCTAAATGGTAGCTGTCATGTGAAATGGTGAAAAACAGATAATAAACAGAATAACTTTTGTCTCTATAATATGTGGATTTCTCTGTGTTTCTAAGCCTTATTTTCCCAATCCCAAAGTCATCAACTCACTCAGCTGTGAGGAAAACAAATCCATTGTGTAGTCTTAGGCTTAAACAGCACAAGAGAAATACATCATTTTAATTTTATGTATATGAAAAGTATTACTGAATGAAACGGAACTATTCATTTACATTCAGCTAGGTGTATGCTTGTAGGATTACAACCTGTTTCATGAGTAAGTATATTTCAAAACCTGCAACTCCATTGAATTTTTCATATCTAACAATTTCTCTTTCTTATGTGGTTCAAAGAAGATATGCAAGTATGAGTACAAGGGAGTAAAAATGATCATCATTTGGATTCAGCATTCTTCTCTCCTCTTGAAGAGGGAGAAGAAAGCGTCAGATACATGAATGGAAGGATAATTTCAGTAGAGCAAGAAGGCTTGAGGGTGGTTCCATGGAGAAAGTACCTTTTTGACTTAACTCTCTCTATATAGTTTTAGTGTTCATCACCAAGAAACACGATTGCTGACCATCATTTGCATGATTAATAAAAAAAATCATGCCAAACCCAAACATATGGCTTCAATAAAAACCTGTAATTGGCACACTGAGGCTGTGACCTGGCAAGCTGTGCTCCAGTGCATATGGAGGAATTGCCATGCCCACCTCAAGATCAGCTACAGGAAACAGCAGTGGCTGTAGAAGCAGCAGTCTGTGCCTGCAATGCAGCTGCAAGAACTGAAGCTCCATCTCTTGTCCTGACTTTATCACAGTGCATTTACTCTTTGGTCTTAAGAAGAAGAAATATCAAATTTTAAGGTAGCTGTAGCTCGGAAGACAGAATGCCTATTATTTGACAGGAGGGAAGGGGGGTGTGTTTATTAGATGCAGTTACTGTCTCTAACTTTTAAAATAAACTTTTCAAAATTTTTAAACTTTAATGGCTTGTTTTTCTTCAAGAAGAGTATATATTGTCTCAATAGTAAGCGTATTTACTAATCTCACTAGTGGCACCACTGATGTCTTCTGAATGGGTCAGAGATTTAAAGGCATGCTGTAAACTTGAAAATCAGATTGTCAATGGCATCCTAGTGCTCTTTATTTTTCATTTTTTTTATTATAAAAGAGGAGATAGCAACCTAGAGCTAGAAAAAAAATAGAGAAAACTTTTCTAAAGGTACATGTATAAAATTTTCTAAAGCGTTGTCAGGCCAAAAATCTCAAATTTACCTTGATAAAAATTCCTTTAAAAATTGTTCCTATCCATTCTTTTTCTTTCCAGTTCCTCTGTTAAATGTTGTTCTACTATTATTCAAATTAAGCAGAACAGACATGTACTAACAGATCAGACATCACTGTCTGAAGTGAAAACAGTCTTCCAAGCTTTTAACGTGGCTTCTCTGAACCGGCTTTGTTTTATTCCCTTGAAAATGAGATATACACACTAAACGGGTCAATTTTATTGAATTAAGTCACGCTGTTTGCCTATATTTTCCATGACAGAATATTTGTAACTCTAACATTAACAGAATCTGCTAAAGGTCCACACTAACATGGACGAAAATGCAAGATGTCACTCTCTTCTGTGAGTTGCTCAGTCATGCATGCTCGAAAACTAATCATATTGAAAGTTAACAAACTCCTCAAAGAAGTTCATAGATCTACACCCTTCGAGTGTTAAGAGTGACAACCCTCTTAAAAGCTGTTATTGTTGATACAGCTCCCACCTACCAGTTAAAATGAAAGGGAAGCGGCGGCGGCAGAAGCCCATCCTTTGGTGGTGCAGCTCTGTCTGCCCGACTGCCTCGTGCAGGCGGGGATGTGCTGGACCAGGCTGTACAGTGTGACCATGTTTTGCAAACATCCCGGGCACAACGTGCTTGGTACTTTTCTGCAGGTTTCAAGTAGGGCTATCACGCTCTACTTCTTTACCGTTTCAGGAAACAGGAAAAATGAGTATGGAATTTGCCGTGCTGATTCCATATAAGCAAAATGTTGTGGCCTGGGAGCGTGCAAATCTCATATGCTACTTCTTCCATCTTTGTTTTTCAAAAACTCACATCTGCATGCAGTTTGTTCAGCTGAAACGGTTCCTGAATGTCTAGCTTACTCACGTGCATTAAGCATTGTGTCCTCGCCTTGGAGATAGCACATGCACCATCTCTTCCTCTTCAAACCTCCGGCCATTCCTTCCCCTCGTTTAGGCAGCAAACCAGAGAGAAAGGCTTTTACCTTTCTACACTTAACAGACAGATAGTAGGTACTGCCTTTATCTTTGATATGGCAACTACCTCTAGCACAAATAAAGTGCAACTCAATTCCATACTGATCCTCAAAGCCTGACTGTTACACATTTTTTACCCAGTGCAACTCGGGGTCTCTTAATTTATATGGGGGGAAAAAAAAAGAGTTCCAACAGACATCTTACCTAAATTAAGTTTATCCTTCAGGAGAAGTACCTGGTATAGCTAATGCCAAAATGCCATAAATCTGTGTCACAGTCAGCATCTTCTTTTGCAATGTGGCGGAATAGGACCGGATTGTAGATCAGTTCAATAAGTCGTAAGGAAAGAAAAGGTACAACTGATCCAAAAGTCTTGAGGAGAGAATTCATTTCTGCCAGCTTTCTGAGTTTCCAGGACAACCTCATGTTTTATTAAGTGGGAAACTGAAAAAAGAATGAACTGGAAGGATATTGCTTTGCAAGAGATTGCTTAGATGAGATTTGTTAAGGAGATCGACGTTTACAACAATGAAATTTATTTATGGTTCATGCAGCCACCAGAAAAAGTAGATCAGATTGCAGTTGATTTAGGTTAGCCAAACGCATTCTTGGGAAATGAAACAAACAGTGTCTCGATATCAGCATACCAACTGACAAGTCTTTTAGCAAACTGATACTGTTAAGTGCCCTCCAATGGCCACGTGCCAATACTGTTATCCTGCCTCTAAATAGCTAGCTATCTGTTAAAGTTATCTGTCCAGAGGGAATATCAGCAAGGATATTCTGAGTCTGTTTTGGTTGTCTTTTTAAGTACTGTCTTAGTACTACCAGCACTTTGCCAAGGACGTCAAGATATCTTTCTTCAGCCTTTCTAGCTCATGCTTTTGGTTAATATTCTTTGCTCATAAATGTCAGGAATAAAAACATACAATAGATATGTATATTGCTGTGAATTAGCATCCCTCTAAGATTTCTCCATCGGTTCCTCAAGTCTGTTTATGCACATGTGCAAGCCCCAACATAATTAAGTAATTTAAATAACTATTTCTGTGCTTCGTCTCCCCATTTACTTGCCTCTCTGAAGATGCACTGAGGCCATCCAACATCCAGTGCATAAAATCACAACCAATAAGGGCATAGTAAAAACATTCAACTGTTAATACTTATTTTTAATTCTCCATATTGGTTATGAATGACATTGGAGATTGGGGCAGATGTTCAAGATTTCTGGCCAACGCATACCTCTTCAATGCCAGTATGAATCCTTTCCGCAGAAAGTCCCAGGAGCACGGATAATTCCTCCAGTACTAATTGTTTGTCTTTTTCCTTCATTTATTTTGTTCTCTTGAGCTAGCAGTACAGTTTTCTGATTCTACAGCATTACAATCTTAGATGCTGGCTCACTATCAGCAACACCCCCACTCCTGTGATACAGTCTTCTTTATTTCTGAACAGGAAATCTATCAATATATTACGGGGTGGCGAAAGCAAAAGAAAAAAAAAGCTGAGGCATTTGCCACAGCCGTCACAGTATTGCTGATTCCATACATTCACAATTCTTGAACCAGGTCCCCGCACGCTACAAGGCAGCATTTAGGGTGGGTGGGAGAAGAACACTGTTTGGGTGCCTTTACTTTGCTTTCTGTTTTTTGAGCATTTAAATACCATTTTTGAATGGTTTCCTGGTTTTTTTCTTGCAGACCCTAGAGCTAAGAACGGACTAAAAACTATAAATGGGTTTCTGATATTTATCAGAATTTCTCACTCGAGAAGTGGGCCCGTGTGAACCTCATGAAGTTCAATAAGGCCAAGTACAAGGTCCTGCACCTGGGTTGGGGTAATCACTGGTATCAATAGAGGCTGGGGGAGGAAGGGATTGAGAGCAGCCCTGAGGAGAAGGACTTGGGGGTACTGGTGAATGAAAAGCTGGACATGAGCCGGCATTGTGCACTTCCAGCCTTGAAGCCCATCCGTGTCCTGGACTGCATCAAAAGAAGTGTGGCCAGCAGGTTGAGGGAGGTGATTTTGCCCCTCCACTCTGTGAAACCCCACCTGGAGTAGCGCATCCACTTCCAGAGCCCTCAGCACAGAAAACACATGAACATATTTGAGCAGGTCCAGAGAAGGGCCACAAAAATGCTCAGAGGGATGGAGTACCTCTCCTATGAGGACAGGCAGAGAGATTTGGGCTTGTTCAGCCTGGAGAGGAGATGACTCCGGGGAGACCTTATAGCAGCCTTTCAGTACTTAAAGGGGTCCTACAGGAAAGACGGGGACAAACTTTTTAGTATGGCCTGTTGCAATAGGACAAGTGGTAATGGTTTTAAACTAAAAGAGGGTAGATTCAGACTACATATAAGGAAGAATTCTTTTTACAATGAGGGTGGTGAAACACTGGAACAGATTGTCCAGTGAAGTGGCAGATGTTCCAACCCTGGAAACATTCAAAGTCAGGTTGGACGGGGCTCTGAGCAACCTGATCTAGTTGAAGATGCCCCTGCTCATTGCAGGGAGGTTGGACTAGATGAACATTAAAGGTCCCTTCCAACCCAAACTATTCTGTGATTCTATATTGCTCCAAGAACTAGAACCTTCAGAAAGCTTCCTAATCGGTGATACATTGATTGATGAGGGGGGACCTGATCAATGCTTATAAATACTTAAAGGGTGGGTGCCAGGAGGATGGGGCCAGGCTTTTTTTGGTGGTGCCCAGTGACAGGACAAGAGGTAACGGGCACAAACTTGAGTATAGGAAGTTCCACCCAAACATGAGGAGGAACTTCTTTACCTTGAGGGTGGCAGAGCACTGGAACAGGCTGCCCAGGGAGGTGGTGGAGTCTCCATCTCTGGAGACATTCAAAACCCGCCTGGATGCGTTCCTGTGCAACCTGCTCTAAGGTGGCCCTGCTCTGGCAGGGGGGTTGGACTAGATGATCTCCAGAAGTCCCTTCCAACCCTATGATTCTGTGATTCTATGATTCTATGATTCTATGACATTCGAGATCTATGGGCAATATAGTCCTTTTCAGTCTAGAAAAGTTCTTTACCAGAGTATCCTAAATCTACAGTCTTTGTACCTGCCATTTAACCAAACAGATAATTAAACAAAAATTTCATTAAGCTTATTCTGTGTTGAAATTAATCTCTACTGAGCAGAACTTTGCTGATCAGCAAACAGCAGCTTGGAATCGGGGTGTTATTTTCTGATGGTCACTATACGCCACAACAATTCTCATTTCTCATTTAAGCAAAATTTCTTCTAACCAGCATGTCAACGCACACTTGAAAAACAGTTGGAGATAGGCTTTTGCAGACGATTAAAAAAATAGCGCTTGCTACCGTGAGCACATGTGAAAGCACATGTATGCGCATCTTCAGTTAGGGTTTTTTCGTTCAGCTGTTGTTATTCCAAAAATAATAGATTGGATATAAAATGGTAGGCACTTCTCTCTGCCTTACTTGTCTGGATACAAGCCAGAAAACAATTTTAAGCTTAACTGAAAGACTTGTTTAAATTGTTTTCACAGTTTTCCACACTAAAATATTATCCCTTGTACCATTCTTTAAATACGCATTGGGCTTAGCCAAGCTATAAAGAAAGGGCTGTGAAATTCAAATGGAAACAAAGACAGTCCCAGTTGCTCTGTGACTAGGAGATTTAATTGCTTCCCCATTCACTTCCTAGATAGGGCAGTCTGCTTAACGCAGGTGCTTGAGCCACATATAATTCCTAAACCGGGTACCAGCCGGTTTACAAAGGGCTGACCTGGAGCTGAGCAAATATCTTGAGCAACCTACAGCACCACTCCAAGCTCATTTTGCCATGCAAATTACGTTTCTCTTAAGCAAGATTTTATGCCTGTGCTGAGCCTTGTCGGCTCAATCTGCCAGACTCGGGCAGCTAATTTGCACTCAAATTTTAGGCAGTGAAGCAGTTATCTAAGGAAATAATCAAGTTTTTCATGTTGCAAATGGAGAAGGGGAAATGCCTGCAGGGGCATAGCGTGTCCATCTAACGTAAATACACAGATTCAGGCAGAACGTCTCTTTCTTTGGACACCTCTGAGGAATCTAACTCTTTCCACTTGCACTTCTATGAAAACAGTTTAGGAGACAAACTAAAATGAATTAGGAGACTAAAATTAAAGCCCATATTAGGTAAAGGTCCTCACCAGTCAGCTCTATCAGGCAACAGTGTTTACCTGCAACAGATTCTGACCCCTCAACCTCAGATATTGCTATTAATTATATATTTATTCACTTCTGTGATGTTAATGCATTCAGTTATGGATGCATAGTTGAGCAGAAAATTTAGACAGAGGTATTCTGGTATTCATGAGAAACCTGGTGACAAGAGTCTCATGCTAACGGATCAGTAAACCTGAGTGAAAATCAGCAGACGAAAAGGAAGACGAGCAGAAACACATGGTTGATAATGTAGGTTTTAAAATAAATTTTCTTATTCCTTAGAGGTTAAGAGGAATAGCAGCTTTTATAAACATCAAACCCAAGAGCTACAAGAAAGAGAAAGCATATTAAAAAATGAAGAGAGATTAAATTAGTGATGTTTCAGTAATGATTGTGATACTGAAATCCCTTTTCAAATCGGTCTTTACAAAGATAAAGAAAAGAAGTCTGAATAGATAGAAAGCAGTGAAGACGCTGTAAAATAAACTATTGAGAGAATGAAGATGAAAAAATTTGGATGAAGCCTATCATACTGTGCAGCTGTCTTGGAAAAGCCACAGGCAAGTAAGCGCTGGAAAACTGGAAGAACACGCTACTGGCTCACAAAGGGAAAAGAAGGACAACATTTTTCAAATACATTATTCATTGTAACTACTCACGGTCTTTTATTAGACCAAGTAAAAAGGGCAAAACAGGTACAGCAGTACCAGTAAAATGTATGTGTGGGTATAAAAATGCAGGTAATGTCCTGTAAACATTTTATTAAAATTTAAAAAATGCCAAAACACAGGAGGCTTTGCTACTGAATGATTCCATTACATATATTTCCTGGATAATCCAAAGGATGTTATTATGTATTTAAGCTTTGTCATTTGTTCTTTTCATTTTTCTTTCTACTGAGAGAAGTTTTTATTTTTACTTAATCCCTGTTCTCGGAAAAGATATCTGAAGCTCTTTAAAAGAGAAGGCAATGACTCTACTAAAAACATATGTTCCTGATGGCTTAAGAAAAGCCCTATTTCTTCTTCAGGCAAAATCCAGTGGAAAAAGAATACCAGGGCAAGTCAAAATACCAACACAAAACCGTTGAGCATCTTACCTCTATTTAATGATACAGGAAAAAGCCAAAGTGGTTTTAATTTACCTATGATAGCAACTGCAAGGACAAATGAATGGTCAAAAGAGATGGTCAACTTTCCTTGTAAAATTAAGGGAAGAATTAACATCAGACCGTGTTGTTCACAGTCATATAAACTTTGGATATTACTGAATGCCTTTAAATGTCAGGGCAAATAAGTGTTCAATATTATATATTATATATTTCCATGCACACACATAGAATAATGTCCCCATGCTTCTGCAGCAGAGAAAATACTCCCACTAGCAAGGTTAGAACTGACCCACACACTGGAAAACTGCAGAATCACTTCTGGCTTTGCTCTAATACAGCTTATGTTCCTATAATATAGGTATCATATAGGTGTGCACGGAGATTAATTTTGGCATTTCAGTAAGGGGCTATTTTGAGCAATGGAGATGCACTGGTTAAAGTCAGAATTTCAGAGAAGGGGATGACACATAGATGACTTTATTTTAATTTTGAAATTTTCAGAAGACACGCGTTTCTACTTCCAGCATGAATTTGGTCTTTTTTATGTAGAGCCAATATTACAAGCCAGTACTACAGCTGGGGTAAAACAGAACTTCAAAATGAAAACTAGTTTCAGCTTCAGGCTGCAGTTCAGTAAATGCAACTCTACCTAAATATAGCCTTTCCTTTTTTATAAAAACAAACATGAAACCTGTGCAGCCCTATCAAAGAAGTTGGACCTTTTTTTTTTTTTGTTTGATGACAAATGATTCTGGTGCCCAGGTAAAAGAAATTAATGCTTCGCTGTTGAGTAGAGTAAAAGAGATGTTTTTAATGGAGCTGAGGAGGAGTGGGGCAGTGTAACGGTTGTGAAAAAGGAGATTGAAAAGTTGTGGGTTGCAAGAGTGTAAAGGGTAGCTGTTGAAAGGCATAGGCAGTTCTAAAAATAGAGAAAAATGATGAGATTTTACAATCACGAGAGAGAGAATGACTTTTTGTCATCAGTTGGAATGCATGTATTTCTCTTTTTTTAATAAAATTCAATTGGATTAAGCTTTGGGCTCCAGGTAAATTAACCAAAATCTTTAGATGAGAAAGTTTGTATCATGTGAATTACTGGCATATTTCTAAAATTAAGTAGTTTATAGACACTTCTAACATGTTTGGAAGAAAAAAAAATCCAAACAAATAGAATTTTCTTCATATAAAGAAATGTTATTAAAATATGCTGAATTAAACTTGGTTCATGATTTTTGTCTCTGAAAAAGTCACCTGAAAATTAATGTTCCTTAAGCTGTTTTTTAAAACTCAGATACTGCTGTCATCAACAAGACCTTGTAAAACTACTCCTCACATTGACAGATGCAGTTTTTTAATAGTGTGACATTCAAAATACTGCAGTAAATGATGCAGAAAATACAAGATTGCAAGGTGTGGAGATTGCCATTAATAACAGATAGGACAGCAAGAATACTATTTTTGGAACACACCACTATGAAAATTTTCATTATTTGTTTTTGCCAGTACTTCAGCATGTAGAACGATATTTTTTCTTTTGACTGCCTAAAATTAAACTCCTGAAGATGATGTGATGCAATGCATATGCTATGAGATGTTCGTGGCATCAAAGGTGGTGGAAATTCAGAAGCTCCCACTGTGTCAGTGCTAAATTCTGGATTCAGTTATCTCATCTAAGACACTCAGCATCACTTTGAGCACCATGAGGTATCCTGCCTAACCTTAGCTACCACTTCATAAGGCGGAGAGTTTCCTAAAAGTCTTGTGTTATATTAGCCAGCAGTATCTTAAATGGCACTTCACACCCATATTTTGTCAGTTGAATCCTGCCTGAAAATATTTAACTTTCAGAATGAAAGACTGAAATTAGCCTACAGACGTTTCTGGTCCTACTAATAGCACATATTGTACACCTGAGAAAATACTACATATTTAGATGTTTGAAAATGAAGTTAAGACATAATTCTGAGTAAAACTCTTCTAGTGGTTTTTTTTGACAAAGGACCCTCCTCTGCATGCATCTCATACAAAAAGACATTTTTGCAGAACTGGAGCCTGATAAAGTTCATCCTTGTGTTCCTCTTTTTCAGTGTGATTGTGACTACAGCCCCAGTTTGCCCAAGATGATACATAACCAGAGTTCAGGAATATCACACTATATCAGAATGGACTTTTTAATATATATATAATAACCAACAATTAAAAGGTTGACACATTCTTGAAAAGTTTTCCTTTAAAAATCAGTTAATTGCTTCACATTTTGACCTCCTAAAGTTTGTAGTGTAACTGCAATCCATTGTCATCAGCATGTTCGGCTACTTTGCATCAGGGTGATGCTAAGAAAGTGGGAAGAAATGAAATTAAACTATTCACAGAAATTTTAGCACCATCTGCTAAGGTACATAAAGTCTCAAAAACCAGTATAAACTAGCCAAGAGTTAATCATGAAATATAAAACTCAGAACTATATTATATTTTATGTTAAATGCAATAGAAGGCAAGCATAGGAGCTAAGTATTAATCAGGTAAAAATCACATGGTTTGACATGTTAAATACTATAGGTGGAACATTTTTCAAATACTTTTGCAAGTCTAAGCAGCTTGTTTGGAAGGAGAAGTTCGGACATGCCTACCCCTACTTCCAGCACTCAGGTTTTACTCAAAGAAGAGGTGCTAGTGCATAAACCAACATGTGTTTCTAGTCTGATTTCGCTGAAGGAGGACTTCACTAGAAAGAAGAAAAGGAAGACCAGATAGGATGCCATTATATATGAGTCAACAAGATGTGTTTTGGGTTTCACGAGTTTTCATGGGAAGAATTTGAAGGGTTGGACAAAATTATTGACCACCAAGTAAGGTCCCCTTACTCAGCAGTTAGAGCATATTTTGGCAATGTAAAAGAGTAGAAGGGAAGACTACTCAAGTCACATAGACTAAAAAGAGGTCTTGAAAAAACATCAGCAAGCACACTTACTGCTGTGTATGCTTTATGGTACTGAGCAACCGCATACTCCATGGGAAACATTTGCTTAGTGTCTTTTGCAGAGGATAGACAAAAAGTCTGGAAGGACCTCTTGTCATGGGAATGCTTCCTAACACCTAGGGCCATGGGACAGACCTTCAGCACGAGGATGAAGCTGCTACAGAAAATACCACTTATCTGGAAACTAACATGTTTAAAGCCAGGCATGACTGTCACCCTGTGCAGTGTGAAGCATACCAGTCAGACCAATGCTAAGTACTATTTGAATGTGAAGAGAGTGAGGCAAGCAGAGAGAATTAGTGTATGCTTATGCACATCCTCCTATGAGAATAACCAAAACTAATTATTCAGACTTCAGATCTGTCCCCCAATGTCAAGTATAGCTAGTTGTCCCGCTGAACTGGACAGGAGTATAACTGAGCCGCAGAAGAAACGTGATGAGATGTATGCAAACCTGGTGGAAGAAGGGTGTTCTGCAAGGGCACATATTAACTTCCTCTCCCCAAATCCAGCACTTTTCCACTTCTCTGCTCTTCAGAATAGAGGGCAAATGCTCCTGGTACTATGATTACCTAAGCACTATCATTTTCACATAACTGTATTGTTATTATGCATAACTGTAACAAGAAAACTTTGACAGCATGCCTGCATGAAGCACTTGAATCAGCTTATAAATGTTACAGTACCACATAAAAATTGCATGGCCTATGTCAAATGAAAAACATTGAAATCTACATTAAGCCTTAATTCTCTCCCTATCAGCTATCTAATAATCACTGAGCACTCCAATTACACAAAATGTAAAGTCCATTACTTATATTTATTAAGCTTAGATCTCTTCGATTACCAATAGAATTCCCTTTAAACTTGTCCCAGGTACACGTCCAGCTAGGTATCACTTTGCTGTTGAGCTCACGGGAAGGTTTGTGAGGAATCAAGTCTTTTTATGAAGTACTTCAGCGAAAGAAAGTGCTACTGCATTACTTAAATTTCTGTATGGATTATGCAGTAGACTGTACTGCTCTGTGTGATCCTGACTTTTCAAGGTTAGAGAGAGAAGGATTAGGCATGGCAGCATTTGGAATGAAGTGTGGCAATCGGTATCTGTTCCACAGTGTAAGCAGGCAGAAACAGCTGTGTGGCATCACCAGGTATCCAGCAACTCACTGCAATTGCAGACTGCAGTATCAAACAGGAGGGCAACTGGCACCCCTTCTAGTAAACACCTGCAGTATAACAGAAGAGTTGTGCTAATGGAAACCTCTAAAAACTCACTTTGACATCTATCCAGGCATAAGTCTAAAAGCCTATAATAGCCAGAAAGCCATTTCAATTTTCCATAATCTTGCTACTTGCAAAGCCAGGAGCCTTTAGCAAGAAAATTGGAATACAGGTAGGGAGGAAGGTAGGCCAGGTGTTTTGTTTGGGGACAGACGTTTTAGCAGGGCCTGTTGCTATAGGACAAGAGGTAATGGTTTTAAACTAAAAGAGGGTAGATTCAGACTACATATAAGGAAGAATTCTTTTTACAATGAGGGTGGTGAAACACTGGAACAGGTTGCCCAGAGAGGTGGTAGATGCTTCATCTCTGGAAACATTCAAGGTCAGGTTGGACAGGGCTTTGAGCAACCTGATCTAGTTGAAGATGTCCCCCCCATTGCAGGGAGGTTGGACTAGATGACCTTTAAAGGTTCCTTCCAACTCAAACCTTTCTATGATTCTATGACTCTGATTAATTCAAGATAAGGTTAAGTAATTCTTATTTTTTCTTCCTTTTATTCCTATTCCAGGGTCCTTACCAAAGAGCTTCCCATCCTTCCCAAGGTTTTAAGAAAAAGAGGGTCAGTTAAAAAGAAATTCCTAACTGATCTCCAAATCTGGGCAATGAATCCAAATTTGCCTCCCAAAGTTGAACATTGAGCTCTGCTCCAAATACTAGCTCTGCAAATCTCAACTATCAGAAATGACCCAAGTCTATTAAAAAATGTTTCTGGTACAGAAATAGTAGCCATTTTAGACATCCTTCTGTGCAAGGCCTCATACACTTGTAACAACTGATCCGTAATCGCACAGCACAGTGATTTCAGCAGAGTAAGCAGAATAAAATCTTTAACCCAACGATCAGCACAAATTCATCAGCTTTTTTGACCAATCTAGCTATGAAACCACAAAAGCCTCCCAGGATCTAAAATATTCAGCATTACCTCATCTAGCTGAGACAGAAGCTTTTAGGAAGAAAACTGGCTCATCCAAGGCTTCACTGAGATGTAAATCTTCCAAGTTTAAAATTAAGGATGAAGGCTAAAGTTAGTTGATGCTATGGCAGTGACAAAAGCTGTTGTGCTAGATTAGGTGATATTGTCTCATGTGTTTGGAGAAAGGCTACGTGAGCCTTATAAGCACTATAGGAAATTATGATTTTATGAGTCCTTTGCTCTTACCATAGCACATTGGGGTGCAGATGTGCTCCCTGCTTCTATATGAGGAGGGGGGATGACTGCCAAACACATTCAGAAACAAGGAAAAGACAGTCCTGAGGATACAAAGTGGTACTGTTATTCCAGGTCAGACTGGAAGGAATTCTGACTCGAATTATGAGTGGCCAGAAATAACATAAAGAAGTTCATTTCTATTTGTAGTCACTTCGGGAAAGGGCTGGCTGCTTCAGCACATGGATTTCAGCACTTCTTGAGCTCTGGTGGCAGAGCAGAGCTCATAGCAGTAAGAGATATCTTGCTCAGGATGATGCATGAAGTGATTTGGTATCTAAAAGCCAGATGCCCTCCTAAGGCAACAGCAGATACCTGTGACCGGTAGAGATAAGGTAGGTTTCGCAACAAATTTCCCCCTACTACCATGGTTGCCCATCTTGTGCTGACGCAAAGAAAATATTCCCGGCCTTGACACAGCTGATTACCATCAGTACTTTTTTGCACTGAGTGGGTCAATAAGGGTAGTGAGAAGACCTGCTCCCTGAATCAGCAGGAAACATAAAAAGCGTACAGTGTCCGTGCTTGCTCCAGAGAAGGCAGTCCAGTATTTGATACTGCGCTTTGCTACAAGACCTACTTCCAGTCACAAGGGCTGGAGGGACAGGGGCACGCTGCTACCCGTTCCCCCTCAGGGGACCACCTGTGGCCAGGCTAGCCGAGTCCCGTGGTGTTATTCTGCAGGGGTGCTTTGTTCTCTGGCAGATGAAGCGCCACAGGTCACCTGTGAAAGTCCCAGGGCAATCCTATGAGTCATCCTGTGTTTAATACTCACACCTCCCGCGCCGCCCTTCTGGGGAGGACAGCCTTGAATGTGGCCGCAGAACCACCTCTTTGCCGCCAGAATAAAAGTGTGCAGAATCTCTTACATAAAGGGCTGGAGATGAGCGTGGAGGAGGGAGAGAGGTGTCTTCCCATAATATCCTGTCTCGGGGAGTCTGCCAGCAGACAAAGCAAGCGCTCTGGAAGCGGTTCAGCTTCCTGCGTTGTTGAATAGGTCTGAACCTACTGTGCTCCTACTGTCTCTCTTTAGACTCGAGAATTATTGGGTATAAAATGATGAAATTGTGCCCAAATGTGCTCTGCTGCATAGATCTGCAGAAGGAAGTGAACCTTTGTCCGCTGTCATGAGAAAAAGCAGATCAAATGATCTAGTTAAACGAGTTAACAGACTCCAGCCCTCAAAAGATGCACGGCTGCTCTGAAAGCTGCTACTCTTGAAGGGTTTTACCCTTTGATCCCCCTCCACAAGGCCCACATCCCCCAAGGCAGGCGAGAGCCCAGCTGCCATTGAAATCAATGCAGGGCCTCCGCTCACAGGCAGCCTGTTTGGGCTGCAGCCTGTGTCTCAGCACTGAACAGAACACTCAGCTGATCCCCGATTATTTTTGAGTTATTCTGAATTCACAAAGAATCCATTTTTAGCACTGCCTTTGATTAGACAATTTCCCTTTAAGAAATGAAGGGGGTCGATGGATGAAGAAAGTACCCCACAGATCCTCCAGTCATAGAGTAGCTACCGAGAGTAGCAGACCTGTCCTGAAAGAACCATGATGTACAACTGTTTACAGGAAAAAAAGATCAAACACTGCAAGTAAACCCGGACCGCTGAATTATTTTCGTTGTTTCAGAGCAGTTGTCTTGGATATCCACAGGTAGTTTATTCGACCTCTTAAAAGTTCGTGACAGGATGTCAGAATTATACAGTGGCTTTTATTACCTTTAGGTTTAGTAACCAGTGGGACAAGAGCCAGACACCTCCCAAAATTGAAGGGGCTCTCACAGCGCACGCTTTTCTTCTACAGCCTTACTCTGTTGGCAGGGCAATCACTGTCAAAACATGCTGAATCTTCTTTAAATAACTGTAGTAAATTAAGGATGAAAAACAAAGGAGTTCACTATTGGATTTTTTTTTTTCCTAATTGCACATTTACCTTATATTTATAGTTGTTTCACTGAAAATGGTAGGATCACAAGTCTTTCTGGGTTTTGAAATATCTCACTGATTCTTTGCTTATGCTCTTCAGGCCTGGGTCCTATTACATGGCACAAACATTTAATGACACAAATATTGCTTGTCATGAAGAACTATTTCCAGAAGAAAAGCTACTATGCGAATCCATCTAACAATATGAGAAATGTGAGACACAGTGACACCATTCCTTTGAGGCTTTTTTCTGTATTATTGGCTTTCCCAACTGGCTTTTAACAGCGTGATGAAACACTTACTGATTATGAGCAATCTCATCAGCACTAACAACGTCCTCGAGACTCAGCACTATGTCTCCTTTGAAACACTTCTATCAATAGCCAAGGATCACATGGTAATTATCAAAGGCATCAGAGGTAATTCAAACTATTTTGTAGCTTATTATAAGTACTTTTGATATACTGCATCCTTCACTGGGTGCAGATGACCCAGATGTGTTCTAAACAGCTTCAAATTTAACACCTCTGACCTAAACAAGGCTTGTTCGTAATGAGAAGTAGGATATCTCTTGCTTTTGTATAGCTTATATATTCCTAGAGAGGACTTACCCCATCACCAACAACAGCTGAAGTTAGTGCAGTAAATAGCTTTTCTTTAAGTTTCTATATAAGGATCCTGTTTGCAAGCCACATTATTTGAATATTGAGTTGATATTCCAGAAGAGTTATTTCAGTTTCTCTTAGGGATGACCATGCTCTTGAGAAAAGGATAGTAATGTTCTCTGTAACTATATGGCCATAGACAGATGACTTTCACAGTAGCCCACCAACATATGGTGTCATGACTACTGTTAGGACTTGGGTTCCTTACCTACAATAGACTTAAACTTAGATTGTTAATTGTTAATTAATGAAAAATGAAATAGGCTAGGCAACTATTGGATAAATTATGTACCTTTTTGGATAGCATTAACAGGGTGAATTTTAAGCATTAAGTACAAGGAGAAATTTCCAAACATCATTACCATTCCTACTAAAACAGCAATTCTCCCAAAAGACTTAAAATACATACATTTGAAAACAGCATCTTTCAAATTAAATGGTTTTTGTTATTTCACAGGCCAGAAATTACTTTGCCTCTACAGACTTCTTACCATCAGAAGGTAAGCTGTAATGGGACCACCTTTCTCTCTTTTTCATTGACTTCTTTGCATTCACCAAAAAATGCTTGTCTAGGCTGTACGATCATCTCTCAGCAGCTCTAACAAACTCCAGGTGCTAGTTTTCAAGAAGAGGAGATGGAGCTTAAGCCCTTATCAACTTCCTTCCCCTGAATTCCTCACATCATCCCTCAGTCATCATCTTCTCTCTTCACTGCCGCAGTCCTGTCAGCTCACCCCTTCCCAGCTGCTTTGCAGGCAGCAGGGAGAAGCTGTAAAGTCACACCATGGGCACATGTGGGCACCTCCCTGGCCCCTGAAGCTTTGGCACATCGCACTGTCTCCAGCACAGGACCCACACAGGCCCACAACGTGACCAAACACGATGGTGGGGCCCAGCCAACTCCATCATGTGACAACTATATCTGTCCCGGCTCAAAGAGATTAAAAAAAGATGAAATCTTTTCCAAAGTAGTCCCTGAACACACACTGCTTGCTATCTGCATCTTCATTGACAGTGTGA
Organism: Vanellus vanellus; assembly: GCF_965231255.1. Taxonomy (NCBI): domain Eukaryota; kingdom Metazoa; phylum Chordata; class Aves; order Charadriiformes; family Charadriidae; genus Vanellus; species Vanellus vanellus. The sequence continues at coordinate 160,732,321 of NC_138905.1, read as the reverse complement.
CACATTTGTTGCGCAGTTCAAGGCGGAGTAGCTGAACCATATGCTCTGTGACCATTAGTAAACCCATAGCACTTGTCCAAAGGAAAAAAATGCTATGTGTGTACTAACAAAATCTAACACTTTTCTCCCAGGTAGCCTCATTTACAGTCCTGCTCTGTGTGTGGGGAAAAACGCTTGATAAATAAAACACCTTTCCATGATCCCAGACCCATTTTGAACTGACTTGCCTCACCCAGCGCTGGGTGCCAGGGGGAGGCACAGGAAGGCTGTTGCACAAAGGCACCACAGCAGCAAACCATTTGGAATAATTTAATAACCTCCAGCCCAACACGTGCCTTTTCTCACACACAGATACATCTATTTCAGCGTCCTCGGATCGATGCCTTCACAGTTACAGACTGAGGAGCCTCTGCACTGGCATCAGGCACCACTTTAAGCAGCAGAGACATTTAAAGCAGGGACAAACATTGCAGAACAGCTATGCTGCACCATCCTGTTACCATGATTTTGTTTTCTCAATATGCTTCCCAAGGGATAGAAATGCACTCCACAGTGTACAAACAGCATCACACCATTATCTTCAAGGCATGAAAAAGATACCAAAACGAAACACAATTCAAAGGATGACCTTTATGTGCTATTATCTGCAGTGCAGTAATTAATTTTATCTGCTACGCACAAATAAAATTAATAGCACTTTTGCAAAATATGTGAATGAATGAATGAATGAATAAATAAATAAATAAATGGAAACCACCAGAAGCCTCTTCCAATATATCCCGCTTTGTTCCACTTTCTGAAGCTGTACACAGGGGGCAAAAATGAAAGACAGTGGCAAGCAACCCCACATCTGTGCTTTGGAGTGCTCACTTGTTCACTCTGAAACATTACAAAGAATATTTTGTTTCCGATGCCAGCAAAACCTTCCAGCAAACAGGACTTGATTCCACCTGTCATCCAATAACAGAATAAAAATGGGCCTACTGGTGTCATTCCTGCTTTCGGACGCAAGCAAAAACTTGCTGGCCCAGAGCAGACTGCGTTGTATTGCCTGGGCAAGGGTGGCTTTGGTCTACCTGTGTGTGACAGGTCTGGGTTGTAATGGAATAAGTGGGAAGTCAAGGGAAGAAACTTCTGCACACCTATTGTAAGGTTTCAAGCAAAGACAGCTGAGGCAGATCAAACAACTGCTTAAACTGTAAAGTTTCTAACAAGGCAAACCACACTGCTATGTGCCACACAGCTTATTCATTCCTAAAATAGATCATCACAGGCAGATATCTCAGAGAAAACCCAAACCTGCATTCTTGCATGTATTTTAAAGAGTATTTTCATATCCATCATCCCTAACTTTTAGCAACAGACATGCTCCTGACCTTAGTCCAATGGAATCAGACCTTCTATTTCTGAACACAAATCATAGAGTTAAGCAGAGCCGAGAATCATAGAGTCATAGAATGGTTTAGGTTGGAAGGGACCTTAAAGATCATCGAATTCCAACACCCCTGCCAAGGGCAGGGACACCTCCCACTAGACCAGGTTGCTCAAAGCCCTATCCAGGCTGGCCTCCAGGGATGTAGCTTCCACAACTTCTCTGGGCAACGTGTTCCAGTGCCTCACCACCTGCAAAGTGAAAAATTTCTTCCTAATGTCTAATGTAAATCTAGCTTCTTCTAGTTTGAAGCCATTCCCCCTCATCTTATCACTACATGCCCTTGTAAAAAGTCCCTCTCCATCTTTCCTGTAGTCCCCCTTTAGGTACTGGAAGGCTGCTATAAGGTCTCCCTGGAGCCTTCTCTTCTCCAGGCTGAACAACCCCAACTCTCTCAGCCTGTCCTCATAGGAGAGGTGCTCCAACCCTCGGATCATCCTCGTGGCTCTCCTCTGGACACGATCCAGCAGGTCCATGTCCTTCTTATGTTGGGGACTCCAGAGCTGGATGCAGTACTCCAGGTGGGGTCTCACCAGAGTAGAGTAGAGGGGCAGAATCACCTCCGTTGACTTGCTGTCCACACCTCTGATGAAGCCCAGGATACAGTTGGCTTTCTGGGCTGCGACCACGCATTGCCAGCTCATGTTCAGCTTCTCATAAATCAGCACCTCCATGCTTTGATAGGAGTGAGACACTGTGAAGTGTTCTGGGTGCGCTCAAGTCCTCTCCACATTTCCAAACTGCAAGAGAATAATTTTTAATCCAAGGGCTCAGCCATGCAGCATATGTGGTGCTGACTCCACATTCTGAACGCATTGTAAAACATTGGGGATCTGGATTTTGGGATTGCCTGCACATTAGGTCAGTGGCCCCTGTTGATATCTAATTTGCATTGATCACTCAATCATGTAAAGCTGTATGTTAATTAGGCCAATAACTGAAACATATTGTAGGAAGATTTAAGCATTGCAAAGCTGAGTAAGATTACTGAAGTATCAAACAAAAGAAGGAAAGAACACATTTCAATAGGATGATTAATTTTATGAACAATTTATTTTTAAATGATCATGAATGTTTTTTTCATCCTTAATTGAAAAAATAAATTAAATGCAAGATCAGAGAAAGTTCTTTACTCCTCCACTGCCACAAACAGTGACAATTCCTAAAGCCAGAAGTGCTGCACCAAATCAGTAATAGAGTAGCACAATCAATCATTCACAAAAGTCTTTCAGTAATTTGGAACTTTTTTCCTTTAAATTTCAGAATCAGAAGAGTTCATTACAATTTGAATTTTTATTAAAAAAACTATAATAAATGTGTAGCCTTCATGTTCATGATGAAAAGCTTGAAAATATCACATCAAGAAGAGGGGTAGAAAGAAGTTTCAAAAAAACCCCACCTGTAAGCATATTATTTTCACTGCAAAATATTTCATATGCTTGAGATTTATTTTATATTTGTAAACAAAGTATATAAAAATAGTTTTGGGTATCTTTTCATTGTTTATAAATGTTTGAGCATTTCAGCACTGTATAGTTATGACTTCCCTTATTTTTCAGGTGGAGAAGCAGAGGCATAAAATGATTTGAGACCCAGGGTTCAGAAATGCTCGCTAGCTTTGATTTCTTCTGCATTGTGTGACTCAAAACAGGCTACTCCTGACTGCATTTTGAGGTTTTGAATATTATTGCTCTCATTGATGTTTCTGGAGATTTCTCAATACAGAAAAAATAAAGATGCTACCAGGACTTTTTTTTTAGAAGAGAGACACCTAACTTTGGAGTTGACTCCATATGTTGTCCCAGAAATACCTGAATTGTTGAAGTATGCTGCAGGCATGTTTCAAAGCTCATCTTTTTTGAAGGAACTTGCTGATTTTATGTGTTACACCTTCCAAATGACATTATGTGCAGGTGCATCTGTAGCCTGATTCACCTATATTCTTGATGTTAAAAATCTATTGAGAATTCTCACATTCTTGGGAGAATAAACATCACTTTATCCTGCAAGCGATCTCAAGGATTACAGTAAGAATTTTAAAGGATAAAAGACATTACTCGAGTAAAGGAAGAAAAATCTGGTCAAATTTAAATATGAGGCTTTCAAAGAGTTTACAAGTCTTAGAAGGATTACCAGGTTAAATAATGCCGCAACTGGAAAAATTCTGTTACACTCTATGTGGGAAAACATGGGCCCCCCAACAGTGGGGTTGTGCTAACATCAAGAATCTCACTATTAATAGGCCTCAGCTCTATTTTAACCTCATTTTGGTTTGTTAGTTCAAGTTCATATTTTTCAGTTTTAAATGAACCTATTGTGTAATACTGTCACTTCTTTTTTTCTACGAGCATGTAGACAGAAAGGTGATTGCCTAATTAAACAGTAATGCTACAAGAAGCAAATTAGCACCAAGCCTCTTTAGAAGAAAATTGCATAAAGAAATAATTAATCTATTAATAAAATAGTACAAGTCCAATGAATCAGCTTAAAAAAAAGATGGATTTCAGCATGATGTCATCCCAAATATACACTATTTCAAAGAAGGCTTATATTTGTGCAAACAACTTTTACATTATCTGCTTTTAAATTGCTATGAAGTAAATGAGGATTTATCATTTTAAAAGACATTATATATTTCCTTTTGCCATCAACAACATGCTGTACATCTGATGGGTTCCATTAGTTTGGAGACTGGTTTTATTTGTACTGAAGCAAGAAAATACTTAATGTATTTTGCTTTTAAACATCAGTTTCTGTCATTGCCAGTAGATTCTTATTGCAGCTATTCAATCCTGAGGGACATTTACCTATTGATTATTGGATTTTATGCAGCATAGTAATTTACCACTCATTCTTATTTTGATAATAGGGTCAAACTGAAGGCAAAATATTCCTTGCAAGGAAAAAAGCCAATGAGATAACACTGGATCTTTTCAAGAAATATCATATAACGTGTACTTTTCCTGAAATGTACACTTGTTCTGCCTCCAAATCTATTGTTCAATTTTTTAAAAAGTCTATTTATTATTTAAAGTAACACTTGTCAGTTTCAATACATTTGAATACATCTTTCTTCATTCACAGGACTCTGGATATGAAAAACTGAACTTTATTTTAATTGGGAGCTCAGGCGTAACAGAATAAATATGCAGCAGGTTCTGCAATCTGTCCACGTCTCTTTAGACAACATGGTCTTTCCACTGCTGTGTTTGAGGCAGGACTGAACATCATTACTCCAGGATGACTAAGAAATTGAGAGAAGAGCAAATGGCTAAACCAAGTTAAGGTAAATTTTCATGTTGAAATTAAAGTGTGAAGGTAGGTATTTAAGTGCTAATACACTGCAGAATTAAAGCCTCTCTGTGTCTTTCTGCTTTCTAGTGATATCTTTCTACAGAAAATTTTATTTATTGGAATTTTTTTTTCAGGAATGGCTTGCTATCATTCACCCTTCAGGTGACTGTATTATGTCATGAACTTTATCATGTATAAAATATTTTTTTTCTAGCTTTCAAACTGCTTCATAAAAGCTTCAAACACAGTGTGAAAGAAATAGAAATTAGCATGATGTCACTGACAGCATCTCTTCGTCATCCCTAAGAGGACTTTCAAATTGTTATTTTCATACAAAGTAGAAGGCAACTTAAACCACTTGGAAAATCTTTTTATATATTTTTGACTGCAGGCAGAAGAGAGAGAGTGTCAGGGGTGAGAGAAAATTTCATTACATATAAACAATCCTGAACCTTTTGGAGTTGATAACAAGAAGGTAATAAAAATTTGTACTGACGGTTGATGTTCAGCTTTGCTGAACACTGCAGCACAAGAGCTGGTAAATACCTGGAAAAAAGTACTCATCCTAAATTTCATTTATGTCTAGACAAGATGGTGTCTACAAATAGTGTCTACAACCAATGTTATTAGCTGCAGATGAAGATATCCTGTCAAACCTAAAATCAGTTTATACGGTATGTATTCTTATATTTTAAAATATTCCTAACACTCTTAAAAAATAAACAAGGAAACAAGAGGTTTTTTTTCACTGAGGTTATGTGATCACAAATAATTAATCTGGAAAACGTTTTGGTATTTCCTTGGCTTGAGGCATCAATGGCCACAGAGAAAAATATATCCTTTCAAACCAGTCATTAATTTTAGGAAGAATTGACACATGATTGACTATGCATAAAGTTTCTATCCTACTGTGTGGCAAACAGCAGTACTTAATTTTCCACTACAGTTAGGTGATCAATGTGAATGATTATGCATAATACATAGTAAAGCAATATATTTTCTCCAGAATCCCTGTTATCACTTATTGTATTTTCTTGTTGCACGATGTTAGTACTGCAAAAGTTTTATGAGTTCTGTTCTTGAGCTATGTTAGGGTTGTGTTTGTGATCTGCTTGATTTGCATGCTGTCCTACATCTGACAGTCATTTCTAAACGATTGAGAAATTTCTTCTGCAAAAACTCCAGTAAGCCTTGTGACAATTACTGTTATCTCTGTAGATGCATGAAAACTGCTCTCCTACTCATTTTTGAAAATGTAAAGCCTCTCTTTTTGTACTTTGACTCACCAATGTGATGTTACCTCCATGGTAGCACTGAATACAAATATGAACAGATTGACTAAAAATATATTTATAATATCAAAATGTAGACTTAAATCATTTTCGATGTTCTTTCTTCCATCTCTTATGTCCAATAGACCTGAGATTCTGCACCCTATAGAGGTGGAATTCAGCTATGTAATCTGTCTACAGTTATTCTGGGATTATTTTTTTGTTATTTATTTATCATTTCATATTTAAGTAATCTGTTCACAAATTAGAAGAAGAAATTTAGGATCTTAGGGTTTTATTAAGTTACTGCATAGATCTAATTAGGTAATAACCAACTTTGTATTTACTCTAAATTAAATATGCGCTGCTCAACTTCAAATGGCAAGGTCATTTGAGGAAGAGAAGAAGAACAGCCAGACAAAAGAAAAAAAAAAAGCACAAATTAAAAGTCAGAATTCCAATCTGGGGCACAAACATTTATAGTTTCCTCAGAATTTACCGTCTCTTTTTTGTTAGTTCATTCAGTCTCAAAACTGTAGTCCCAGTTTTGGAACCAAAGGAATTGTTTAGCAGCAGTCTTTCACCTCCATTTTCCTCTAAAACTTTCAGTCAGTCCTTACCCTTCAGGGTGCTCATTTCACTTATTGTTTTGGTACCTTCTTTCCAGCATCTCCTTAGTGACTTAGAACGAATCAGCACCAGAGTACAAATTATCTCCCCATACTCCTCCATGTGGCCTGCTGAGACTGAATGAAAATTTCTTGAGAAGGAAGAAACATCCAGATTTTGCTAGAAAGCTTTGTCTTGCCCCTTTGTTTCACAGCCCTATCACTTTTCAGAGCAAAGTACTCACTGCACCTTTTCAATAAAACATAATAGCACAGCTAAGGTGGAATGGATTTACTGTCTACACAGTCACTAGTGACCCTCTCCAGGAGTTCAGTCCCTTGCTCTCTCTCACCCTACTGGCATCATAAGTGGAAGTTTCATGTGTAAAGCCACATCTGTGATCTTTTCTTCAGGTATATAATTTGACTTTGGGAAAACACAGAAGGAGAGGAGCTGTCCCTTAAAGCTTTGTAGCTGATTTTTACCGGAAACATTATTCTCAGGCTTCATTTTACCCTGAAAAGGAGGTTTAATCAACACCTACGTTGCTTCAGGTTGGTCTACAAAGGTTTGATAGCCTGAGTCTTCCAATCACCCTTAGGGCAAGCGAATGAGAAAATCTGTGTCCCTTATAAATGAGGAGAAGGGTTTTTTTCTCTCAGAAAGAAATTGAAGAATGGATATAATAAAATATTGGAGGTATGGTCACCCAAAGTCTAAAAATGTCTAGGCATATTTTGCTTAACGCTGGACAAAAGCAAAGACAAATTGTGTTTCAGAGACCTAAAGTCTTATTTGAAACAAAATGCTACTAGCAAGTTTGATGAAGAGGAGAACATGGAAGAGGGTAATGATAATAAGGTCATGCAGTTGTCTAGTTTTTCTCTCACACATCTTGATGTCTTAGATCATATCAAAGATTCTATTCTTAACAATAATCTCGCTCTGTCTGCCATGATCTAGCCATCATGGACTGTTTAGACTTTTCTGTGTACCACAAAAAGAGATAACCACAAAAAAGGGCAGTAGATGCAAAGAAATTTAAACCTTAAAAGCCCCAAATGTAAAAGGGAACAAAGAAGATATTTAGTAGTGCAGAAGCCTTCCTGAAGTTCATTCCTCTAAGTAACACAGAAAAAAATGCTGTTCCTTCAGGGGACAATAGAATTTCTTAAGAGAGCTTGAGAAGACAAAAAGTATAATACTACTACTGAGAAGCCCAGAAGCTGAGAAACAGGAGAATTCAACCTCTGGAAATTACAATTAGCAAGAGATCTGATGGTATTTTTAAAGCTTTTTAGTGTTACTTCCAATGTCATATTTTTGAACTGCAATGTGATGCAACTTGCCCTCAGCTCACACTTTTGGGGTTTGCAACTACATCAGCTAGACCCTTCCCACTGAACAAACAAGCGAAATACCCTCACAAGTGGCATTCTGAGGAATAAGCCATGAGAATGGTCACCAGGTCTTCCCAAGCCTTTGTATCCCAGGCTGCTAATATTTCAAAGCTTTCTGACTGTCAAACAGATCCCATTTCTTTCCTACCGTGTTTTTTTCAGCACAAAACCACTCTGTATTTTTGTGGTAACTACCTCTGAGATGAAGTCCTGGTGAAGACAAGGCTCTGATAGTTTTAGAAATATTTTAGGACTTCCAGGCTCCACCCTAATCTATCCTTTGATTTGTTATTGTATCTGAGATGTATAAAAAAAATTATGTTCACTGGGATTTTGCATCATCTTAGCTAAAGAAAGAGTGCAGCTATGGTGAACATGCCTAGGCATAGTTGAGATAAAAGTGTCTTTGTTAATAGAACTGAGACACCATCTGGGCAGTGGCTGTCCTTAAATTCATCATCCTTTGCACTCAATGTTAAAAATACCAGGAGAATAAGGCCTCTCTGTTGAAAAAAATAAAAAAAAGAAAAAGAAAAAAAAATAAGAAAAAGAGATTTAAGTGAAAACTCTGAGAATAAGAAGCTATCAAAAATAGAGAGTAGGGGTTTGAATGGAATTTCAATGGATTTTTTTCTTCCTTGCCACTGTATGCCATACCCTTCAAGAAATGTTAACCTACGCTCCCTGGGCAGGGGAGTTAGTGCTTCACCTTACAATGAATGTAACATGAATATAACTGGTCTCTAATTCCAGTTTTTAGACATTTATTGAGGGAGAAAAAGAGGAAGGAAGAAGGGGGGTGGCAAATGTACTAGGAGGCAGAGGAGAGAAACTGTGCATGTATTTGTGTGGGAGAGCGGAATGAGTTCAGAAGAAGAAAAAAGTCAGCTTTGAATCTCCTTTCTGCTTTAGCCCAGATGTCTTTGCATCATCAGATTTTGGTTCAGCATCCAACAGCAAGACTTATTTGCTGTTCGAAAGCTAATTTATAAGCCTCATTTAAGAATGAACTTCCTTTAGCAGAAACTATGTGACATAGAACTGATTCAGAAATTGCTTCTTCTGCAGGTAGTAGCTAGGTTCAGGAAGCTGAAAGGAGGAGATTAGGATTTGAAAAACAAAAAAAAAACCTGAGAAAATGGAAGAAAAATGAAAGAGGAGTCTGACAGGGTAATTGAAAATTTGTAATATTTTTTATGCATATATAAAAATACCATATAACAATATATTCAAAGTACCAGAAAGAACATGCCTGCACCATTTCTCCTTTTCCTGCTCTGGTTTTACCATTAGGCAATATTCAGGGAGAGATAAATTGCAAAAAATTCCCTAAAATTTTATTATTGAAAGGCATCTTAATCTTATGATCAGTAATCGATATTTTATGAAATTATGAATTACTGCATTGCTGTTACCCTTCCTAAGGGCTCCAGAATAATCAAAGTGTGCATAAACAGCCTAGCAACAACTTCCATGAGAGTTATGGCCATAAAATAATTTTATTTTGTTGCAGTATGTTTACATTTAAAAGATACAGTTTAATTAATGATCATGACAAGGAACTGAAGAAAATTAGAAAGGTGACTGCTGACTGTGTTTTAGGTGCATTAATTTTGAAATAAGCCTGATACCAAAAAAAAAAAAAAGTGCATTATTCTGCTTGGATAAATAAATGAAATCATTCATCATTTTTAGTCCTCAGTTGTGAAAAAGATGACTTCATTCCAAAAAAATGAGGCTAAAATTGGCAGATAAAAAAATTATCTTTCATGAGAAGCAGCCTTCTAAATTAGATTGCCCCTTCATGAGTAAGCAGAAAAGATTACTATGAGACTAAGCAGATCTACAGGAAAAGGCCTGGAAAAACACACCTTCACTGCAGGAAGAGTCTTAAAGACAGCAGCTAATGACTCCTGCCTTTTTAATAGAGCATCATGTTCTGGAATTCAAGGAACTGGTTGTGGAGCCCTAGTGCACAGAAACAAATGCAAGTGAGAAAATAGCAGACCTTGTAGCAAAAGGAAAATGTGTTGCATGGATGTTTCCAAAGATTTCAGAGAAAGAAAAGCATAAAATAATAGTCCTGCAACAACTACCAGCTCTGGGGCTCTTGTTAATATTTAACAATGAATAGATCTGACCCTAAAACTGATTTTAAGGCCAATATCAAACTGAGAAAAGCACAGTAGCACTTTACCATCTATTCTCTACATACATGGGGGTAAAAAAAGGGCTTAGACCCATGACTTGCCAGGGTTAGCAGAAAGTTTCCTCAAGAGTCTATAACCATCTAGAAAAAAATCAAACCCCAGCAAATGGTGGGCTTGCTGGTAGCAAAGTTGTACTGGAACTCATTTGTTGAGCTACAATTTTATCTTTTAAAAAAGAAGACAAGGGGAAGAGACACAGAAAAGAAAGGCAAAAGACTGGATGCTTTCCATTTCTCGAAGTTAAGATCCAAATGTAACATCAAGATGATGCTAATATTATACAAGCTTGCTGCACTGCACCAAACTCGCAGAACATACTGCACTACTTAAAACACTGCCACACTCTCCCTACAAGCAGGCTGACATAAAAGAGCCTCCTAAGTTATTTCTAGCACTAAGCTGTTCATCAGTCAGAGAAAGCATTCATTTAATCATCTTAAAAGGGTGTAATATATTGCTGTGTTATCATTCATTGATACGTATCCAACATTACAGTGGTATGTAAAACTACAATCCAAAATAATTGTGGTTTTCCCCTGCACAGAAGCTTCCTTTCTGAGGAAAAAGACAGTGTTTCTTCACCTGCATCATTGACGTTAGGCCCACAAGGACTTTATATTATAGAGGATCATGCAGTTTTACAGCAAGACACAGGATCAGTTGGGCAATAAATAGGATAAATGTCACGTTACACTGCAGGAACAAAAGAAAATAAAGTGCTGAAATATTTATAATACATATATCAACCTTTGTACAGTTAAAACATTGAAATCTGCTTAATTCTAGATTAGAGCCTTAGTAACAGAACTCAGGGAGAAGCCTCTTCACAGGAGAAACATACAATATTTGTGTCCCTCACCAGTGTAAATTTTATCAACCATGATAATCGCAGAATCTAATATTCAAATCCCAGTCCAACATACTGGCAGAGGACTCAACCCTACATTGAGTCTTTGGGTTATTACAGCTTGGGTCTGCCCATTTGCCCTTAAATTCAGATTGCACTGGCATCCTCCATATCCCTAATATGGGACATATGCAGATCATCAGGCAGACTATATGCATTAGCTGACTAATTAACATCTCTAGAAAAGGCCCAGAGACCTTAGTTGGATTAATGTCTACCTGTTGGGAAACAATATACATGGCCGGGCATTGGCAAACTTTCCTTCAGAGTAGTAAAACATTACAGCTGTTTCTTACAAGGTTTTATCTGGGTCTGTGTAGCCTTGTTTCAGGAAGGAAGAGCATCACCCAAAGTACACAAGGCAAGCTGCATGAGCTGGTTTCAGGGCCAGAGGCTGGCTCCTGGCTCATTTTATTTACTAGTAAAGACATAACCAAGCAATTCAAGATACAAAGAGACTGAGCAGTCACTTGTATGTAGAGAACAGGAGAGTTTGACATGTAGACAATGCTTAAGACCCTTACAACAGCAAGGAGCCAGTCAACAAAGTAATTTCAACTGGTAATCTGTGGCCCATGCTAAATAAAAAAGTGAAAAAATGTCTGAGGTCTGTGCCTGTCAGTGTTAGGGTACCTAGCCTGTGCACCCTGAGTCTTTATAAGGCCATATCTTCTCATAGTTTTCTGCTTAGGGTAACCCTGTGAGAAGATTTTTTTACAAAACCCTTCCAGTTTCCTGTTTTCCCTACGTTAGTAGGGAAAACCAAGAGTCTGTCAAGAATCCCAGACGCCCTCACTAAAGGTAGTGCATCCCATGGCAGATCTGCTTGAAGCGGCGATTTTTCCACAGACTACTATACCTCTCCATTTTAGGATTTGAAACTGTTGACAGATGCTGGGCCAGATCGCTCTCCCTCAGGTGCACTGAGGCAACTGCCAGGGTCAGACAATTCTGTGCTAGAAACTGGACAAGGAGCATGACCTAATTCTTGCACGTGTACATTTCTTGAGCCAGAAGTACCTCCAGTGGTATTACTAGCTGTGTCCCATATGGCCTATTTCTGTTCTCATTTTGATACAAAGACACTGCTCATTACCAATACCCCACCACCATTCCAGTTGTTCTACTGGTTTTATGACTTCTATCAAACGCATCTCAGTCAAGTAAACCACTAATAAAATGGAATAACTTGCATAGTACTAATGAGATTCTAATATCTAAGCCGTTTGTTTTTAGTGATTTTCCATAACTAAAGAAAATAAACGTCTTTCCTCCTTTGATGGTACACTGAATTTTTCTGCTTATAAATCCTTGACATAGAGTGTACATGGACACTGGAAGTATTCCACGGGCTCTTCCATGGCAATGAACTTGCACTGATAAAAGCCTTTTGAGTAGTCAGGGAACGGGAAGTATACTGAAGATCTGAACATACTGTACAAAAGTGAAAAAGAATAGGATGACAAACCATAGAAAGGTAAGATATTAAAGTAAGAAGGAAGGAAAAACAGGTGAAGAAAATGAGAATGCCATGCAGTAGTTATACTGAGGAATCTGCAAGCCTTAAGTACTTGTCACTCACTTAGGAGAGGAGAGGAGAAATAAGTCAAAAATATATTATGTATCTACAGGCAGGGTATTTTTATATTTAAAACCATCTGTCTTACAAAAGTTCAGGTCGCATCATTCAGTTAGATAATTATAAGCCCTTCCAAAGACCCAGTTTTAGTAGAAAATGCTAACTTGATATGAGTTCCTGGCCTGAAATAGCTGTAGGCTTTGCTAAGGCATGACAGAGGGAAAATGAATGTGGTCAAAAATCCTTCCAGCTTCAGAAATTCCTGCTCCCTAAGGGAAGGTAGGGTTGCATTTGTAAGGCTGCTCCAAGTCACAGGAACACCAATGGCCCCGGGATCAGTGATTCAGAGTGTCACTGGTAAGACAGAGTGAACAACATCGCATAGTGGATTTGGATACTGGGGCTTACTTAACAACCAGTGAGACAAGAATTTTACCCTACTTCATTATGAGGCACCCACTCTTTCACTGTCCCCAGTGCTATAGTTACTAGATCTTGCCATCCCTTTCCAGCTGGGAGGTAACTGCTGGCTCAGGACAGCGGGGCAGAAAGTCAGGTCAGATCCTGCTGTCGTTGCTCACCATGACCCATCTTGGCTGTTACAGGCCAAGATCCCTAGGCGTCCCCTGGCATTCATCTCCACTCAGGTTTTTGGTGAGATCTTTGGTCTCCAGGTCACTTCCAGGATCTTTCTTCTAACGAAGATCTTCACCTTCATCTTTCCAGGCTCCTTTTTTTTTTTCAGAGACTGTTTCTTGTTTTCAGAAACCCTTCCAATTGACATCGCTCTTTTTTCTAGCACCCCAGTCTCCCAGTTTTCCTGATCTAAATTATCTACATGCAGAAGCACAACATGTGATCAGCCTCCTAGTTGCTGTTTCGGGCTCATGCCTCTCTTACTTGGAGGACTGAAGACGTGACACTTTAGTCCAGGTGTTATCAAAGTTTATAAGCAACTCTTACTGGCAGCAGCTAGCAAGTAGCAGGTGTCTGCTTGAGGGTTCAGAAGTGCAGCTTGGGACACTCACCCACAGATACACATGCATCCAGTTACCGGTTGCTTCGTGGCATTCACAACTCAATCAATTTTTCACCTATGACAGTTACCCTACCTCATATCAGACATCATCTAGAAACAGAAAAAAAAAAAAAATGTAGATGCTGGAAGGCTACACTCAGGTGAGGAATCCTGGGGCTTCCACGCTGTCTGGTCAAACTGGGTGATATATCAAAGTGAGACCCGGATGCTCTGCCCTTCCCCCAGGAGTCTCCTCTAGAGGACACAATGATTTTGACTCATCACTGATCAGGATGATGAAAGGATCAAGGACTGAGGCAACAAAATGCCCTGCACCATACACCCGAAGATAACCTCCTGTGCTGCCTATACCTTCAAACGCACAACGTAATTGGAAAAAAAAAAAAAAAAACAAAGCAACCGTTTAGATGAAAGTCACAGATCCAGAGCAGGCAGGGACAAAGGTAACTGAGAAACAGACACTTCAGAATCACACTGGAAAGACAGCACCTGCCTTAAAATAATTGCATTTAACAACAGTGAAAGGCTCAAAGTCTTAAGTAAAATACCCTAGAGCTTTCCAGAGGTTGCATTAAGAGGGCTAGGCAAATCTGCTAAAGTCAAACACTGGCCATGACAAAACTAATGACAAACACCAAAGTATCTCAAAGAACTCAAGTTTCACTGGACATGGAGAAAGACTGTGTATTTTGTAGCTGCAGTAGACATCTGAGAGGACGCAAATGCCAGTTCCTGCTCCAAAGACTCATTTCAATAGTATTAGAAAAACATTTCTCAGCTGAGTCAGGGACGACAGTGATCCTTTCTCATATGGTAGTGAGCTTGCTTTACATGAAGGTATGAAGTGAGAAATCAGAGAAGCTTCCCTCCTCCTTACTGAGCCAAGTTTACCAAGTGGTACTGGGCACTTTCCTGGGAGGTGGAAGATTTGGCTAATTAGGGAAAGGAACCAACATTTGCTACTTGCTGCCTGAGCACTTTACCTGGCAAGCCTCACTGCAAAGTGTTCTCCTCCTATCTCCTACAACCTCCCACTCCCACCAGCTGCCTTTTTCTTCCTGAACCTCTTGGCATGGCCCCTAACCTTCCCTACACACTCTCATTTTGTGTGTCCTATACCAGATTGCTTCAGTTTCCTTCTCCTTCTCTTCACTCTGACCAGTTTTAGAGTGTAAGTTAGTACTATGAGCAGAGCTTGACAGCTTAGGCTCATTTTTGCACAATACCCTCCCCATATCTAATTCTGGTATCCTCCAACTATCAGAGGTTGAGGCTTTGGCCTCAGAGGCATCAAGAAACTAGTTTTTGTCTCAAGCTTCTCCAACTCTGCTTTGAACAGCAGCAGTGGGCACTAACGCATTATGCTTAGCATCTTCAGTCTATGCTAGCAGTGGTCCAGGGGGTTAAGGAAAGGAAGCTCATCTTTGTATCCAAATGGGGCTTAAGTGAAAGCTATTCGATCTTATCAAGAATGAAAGAGCCTGTATATTCACAGAACTCTGATTCCAGGTGCCTGAGAAATATTACAGTCAAAGAGAGCAGCCCTCATACTGCTTTTCCAGGGTTAGGGAGCAGATGAACAGCAGTTTCCACATCACAACTTGGTTTACTGGCTTCTGACTTCTGCTTGAGACACATTTAGATTTTGACATCCTCCTTTTGGGTCCGGCCTCTTTCTGTTTCAGTCAGATTCCTCGAATGTGCTTGGTACTATCATTAAAAAGGCTCAGCCACAAAGCCAATGATTGATGTGATCAAACAAGGCATCCATATGACTTGCCAGATATAATACTGCTATACACTCCTCACTTTAACACAGATGCCAGAACAAGTCTGGCTTTCTCATTTGCAATAACATGGGAGAGACATGCAGCAGACAGTCAGTTTACAGAGGCTAAGGCAGTAATAGGAGGTTGCTACATATTACGACACAGCGACACGTAGCACCATCGGGGATGAAAAAAGGACTATTCAAGATTCAAAGGGGTTATGAAAAGAAAAGGGGTTCCTGTTTGGGAATAAAGGCTAAAAAGAAATTCATACACAGTCTCATATATCTTTTTCTTTTAAAAGATTCTGAAATGGTAGAATAACGTTGCAATATCCACTGCCACCCTTCCCAGAAGCAATAGGCTCAGAGAGAAAACAATTCATGCTCAGTTCTTTCCAAAGCAAAGCGATAGGCTACCAAGAACCTGTCAGATCTTCTCACGGAGGCCAGTCACTTTAACATCGTCATAACTGTAAAACAGGTGGACAGGTCAGTCAGCGCAGTCAATCTCCTCAGAGAACAATGAGCATTAATTGGCTACCCATACTTTATTGTGCAGCTCAAGGTCTGCCCAAATGTGTCCTGCCTCAAAATGCTCTGTCAAGGAGTCAAAAAATACACCAGACTATTTCTGAATGTGAACTGACATCATGAAATGTTCCATCAAGGTTAATGACATGATCTTCTAAGGTGCCAAGGCAAATCAAACACAAGAATTAAATTTCCTTTTACCTTCAGGGTTGAGGACTAGAATTTTTGTTGCTTGAAATGACAGAGAGCAACACAGCCCCCAGATTCCATATAATCATCCACTTTTGAGTCAGATATGTAAAGCAATAAAAAACAATGCCACATACAAAGCCTCAGTGCATAACTCCTGTACATAGCTCAGGCACCTTATGCTGCTTTATCATAAATTGCACTATTCTGGACTAAAAAAAAACCAATGTCTTGGGAGTGCAACAGAAATAATAAGCTAGTTATTACACTGAAATTTTGTATTATTGTTTATATTTTAAAGGAAAAGGAGGCAATCAGAAAGCTCTGTCAAAGGCTTTTTGAATGGCAAACCGCCCTAAATAAGAAACAGAAAGTGTAATGCATATAGTTATTATTACTCCCTCTACCCATATATGTATTCATAGTCTTTTTACAGCTTTTTGGTATCACAACCTCTGTGTTCTACTTCAGCATATATTGTGCAAAGCAGCTATAGAGTTGATTTGCTCTGGAGCTGCAGCAAGTGTGAGGATTACCCATAGTTCTGCATTATACTTCTTATATTTCCAGCATCTGCTGAAGACCGACACCAAAAGAAAGACCAGGAGTAACATAAACCATAAACAAGCCAAGCTCTCAGCAGGAAGCAGATCCTTGTAATGGGACAACACAAAGGGCGAGGTAGTTTTCCACCACAGATAATGCTACGTGTCAATATATTGAATATTGAGCCTCTGTTGAGTATTAGTATTTTTCTTACCGCAACAGTGTCAAAGCCAACATCAAGAGCCCAGGCCTCTGTGTTGCCACATTCACTTCAAAGATCCCGATTGTGAAGTTAAAGCTCTCAAGATCTCAATTCGCCATAACAGACCAAATGATGGAAATTATAATTTGATCATATCCAATCATATCTGATCATAATAGCCACCTGACTTTGCTCAATCTTGTAAGATATGGAACACAACATCTGCATCAGATCTCACATTGGTGCTGCAACTGCATACTATACAGGTAGATAATGATAGACAGACTAATACTGAGTAACATCTTCCGGAGGCATAATCTTGATTACTTCTGTGCCAAGAAGTCACAACAGATGACAGTTTTAACACTGACCTTTAATACAAGTTATCTCACAGCAGGAGAAATAGAATTGTTCAGCCTCTGACAACTACACAACCAGTAACAACTATACAATATTTGTGTGATCACTAGGCTTAAACTGTGTAACACAAATCTAAGCAAACGATTTTCCTTTCCTTATAAGTGATTCCAAAGGACAACTGCTCTGCCTAAACATCAGGTGGAATGACGGATACAAAAAAAACTTTTCCATTACTGTCACAGTATCTGTGAAGAGGAGATATGGGCTGATAATCACCATTTTATGGCTTTTGAACTCCCTAAAGCAGGGAGTTTACAGAGGAGGTATAAAAGGATGGCACAGAGGAAAGAGAAGAAAATGAATTTTAAAAAATGTCAGTAGTGTTATAGTACCATCATCTTGTCTTCTGTCATGTATATGTTGAAGTTCTCTTGTTTCTTCTGAAGAGACTGGGAGGTTAGTGCACTGAGTTTGCTGAAAACAGTATTAAAATTCCCACACAGAAGACAGAGGTAATGCCGAGCCAGATTAGAGAGATATGCATGTTCGCATCATGGTTAGTGAGAACCAACTCCACAAATCATGGTAGTTCATTCAGCCAATAATGGCTGTTATCTGGGAAAGTTTAAGTATTTGTATACTTCACTTTTCCTGGACAAATCTGTATGACACAGGCAGAAGCATAGCTAAATGCAGTAGTTTGCTCAGGTCCTGATAACGCTAAAGTATGGTAATAAGATTGTAGTTGGTAATAAGGTTGTAGTTGTGTAAGCTACAGTGAAATCTGTGCTGCTGCATCCCCTTGTTAGATTTAGGTGAATGATAGTTTGGCAATATCAATACCTGGTGTGATCATATCTTCCATCTGCAACAAAAAATAACCAAAGCTGGATGCATTTTTATTAAAAGTAAGCAGGTAATAGGTATTCAGTCTCTTCAACTTGCGTATATGTTTTAAAGCACTGCTTAAGCATCACGATTGAAGTATCAAAAGTTGCTGATACAATCAATGGAGTAGTTGCCTTTAAAAGTCCCTGAAAGAGGCCAGGCTCAGCCCCTTGTTACAGAAGCAAATTGAATACCTTAGTCTAGCCATCTATCGCCTTTTTAACATGCATTTGTAAGAGTTCTTTTACAAACAATTAAAATATATAAATTGAAATCAAAGTATTTGTATTATTAGCACATAAGGACAAGGTTTCATTTTCCTTCCATGTTATTCATGATTAATTCAACAACATCCATAACATCCGCATCCTGCGATCCTGAATTAGATACTCAAAGTCAGAATGCAAGGGTTACAACGCAAGGAAAAATATTTATTGCTGTACACTGATAATTGTATAGCAGTCCTGCACTGTCTGTGACTTCTTTTCAGCAGACTATAAAAAAAAAGTAACATAAAAAATTACAATTATGTCTAACCATCTATAGCAAAGACATAAAGACAAGAAGCCAACAGCAGGAAAAATGCATTTATAACAACTCTTTCGTATTTCTCAGTGTTTCTTTTTTTCTTTTTCTGCTTTTCTTTGAGAGAGAACAGTGGAATAATTAACATTGTCTAAGTTAACTTCTTTTTGCTATTTTATATTTTTATCTTCATCCAAGAATCTATACTCTCATGTTCTCTGAAAAAGTACATTTACATAAAACTGCAGCTCCAAATGCCTACTGTTTTAGTATAAAATTGTGAGACACCATAGGCAGTAAATTCAAAATTTAATTGCTTCTGGTTATTTTTTGAAATGTGTTTGATGAAAATAGTTTGCGTATAGTGTGTATATAGTTGTTCAGACAGGTATGTAGAATGAAAGAAGCTTAAAAAAAGTGATTCAGGCATTACTCTGCCATCTTACCTAGCACTGGATTTTGCCTCAGTACAGTTAACTACAATCTGCTGTTGTTTCAGCTTCAGTAACACCTCTTCTGGTGTTGGCAAGAAAAGACATTAGTTAAATTAGTGGGATTCATAGAATCATATAATGGTTACTGTTGGAAGGGACCTTAAAGATCATTGAGTTCCAACCCCACTGCATGGGCAGGGACACCTCCCACTAGACCAGGTTGCTCAAAGCCCTATCCAGCCTCGCCTTGAACACCTCTAGGGATTGGCTATCCACAGCTTCTCTGGGCAACCTGTTCCAGTGCCTCACCACCCTCAGAGCAAAGAATTTCTTTCTAATATCTAATCTGAATCTACCCACTTTCAGTTTTAAACTGTTACCCCACATCCTATCACTGCACTCCCTGATAAAGAGTCCCTCTCCATCTTTCCTGTAGGCCTCCATTAGGTAATGGAAAGCCACAATAAGGTCTCTCTGGAGCCTTCTCTTCTCCAGGCCAAACAAGCCCAACTCTCTCAGCCTGTCCTCATAGGAGAGGTGCTCCAGCCCTTGGATCATCTTTGTGGCCCTCCTCTGGACCTGCTCCAACAGGTCCATGTCTTTCTTGTGCAGAGGGCTCCAGAGCTGGATGCAGTACTCCTGGTGAGGTTTCACGAGAGTGGAGTAGAGGGGCAGAATCACCTCCCTCGACCTGCTGGCCACACTTCTTTTGATGCAGCCCAGCAACATCAGTCCTACCAAAGCACATAGCCGCTTTGCCTGTCCATCCCAAGGGTTACCCTGGTTCAGGCAACTGGAGGGCTGAGATATTGGCAAAAAAATTCCAACAAAGATAAGAGCTAAAACTGATGACTACTTACAGCTGAAAAAGGTCAGGAAACAAAGGGCAATACTTTCAGTGACAGCCTAGGTAATTTTGGAGCCTACATCTAATTGTCATAGAGCATTTAAGAAGACGGGGCCAGACAGCTACACACTAAGGTGCCTGAGGCAGCAGGTAGCCTGTATGTGAATTTCAGCTGGATCCAGGGACTGAAATCCCATTAATTTCAGCTAGCTCAGACCTGTCATTGGACTGGTCATCATTCCCAGTAACCAGTTACTGCACAATGGCTGAACCCCAGGAAAGTCACAGCTCTGCCGTAGGTTATTGGTAAAAAACATTTTACTAGATTTTTTTGTACTGTTGTAATGAAAGACATGAATTCCCCAGTTGCTCTCTTTCTATTACTGCCTGAATCCCTATGCTGATAATTTATTAGGTTTCTCTGTTTGAAAAACTGCAGGTGGTAATAGAATCTGCAGAAATTTAAGACGTGTTCACAGTTTGATGTGGTGGAGTTCATAAAATATAATTACCATGTGGCCATGTGAACACTGTATTATGAAGGTGTGGATCCTAGCCTGATTTTATGAACTCCCTGTGTACATCTTTGTTAAGCTACAGCTTATACATTAATCGTGAGAATAGCCTGACATAACTAGTATTATTTTTACTTCCATTTCCATACGAAATCTAAAGCGGTGGTGGCATTACCAACTAATGGAGATTCTTGAATGTTGAAAATATTCTGTTTGAATGAAAACAACATCAAAGATGATCAGATCAGGAAAGTTAAGCCAGGCAGAAAAAAAATAGAGAAACTCATTACCAGACGAGAAACATCAGTCCAGCTACCAAGATTGCCCAGTAAATCAAACTGGAAGAAGTTGAATTTTTTTAAGAGAGACTCTCCTTTATCTCTAAGTGAGAGAAAGGAAGGGATTTAAATATACAGAGTAGAAAACTGCATCCTGCTTCTATATTTTCCTTGTATTAAGTGAGAGCTTGGAGTTTCTGTAAAGTGGGTGCTGAGTGTCTTTGGTGTTTCAGGAAGCCGCAAGAAAGCCCAACCCCCTGCACGGTGCTGATCCTGGCCAGGCCAATGGTGTGTTCATGGGACTCCAGTTCACACTGCTCATCACACAGCCAAAATTACAGCCTCATTTTGAAACATTGGGAGACCACAGACCCTTTTTTTCATCAATGAGAAGACAAGAAAGAGGCCAGAATGAGAGCACACCCAAACTAAAGGAAGCTCAAGGGAAAATGTGGTTTCACTTGCAGTGCGCCATATGGCAGGAAAACATCCCTTCAGAACACCCTTTCTGGTAGCTAAATTAACTAGGGCTGTGATGTGATGCGATGCAATCTGACATTTACCTCCTTTTGTTATTTATGACTATCAGTTCAGAACACAATGCCCCAAAAGCGGCCTCAGAATATCTGCTGGTTATTTATTTATTTATTTTTATATAGCTCATCATGGAGAGATTGCCGCTAACCACATGCAAGACGCATGAGTAATTGTCACTTCTGTATGTTTTTGAAATGAAATACATTTTATTATTCAGCATATCTGTCATCCTCATCTCCTCTCTTAGCTCTAGAAGTTCCAGCTGTGACTATTGTAAATCATATGTATAAACTCTGATATTCCTAGCATCTCAGAGTATATATTTTCCATAAGTCTCAGCGCAACCTGCATCATTTGTGGTATGAAACATGCAGTAGAGAAACAATTTGTCTTTTTACTGGATCAAGCCCTTAAAAACAAAAATGGAGATACGTGAGAAAGGACCCATAAAAAATCCAGCAAAAAGCAAGGACTAATTGATGAATAAATTCATCGCAATAAATTGTGCCTGCAAAGACCAAGTCAAATTCTCAAAGGCAGTAGTAAATTTTAATATTCCATTTAGTTAATGTTTTCTCCCAATTCTCCTATGCGTTTAAGGCAGACACTTGATAGTGTCAGCATAATATTAGGAAAAAGAAAAACACACAACTGTACAGACCATTAAGATATGGCAGCCAGCACCAGTATCTCAGCTCTGCCTATTTACCTTTTTGTTCTAATCTACTGTTTGTAAAGGTGCATCCCTAGTTCTGTTGTGGATTGAATGCACAATTCTCATTTGGGCAGGCAGATGGCAAGCACAATGTTATACACGATGCAAGTGAAAACCAACACATTGGAAAGGCTCAAGCTCCAGTAAATGAATTACCAAATCTATATAAACTGAGCGTTGACATCTGTACTCTGGACATCTCCTCTTCCTGACCCCGCCTTGGCATGTCAAGTTCACGAATGTCAAGTTCACCAATAAATTATGTCAAAGAAAAAAAGGCCATATTAGATGATCTAATAATCATTTTGAGCCTGTTCTGTAACTTCTATTAGGAACACAAAAAAAATGGGTACACTACCAAATGAATTCACTGTTAGGATCTATAATTTCTTCATTATCTAACAGGATTTGGCTGAAGAACTGAAGTTTATATTTAAAGCAGTGGTTTCATTCAGTTATTGCAAAGACACTTTCCTGGAGACCCTGAAGGGCACCCTTTGATACCAGCTGGACCGGTCACTTTGAAAGCAAAGGATGACAATCCTGAAAAAATATTTTACCCCTTAAATCCACACCTCTGGGCTAAACCATCGAACTAGAGGCCATATCCATAACCAGGAAGAGGGGGAAGGAGCATTTGCAAGGTACTCACCAGTGACTATTGAGCTGCTGGAGAGCAGAAGAGCAGGGAGGGGCCATCCAGCTGCAGCAGTGCCTGCTAGCAAAATCCACTTGCTATTTTTCAGGAGATCAAGAAAGAAAGGCAGAGGTGGGCAAAATTATCTGAGAAAAACTGCCTTTGGAGAGAAAGCAGCTTCAGAAATCCTGTTTTCTCAGAGTAGACTATAGAGCAAGGTAGTTTAGCCACAAACTGTCGGACAGTTTTGAGGTTAGCAGAGGATAAGGAATTCTCCTGGTGGGGAAAAAAGGGTGGTTTGAGGGCTTGCAGAATTTTAAAAGTAAAACCACACGTGTAAAACAAACTCATTCCTCAGTAGTTCCAGACTGATGAAGAAAGAAACTCCTGTTGTACTGGAGACTGATGTACTGGAGAATTATTACAGTAATTTGAAAATATATTCTCTAGTCTCATTCTTCAGTCAATATGGACAAGCATCTTCAAGCTTTATTTTTGCTCCATATTTGTATAAAGACAAAGACTGCAAAATCTTGATTAAGTATACAGAAGAATGAAGTACAGTTCAAGATGAGAGCAATGAGTGGACTCCCCTTACATTGACCTCCCTGCAACGGCTCTTTTTGTGTTCACCTTAAGATGCCAAATTAATAGGAAAGCTAAAATGGATTTTTGAAGTTTTATATTTTATAACACAAAGTTTGTTTGCAAAATATCAAATCTTCATTCCTCTACTGAACTGTTTCTTTCAGAAAAAATAGGAAAAATTATTGCTCATACTACAGTATTTGACACATTTTAGGAAGCAAAGAAATACTGGGCAAAGTGGTCATATGTCAGTTGGAGCCTTTTCTTTAAGATGTCTTTAAGGTGCCTCGGTGACTGGGCCCAAGAGCACCGCTCTTTATTGTTGGGTACCCTGTTTCCGTTGAAAGGGTTAAAGACTTAGTATTTTTAATCTACAAACAAATCAAAGGTCTACATTTCACCCGCTATCAATTCTAGTAGCTGAGAATGGAGAAGAAGAGAAAGACATCAAGAACCTTGATAAATCATCTCCTACCCTTGAGAGAAAAGAGCCTCTCTGTTAAGAGCAGGATATCTCTTAGTGTATAAGTCAGAATTTTCCATACATAAATCAATTAACCTAATTAATCTATGAATCAAATACGTAAAACAAAGAGATTCCTATTGACCATTTGCGAACAGGACTGTAACTGTTACCAACAGTGCTACTTAATACACATGTAGATTCCGGCCTCTGTATACCCTCAGGACACTGTAGATCAGAGATCCACAGAGATCCATCTGCTTGAAGATTTTGTTATATAAAGGCCCCAGTGATAGCCTTCACTAAACCCCAGCAGGGAAACTGAGGTACTGGTGAGGAACTTCACCATATAATAGATATCATATCTTCACCCGATAATGCAGCTTCAACATTTGCCTCAGTTGTGAGATAAGATGCCAAACACTTGCTGAGGGATAGCAATTTTACAACAAATACATCTTTGTTTTTCCATTTCACCTTCTATATATTATGGCAGACAGCAAAAGAAAATCTGTCCCAGCAGAAAAATTAAAATGACTGTTTTGCAAGCCTCTCTTAAAGGTCAGTGGGAGCCAAAGACTGTAGTGCAGCAAGGCTCAAACCTCACTGTAAGAATTTTAGACATCAGAAATCATTGCATATGGCTGGAAAGCCCTTGGCTGTAACGATTACGTATTTTCTACTTATCCTTACCAAGATGAAGTTTGCAAAGGATCCAAAATCTGGAGAGAAGTGAAAGATAAAATGAACCTTTTTCCAGTTCTATGGACTTTCTGATTCATCATTTTTCTTCATCACAACAAAATTTGAAGACTTGCACCAACAGAAAAAGACAGGGACTGGGGATAGATACACTATGTGTTTATTGGGTGTCCTCAAATGGAGAAGCAACCTATACAGGAGGAATATAGAAAGAGATAGGCTATTTAGATGAAAGTCCTAGGTGAGGAAATCCATCTTGGATAGTCAAGGGGAGATCCAGCTATGAATGCCACAGGCCATGACCCGTAGAAGGATATGATGGTGTTTAATGCAGCAAGAAGGGATCTTCATGCCTTAGCTAGCCACGTCCAAGAACTATAAAGCAAAGACTACCCTGGCAATAGCAAACAGACAGGCATGCCTATGCGACATCATTTTGATATCAGAAGCATTGCAGTCATGTTAATGTTTAAGTCCTCCCAGATAACTTGCTTGCAGCAAAATTAAATATCGCAAGAACCCACATTGTCACCTCAGCCACACAGCTCAAAGGGAGTCTTTGAACATTGCACTGCAACTTGCCAGATTCTTGTGGTACACCTACGCTGCTAAATCACACAATTTTTCCCACTGCTTATTTGATATTTCCTCACGCAGCTAAAGCCTGCATTTACTACCCTCTCGAAAAAAACCCTAGTTACTTCTCTGTGGACACTCCATAAAGTACAGACCTTATGGCAAAAGGCAGCACACGTGGTGTGCTGCAGCTGTGTCCCAAGTTTTGCAGGGTTAAGCACTTGGTCCTTCCCCAGGGACCACAACAGCCTGCGTACGATGCACGGAAACACGGCTCTGAAGGCCAGCAATGCCGTTCCCCATGCAGGGCTCAAAGGAGAACCAAGACCACCCACAACGTTGTTTCCAGACAGCCAGTCTGCTCTGGAGGAGCTAATTGTAAAGAAAATGGTTATGAACTGTATCAAGATCCTTGGTTTGCTTTTATTTAGCAGAAGATGTAGCCTTAGTGTCTAAAAAATGTCTAAAAGTTCTTGGAGCCAGTATTTTGAGGATGCAGACCCTCCCTGAAGAAGGAAGAACAGGGAAGTAGGGTAGGGTTCTGCCCTATAACAAAGGGGGCGCCTTGGCAAGAAGATTAAAATCAGCTCTGCGCCACAAAAAAAATGCATCTAAACTCTTTTAATTCTGTTGCCAAATTATGTAGGAGGATTGAGAAACTTGTAGGCAAACAGATTTGTCTGGGGAGAAGACGGTATTTTCTTGAAAAGGTTTTTCTTTGCTTGGTTCTCATTTTGCTGATTTGATGGACTTGGTAACCAAGCTGGACAGGCCTGGATAGGTTATTTAGAGGTCCTGCTGGGACAGCTCCTTGAGGCCCTAAATGTGCTACAATAGTCTTGATGAGCCTGAGTAAGAGTGGCTGTAAAACCCTTCAAAGGATGCAGTATCCCCAATGGGATCCTCAGAAGTTGGTGACTACTACCCTATAGGCTATGTATCTTCCATGGACATTCTACATGACATATCCTTTGTTTGTCTTCCCATCTTTCACATCAAAGGACTTACATTTGCAGCCTTCGGGCTATTAAAATAATTAAAATACATAGTCTTCAAGATGGAAAGGCTGCTGATCTGGCTTCTGTAAAGATGTCAAAAAAACCCCACCTTTCCTCTGAGTCAGAATAAAATCAAATTATACACAGAGTAGATTAGATTAGAGAGGGTCTGTTTCTTAAAGTACCTTATCTGTTCTCTTCTGATTGTAGTCAGTCAAAGCAGGCAGATTCACTGAACGCTGTTTATAACTGAGCCTCACGCTTACATAGGGATCAAATTCTGATCCGGTAAATGTTTAACTCATTCCAACAATGATATGTATAATCTTCATCTGACTCCAAAGCAGCGGATTTTAGCAAAAAAAAAGCAAGTAAACTGAGATGGGTGTATAAGTGCATTAATGGCTCCTGCTAAGTCTCAGTGATCCTCTTACAGGTACACAGGCTATAATGGATCCACAGATGACAAGAGGCAATGCATAGCAGTTCATGTGTAGCTCATCCTGTTGGCAAAACAGAAACTGTGCTTGTTGACAGAAGCGGGGAATTGAACCTTTTGCAAAAATGGCTTAGCTGTTCAAGAGCTGCCATGGAGGGCTAGTGGGCACAAGTGGGGTGAAAGCTCACGTCCAAAGGAGCTCAGTGTTTGAGGACTCCCCCAGAAAGAAACTCAAGAAGGCATCGAGTCCTGTTCCCAGACCAAAGGCAGTAGCAGCTACACCTCCACATTATGTGAGGACAGCTCAGTTTTCAGGCAGAGGCCGTCTATTTTATCTGATCACCTGAGGGAGTCAGAAGCTGCAGGTGAGCTTTCAACCTCACACATCAGGGTGAAGGGTGCACAAGAGTTCACTGCTTTTTCTGACTGTATCAGTTGACATTACAAAAGATAATGCCTCTCCCTGCAAACTGAGCATTCCTTATATCATTAAACAGTCACTGCTGTAGCAGCAGTTCTGTGCATGTCGTCGTCTTTCTTACTGTTCTCTTCTATTACATGGGTGGGTTACTGCTCCAAGATTTTTTATAGTCTAGTGGAAACACAGCATGGGAAGTTATGATAGTCTTAAATAAGACAGTCTTATGCCACTGGAAAGAATAAGAATTTTAAACAAAAATTAGTTCCTCCTTGCCCTTTTGATAGACAACATCACCTTCTCAAGAAGTGAAAGTGTAGATAAATAATATTGTATTATCTCCTACTTGAGAAGCAGCTTATGAGACAACTCAAAAATCCTGTAAATTGAAAATTTCACAACTAAATCACAGCTGCATCACTTTTCCATATAACCATCTACCACTTTTATTTCTGTCCACCCCTCCATTCCTGTGCTTCCCTGGGTTCATTTAGTTCTTTTAAACTTTCTGATTGACTAGAAAGGCATTTAAGTAATGCACAAAACAGAAATAATAAAGATGAAATAATTGGGATACAATTCTTTCAGTTCCTTTAACCATTGTTATCTTGCCTTAGCTTTATAAACCATATTTTTATCATTCTAATAGACTAAGCATGTTTGCTTTAGACAGCTATTGTAATTGAGCTTTTTTCATTAATTTCTGAAAAGTAAATAAATTTAATATTTTATATAAGCATTTCTTAATATACAAAGTATGTTTAGGACCTGTTTTTTAAAGAAGATCTTTCAGTCAAAATATATTCAAATGCATAACATTGAGAGGTAGCCCCTTTTTTTGTGCCCTATACATTTATACATAAAAACTCATTTACATATAAAAATGTCACTGTTTTTAAATGTACTATCTTTCTGATAGTAAACATCTAATTAGATAATAATTTCTATGCATATATCTAAGACCCTTCAGAACTCTAAAAAAGCCATTACTGCCGTGAAAAACTTTCAGGAACATGGGACACCAAACTTTTAACTCTCATACGCCTAATATGAACAACATTTGAAAATGCAGTGGGTGGTTGCATATTTTGTACTGAAAGGGACAGAGTACCATAAATTGCCAGAAGAAAGACAATTATTTGTAGCAGTGTATATTTATGAAAGGTCAGCCGCTTGATGCAGCTGAATGGTTTAGAATATTGGTGTCTCTGACAGAGACAAATTAGTGAATGGTTAACAGTGTTTAAGTATAATGCATCTTCTGCCTCTGAACGCTGCCACATGATTATCAGCTCCACATCTGCTGGATGCTCACATACCACTTGCCTAATTTATACATAAACGGTGCTCATGACTGCTGCTTCTGTTTGCATTTAGTTTTGGAACTTTTTCGCCTATAATAGGAAAAAAAAGAATTTTTATAATAGGAACTTTTGTACTGGGAATTTCTTCCTCTATAATAGGAAAAAAAAAAGAAAGAAAATACGTAGGAAAAGAGAAGAATTCATCATATGACAGACAGAAAGATGGGAGAAAGGGATAAATGTTAGAAATGCCTTTTTGTATTCTGAGAAGTCATAAGAAACTGATATTGGCTCGGAGATGAAAGATGTCACCTCAAGACTACCTTCTTCATCAGAAATAGCTCCCACCTTTCATGGGCCTTGTTTTAAGAACAGGGAAAATCATATAATCATAAGATAAATTTGAGTGGTGAGGATGAATAAATGTTTGAATATCACAGCTACCACCTTATTTACTTGAATTTATCTAGCATATATGTGTATATTCTAACAGCATAAATTGACCAGACCACTTATCCTTAGCCCCTCACATTAGTGTAAAATTTATTTGAATGCCAGAGCAAAATTTGTTCAAATTTCCAAAAATGGGAGAAGGGAAGGGAGACAGTTCAAAGCCATGCAATTATAATAGCAAGCATCTCAAACACTGAAAAAGCTATGCAATACGATTCATCAATCTGAATCCAAGAAATCACTCAAAAGGCAACCGCAGCCTTTTAGAAGTGACATTACAGTAACTTATAGAGACCTCTGCAGTGATGTGGGATAGTACCAGGCTCCTTTGAAAGCTGAAGAAATAAAATACAATTTCAACCATGATAGAAGTCCATTCCAACCCACCTCAAAACTCAAAATGCTCTCATAAAACAGCATTAGCATTTCTGCAGACAAACTAGGCAGGCAACTTAGATAAACATTTTCACTGGCACAAAAACATTTTCAGCAAATAACATGTTCCTCAAAACAGTTTGTTCATTAGAAGGCAGAAAAATTTGAGTATTATTTTCTTGAAGAAAATGCTGCACATGACTTTATTTGCAATCCTCTCTAAATCCTGCCTGCGGGATGGAAGCTCACAGTGCTAGAGAGTCACATCAGATGTCCAGTGTCATGCAGCGTACACTTAAATAAACCAAGCCTTGGGACAACTTAAAATTACAGAGCAGCAAATGCAATGACAGGAACACTGAATTATTCTGACTGTAAGGCAGGAATAAGTTAACCTATCATAGACAGTGACTGAAAGGATATTTGCTCCCTCCTGGCTTCCTTTGGAGCACCTTCGTTCATTTGATGACCAGATGCCAACTATGATCACCCCTATTAAAATGAGCAAAATTCAGTACCTACAGACTCACTCTCTCCAGAAACCCTGTTACACAGACTAGCAGCCTTCTCACTATATTACTTATTTTTAAAAAAGCTTTTCTTATAAAATATATCTTAAAAGCAACAGACAACAAGGCACACTCTCCTGTAAAAGCTGTGGTCAGATACTCTCATAAAAGCAGTGTTCTCTTGCAGCCTCCAAGTGAGCAATTATATTAATAAAGGAAAATCAAGTAGCCCGATATAACGATTCAGTAATTGCATTTTTCTGGCCAGATCATTCATTTGTACTGTGATTACATATTGAAGCTCCTAAACTGCAGAAATATTTCCCAGCTGCTTCTGTTTCCTGTCTGATGTGCTTCAAAAGATGCTCCAAGCTACGGTCCTCTGGGCTCTGGCAGGCAGATCACTTCAGGGTCTGCCACGGACACAGCTCCTGCTGTAGACACTGCACTGGCCCAAAGGGACAGAAAATGGGCAGCAAATTCTGTTGGGTGTGCAACCAAATAAACACAGTCTTGCCTACAGAGCTACATGCTGCTGCTGCCTTCTCCTCCTCTCACTGTCACCCAGAGGTGCATATGTCTTTTCCTTCTCCCCTCCCCTTTCCTGCTCTGGCACTATTTTAAATTCTGCATAGAACCAGGCTGATCTAAGCTCTGGTCACCCCAAGTCAGCAGATCTTTTGCACTGCTCTCCCTGGTCCTCCTGCATGATGCAGAGGCAGGAGAGCCAGAGGCAGCACGGGAGCAAGCGAAGAGCTACCTGCTCTAGGCTTCCTACACAGAGGAACACTGGCAATCAACAAAGACCTTCAGATAAAATACTGAGTTATATTGCAGTAGTAATAAAGGGCTAATTTAGATGAGCTCTCGTTTCCTTTTATCATACCACAGTTTTCTTTTGCAGCCATACATTGCTTTCTCTCTGGCTCTGCAAAGCGAGTGAGGCCCGCACCGGTGAAGACCTGTCTTGTACATCCTGAACTTTCTGAGGACCATGCAACCTGCAAAACCAGAGTTTTCTCTAGCTGCATCTAACACAATATAATCTCTGCTTTTTCTTTCCTATGAATAAGATTATGAAAATCCTTTGGAATGAGTTAAAATTACTTTGCCATTTTCTTTATATCCGTTTCGTATGGAAATAGGAGATAATCCAACGCCCAAACTATTTTAGGGAAGAGATTTTAAAAGGATAATACAAAAGAGTTCCCTTTATCCACATGTCAGGCATTAATACTTCAGGAAAATAAGACTAAATCAGACCCTATGCAAAGATCCAAAATCTGCCTTTACCAAATGCTGACTTTTCTTAGGCCTGTGTTTAACTTTGGCAGGCATGGATCCCATAGGGACTATTTCTCAATTATTATGTGTTTGTTATAGTATTCTGAATTTGTATTTGTATTTCCTTAAAATTGTTTTCTACTTCTTAAGTAATAAAGACCAAATACAATCTCCTACAGAAAACTGGCCTTCTTTAAAAAGCCGTAGTGCACCCCCATCTTGCCAGGCCCTGCCCGGCCTACTGCCTCGGCAACAAACTGCACAAAGCTAAACAAGCTTTACCACCTAACGGCTCATTTTGGAATGTCGCCCACTGAAGGTAAAGTGCTACCTGAACTCCTCACATGGGTGCTACTGAACTAAAAGAACAATTTCCTGACTTAGGTTAGATTTCATCTAACATAGCTTAGGTGTTTAAAATCAAGGCGTTCACATTTTTGGGTCAGGTATTTGATATTCATCTGATAAAACACAGGTGGCTCTTTTAGCATGAGAAATATCACCTTCCAGAGTTGTCTTTTCCTCTTTATTCACTGTTAACAGGGCCTAGGAGAAATAGCTCACATTCAGTAGCCTTCCAGACATCAAAAATTAAAGAAAACTGATTCCACCCATAGTCCTTATGTTCTCTTGAAGCTGTAGAGCAAACCCACACAGCAAAACATTCCTTCTTTGTTTCACCAAGATTTCAGCTTTTCTACAGTGGGATTTAGGGTGTTACAAGGCACAAGAGCAAACAAACATCTCAAGGGGCTCCCTTACTATTGCTATACACAACAGAAAAAAAATATTTTTGGAAATTTCAGGAACGCTCAACTTGCATTTCTTTTTTATCTGTTTTGCACGATGTGCATCTATGGATAAGCTACTTTGGGAAACCAATAAGCACTCATTTTTCTCAGGATTTTGGTAAAATAGGAAAAGCACAACTTCTGTGGAGTCTGGGTTTTAAGCTCCCTATAACCTCTTATGCAACACCTGATATATTTGATTTTTACAATCCACATAGGCTTGTTTGAAGTAATTTCTTAAAAGCATTCTGATATCATCACTAAGCTTTCAGATTTTGAAATCACACAAAGCAAACTAAGAAATATTTTATACCCCATGGCAGCAAAACAGTTATATACATGTTTACTCAAAAGTATTTATTTGCTGTTTTAATGTACATGTAAATCTAAAGCACCTCGCTGAATTGGGAACCAAGGACATGAAAAACTTAGGAACTGGCCCCAGCATACCTCTTCGCTATTGAACATAGGCATCGACAGGCTTTGAATAACTAATAAAACTAGAGCTGAAAATCTTTTTCTTAGAGCTAGACCAGAATAATGATTATTTACTATTTTAGAATAAATTCTTAAGAAGTTCTTAAGAAGTTCTTAACAAGTTCTTGTCTGAAGAAAGTGAGAGTGTTACTGTCAGTTACAGCAAGAACCATCAATGCAGGTGATACATTATAGGTAGGCATGCAAAAACCTCCCCAGCAACACTGATAATCTATCTCAGCAATGCCTCAGATAAAATACTTCTGAGAACAAGAGTTTAACACATTCACCAGATTAGTGTTATCCTTGGCCTGAACATGTGCCAGTAAAAGCAGTTTTATACATCTATAACCAAAGCATACCAATTATGGGCTGAGTTTAAAATTTCTGGAATGACTAACTGAGGGAAACGAGATAAAACAACTTTGCTGCAATGGAGTTCTTGAAAACATTAGATTTTCAGTGTGAATAAGATGAGTCTAAGGTTGTGATATCATCAAAACAGAGCTGCATTCAAGTCTAAATTCTCCTATTTATTTGCAGTAAATTGTACATTTCCTGACCCATCACATGAATATTTCAGTGGTGTTCTGCCTGTCCACATCCTATGCAAAACAGACAATTTTCTGTCCGGCTTGACGTGCCGAGCACTATGCCGCGAAACGCAAGACAAATATCACAGAGTACGCCTCCTTTGCACACATCTCTCTTTCCTCCTAGAAATTATACTAATGCAATATACCCGAAGGAGCTTATGAGAGGAGTCTGAGTGTTTACCGGGTTGGTCGGTACAGTAGCAGGAGCCCTGTCCACGTTGCCACATGTTCAGAAAGCCATAGGCAAATGTCCACTGCATAGATACAGATGAGCTCCAAAGTGCACATGTATAAAGTCTTCCCTTCTCGGGACGCCTGCCTATGCACTGAGCAGGCTGTGTGCATTTGGAGGCAGTAAATCTAATGCATTTTTTTTTTGTGTGTCAGACTTTCTGCCCATGCCCAGATCAACTCAATGGCACGTACATAGTTACTGCTACCCCAGATAGAAGAGACTCATTCTGCAAAGGAGTAGCATATGCTCTTGTGTTTATGGCACCTGTGTCTTTTCAGTTCTCTGATGTGCTAAAATGGACCTCGACACAATTTTATAATGTTTAAAGTTACAGCATAACTTATGCTGCTTATTACTGCTGAGGATCTCATCCTTTCTGTCCAGGAAGGGGAAGAAAGGACCACGGAGTTTTTTCTCTAGGAGCCCCACACAGTAAGTACCCTTTGCAATCTGTTTCTGCCAATAATATCTGCTGTGGAGCTGGTGAAGGTACAAGGCAAAATCTCTCCTTAAAGATTCAGCTCCAAAATATGCATTTTTTAATTTTAAATACATTCATCTGCACTAAATATCAGATAAAGTAAACGAATGGAAACATTGTGAATTTGCATAAGACATGCAGTGCAAGGGAGCTTGTGAATTAATCGGAAGAAGCAAGAAAGCATTTATTCCAGAAGAGAAAGGTTTTGTTAAGAACATAAAAAAGAATAAACAATTTGAAATGTGCCATATATTTGGTGTTGATGCCCCTCATCAAAGAGTGACACTCTGTTAAAATAAATAGTATCTACAGATCACCTATAGGAAAAACACATTCTCTAATGTTTGGACTTTTAGTAAGGATGTTAAAAGAAAGGAGATGTAAGCAATCTTGTACTCTTACTGAAGAAAAAGAAGGTGCTCTCAACTTTCAACTCAGCCACTCCTGGATTTAGGAGGAAATCAAAAACCACAACTTGAGTAAACCGACGAATATCAGTGATTATATCACTTGTATCTGTGGCATTCAAACCTTACCAGTATTAAGAGCCGAAGTACCTGTTTGAAAATTGGGTACATAAGTCATGGACACTTAAACTATACTTGACAGTGGAAGATAAGCCCCACTGACCGAAGAGATTTATTAGTGAAAGCTAATGTTCAGAAGGTAGGCAAAATGGCTGTATTTGTTTCACTGGATATGCACTCTTTTATGCCAGAAAGGTTGCAATGATACTGAACTTCAAGTTAGTAAAGTCAAAAATGATGTCTTTCAGTTTTTTTGATGACTGAATCATTTCCTATCCTTTTAAAACACCTCCTTTAGCAATTGGTGCGTGCCTTTCCTTAGCACTTGAGTGTGACTACCTTTGAATCATCAGATCCAATTAGTGGCACCAGGTTACCTAAAGAGCAATGCTGAATCAGATAAAGAGGATAAGAGGGAGCACAAAGTGGTTTAGCATGAAAAGGATTAGATGCATTCATTATAAAATAGCTCCTTCTTTATGGAGTAAGGTAGCATCCTACAAGTATTTGGAGACTACTAAAGCCATTTTTGGGAAAAGAGATATTTTAACATACAAAAAAAAAAAGTTTTAAATTTTAGG
Source organism: Vanellus vanellus (assembly GCF_965231255.1). NCBI lineage: Eukaryota > Metazoa > Chordata > Aves > Charadriiformes > Charadriidae > Vanellus > Vanellus vanellus. The sequence goes on along the minus strand of NC_138905.1, from coordinate 160,697,808 downwards.
ATTAAATCAGGAAGAAGCACATTTGTGCATATTTACAGAAAAAGTGCCCTGCATTCAGCCATGGAATAATCTGGCAAGAGAAGAAATACAAATCTCATTTTCTGGGGCTTTTAAAATAGAAGTCAGTATTATTTCAATAATACAGTAGTAATGCAGTAATTCCCTACTGAAATACAGGGAATGATCTTGTGTTTCCAGGAGACAAGTATGATAGATCCTCCTATCCTTGCAGTCACAGAAGCACTATTGGGTGCAATGGGACTGTCTTCTTCTACTAATGCTGTTTGAGCAAGATAGAAATCCATGTAAGTCATACTTTTCTCCTCTTTACACTCCTTCCAGTGATACTGATGCCCAAAATGACAGTGTTTACTGCTTCATTCTATACCAGACCCACTTGGGGATGTCTTAACGCAATGATTTTGTAAAGAACAAGAGAAAGGGATATTTATTTATAGCCTTGCTCTGGCTTGCACACCAACACAGCACAAGGCAGCGCACAATACTCTCATCCCAATAGGTAATGGCCAACCTTAACATTCATATCAGGAGCTAAACATGCCATTTTACAATCTTTTTATTAAATGATGAAATTATTATTGCACAGATGGTCTAGATACAGTCTCCCATAACTGTATGATATGAAAGGCGGTCGGACGAGTGATTAAGGCTGTTACTTGTCTTTTAATCTCCTGTCAGCCAACCCCAAATTGCAATACATGAACTAATAGCTCCTTCAAACTTCATATGTATGCCCCAGTTATCTCAGAGATAATAAATGGTGTGGTAGTTATTCAACAATCTGTGTGACAAAAACACCGAGCTTTTAACAGTTTCAATAGTTTAGATTAACGTGACAAGTTTTAGTATTTCTGAAAAGCTGCTTTGTTCAGGACTGTAATCTTAGTGTTATTTGCAGACCGTGGAAGCAGCAAGGGCTAGTAAAATGTTATTTATTCAGTTTCTTCTTTCCTTGTAAGTCCAAAGCGTTTTGGTATAAAGAACATGCAGTTCAATGTACTTTTTCCATAACTACAAAATGAAAACCATCAGACTTTGTGTTAGGTAATGTTGCAGAAAACAGTTTTACCTACTGTACTTTTTTATTTATATAGAAGTTGATAGCTGAAAAGGATTGTGCTGGTTCTCTCAGGGTGCTTTTGAGTGCATGACCAAATGCGTGTGCTGCTCCCCTACAAAACAGAAGCGAGAACTTGGCTGTTGGACTCATCGCACATGGTCGGGAGGAGCAGTTGTGCCTGAAGTCACCACTGAAGTCACCAATCCAGCAAGACTTTCCCTGTGCTTGGGATGCAGAACCAAGAAGAAACTAAGCTTGCAGGTGCACAGGACTGCTGGCACCCTCAGCTGCAACAACTTGCTTGCTGAACTTGGCCGTAGCGCTAAACTTTCAGCTTGCATTGTGGTTTCTAGTGATGTTTTCCTAAGTTACCTCTCCAGGAGTATTTGAGACCACACTGCCACAGAATTACTCTGTTGGTTGCTCTCAGTACTGCTTAACAGCCTTGTCTCATCACCAGATTTTGAACCTTTCAAAATATCCTCTGAGATGATGAAAATCATGTGGAAGAACAATTTGAGACATGCTCTCTGAATATAGAGGTAGGTGTTTTCCCAGAATCAGTTTATTTCCAAACTGCTTCCAGACCTGGCCTACATACCCAGTTTTGCCAGAGATAAGTGGACGCTTCCAGTATCATGTACGAGAAAAACAAAGGAGCACAAAAGGATTTGGAAACCGCATTACCGATGTGTTTTCCTACTGTTTTTAATGTCTCCTGTCAAGCCATCACAAAACTGTGATTATAAATCCCTAGTCCCTCACCTTTCTCCCTGCCACATACACATCACCATCTCACACACGTAGAGCTGTACAGCTCAGCCAGTCTCCACCGATTACTCTCCAAGGCTGATCTTTGAAAAGCTAGTAGATCCTGCTGTATTTAACTTTTGATTTCTCCGACATATATTTTTGACACAAAAGAAATATTTTTGTATAAAAGTGAAGTCATTGAGGTATAATGGAAAATACAAAGAGACCTTAAGAGGCTAAAACATCCTGCGAAGAAAGGAAGGTGAAATTCAATTTGGGAAATGCAGAGAAAAATAGAATGCCTGGTAGAAAATAACCTGACAGAAGTGTTCAACAATACAGTGCTGACACTTTGTACTTAACAAGTGCCTTTCATGGAAGGAGCTAATGTGTTTTTACCAGATGTTGGGAAGAATTCTTCCATCCTACACCTGAGGTAGCCAAAGTGTCAAAATGTCATGTGACTTTATTAAATAAAAGAGACTGAAGAAAAATGCAGGCAGTGGAAGAAATACAGGCTGTGGTGTTACATGCCTGGTCACAAGATGAAGGTCAAGGTCAGAGGAAGGCCAGAGACTCCTTTAGTTGTGGTGGGATTCATCCACCCATGTCTTTTAAAATTGTCCCTGATTGCAATCAAACAGCTATTTTTTCTTTGTTGTTTCTCTTTTCTGGCTTTGGGTCAGCTTGTGACGGACTCTGTTCCCATGCATGGGAATAAAAGCAGGCATCTGCCATTACCACTTTAATGCCAGTGTCTGCTCCCTGTGTTTACCTTCCCTGGGGTCCAGAGAAGAAAACCAGTGATGCAACCACACCTTCAGCCTCCCTGGAGATGACAAGAAACCTCTGGACTTAGACTATAAAAGGATTTACTTCTACTCTGAGATCGTGTTTGCTCAAAAAAAAAACCTCACCCAAGCCCACATATTTTTAAATATCTCCTTTTTTTTGTTTGGGGTTGGGGGTAGGGGGGGGAGGCGGGGGCTTGGGGGTTTTTCTCTGTATGGACTCACCCCTTTTCTCCTTCCTGGGCTTTTTCTGCCATGGCTTCTAAACAACGATCCATTTAAAGAGAATCTAGGCAGGTGTAAAAGTTATGTATTTAAAAGATCTTCAGTGAGACAGAGGGTAACTATACACTTGCTTAGTATTTTGCTGAGCCAATAATTAGTCTCAGGCTGAAAAGCAACCAATTTGCCCTGTGGGCTAAGTGTTTACTTAGGTTATCACAGTTCAAGTCAAAGCTCCATTTTAGGAAGCACTAATCCCTGGTGTATGGAGAAAAGAGGTCTTATTTGCTACTTCCCTCAGTTGTTAATAATTATTATAATTCCAAGCAAGTTCCCAATTAGTATGAGCTAAATGTTCAGTCCTTCCCTTCGTAGTTTCCTAAATGAGAGTCTATGAGCCTAAATAAACATAATATTTAGTTTCATTCAAATGTAGAAGAGATTCAGATCTTACTTTTTTAAAATATTCCTAGAGCTACTGTTCAAATAAATCATACCTGATATTTATCTGGCTGTTACATCCATCTAGAACAGCTAAGTATTTAAAAAAGAAAAAGATATCTGTTTGATGGGTTCTTGTTTTAATTTTTTTTTAATAAACTGTCACAGGCAGAATGTGGAGAGCTTTTAAACCGGTTATATAACTCACAGAAAGATCTATTCCCTCCTTAGTCATCAGTAACACTATTAAGCGAGCAGCTGCAATCCACACACCCTTTTTTGCTTTTATCATGAAAACAGAATGAAATTTATCAGTTATCAAATACAATGCCTTCTCTGTATGAATAAATTATCTTGTGGTTATAACTTACAAAATGTTCCCATCTCTATTCATACCAAATGCATCAAGTCATTTGGATGACAGAATGCTACAAAAATTATCTGAACTGTCAGGAAGCTGCATTGACTTATTGTATAAAAATTATTCCAATTTCTACCAACTCAAAACAGTAGCAAAGAGGGAAAAAAGAGAAGTCTTTCCAGAATACTGGTCATATATAGTACAGAGTGAATCATCATTGAAGAAATCATGTTTGTTCTTTCTAAGGAATCAATGATTTACATTTTAATCACACTTGACAGGAAAGTCATGATCCCTTCTTTCAAACAAATCTCCTCCCCAGAAAAGTACTGTATGAAATTTTGAAAGTATCAATAACTTTATAACACAAATGAATTTACAGCACAAATCTTCTTACATTTCCCACTCAGATAACATCATCCACCATGAGACGATGTAAAGCCTGAATCATTAAAGTCACACCTGATTTTTAAAATAGTTTTAATTGACTCTGACAAACTGCAGTCATGCTGAAAGGAGCTCCATAGATGAGGGAGACATACAGAGCTTACCAATAGAGCTGGAAACTAGAAGAGGTCTTTAATCTGTTTTTTATGATTCTGCAGCGGGAATCTGGTCAAAGCGTGTTTGATAAATATTTGCATAACTGTAAAGAATGTCTCAATCTATTAAAAAACCTAAACCCATTTTTTTTCTATCCATTTTACTCATTATAAAGCCAGTTCAAGGTCTAGGTTTTCATAGTAGAGCATAAGTCTTTTCAAAAAGATTTTTCATAAAATAAAATTTTAGCTCCTTAAATCAGTAAAAGAAGGTTAAAAAACCACTTTTTTTTTTTTTTTCTGGAGACAGCAACTTCTCCCTCAACTGCAAAAACTTCAAGCAGTTTTCACTTGAGCTGAGTCAACACAGATTGAGCTGAAGCATCTGGTCCTATGAAAGCTGCTGTGAGAGTTTGCAGAATTTTAAATCCTATTTCAGGAGCATCGTGGTGACACTGTAATTATCACACTGCACTACTAAATAGGCTTGAGCTCCATTTTAAACACACAGAGCTTGTGCTCCAGCATAGCCCAGAAACAGTAAGCTAGGCCTGTGGACATTCTCGTCCAGTAATGTCTCCTATAGGAGCATCCTCAGATCTCTTCAGAGAAAGACAAAAGAAATCCTGAAATAAGCAATTATTAAATGACACTTTTGGGGGCAAAAGTCTTCCTAATCCCCCAGTAATAATTAAAGTTTGGGCTATGCCTCAAAGTGTTGAGATACTGAATTTTCCAGCGTCCCAGAGGTGGATCCTCAGCACGTAGGCTGGTGTCACAGCACTGAAGGCAATGCGATGGCCATGGCTGAGGCACCAGCACAGTTGCTGGTGATTCTTTTTAATCCCTGCTGTATGTCTGAATGCTTTATACTCCATATAAACCCTCAGTCACCCTTTTAACCCTAACGCTTTTGTTTGCTGATATCCGCTTCTGTTGTAGATCTACAGGCATTTCTTGCAGTACAAATATTTATTCTGTTTTTCATCTAACTGTACTTTAGTTTGCTTACTCCTGCATCTCTGAGTAATCAGACCTTTTAATTTACTTTTTTACTTTTTTTCATCCCTTTTCATTCCTTACTATCCCTCTCCTTCCTAAACTGAGTGGTCACAATCTTGCAAAGCTTTTTCTCCTTTCAAGACTTCCCTCCTTCCATTATTCCAGTCTGTTTAAAAAATGTTCTTATCATTGATCTTCACCCATGTTTTTAACAGGGGAGGAAAAAAACCCCACCTCAGTAGAATAATATTAAACAACGCAGAGCACAGAATCACACAGATTGTCCCAGCAAAAAACGCCTTTACTGATCGACCTCACATGCAACAAGGTCCCACGTTCTTCCTCTTTCAGGCTCCGCTTAAGGAATTTGGCACTGAAAGGAGAGTGCTGCCACGGAGGAAGTGTGGGGCCTTTGTAGTCCTTTGTGTGGGACCAGGAAAAGCAAGTTCCAGCCTTGGTGCACTCGGTCTACACAAACCACAGTCTTTTGATTTTACTCATGAATGTTAAAATAGAAATACCAGCAAAATGTGTTAAAATTGGAACAAATGCACTCCAATGCCTTTGACCTTGTGATCCATGACACGCATCACCAGTAATCAAATTATAAGATGTGTTCATTCTGCCTATAATTTCCTAAGTAACATGTTGAAGCAGACAGCATTATCTTTTTGATGTGAACCTACAACATGACCTTTATCCCGTTAATGTAGGCCATCGGAATTTTCTAGGGAAAGCAGCAGACAGAACATAGAGCTGATAGCTGAAGGAACAGTATTTGACCTTTCTGTTGTTATTAATAAACAAACAACATGCTGCCATTTCCTTAGCATAGCACACTGAAAAAAAAAAAAAGACCTTTCTGTGTTATATATTGTCCTTTCCAAAGCCAGGTTCTTCCTTCCTTCCTTCCTTCCTTCCTTCCTTCCTTCCTTCCTTCCTTCCTTCCTTCCTTCCTTCCTTCCTTCCTTCCTTCCTCCCTCCCTCCCTCCCTCCCTCCCTTTTTTCAAGAAGGTGACTTGTGTCTGTATAATTCCATCTTGTATCTGCATAATTCCACCTTAGTTTATTCCAGGGCATGATCAAAAATATATGTGGCTGTGCTGCTGTTGTACCAATTATTATAAAACTCTTTGATTTGCCAAGCACACTTCATTTTTTTCCTTTTACTCTAACATTTTTCTTAAGTGATGCTCCCCTGAGTAATCATGGAATTAACTTAAGGAGTGTTTCTCCTGCATCAACCTTAACCCTGTCTCTTTTGACATCATCCAAACTAAAAACAGCTGAAAATCCTTCCAGATGATCACAGAAAACATACAAAATTGTGCCTTACCAAATGATAGACAAAACAATAATGGGTCTGGTTTGCCTGTGTATAGATGACCCAATTAACAGGAAGGAGGTAAAGTGAGACCTCATCTGGACTTCTGCTACTTTAGCATATGGTTTATCCACGAGCAAACAGAAACACATTGCTCTGATAGTGGAAAAGCAAGATGGGAAACTCCCTTGATTTCCTGACATTTACTGAGGTTGCAGAGGTAGTACCTTAGAAAATGAGGCTCTGTGATGCCAAAACATATAAAAGAAGAACTTTTCCATTAAATGTCTGCATTTGTCTGCTGATATATAAAAGTTCCAATGTTGAACCAGGTTGCCCAGAGAGGTTATTGGCATCCTTGGAAATATTCAACCCTGTGCAACCTCATTTGGTAGGGCCCACACTGAGCAGGATTTGAACCAGATGAACTCCAGAGGTCCCTTCCAACCTAAATTATCCCATGATTCTGTAATACATATCTTAAATCCTTCATTTTGGACGTATTGAAAGGCAAGGTAGGTTTTTGACCAAGCCTGCCTCAAGGTTTCTTCCTGGAAGGAAGCAGGTATCAATGATCTACATATAGTGTTTATGGAAGAGAGGGCCTCAGATCAAAGACACGTGATCTATAGACTATCCAAGGCTACTATGAGAATAAAATATTCAAATGCATAGGTTTTTTCCTTGAACATACCCCTTGCTCAAGCGAAAATGGTAGACGTAAAATTACTACAAGCCACAATGACATATACTCTTGAAAAACTACCCCTTGTTTTCAAATTTTGACAATCACCATCTTTCTTATATTTCAGAATAATATCTTCTTTTGTATTTCCCATTGGAAGTATCTAACTATCTGACCATCTTTCATTATTTGAAAGAAGGAAAAATCTGTTATTCATTCATAAATGAGAAAGCAGAAGAAACTGGTCTGTGTTTTTAAAATGTAAGACTAAATAAGGCTAATTGTGGACTGTGAACTTCAAAGAAAAATCTAAAATACAATGTCAACATCCAAATTTCAAGGAATGAAAGCATCAAATAAAGTGACTAGATTTTAATATGACCAGGCCTGTCTAAACATTCATTGGTGACAGATAGACGATATTTACAAATGCTGTTGCAACATGAGCCTGCATGCATAAAAAATGCAAATAGTATGAGTTGTCATTAATCACTTTTCATGCAAGTGCAAGGTCACTTAGACACAGGCTACATCTGTGGCAAACACCATCCTCTGGAGCTTTAAAAAAGTGGAGTGAGGAGGCTTTTAGTGAAGCAAATATCACCTCCTAAATCTGTCTATAACAAGGACTGATTTTCTCCTCTGTGTTTCTCGTCAGAGCGAACATTAGTGGGAAGAAATTACAGTACTGTGCAGATGCTTCCTCCCTGCCAAAATGAAGGCATTTAGGGGAGAAGAAAATAGAAGTTGCCTACTAAGGCGTTTGTTTCCTTCTAGCAGTTGGGTAAAAGTAGGAAAAAAGAATTACATAACAGAGAATCCACCAAAAAAGTACAGGTATATCCTGCATCTGATACTCTAATGAATCAAAGACATTTTTTAAAAATTGCATGTGTGTACGCATCTCTGTTACCACAAGTTTAATGTTGTCTTTTTAATTAGATGTGATAACATAGTCAAAGCTGATTTTAATGATTAAGACAAAAAACTTCCTGGATATGAGGGTTGAAAGTCTGAAGTGATGAATAGGTTCATTTACCTACCCGATAAACATGAAAGGAGCCTAGATGGGCTTGTTTTCCCTACAAATGGCTGCAGAAAAATGGTTATCTGACAAATCCTCTGACAACTTTCTATGATATGAAATCTCAAAGATCCCTTATTAAATAAGGATACGTTCAAAGGGGTGAGGTCAGAAGAAATGTGATAGACTGTCAAAGAGCCTATAGGAAAATGTTACTCTAAAAAAGATATATCAAACAAGACAAAAGGCTGAGGGAGTTGGGTCGTTTTAATCTAGAGAAGACTGAGAGGGGATCTTATTAATGCTTATAGATACTTAAAGGGAGGGTACCAGGGGGATGGGAACAGTCTTTTTTCAGTGGTGCCCAGTGACAGGACAAGAGGTAATGGGCACAAACTTGAATATAGAAAGTTCCATCTTAACATGAGGAGGAACTTCTTTACTTTGAGGGTGGCAGAGCACTGGAACAGGCTGCCCAGAGAGGTGGCGAATCTCCCACTCTGGAGACATTCAAAACCCGCCTGGACACTATCCTGTGCAACCTGCTGTAGGTGACCCTGCTCTGGCAGGGAGGTTGGACTAGATGATCTCCAGAGGTCCCTTCCAACCCTGACCATTCTGTGATTCTGTGTAAATGGGCTTAATTTAATAAAGTATGCTTCTTTCAGGCCAAAAAACCTACTTTGACTTCTGGGTTGGCTTTTCAGTTATGAGTGTGGGAAGACATATCAGCCAAAAATACAGGAGTTCGTCAATTCTGGGGGAGAAAAAAAGAAAAACCATAAGGAACCATCAAATTACTTTGAATGTTCTTAAAAATTTCCTCCAAGTTCCTTAATTTGAAAATCTAATTTGAGGCAAAAACTTGGATTTAAATAAAGCAAATCAGGTTTGTTTTGTGGGGTTTGTGTGGAATATCTCCCAGCAACTCTGCATTCCCAAAGCAGAGTGTAGGGTAAGCACTGAGGTTAGTGATGTCGAAAAGGAATAGGGGAATGGCAGAAAGGCAGGCAGGCTATAGGCAGAGTATACAAGAGGGAAATGCCTAAGCTACTAGCATCAACTCCTTACTTTGAATAACTTTAAAACTATGGCAAAGCATCAAATTTTATGGCAGGGTACTGTCTTAGTAAAAAAAAATAATTACATAGGTAGAGGTTATTCACAGCATTAGCTGTAAAGACAGCATGCAGACACTTGGCTCAATATGGACAAAGATAAACCAATACTTTGCCTGTGCCCTAAGCAGTGTCTGGTGACTAAAGGAGAACTCCAATATATAAGAGCCACTAAACCAAATAATTCGGTTTTAACTTCAGCATGTTTTCCAGAAAGGTACCCTGTCTAGATTTGAAGGCATAAGGAGACAGAGAATATAGTCCTCAATAATTTGTTTCATCTGTCATTCACTTTCACCATTGAAAAATTTATGCCCAGTTTCTAATTTGATTTTGTCCAGTTTCAGCTACCAGCCATTAGTTTCTGTTGTGCCTTCCCCAGCTAAAGAACTTCGTTTCTGACATTTTGTTCTAGCTCTTGTAGACTGTAATCAAGACACATTACAGAAGACTGGGCTCCCCAAGTCCCTTTCTAAAAGGTATTTTCTTCAGCCTTAAAATCCTCTCTTGTGTTTTTCTCCTGCATCTTCTCCTTTTGCTCAAGTGAGAAAAGTGGCATCAGAACTGCACACACTGTACTATGTATTAGCAATTAGAACAATGCTGCACCCATGTGCTTTTACCCACAATATTTATACTAACATGCTCAAAGACCAAATACATACTTTCTGCCAAAGTATCACCCCGCCGTCCATGTTGAGGTGTTCACCTACCATAATTCCCAAGTCTTTCTCAAAGTTGCTACTTTCTTACACACAGTCTTAGTTTCTGCAAATATGGTCTCCATCCCTTGTCCCAGTGTACGCTTGCTCTAGCAGATAGACCTTCCCTGACAATCCAAGTCGCACCCCATGATCGCCCTTCCTAGAAAGTGCAGTTATCTACTCATTCTATTGTTCTTTTTGTTTGTTTTAAATCAGGAGTGACTTTTAAATTTCATTTTGAAACTTTATGAAAAAAACAAGCAACTTCTCAGATCCTAAAAGTCCCCAAACTAGAATGATGTAGAATTCAATCATCAGCTTTATGAAACTGGATTTTACTTACACAGTTTTCTCTCTGTCTTTCAATCTAATTTAAAATCCCTCCAAAATGAAATAAGGGTTGTTTGATAAGACTTATTTTCCATAAAAACATGTTGATGGGCATTAATTAACTTCCTATTCTTTAAGATGTTAATAATTACATCCAGCATCATTTTTTCCATTAGCCCAGGACTGATGTTAACTTGTGGTTACCCATGTCAGACCAACTATACTTCTCTAATGTTGGAGCAATATTGCCCTGTGACAGTTCTCTCGAATTGCAATATTTTTCTGATATTTATTAAAATTTAACACTAGGGTGGCAGCTATCTTCCCAATCTGCTACTTACAGGTCCTGCTGATTTAAAACTGCTATCCCCAGCAGTTGTTGTTTAACATCTTAATTGTTTATGAACCAGGATCAGAATGACTAAATTATTTTCATGCAATAAGAATACATCATCCTATTTCTTTCCAAATAGAGAAAGGAAATATTTCTTGAACAATTTTGTTTCTCCTGAATCATACTAACAATTTTACAATTTCCACTCCATATTGAACCGACACCTTTACCAACATTTCTTTTGTTCTTAATCTATTAAAAATAAAAAAAACTCCTACTGCTGTTAGCTCTGTAAGACAGATTTTTCCTGACAACTTTTTATTGAGATTTTATGCTTTTACTTATAATGAACATATTTGGGTTCTGATCTCTAGTCCCTGGTCCCCAAATAGCCACCACATTCAAGTACTATGGCTAATTCATCATTATCCTTAATACCAATGAAAATTTACTTTGTACTGGAGGCAATATTCTCCAGCTCAGACATTACCTACTATCTTTTTAAAAAACTTAGATATTTTATTATCTGTTGTGCCATCTTTTTAAAAAACTTAGATATTTTATTATCATGTGCCATCCAAATTCAGTATCTCTTTCCTCAGATTACACACAATTCTGTATCTGGATAGGGAAAGGGGAGAAATCATAATGCATACTGAAAGTATGACAGCAGAACATCTGAGGTAAAATCTGAAAAGTGACACACTGTGAGACAGCAGGGGCTTTATTCAAATAGTTGCAGCGTCCATAATAAAATAATAATAAAAAAAAAGATAAATGTCAAAAATGTCAGTGAGCAATGGGAGAATCCAAGAAACAAAACTACATGATTTAGTCTGTCTGGTAATGATATAAGACATCATAGAAACACTGAAAATTACTGTAAGTGAAAATAAATATAAATCCTGACCCTAAAACACACAGGAAAGACAGAGGTTTTGTAGTAGAGGGAAGCAGCATTATATCTGAAAATCATGATAAGAAATCAGTGAAGAGATATCTTCACCAGAGTATGAATGAATACAAATCTTGAGTTATAAATATATAACATAGTACTGGTATTGCAAAAGCCAGTTGACCAAGAAAAGGAAGTCAGGTGCACAAAGTTAAGGAACAGCTCCAGATGTCAAGTGTTTATAAGATATTTCAGCTCCACGTGCAAAATATGTCACATGTGCTTAACCCCTAAAATTATGGCTTCTCAGAACAGCTTCTTTTACAGTATGCAGAATTCAAAGCTGTTCCCAGGTTTCTCCTCTAAAACATGCTGGAATCAGTTTAAGAAGTAACTACAGCTGAGCCACTATTTAACAGTGACACAATACAATTAAGTTCAACTTCCTCCACGGAGTAATTGTATCATAAAGTAATATTGTCACACTAATCTTCTGAGAGGGCTATTTAAAAAAAAAAAAAAGTGAAGAAGCTGATCAAAAAGAGTAAGTAAAGAGTGAGTGCAATAAAGTTTTTACCCACAGCATGAAGAAAATTCAGGATTTTTAAATCATTTCATTAGTAAAATACCAATACTTAAATCTCTAAATAGCACAGAAGGAGGAAGAAAAGAGAAATAATGGGAAAGGGGTGAGTACTTCTATGCTTCAGAGAATTAATTTTAAGCAAGTCAATAGGAATAAATAATAGCAGGTAAAATGTTTTGTGGAAAAGACCGTGGACACCCTGCACAAGAGTTCAGTGAAGACTTCTGCTCACCCTGCAAATCAATAAACCAAACAATGCTGGGATGTATAAGGTACTGAATAGAAAATAACAGTGGAATGATTATAAGGCTGATATGTGAATCGGTACAACCTTAACTGGAACACTGTGTTTAGTTCTCTGAAAGCAAAGAGGAGCAACAGAGAGTTTGGAAAACTCCCTCCACCCCAACCCTCTAGAGCCACAGAAAGACCAGAAGATATGTAGAATGAAGATATTAAAGCTTAAGTGAGAGAAACTTCAGTGAGGTAGAAAAGAAAACTTAAAGAAAAAAAAGAGAGGGTGCGTGAGAAGGTAAATTTTATACTCAGTTTCATATTCACAGAGATATGGGGATGATTAACTAGACTGAATAGTCACAAAATTAAAAAGAAAATTTTGAATAAAATGTTGAAAAATCCATAGAGTTTACTCTTCTATTGTAGAGGCAGGAATTTACAGCTCACAAAGAATGAGCAATTTTTACAGGTAATGCTTTCATTGTACACATAAAGTTCTAGACAGAGTTTTGAAGAAGTTTATGTAGAAGCCCTCCTAGCTTAAGAGAAAAAGCCAAAAATGTTGGATTGATAATTAAAAAATGGAAGATATACTTGAACATCCTAGGCCAACTGGATCTTAACAGTGAATGACACGTAATATCATTACCAGTAGGTAATGAAGGGCCTTGAGAGGGAAGATTAGGGGTGCCAGGGAGAGATCATGGTCAAAATAAGAGTCTTTAAAAATAACTTTGTAGCAGATAAATGTGTGCATGGAAATATTGTCCTCTGCAAGGCCTACCTCTTTTCTTTCCCCATGTTTCCCAGAGATGTTACAAATATAGGTGAAGGAGAAGGAAGAAGCCTGAAGAGACAAACTGTGGCAAGCAAGAGCTTCAAGATGATATTGTGCCTCAATATTTGCAATACACAATCAGGAATCCTCCATAAACTTCTGTGGCAGGACAATATAACCTCACACTCTGTATACAATTCATTCAACATGTTTAAATCTCAGAAGAAAGAAAAACTAACATTTCAGATAAATGCTGAAATTTGACAACTACATTATATATATGGCAGTGGAGTCTCCTGCAACATCCAAAATAGGATTTAGAGGGTGGTTAGAGGTTAGAGAGTGGCCAGGAGGTCAAGGGAGGTCATCCTCCCCCTCTACTCTGCCCTGGTGAGGCCACATCTGGAGGACTGTGTCCAGTTCTGGGATCCCCAGTTCAAGAAAGACAAGGAACTACTGGAGACAGACCAGCAGAGGGCTACAAAGATGATCAGGGGATTGGAGCACCTCTGTTATGAAGAAAGACTGAGTAACCTGGGTCTGTTCAGCCTGGAGAGAAGACTGAGAGGGGATCTCATCAACACTTATAAGTATGTAAAGGGTGGGTATCAAGAGGATGGGGCCAGACTCTTTTCAGTGGTGCCCAGCAACAGGACAAGGAGCAACAGGCACAAATTGGAACTCAGGAAATTCCATCTGAACATGAGGAAAAACTTCTTTACTTTGAGAGTGACAGATTACTGGAACAGGCTGCCCAGAGAGGTTGTAGAATCTCCTTCCCTGGAGATATTCACACCTGCCTGGATGCCTTCCTGTCCAACCTGGTCTAGGTGAACCTGCTTTGGAAGGGCAGCTGGACTAGATGATCTCCAAAGGTCACTTCCAACCCCTACCATTCTGTGATTGATTCTGTGATTTAAGTTTCCATGCAGATGTAATATTGAACACTGTGTTAACGTTCCTTGGAGGCCCCTCTGGGTTAGATATCTTAGTGTCTCATGAAAACCTGCTTCCCAAGGGCTAAGACTCCAGGTAGAAATGTAATTACTGTTCGGAGGAAACAACCCATGGTGCCACACAGTGTGCTTATAAAACAGGCTTTAGAAAATAGGTAAGTAAGAGAGTGTGGCACTTTAAAGCCCTGCTCACCCTCTATAGCCGAGCCCTCTGTGGCAGCCTGTCACAGTGCTGCCCAGGGACTGAAATAGTTCAGCAGGTCAGTACTATTCTGCCTCTATTCTTTAAAGAGGATCTCTTGAGAAATAGTCACTTTAAATAATGAGGTTTCATGAAATGGCCTACTTGATCATTACAGAACATTTTTTCTCTATACATTTTCTGATGGATTGAATGGAAACAGCATGTTTCCTTATTAGTGACCCTCCCTCTCTTTGTCTTCCAAAGATGACTTTTTTTCATGAGGAAACAGTCTAGATTTGAGAATGAGGCAGGTAAATTTGACTGGTGCTCATATCAAGGCATACAGTCACTGCAGATGGACTAGAACGAAATTATCATGGTAAAACATGCTTCTTGATCAAGTCTGGATCAACATGTCCTGTCTCCTACAATCCAGGTGAAATTCAACCAGCCTAATACAGGAATATTATGTTTGACATCCAGGTCTGAGCAAATCAGCCTGAGCACTCTGCACCCAATGGAAAGAAACTAGCATTTCCACAGAGCAATCCAGCTCAGCCCAAACAACGTGTCTAAAAATGTCAGACGAAGCACTTCCTGGAATTGTCCATTTCTTTCCATCAGCTATAAAATGAAATTAGGATTACCAGATCAGATTTAGAAGTTTAATTCTACAGCAACTATAGAAAGATAAGAGGCAAAACCTCC
Organism: Vanellus vanellus; assembly: GCF_965231255.1. NCBI lineage: Eukaryota > Metazoa > Chordata > Aves > Charadriiformes > Charadriidae > Vanellus > Vanellus vanellus. Next base: position 160,682,752 of record NC_138905.1, on the reverse strand, counting down.
TTCTCATCTCTATATATCTACCCAGAACACTCTAACATACGCTTAAGCTTCTTCTTTCCCTCCAGATTTTTAAGGCTTGCTATTCCGGGTACATGCTAATTGTCATAAAATTGGTCTGAGCTCAACAAGGGAGTGGGAAAGGGAACACACTGAACATCCATCTGCTTACCCCTTGCGGATCTTTGTAGGATGTCCTGACTCTGAATAAAATTCTTGGCTCCAAAACCTTTGAAATTTCCCAAAACAAATATCAAGACCAGGATCCTACTTTCTTATGCCCACCCCCTGATGCACATTTTTCCTAAGGAAATGCATACTGCATTTATTTATTCTGTTCTTTGCGATCCAGTGATATACAAAGAGGTCTCATTTCAGTCCCTTTCGGGTCAGCTTCTACAAAGTATTTTTTTGAACATTCTACAGCTTTCTGAAAGACAACTCATTTGCATCGCTTCACTTGGCATTCGAGCAGTGTATGTCCTCGGATGAGTCAGCTCATGGAGCCCAGAGCACAGAGCCTCTTGAATTGAGGCCTGAGCTCCACTGCGCTTTCAGAGGTGCAGCAAAACTGTGAATTGTGGATTCACCTCAGAACAACCTGTGCCACTGGTGCACCAGCCCGTCTCCCACAAAAGCCCAGCGCTGCAGCTCAGTCAGCAAAATGTCCCTTCACTTTGCCAGTATGAATTATGTTTCCATTTCTAAGGCATTTACACTGATTATTTTTAGGACTTACTCCAGAATGATTTTACTACCAGACATCAAGTCAGAACAGATATAACCCATCTTATTCTCCCCCTCCCCTGCCTCCACAAAAAAAAAGGGAGAAAAGCCTCGGTGTGGTGACAAATTACAAAAAATTGCCATGGAAGTAGAACGAGCTGAATGGCCACAAGGTCGATCACCCAGTGTTGTGCTGGCAGCTCCGCCAGAGTCCTGTTGTAGAAAGGCCAGCAACCCTGCATCGTTCCCTCATTATTTTACAGCTTGAAGCAGGAAATCCTCCCTACTAGAGGAAAAATGCTTCTCTCTCCTCCGTGTTTGCTGGGAACCTCCTGAAGCAATGCAAGAAAAGGAGGGAAGAAGATCTGGATAAGCCTCATAAGTAATTCACAGCTCTTCAGATGGCTACCAGGAGCCAGTAAAGTTTTTGGCAGACAGGGTCTAGATGGCTATGATAGTTCTTCTGCTTTTCCTGCACCAGTGTCCCACAGCTCCATGAAGGCAAGACAGCGAAGGGGCAGATTTTCTCCAGGTCTTTCTCCAGTCCTAGAGACTAGCCATCACCAGGCAGTCAAGAGCTGGCTGCTGGTAAGATGATAGAGAGTGGAAAGCTGAGCTTGGAATGTACCATGCTCAACCATATAAATGCTTCAAACTCCCGTCTTTGCTTCCAGAAGACTGCTGTATTGCTTGGCCTGCCCTACCTCTAGTGGCCTTCGCTTTTCACCGGTTAACAGCTGTTTTCTCCTCATCTCCCTGTTCAAAAGCAAAACTTAGAAAATACCATTAAAAAATCCTTTTTTTTTTCTTTTAATTTTCATTTGCATACACCTCTAATGTCCTTTCTGAATTAACAATAGCTGGGTGTTTCCTTTGTTTACAGATGTGCACTAGAAAAATCAGCTGTTCAACTACTTATTTTTAATATTAGGTTAGTTTTTAAACTGTTTTCCATTTTTAACATTAAGAACAGACTTCCCTGTATCACTACTGAATGCCAAAGGAATTTATAAATACATTGTATATTTGGGGTTTGGAGAAAAACAACTTCCTTGCTTTATTACTTATAGAAACTCCTGTTAAATAGTATTAACCTAACCAGGGCGTGGCAGCCATTATTTGGCATTGTTTGCTTTTAACAGTCCTCAGTATCTGTAGGTGATGATAATTCTGACAACCAACAATCTTCTTCCAAGGAAGGAAAAGGTTTCTTCCCAACTGGATCAAAAGTGGGATGTGGGAGTTAATCTCTGGAGACAAAGAATTATAGGCGTGAGACAGTCCTTGAGAAAATGCCTGGAGTAACCATGCCAGACTTTAATGTCCTCTTTCATTTATTTATATTTTAAGGAAAAGAGATTCTGCTATGGGATTTCCATGATAATTTTGTGGGAACAGCATTTCCTCACATAACTTACATCTGATTTTAAAAAAATTTAAATGTGTCTTTCCCCTTCCCTTTCAGGTAAGTACATTGGGAAATCATCAAGAATGCAGCAAATTATTTTCTTTTCTTATGAATTAAATTTAGGCTTCATTACAAACCAGCTTAAGGGCAAATTTTGTTATTGCTTACAGAACCAAACTTTTAAGAGCTTCCAGTAAACTTTATGAATTGCATCCTTCAAGTACTGAAATCATTAATTTTATGTAATATTATATCAGTTTCTATATCTTATTATACAACTACAACATATATTAGAAAATGTCTGTATCTGCAATTTTAATTTATTTTACTGCTTCCACCTCTGAAAAACAAAAATAATGAGGAAGCAAACTGATATTCAAAATTAGTAGCAGTTCACCAATCATTAAAAAGTTGAATAGCTGAGACCCATTTCTAGCTATTCCCATTTAAAGCAACAGAAGCAAAAGCATAGGCTAAGAATTCACGAGAAACCAAAGATTTTACAGTCAGATAAAATAAGACAGGTCTCTACTGGATCTTAGTATGAACCTTCATTCCCCTGAGAGAACAAGAGAAAACTTGGCAGGGGGAGAGAAACCCAACTATGCATAAATGGACTGAAAAAAATTTTTGGAACTTTATTTCAAAAAGTGCTGAAATTATAAAACATGTTTATATGAAACAAACAAAGGCATCTCAATGCATTAAGCCCATTCATTTCTTGACTGTGAAGTTCCTTAGATCGTCAGACTGATGGCAGTGTTTTGGAAAAAAAGTGTCCACCGTTACTATACCAAACAAATTATTCAAAATACAGTTTTAGTAGAAATCTTCATTAAATTTTATACTAACAGGCCACGCACTATTTCAGGACCAGCAAAGATGATGTTTTTTTCTGGAAAATCTTTTCCTATCAACAGATGCCTTTTCTACCATCCACTTAGGTCCCATCCCCCAAGTTATGGATACAGTCACTGCATTTTAACATGGTGCATCTTCTTTTTGAAACCTATAAAGCACACAATACACGGTGCATAAATCTACTAAAATACTTCTTTTGAGAACCTCTTCTGCCATTAGCCATTCCTAGTAGACCTACTCATCTCTGATAAGATAAGTCTAAGTCCCAGTGATGCAAGGACAGAGACAGGACAGGAAAGAACAGATCTCTTCTTCTCTAAAATTACTTGTATATGTGCTTAAATATATGTGCATGTGTGTGCACTATACACAGTCAGTCACTGCTGTCACACGCTCGAAACTACTCTCAAGGGTGGCTTTAATTTTGTAAATAACAAACAGTTAAGCTCTGGACATGCTACTAATGAACTTCCATATTAAAAGTCCTGCTTTGTGGCTGACATTATAATTCGATCTTAGAAATATTTACCTGGCCTGAAAATTGCTAGATACAGAAAACAGAAAGAATATTCTTTCAAAACCTAAAGAATATTTTAACTTAATTAAGCATTACATGAAAATTACTTACATTTGCAATCATAATCAGAAAAACATAACGTTTAACCTTGTATGTAACTTTTTGTCTCTTGGTAAATGCAAGGCAGTTTGCTGTAACCCCTACAAACTTACCAGATTTTAATCTTTCTGAAAAGTCAAGCATTACTTCTAATTAATAAAGATTAATAATGATATGCACTGTGTCCAGCACTGGGACTCTGCCAGTTATTTCAGTGAGTTTTTAGCCTAAATGGCCAGTGACATCCACCAGGATTTTCCTGATGGTGACTTCAGCAGGGTAAGGACTTTGCAGTGTATCCCACGTGTGATCATGCTCCATCAATTGACTACCTCCCTCTCGGGAAGAATTTTGGTCTCTGTTCCTGCAGGGTAACTGAGGGAGCTACTCTTTCATGTGCCAACAAGGTCCTGCTGTTCTGAAATGCATGGCCAAGATCTCTGGTTTCAAATCTTTAATTGCACTGTGTTAGTACAGAGTGGGGAAAGCAGCTAATACTTAAAATTTTAAAAGTAGCACTATTTTCAGGCTGTTATTTCTTCATACCTTCCTTGTACACTGTTATAATCTAAAAAAAATCACATCTTCAGTATTTCATAATCTGAGAATTTAAATCCCACTGATCGGTAAAATTTGTACCTATAAACATGAATATCTTTTGATATCAAATGCTCAGAAATAACTCCTTTCTAAATTGCTTCTCAAGGGACTAACATTTGTGATTCTCTGTAAATGTCATGAAATCATGCTATCTCACAGTATTCAAAACCATCATTGTAACTTTACAGGAGCTCCACAGTCTTGGTTATTTTTCTAATCAAGGTTCAGCATCTGGATATCACAGTGAGAAGCACTTTAAAAATCCACTTTATCAACAGCTGAGATAGATAGAAATTTCTTTTATATTAACACAATCAGCAGGCAGTTTTCAAGGCACAAATTTAAGAAACTGTGAGGATTTCAAATGAGACCTGATTTTCTATCAATGAAGCTGATGAAAAGAAAATGGAAGGGAAGAAAAAACGCAAAGGGGAATATGTTTTACAATTGTCCCTATCAACACGTGCTTCAGGTGACCAAAGCAAAATATGAAGGTGATATATTACTTCTGCCTAGTGATCTCTTGTCATCAACCTGCACAAAAATCTGTCACGAGCCTGCATCTGCTCTGAGAATACATGGAAGCTTACTGAAAGAAGACATTGTCTACAGGCCGAGTGTCTTTGCTGCTCTTCTCCTTCCACACAGCTTTATGGTGGAATACAGATGCTGGGTTCCTGCTGTTATTAGCTCTGCCACAAATATAACTTAATTTGGTCTCGATATGTGAAATGTTCCATTAATTCTCCTTTAAAAAAGAAGCCAAAGGTTTAATTCTACACATGAAGAAACTATTTTAGAAACCAGACAACCCTGCTAAGTGTAAAAATATTCAACAATCACCAGGGGAAAAACAAACAAACAAACAGCAATAATAGAAAAGGTCATCTCAGCTCTTTTACCTCCCTCATGCAGGAAACTGTTCTTACAAAACTGTGCATATGTTACTGCAACAGTATCTGGCGAGATGGTAAATATTATTTTGACCTATTTTGACATTCATGGGTTTAGAACATAAAGTCCTAGTTTAAAGGAAACAATGAATGAAAAGGTCTCAAGGATAGACACTAATGCTCAAACCCGCACAGGAAAAAAATTGTCTTAGATCAGAACAGTCCTTATAACGCAAATGCTTTCCATTCTTATGAAAAAAAAAAAAAAAGAAGACTACAAATGCTTTGCCAAAGATTTTCCTTTCCCCTGGTACCCACATTAAGTCCTTCTACTCCTTATCACCCCACAGTCTCTTTTAAAACCCTGGTTTCCAAAGTGGAAGTCTTTGAAGCTTGGTAGGAGCCTCAAAGCAGGACCGGTAGGAAAAAAAGCGTCACCCACAGGCAGTCCCCCGACCGGCATCCCGAACCCTGGGCAGACTGTGTTTGGAGCCCAGATCGCTCCCCACTACATCCCATCCTTCCCGCTGCCAGACCGTGCCGGTCAGCTGACTGCAGCTCGGGTGTGCAGAGCAGAGGGCCTGGTCTTACCTGCCAAAGGGAGGTCCCCCCAGGTAACTGCCCCATGGAGTGCAGCAGAAGGGGTGGTAGAGAACTGAAGAGCCCCTGCCTGTTCGAGACCTACCGCATGGCAGGAGGGAGATGTGTGCATGCTTGTGTGGGCGCTTTTCTCTATCTCAGGATGTAGCTTCACAAATACTTTTTCTCAGAGGCAAAGCCAGTTTAAGAGACTCTTGATTTGGCTTCAGGTCCCTATGCATCTGCCGTAGCGCTCAGGTGCATCGCTTGCAAACTTTTTCCAAAAAGTTATTTTTAACCGAGATTACTTCCCATTCTTGGTGTGCAGAATAGATCCACAGACCACTTGTACCAGTACAATCACGAAGTTAAGAGAGCTGAGGTGGGAAGAAGCAGCCAAAACCAGGGATCTCCTCAGCTGCCTTCATATATGCAAATAGGTCCTGAGAGTGCACACGTGTGCCCTCTTCAAATTCTTCTAAGCATTTTTTACTCGCACTATAAGAAAAGAATCAAAATGAAACGAGGTCAAGCCTACCAGTGAGGCATCGCTCATTGCTTCAGCTTCTCACCTTCCAGTAACACCATTAGATCAACAGCTACTGTGTAAAAATAAGTGTAGCCATGTCTATACAATGAAAGAAAAAGGTTAGAACAAGGAGAGAACGAGAGAGCGCAGAGAAGGTGAAAAGAAAAAAATTGAAAGATGCAACCTTTGGAAAAAGAAAAGAGAAATCAAAGCCAAGCGTAGGGACCTATTTTCAAATCTACTTTATTTCTGCACACTATCAGGGACATCCTCATCATCCTCCTCCTCATAAAAATAAGTAGAGGGTGCACAACCACAAAAATATTTTTGAATAAGAGATGTTACTATAACAAAAAGGTGGTTGTCTTCAACACTTTCTTTCCTCCACAAGTTTTAGAGTTCTTATGTTTGTCCCATTGCCTTTTTGAATCATCAGACAGATCTTTCCTCCACATCACACACACAGATTTTCCCAACAATTCTATTCAATGTTCAGCAGAAAATGATGGGGAGGCGACAGAGCGCGCCATGCCGTATTATGCAGACAACACCTCTAGAGCAGCACCTCTTGAATGCATCTGTCCTGCCCAGCTGCTAATGCGCATAGTGCTGTCCACAGAGACGTTACTGACCTGATAAGAGCATTTGCACGATTCTATCTAAGAAAAACACTGGTGTTTGGCATGATGAGATTAAATGAATTATGATCAAGTGATTTTACCACTGTATTTTTATTCATTCTGGGGAAGGATGCTTTAAGGACCACCACCGTGCACTGTGAGATTTTCAGGCCAACAGTATTTCCATGGACACTCCTAACAAACCCCCAGTCTTATTTTCGTCAGCTAATGTGCAATCTGCATGCCAACAGGCAACACTGCAAACCACTGGCAGTCATGCAGGAGGAAAATACACCCCTGCGGAAGGCACTCTTCCTTCAGCTAACGTGTGCCATTCCCTGGCAGACGTCTGCATGCCAAAAGTCAGGGTTTTGTCAACCCTGCCTGATTTAGCAGAGGGCATGGGAAGCCCTGGATCTTCCCCTTCCCCCAGCCCAGCTCCACTCGCTCAGTAGCCAGCTGGCAGCAGGTACCTGTGGCCCTGAAAACTACACTGATTATTTTGTTGCCTCGTGCACCCAGCACGGCATTATTAAGGCTGACAGATAGAAAGACACATCTCTTGCCTTGCACATATGCATCACAGAGGTGGACAGATCACCCAGGGGATCTGTAACTCCACAGCTGCTCTGGTATTAGAGGCAGAGCGCAACGCAGAGACCTACAGAGAGATCGCCAACCCCCCTCCCCGGCACAGACACCTCCAAACCATGCGATTAGGCAGGATTGGTGCCACCCTCCTGCACGCTCTGCAGATAGACCTGCTTCCACTTAACCGCTGACACGTCCTGCTATGCTTTAAAGGCTATGAAGGAGAATATGCTTCTGGACAGAGAAGCAGCAATTTGCCATATATCATATGAAGAACTGGCTGAAGGGCAAAGCTCAAAGGGTTGCAGTGAATGGGGCTACATCTGGCTGGTGACCGGTCACCAGTGTTGGTCTTCAGGGTTCACTTCTAGGGCCGGTTCTGTTCAATATACTTATCAATGATCTGGATGCAGGAGTTTGATGCACCATTAGCAAGTTTGCTGATGATACAAACTGGGAGGTGCTGTTGACTCTCTTGAGGGACAGGAGGCATTGCAGGGAGATCCAGATAGATTAGAGCACTGGGCTATGTTTAATGGGATGAAATTTAACAAATCCAAATGCCGGATTCTGGACATAGGATGGAGCAATGCCATGCACAAGTATAAACTAGGAGAGGAGTGGCTGGAGAGCAGCGCTGCAAAAAGGGATCTGGGGGTGCTGGTCAACAGCAGGTTCAATAGGAGTCAGCAGTGAACCCTGGCAGCCAAGAGGGCAAACTGCATCCTGGGGTCCATCAAACACTGTATCACCAGCCAGTCCAAAGAGGTGATTATCCTGCTGTATGCAGCATTGGTGCAGCCTCACCTGGAACACTGTGTGCAGTTCAGGGCCCAATTTAAGAAGAATGTTGAGGTACTCTAATGTGTCCAGAGGAGGGCAACAAAGGTGATGAAAGGGCTGGAAAGAATGTCCTAGGAGGAGCAGCTAAGGACTCTGGGTTTATCTAGTTTGAAGAAAAGGAGGCTGAGGGGCCACCTCACTGCTCTCTGCAGCTTCCTGAGGAGGGGAAATGGAGAGGGAGATGCTGATCCCTTCTCCCTGGTACCTAGTGATAGGACACATGGGAATGGCTTAAAGTTGCACCAGGGGAGGTTTAGACTGAACATTAGGAAGCGTTTCTTTACTGACAGGGTAGTCAAACACTGGAACAGGTTTCCTAGGGAGGTGATCGACACCCCAAGCCTGCCAGTGTTTAAGAGGCGTTCAAACAATGCCCTTAACAACATGCTTTAACTTTTGGTCAGCCCTGAAGTGGTTGGGCAGTTGGACTCGATGATCATTGTAGGCCCCTTCCAACTGAAATAGTCTGTTCCGTTCTATTCTATTCTATTATTTTGACATTGTCTATTCTATTCTGTTCTATTCTATAAATTACAGAGGAGAAAGCATGAGATGTATAGTTTGCTTTTCCTACATTCATGTGCCATATGCAGAGTTGGTAAAGTACGGCTGTGTGATTAAGCAATCCCAGCTGCTAAACTGATAAAGCAAGGAAAACATCCAAGGATTTCTCTTTTTTTTCCTCATGAAAAGGGTAGGAAAACCAACATAATTTGACATAATTGTTCCATTTGACTGACACTTCATTTCCCTCATCCACAGGAAAAACAAAAGGCTACATTAATAGCAAATACGGCAAATTGCTTTTTTCTCCAGGAACTGACTGCCTTGAGCTCTGGACGAGTTCCCTCACTATCCAGGCATGTGGTGGAAGAGCAATGGCACATCTTCCCCCAGCAGGTTTCTAGCCTCTCAGCCTTTTCTTTATTTCCCTAGCAGGAAGCACACAGAGAATTTGGCCTCATTTTCAAATGCTTTCAGGAGTGCGCACGCTGCAGTTGCCAGAGCCTGTACTCCCAGTTCCAGCACAGCACACGTAGCAGCTATGGTGGTGCGTGGGGCAGCAATGCACTAGGAACCATTTCAATGGGAAGCAGCGTCTCTCTTGTGAAAAGCGCTGGCCCCTGCGGTTTCGGTCTATGCTGTGCCATAGCCCAAAGAGGGGTACAGGGAACAGGTAGCAGCTCTTACACATACTCGGCTTTTGCCCCCTGCTTCATGCCTGATGTAGTGGTCATGATGATTAAAGAAAAATCTGTCTTGAGGTTTAGGAGATGGGTTTTTCACATAAGGACTGATAAGCTGGCAGCCATCAGAGGGAAGTCCAACCAGTGCTACCCATGGCGTCTTAACGTGGCAGGTCAAGGCCTAATGCATACAGTTCCTTACATATGGGCTAGTCCCCCTTCTTCAAATTTGAACAACCTGAGCAAGAGAAATACGACAAAAGCATGCTCCACTGGTTTCCTTATTCACGATGCTTGTACTGGATGTTTTTCTAATTTGTATTTTCTTGAAGTAGAAATAATCAAATACTTAGAAGCTACAGACTATATTTCTGACACAAAGTAATTAGATCGTGTCCTTCTCTTCAGCACACTGACGTAACAGTTGATGTGCTGGATAGGCTAATTGCCTCAGCAGCAGCAAACCAAGGCCAACAGTCAGCAATCACATTAAACAGCCATACTGCTTGTTGTGGGCCACATTGCCTTTACCTCTGCCATACTCTGGCAGCTCTCACTACTCAGTCTGACTCAATATTTCAACTGCACTGTTCCCACACCTTCCTACATATACTTGGCACAGCCCTTTGACCTGCTTCAGCACTAGAAACCTACGTAGCTAACACTTGGTGAGAAGGAGCATAAGAAGGCTATGAAAAACATTTTTTAGTCTAACTAGTGGCTCCCAAGCAGTCTGGACCAACAGATTGCTGTCAGACCTTGACATTTCTCCTGAACCACTAAGTACTGTGCCACTAAGCAATGTGCCTACCACCAGTCAAAGGACACATTGAGTTGTAGGCAGAAGAGAAGTGATGACTCCCAAATGAGAAGGAAACTAAAAGTATTCACCAAATGAGTTCCAAACTGAAATGAAGTAATCCACGGGACTTATTCTAGAAGACCGTTACATAAAAACTTCATTGTGGAACAGGGCAAATAAATCAAAATCATGTAATACAAACATTGCAGAAAAGAAAGGCATGAGATGCATAAATTTATTAACTTATCAAAAAGAAAAGTCTTACAACTACATTTATGTAAGCTGAAAGATGTAAATAAACTTTAGCAAGAGGTCAGCCTTTTTCTGCTAAATCTTCCCTAAGCTTCCCTAAAGATGCCACTTTGGGGATGAAGCGAGTGTCCCTTTGTGCCTGCAACTGGGAACTGAGCATGAATATGAGTCATTGCCAGAACACTGCTCCAGGGCAAAGACCATCTTTTATTAGCTAATCACTAAAATTAAGCTGCTTTATTATAAATATGATAAGTTTTTGCACTTATGGTATCACTCTGTTTCCAGACAGATTCAGTCTAAGCTTAAGCCTGATTTTTATAGCCTGTGATTCCCTAAATCATTATCTTGTTTTGTAGCCTGTGAGATATGTGCAGACAAAAAGTGTATTCCTTCTACCATTTCTTACCTGTGACTATTTTGTTTGACTTTTCTTCCCTTGATAGCTCTTTTTGATCTGTTCTAGGTGAAACGCAAAAGGCAGTAACTTTCACAGCATGCTACAAAAGGTCTCCAAAAGTCATTGCTACACCCTCTTTAGCATATTAGGAACTTACTCTGTGTATTTCTTACCTCTATGTCTTACTCCACGTTTTTTATTTCAGCCACTGGTATGAGAGAGTTTGAGGCTCTGAGGTACTGTTTAAGGCCTAAAGGCTCTGCTGTGCTGTATTAGAGCCAGCAGAGATGTCACCAACGACTGTCAGCTGTTTGCTTCCACAGGACAGCTTTGTACCACTTTCTGTAGCCTCAAAGACTTCCAGGAACTTCTGTTGGCAATTCAAAGACTACTAGATCCAACCCAACCAGCACGTATCAGTTAGCACCTAGAAAGTCAATGCGTAAACTTCCTCATATTTTCCTTGAGCCCAACTCAGTACTTTGTATTACCTAAATCCCTCAACCTCTCCCTAACTTCTTTGTCCCCAGATAGCGTTACTCCCATTGCTAATCTGCATTCAGCTGCTGAGACTTCACACTTTAAAACTGTGTCAAGGCACTGATGATGTTTTGACAGTGCAGGCTGTACTGTAGAAGATTTGACACAACTTAGAAAGGGGTAGAAAAAAATGTATTTCAAATACAGGAGCAACCAGTTTTAAAATATTTCATCAAAAAGAGCCAGGCCATCATGGTAACAAACCATCCATAGACATAGAAATGCTGGCTGGTAGAGTAGATGATTATTTTGAGACAAGTGTCTTCTTGATACAGAAACTCTGCAGTACATATTATGCGCTAGGGCTCAAATTTTTAAAATATGATTGTCTAGAGTCAGCTTCCTAAATCAAACATAAGTGCCATATTTCCAAAAGTGCTGAACACCAGCAAGTCCTGCTGCAATGCATTCTACTTCTGTGCCACGCTGACTTTAGTATGATGAATACTTTGATCAAACCTATCTGTTGATTTAGGTGTCTAAATAAGGGCTGAGCTAGCATACCAAATTTGAGACTGATGAAAATTATTTTCCATCAAAACATGAAATGCGTCTGTGGTGAAAATGCTGACACATTCTTAACAGTAACAGCAAATCAAAATCCTCCAATTGAGTGCATATTTACGTGTTCTCAGAAAAAGTTAATTTCATTAAACCCATTACCACGGCTGTTTGAATCCCCTATTACACGAGTGCTCAACGCAACTTGGCAAGCAGGTTTTTTTTTTAAATCACAGAATCACAGAATTTTCAGAGTTGGAAGGGACCTCTAGAGATCATTTAGTCCAACTCCCCTGCTAAAGCAGGATTGCCTAGAGCACATTACTCAGGACTGCATCCAGGTGGGTCTTGAACATCTCCAGAGAAGGGGACTCCACAACCTCCCTGGGCAGCCTGTGCCAGTGCTCTGTCACCCGAACCGTAAAGAAGTTTTTCCGTGTATTTGAACGGAACTTCCTATGTTCTAACTTGTGCCCATTACCCCTTGTCCTGTCACTGGGAACCATTGAAAAGAGCCTGCCTCCATCCTCCTGCAAGCCACCCTTGTACGCCATAATAAGGTCTCCCCTCAGCCTTCTCTTCTCCAGGCTAAAGAGTCCCAGCTCTCTCAGCCTTTCCTCATAAGGCAGATGCTCCAATCCCTTAATCATCTTAGTTGCCCTTCGCTGGACTCGCTCCAGCAGTTCCCTGTCCCTCTTGAACTGGGGAGCCCAAAACTGGACACAATATTCCAGTTGTGGCCTCACCAGTGCAGAGTAGAGGGGGAGAATGACCTCCCTCGACCTACTGGCCACACTCTTCCCTATGCAGCCCAGGATTCCATTGGCCTTTTTGGCAACAAGGGCACATTGCTGGGCCATGGGTAATTTACTGTCTACCACGACTCCCAGATCCTTCTCCTCCAAGCTACTTCCCAGCAGGTCCGCCCCTAACCTATACTGGTGCTTTGCATTCTTCCTCCCCAGGTGCAGGACCTTGCACTTGCTTTTGTTGAACCTCATGAGGTTCTTCTCTGCCCAGCTCTGCAGCCTGTCCAGGTCACACTGAATGGCAGCACGGCCCTCTGGGGTGTCAGCCACCCCACCCAGTTTGGTATCATCAGCAAACTTGCTGAGGATACACTCTGTCCCCTCATCCAGGTCATTAATGAATATATTAAACAAAATGGGACCAAGTATTGACCCCTGGGGGACACCACAGGTTACAGGCCTCCAACTAGACTCTGTGCCGCTGATCACAACCCTCTGAGTTCTGTCCCGCAGCCAACTCTCAATCCACCTCACTGTCACCTCATCTAGCCCACACTTCCTCAGCTTCCTAATGAGGATGTTATGGGAGACAGTGTCAAAAGCCTTGCTAAAGTCAAGGTAGATGACATCCACAACTCTCCCCTCATCCAGCCAACCAGTTATAACATCATAGAAAGCTATCAGATTGGTCAAGCATGATCTACCCTTGGTAAATCCATGTTGACCACTTCCAATAACTTCCTGTTCCTCAACGTGTTTGGAGATGACATCCAGAATGAGTCGCTCCATTACCTTCCCAGGGACAGAGGTGAGACTAACTGTATATGTACATTTCCTGAGCAAATGAGTAGACAGTGGACATCTTTTCTAGAAGCAAAACCATGGCCAGAGGGTGCCCTTAGAGCAGTAAAAACACATAATTTTTTGTATCTGAGTGAAAAGTCAGAACTTCCGACATTTGTTCAAACCATTCACATCTCCAACATATGACTGCCAACAGGGGTTTAGGGAGCAGAGCAGCAGGGAAGTGGAACTGGGCACTTTGAGAGGCAGAAAGTCATGTATTAGTAGATCCACAATCAGCCAGGGCCTAGCAAATCTCTACCTCTTTTTTATTTTAAGAAACAATCATAAGATACAAACCCTGTATTTTTACAAAACAAAATATGGTGTAGAATATGGATATATTTTGAAGCATAAGTAATATGGGTATGTTTTTGACTGGCTCCTTAAGTTTAACTCATCGTTTCCCAAGCTCAGCCTTTGATTTTTCTCCTGCTGTCGATGGTGGCTGCTTGGACACTTTCCATATTAGGTTGCACTTTGGTTTTATTTCAATAAGACACTGGACTGCAATAACCAAAATGTTAAGGATGGACTCTTAGCAAAAAATGAAGACTTGTATTTCAAAATAAAATGGTACCATATCACCTGTGCCATTTACAAAATGTTGCATCACGTTGTCATGAATTAACCATAGCATGTTGCCATGACTCAGCTGAATTCTTATTTGCAACATGCTCTCTGAGCCAATGGCATAGACATAACAAGAAGAGGGAAAGAACCTGACAATTATTTTTTTTTTCTGACTAGACACAGGGGATAGAAAATATAACAGCAAAGCTGTGGCAGCTGGAGTTATTTGCTGTGATAAAGCAAGAAATTCAAGACCGTAAGAGGAATCAGACAGATGATATACTAATTCAGAATTCTGAATTTGGCCATCCTTGTCATATTTGTGACTGTTTCACGTATGCCCTCAGTGCATATGAAACTCATCCACAGCATTGCTTAAATTCTTCACTCTGCATTCAAGACTATCATGCTTCTGTGGCAGCACACAGAAGGAATCAAGCAACCTTTAACAGGGGAGTTGAACAGTATCCATGAAGTTGGTGCAACTAGCTTCTGTACTGCTGAGAGAGTAGGCTGAAGAGCTCACCAAGCCACTTTCCATCATGAAGGAAAGGCTGTGCATGTAGTCTACCTAGACTTTAGTAAAGCATTTGACACCATTTCCCACAGCATTTTCCTGGAGAAACTGGCTGATCATGGCTTGGATGGGCATACACTTCGTTGGGTAAAAAACTGGCTGGATGGCCAGGCCAAAAGAGTTGTGGTGAATGGAGTTAAAACCAGTTGGTGGCCAGTCACAAGTGGTGTTCCCCAGGGCTCAGTACTGGGGCCGGTTCTGTTTAATACCTTTATTGACGATCTGGACAAGGAGATTGAGTGCATCCCCAGTAAGTGCAGTCCACCAAGTTGGGTGGGAGTGTTGATCTGCTTGAGGTTAGGATGGCTCTACAGAGAGATCTGGACAGGCTGGATCGATGAGCCGAGGCCAATGGTATGATATTCAACAAGGCTAAAAGACGTAGACATGGTGCTTAGGGACATGGTTTAGTGGTGGACTTGGTATTGTTAGGTTAACTGTTGGACTCGATGGTCATAAGGGTGTTGTACAACCTAAATGATTCTATGATTACACAAAGAGATTCTATGATTCTACAAAGAAATTCTATGATTCTACTCTGTCCTGGAGCCTTCAGTATAGAAAAGGCATGCCAGAAGTTTGCTAGAGTAAGAGATCTATGATATGTGCTGCATTAATGCTCAGAGGCTATAATGAATTAACCAGCAGAGGCAAAAGACCCCTTACTAAACCAAAATGCACTCTTCTGTCAAGAACAATACCATAAATATGACTCCTAATAGAGTATTATTTTCCTCTCTTTCAGCTCACCTGCATAAAATCCCAGGCAGAGGATGCTGTACTGCAGAATTGTCCGTGATTCTGATGTTCCCATTCCTACCAGAAACTCTTGCATTTGTGAGGCTGAGAATACCAGGTCTCTTCAGGGTAAGAAACACTCTGCCTCCAACACGCACACATGCATAAAGCATAGCATGATCCAACCAGTACTAAAATAATGATTGTCATAGTAACCTGTGGATAACTTGCTCAGTCAATATGCTTTGCATTGCTTGTCCAGTCTCCTGTGTAGTCCAGCAGAGTTTCTTCCCCATCTTCCAGGGTGCCTGTGGCGTAATGAGGACCAAGCACATACCTATGGCAGTGATGGCCATTTTATTAGTCGCTTTAGGTATAACAGATACTCAGTGACTGAGGCAAGCGACTGGCTTAGTCCTCAATGCTCAGAGGACTAAAATTATGCTGACAAGGAGAAAAGCAGATGGAAATACACAAATTCTTCCCTAGTAGCACTCACCTTGATGAATGGTTGCCCTGAAATCACTAAGACCTTCAGTAACTAGGCTGTTCTCCTGGATTTATGAATGGTTCTGAACATCTAACTGTAGCCGCTGCTATAAAAACACCTTCCTCTTTCCAGGGCTTAAAGAAGGTTGGACTTCATCTTGTCAAATGAAGGCTGAACTGTAATGCCTTCATATATAATGCCTCCTTCTTATTTACATAGCTATAGCTCTGAGTAGTCTTTACAATTCACCTCTCCCTTTATGACACTTCTGATCTTTAAAGGAACTAATTCAGTCAGAACAGGGAAATCAATAGCATGTGATTAAGTGCATCACTACCTGCCTGCCCTGTTAAATGATGAGTCAAATTCAATAATATCAAGACCTCCTCTTTAAAACCTGATTGTAATGCAACCATCTTCATGTGATCCTCCAGAAAACCTATATCCCGCTACAGCAATAGGGCTGCCACTTTCAACTGTGAAATTCATAAAAGTATTAGAACTTTTTCTTGACACCACACTCAGAGCTGGGATTAACTCCTAGAAGAGAAAACAGACTCTCAGCCTTCACAGAAAATTGCAAAAGCTACTGTCCCTCAGGAAAGCTAAAGAATAATATAGTTCTGTTATTATTGTGGAAGTGGAAAAGGAGACCGTCACTGATGTGCACATTTTAGGTTTTGCCATGTAATGTTTGCGAGTAATACGGAAATGAACCTATAAGCAAAGATCTGCCTTTGCTTTTCTTTGTGGAGTGCTTTGGCTCTACAGATGAAAACACAAACGCAAGTTACTTGAACTGACTACCTACAAGTGAAGAGGGAAATGCGTGAAGTGATGGATATGAATGTTGAGATGGACAGAAAGCAGAAGCCAGAAGAAAATCCTGTTGGTTTTGTCAATCTTCAACGACAGGCATAGCCAAGCCAAAGCCAGTTATTTTAGCTCAAGCCACTTTTGTGATTTCTTTGACTCTCTTTTCTCTTCTGTGCAAGGTACAAATCACATCTGTCATCACATTTCTTGTCAGAGCCTGAACTAGGAAAATAGTTATGACTTTTCTCTTGTTTTCATAAATTACAACTGTAGGAATGAAGCTGTTACAAGCCACAAAAGCAGCATTTCCTCTAAGCCACCAAAAAGGCCCTTTATATAGCATTGTTTTGAACTAAAGCAATCGCTGCTATTGCAGTTACAGACTTAAAAATGCTCTATTTAATCTTTAACACAGATTTATGGCTCCAGAGTTCTATAACTTCATGTGAAGAAATCACAATCTTTAGTCTTGTTACTATCAAGGTTTCTATGGAAAATTCTTTTCTTCTTTGGAAACCAGTGACAGATTAAAGATTATCTATACACCCACACGCACATAAACACATTTTTTGGTTTACTGGATATCTTCACCTCCTCTCTGAGAGAAATACAAAAAAGCCTGAGTGCGGAAAACTATACGTGAAAGGAGAAAGCGACTTAGGGGCTGTCGCATAAACCAGGTATTATGGGGATTATGTTACCTGTGCATTTGCAAACACTCCTTGGCACTACCGTCGCACTTCAGAGCATTACAACCAGGTTCCCACAGGTAGGGGTGTATGCAACACAGCCTGAGATCTGCTAGCTTTGAGCCCTCCGGCTAGCTTCAGCTCCAAGTTGCATCTGCACGGCCTCACCGAAATCAACGCTCGTGCGCCTGGCTAATTGCTGGTCATTTTCTGGATGGGCTCAACAGCAGCTACACGTTTGATCTTTCTCTCCAATCACTGGGGAAGATGGAAACACATCTAGCCGTCAGCCTTTTCCAAAAGAATAGGAATGAATGACAGACACAGCAGCTCGAAAGTGGATAAAGAAAAGGGGTTGTAGTTTTTCATGAATAATAAAATAATGAATAACTGAGGGATACTATTTATAGCATACAGGTGCAAACAGAAATCAGAATTGCTAGCAACAAAGCCCGGCTTTAACCAGATGGTACAATAAGAATGATAATATTTTAAAAAGCAGCAGCAGCAGCTACAGCAATAGGAAAGATGCAAATCAGAAATATATCGTTTTCCAGAAAGGAAATTGTGACTGAAGCTAAATAAGAAGCAGGATAATACACACGCTTTGCTTAGCAGCCTGCTGTGTAAGACAGTGCTTCAGCAACATGTAATTGTTAACTTAAAGAGTTGCTTTGATATTGTTTATCTGTGTGTAAGAATACAATATTTAGCAGTATTTTAAATGTTAACAATGCAATCTAAAGGAATGAATTAAAAGGAAGAATTCAAAATAACATGAGTGTTCAGAAAGGTATACGTCGATAAGAAATAAAAAGCTCATATTAATTGCAAAGAGCTGGTTACTGAATATATAACTTTGCTTGACATCAATAATAGGAAATACATTTAATGGTGACAACCCTTAAATAATTGAAAAAATTTTTTTTAAAAAATAGAATGCACTAAGCATTATGCCACTCTCATAAAAGAGTGAGTATTATATGTCCTCTATCAGTTTTGAATATGCCATAAAAAGCTATAAAGGAATTACACATTTAGAATTATAAGCATGTGGCTACTGCCATTATAATAAACATATTACTGCTATGAATATTTAAAACATAAGCAGTATATCTGTAATGAAATTAATTCTGACATTTACAGGATTGCATGACCTTAAGGCAATGCAGGCAAAGTACCTGCAATGCACCCAAAAGCTGTTGTACCTGTCAATAAACTGTGAGATTACATGAGCTTTGAAAAGAAACAGATATCCGGAGTCTGAAGCAACTGGAAGAAAGCACAAAAAACATATATATGCACATATACATGCACCACTTTCCAGATTTTCCTTCTTGTCCCTGTAAAGACTGTTGGCAATGGTCACTTTTATTATGTGCTTTAAATTATAGAGAATGATGGACACAACACTAATAAATTACAATACATGCAATGCTTTGGCTGTGAGTCTACCCTGTATAAACAAAGTGTATACAAAGCAATTTCATTTCTTCAGAGATCATGACATTTATAAATTACTCTCTTATAAAATGAGATTAAGGTTGCTAAATGACCCGCGTAGGCACATTTTACTCCGAAATGAGATCCATAACTCATAACATGATAATGGTATATAGATACACATACAATACACTGATGCTTTATACTACAATGGGTTTCCAATAACAGCGCTGACTTCTGTCTTCTTTAGTCATAGAAATATGGCACAGCAGCATTTCCAGAAACAGATTTCACAAAACACACAAGTGATGCACAGAAATCCCTGAGGTATTGTTCCTCCTTCTCAAGCACTGAATGTGGCTCCCAGCCACAAGTTATTTCACAGCTGTGGCAAACAAACAAAACAAAACAAAAAAAAAAACACACAAAAAAAATGCTCACTGTAGTGTGAAGGCAAGAAGCTAAAGTCCACAAAACATGGAAAACCATGTACATTAATATATTATTAGCATTTGTCTGTATTAGAATGGCACTCTCCTACCTAAATCAAAAGCAAGAGGCTTTGCAAAAGTCATGTTATAAATACAGACAAAGACTGCATCCCTTCTGAGCCCATCATCTAGCACATATTTATCTTTTCAATGCCACTGTGAGGTATAGTAGTGTCCTGCCCGTGTTGTAGTTGGGGATCTAAGAGAGACGGTTTGGTTTTCCCAACCCTCCAGGAAATCTACAGAAGGATGAGGAACCAACTTGGTCTCTGCAGTGCCAGCTGGAATCCTTCCTATTACATCCAGCATAATTTCTGACATCTAAAGTTGAAAATTCAGTACAAAGCATATGACAATCCACATTAACAGTAGTGGATTGATGTTGTTAACTCTCTTCTTTTGTCTGCTTTTTGAAGGAATTTCGGAACAGCTGGATTTACTCTACTCTTGAGGCAGAAGATGCTGTGTGCACCAAATCTCTCAATTTCCTTTCGCCTGCGTGTACAAGTTAGATCTCAGAGTTATCAGAAAGTAGTTTTCTGGGGGCAGGTTGTGGTTTGCATTTATTGTTATGTTATTTTGATTCAAACATATAATCCAACATGATAGCAAAACTTCACAAATTCTAAGCACCAAAATACCACACTCTGCACTGTGAAGTATTCTAGTGTTTGACTGGCAGAAAGATACAGTATCTCCCACAATTCAGATAAAGGCATTTACAAAATAATGGTATAACATATGCAGAGTCCCTCCTTTGTTAATAAAATTCTATTAGTTCTATTAGTTGACATGTTAAAGAAATATTCTGCTATTACGCTATTACAGCATACTTAACATTGGAAAAGACCCACAAGCCTCAAGAAGCTGGTAAATAAGCATCTCAAAAGGATACTGTAAATATTGTCTACATATAGAGTATGTCATATACCAATTGCAGTACCCAATACATCCCACTGCAGTTATACATAACTAAAACTATAGACTTCTCTGGCATTTTGTATTCCCAACCCTGACTTTCTCCCCCTGATTTATCATAGAATCACAGAATCATAGAATGGCTTAGGTTGAAAGGAACCTTGAAGATCATCGAGTTCCAACCCCCTGCCATGGGCAGGGACACCTCCCACTAGACCAGGTTGCTCAAAGCCCCATCCAGCCTGGCCTTGAACACCTCCAGGGACAGAGCTTCGACAGCTTCTCTGGGCAACCTGTTCCAGTGCCTTACCACCCTCACAGTGAAATATTTTTTCCTCATATCTATTCTAAATCTATCCTCTTCCAGTTTGAAGACATTACTTCTTGTCCAATCACTACATGCCCTTGTAAAAAGTCCCTCTCCAGCCTTCTTGTAAGTGCCTTTCAGATACCGGAACTTCTGTGACAACATCATACTAGTACTTTAAATTTCAGTGCTTGATTCTGTAAGGAAAACAGGCTTGATTTATGCAGCGATGATCCTGAAATCAACAGTGTAAAATTTTTCAGCCTGATTATGAAGATTGCTAGATAACTTACTCACTCGAGCAGGAAGTCTCTGATAAGCAGGCAAGTACTTGCTGGTGAGAATTACCATTCTTTGGACAGCTTTATCATCCGAACTAGAAACAGCTGTTCTTGAAACCAAGCTTTGGCTTCATTGCATTAAGCTTTGCTCACCATTCCTCTTTCCAACACAAGAACTGGTAATGGCACACACTGTTTAAATCCCCTTCAATTTATCCTGTCATATTTTATTCCAACAACATAAACTGTGATATTGCAAGATACTGAGTGTTATAAAGTACTGCGTGACTTGTACTCCTATGAATGTCAATTAGAGTTCAGTTTCTTACAAAACTGGGATGATATTCCCTATCTTCGGTGAAGAAATAATCCATGAAAACAACAAAAAAAATCTAACATGCTGCATTAAGTATATTTCCACGGCAAAATATCAGTCTTCTTGCGGACATTGGCAAATTCTGGAAATATTTTTGCCAACAATAAAGCAAAAGCTATTAGGAGATTACAGATCTGCAATTCAGCATGCAAATCCCCAGATCTAGTGTCTTTCTTACAGTCCACAAGTTTGAAGTGAAATCCACAGAAATTTTAAGAATCTGTTACAAACTTTAGCAGACTTTGAGGTCCTGCACAAAATGAACCTTCTTCAGATCACCCCCTTCTGATGTTCACTGTTTGAATATTTAACTTGGAAGATGCCAGCAAGTTTGCAATTGGCCTTCATGCTTTATGATCTCTGCCCTTATTCTTAAGCTATACTGAAGTGGACATAGATGTAAATGTACCATGAACTACACATCCCAATACTTTCTGGTTTTCAGCCTCATAGAGGTAGAGGTACTGCTCTGCCATTCCCTCTGAATGTTTAGAATAAGTAGCCAGCAAATCTGAGGAGGCTTTGCAATTAGTTGCCCTCTTTGTACTCAGTCTAGATTTTGAAACAATTCAATGTGGTATCTTCAGATATAACTGAGTTGCCAATGAGCATACAATCAGTACACGGAGTCACTTAAACTGTTGCCATTTGCATCAATATTATCTAAATACTGGACGGGAAGATGTCTACTTACAGCTATGCATTGAATCTAGTCTATACTAAGGATATCCCACTTATTCAAGATAAGCAATTATGCTGAGAAATAGAAAGGCAAATAGTATTTTAAAAAATGTAAACGCTGAAGGATACTATTATGTGATAAAAAAGAAAGGTTTTAATACAGGATTTTTGGTGTTCAGGTACATGTAAGTAAAACTTTCAATCAATTACATCATCACTTATAATCCAGAAAAATATATAAATCAGTGTCGTGGTTTAGGTTATAATGGACATGCAGCTATTTCATAGACTCTGATATATTTATGATGCTTTTAAGCAAGTCAAGGCAAAACACTTCTTGTGTAATTTAACTGAACTTAAGAACTCTTTGGGAAGTGAAAAAGGGAAATTTCACTAGAATACATAAAGAGAACCCTAACACCCAAATGCCACCTGACACCTAAACATAAAGCAAAAAAAAAAAAACCTCCTGCATTTATAAGTGCTTTATTTCAACAAAGAAACAATTTAATTTTCTTTGTGCCTGATAGCCAAAGCTATCAGCACCAGCTGATACATCTACCTATTGAATGATTTATATTGTAACTATAATACTATAAAACTGGGGCCTGAAACAAATAATTATTTGGAACAGGGCCATATTTATATTCATCTGAAAACAAAATACCTTTTAAATAAACTGAACAGGGAATAATACCTATGCCTGATAATTAAAAAAAAAAAAAAGTTCTAAGTGCAATCATTGAGCTTTGGATAACCTAATGCAGTGATTGCCAATATGTGACAGTTTTCTAGCTGAAATATAGAACAAGTTGTGTCCTACTGCTTCCAATTACTAAGAATGGGATTAAAAAAAAATGGAAGAAAAAATATTCCAGCAATGTCGGTTGGCAAAACCGACCTGTCAGATCTATGACAGTCTGACAGCATTTTGAACAGCACTGAGATTTTTCCAAGTCATGCTAAGATCCAGTTCATCCCTCAGCAGCGTAGTGCCAACACAGCGTGCACCTAAATACCAGCCTTTACTGTAAAGGAGAGGCTCTATTTAGGTTGAAATTTGCGTTGCGCTGTTGGTGTGCTCCACACTGTCAGTGGTCCCATGGCTGAAGTTGTGTGACAGGGTGACCTTGGACCATCCCTCCTGTTGTGTGGACACAGGGTTCTCCAGCAGCTGGTGCTGCCCACAGATAGGGGATTTTGCTAGCAACCGCAAGACAACCTTGGGTGGCTGAAAAGCAATCTGCTAGTGATCACCTACTAGGATCGTAGGGTAAATTGAGTTGGAAGGGACCTCAGGAGGCTTCTAGTCCAACCTCCTGCTCACAGGAGGGTCAGCTCCAAGATCAGGGCAAATTGCTCAGGGCATTGTCCAGTTCGCTCTAGAAAACCTCCGAGGATGGAGCCTGCACAGCCTCCCGGGGCAGACGGTGAGTGCAGGCACACATTGGGCGCCTGCAGCTGGCAACTGGCCTGAACTTCATTGCCCATATACACATCATGTCCACTTTGAGCCTTTGAAACAAAATGGATTGGCCTCATCCTTCTCCCTCCGTGCTGCAGCCACCAGGAATGGAGACGCTGTGTGCCAGATGAATCATAGTGTATGAATCCCACCTCCCCCTCAGATGTAGTAAATGCAGCTCTGCTGCAGCACCAAAACTGCCTTCTGACAGAAGTAGCTTACTAACTGTAACTTCAGGAGAAAGGGAAATCTTGAACTCAACCTGAGTTACATGTTCGTATACTAAAAAAATCAATATTAATCATGTCTTTGAAGCCTGTCCTCTAAAGAGCACTTTTTAAAGCAGCTTCCATGGATGATTTTCATGTGCACAGGAGTGATTCTCTTGGTATCCCTCTCAGGAACTGATTATTTTCATTGTCTCTTAGAGAATTAATTCAGCAAAAGACAACAGTTTACAAAATAACCCATAAAGGCCTTAGTTAGTATAAAAGAAAACAAGACCTTTTGTGAACTTATCTTGGCTATTAAACAGTGTTTTCTAATGAATAAAGCAAAAGAAGTACATAATAGTATTTTCATAACGTAGCTAAAATGTTAGTATGCTAGAAGTTTTTATAAGACAGTCGCATAAGGTACATAAGGTTAAGTCATTAACAGAGAAATTGTTTTGTCTGTGCTTAAGGACTCCAACACTGAGTCTGAAAGGTCTCTTTGCTTATTTCAGATGCACATTACTATAATGCCAGTGACTCCCCTCTGATTTAGACTAGTTATTTGTCATGTATTATTCCAGATTATATTAAATCAAACCCAAATCCTTGGTACACCTCCTAACAAGATCCCTGCACTTAAGAAAAATGCAGGCTTTTGAAACTCAAAATTAGAGCTTCAGCCTTTTTGATGACTACTTCTTGTAGTCCTATTCGTTTGTTTTGCAGTATTGTCTCAGGTATGGAAGGATGCTGCTCTGTCTTACGACTTTTTACTGAGCTATAGTAAGAAGACATCTTTCCCAACAATTGTGGCAAAAACAAAGGCAGACAAAAAGGAGAGCTTTGCCATGTAGGCTACCCGCAACAGTAATTAAGCCTGGGAGTAAAAACAGGGATTTCAGTTCCTCCCTCAGGAAACCATTCTTGAAGAAAGCCTTATACAAAGGTTACCCGTCTTCTCCTAATTGCATGAACAGAAAATGTTATAGAAAGACCATTTTAATTATAACTACATTCATTTCTATCAAAACTGCAGGTGTACACACAAATGTAAATTCAATAAGGCTTACTCTCCTTTTTCAATTCTTACCAGAGAAGAATAGCTAATCTGAAAGCTCACCTTTTAATTGCACCTCTTGACATGTCAAACCGTGTACAGGTATTGTGTTCAAAGGCAGCGGTGCATAATCAAGCTGTATATAACCATAAAGACTACCTTCTGGCATATAACTCTACATAGGCACATGTGATGGCACATATAATTGCACAAAATACTTTCTATTGCATTCCAGACTGGATTTGAAAAGGTGATGCATATGTGTGTGGGGTGGATATTATATGACTGGTGGATATTTATTTGTCTAGAGGAGTAACGACAATAGCGTTTACTTGGTTTTCCTTAATTAAAATGAAACTGTGTATCATTTACTTCTTAGCTGGTGACTCCTGCACTTCCCTAGGGTATTTATACTTTCATCACCACTGAGCTGCAGATCAGCAACTTAATCTATACAGAAGAGTGAATACCAAGTGACTCAGTCTAACGGAGCACATCTCCATACTCATTTTGATTATCATCTGCCCTGGTTTTGCATTGCATGCATTTTTCATGCAAGATCAGGTTGAAGGCCCTAATCCCTATTTTAGAAGTACTCAATGGCTCAGCAACAAGATATCTAAACGTTCAAAAGCAGTAAGGATTTCACAAATAATTTCACCCTTCTGGCACAATGCAACTTTCTACAGTAAAGATTTTCTCAGTAAAATGCATCAACACCGGAGATGTGGCTCACCTTCCACTTCAAATGCAAGTTGCGTTTCTCTGAATCTTCTCTGACAACTATATGCATCTTTCTAAAAAGCCAGAACAGTCCGTTTCACAATATGCAACCCTCATCTTAGGGAAAGGAAGAAGTGCTAATATGATATTATATATTATGTACTGTATGTTATTGTATTATATTGATTATATTATTAATATGTATTTCTGTATGAATGTGTTCTGCTAAACATTAATAACATGTAAGTCATTTCTGAAAGGAGCAACAGTGCAAGAGGAAACTGTTTTCTTACATAAGAAGTATTACGCACAAGACAAGGTTGTGGTCAGTCACCTTTCCTCACTCGACAAATGCTTGGCTTTGATCAGGTATAATAACTGATAAATATCATTATCCTGTGGCAAGAACACGATAAACTATCTAAGATATTGTATGCAACACTGCAGCTTTTTTGCAGCTTGTACATGCCCATCCGCATGCGCCCACATCCACAGCCCAAAGACCTAGCAAAGCAGTTAGAGATGTATTCATCACCTAAATACAGTCTAATTTTTTTTACCATACCAGTCTAAGCTGACAAGTCTGATTAAGGCATACTGCTGTCTACAGCCAAAAAGAGCGATTCAGGAGCGCAAGATGGCTCCTATAGTTTCTATAGCACCTGACTGCTGTTGTTTCCCAAGCCCTAATGACCCACTGCCCAGCTAGAAATGGATCAAATGAGGTGTCTTTGGCACAAACTCAGAGCAGACTCACGCTCTCACCACTGGTTTCACATACTGACTGCACAGCTCCATCTGACCTCATGCCATTACAATATATTAGAGTTTCTCTGTTTTTCAGAGAGGGTTTACCAAGATATTTTTGACTCACCTTAATTTTGTATAGTGTATTAGAAAGCATTTCTCAGTACACAATGAAATAAACCATCCTTGCTATTTCACTTTTTTCACTTAATCCCCAATTCACAAAATTGGGTTATTTTCAATGGGTTTACCACATGAAACAGTGAGAAATAATAATAGCCAGCAATTAAGTCAAATTTAGCACTTATTACTCAACAAGAATTGCCTAGGAACAGAACATGTTTTCCATAAATGCATTCATTGTTCGGAATTCTTTTGAGCATGTTTTAATGCATGCGCCTCCTCTCCTACAGACTTTTAATAAGCTGCTCATTCCAAGAATGTATCATAAATTGGATACTCACAATTCAAAATTAAAGTTAATATGACAGGTCTCACGCCAAACGTGTCTTTTGCTGACTACACAAGCATAACTCATCTGATCTGCATTATGTCCATTCACGAGCCAGAATCCCATATTTACATTTCATTAATACTCTCCAATAATTAAAAATAACCTGTTTTTCTAACTACTTCTATGAGTAGCTATTTTCTCCTGAAGAGAGTCAAGCTATGTACAGGGGAAAATCAGAGTGAAACAGCTTCTCCCAGCTCTGTTCCTACTTTGAGCACAAATCCAAGAAGTTATATACTTGAAATCTGACTATAAATGTCTAAACAGGAAACATACTGTGTCTTTGCTATGATATTAAGATTATTCTGCTTTTCTTCTGTTTGTGTAAAAGAAAAATATGAGCTGTTGTCTCACCCTTAGTGCCACACACTTGGTGTCAATCATTAATAATTTCATAGCAAATACATAAATGAGGCACTTGGTATTCATCAGCTTTGTCTCACAAAGTAAGTGTCTCACAAGGTCTCACAAGGACCGTTCTAAAATATGTACAAAGTCTGCAGTACCAGACATGGTTTTCCAGACCATTTTCATTTTAAATCCATAATATAACTGCACACTGATCACAAAGTTACAGCTCTACATCTCTCTCTTTTTAATTTCAATTATAACTTGCAAAATAAGTCAACGTCCCTTTACAATAGGAATCACTCAGGTTCAATACTCATTACGTGATCAAACCAGAAAGCGAGGAGTTCGAACAGGCACACTGTATTTATAACGTCCTTAGACTGTATCCCAGCTTTAGTTTCCCAGCACAGAGAACAGAGTCTTTAAGTTAAAAATAGTCTTCAAGTCTTTGGTCTTCAAGTTAAAATTAGCACTCAAAAACATTCACACTTCGGGAATTATAGCTCGAGCAACAAATCTCACCATTTCAGTTGCAACATGTGATAACGCTTTTCTGCAACACCCAAAAAGCTCACATAATGGGATGTTCCCTATTAGGTAGAGCCTCAGGAGGCGTAGCAGCTCCAGGCTGGGCGTGAAGGGGGCTCTGAGCCAGAAGCCAGAGCACGGTGCCCCAGGCGCCGTACTACACACCCATCCTCCATCCCACGGACCTGGGGGAACAGCGTCAGGGTGATGACGATGGTGTGACAAGGCAACAAAGTCGATCTGCTTCGGGTCCACATGACACATCTCCGGCCCATACGCTCTTTCAGCCACCGGCCTTCACCCCGTAACTTCTGCAGTTCACAACCATGCAAAATGAGAGTGAAATAAGCAGACAGATTGGATTTGGTATTTATGCTTTGCACAGATACAGGAGGCCTCACACCGTGCACAGCAGTAAAGAAGTCAGCCTAACATTTCTCCAAGTTGTTTACCAGCTAGCTCTCACTCCCACATATTTGCAGACTGCTAAAAATGACAACTTTTCTCCATTTCATCTCGCTCCTACTAGCTGTCTGCCATGGTTTGAAAATTCCAATCTGACCACTGAAGCAAGTGGGAGAGACAAGTGTAATGAGACAAGTGAGTCAGTGAAGGTCTGTTTCTCAGCCACCGTTTGGCACAAACCAAAGCACCTGTACTGATCAAATCTCTGTACAGACTTATTTTCCTGGGTTGGCTTGGATACCCGTACACCAGAACTCACTGCAGGTAATAATATTGGCTAACGAATGTCTTCAAATATACACCACCATATGTAAGAATATAAAAGAAAATTAACTATATCATATCTGTCTTCTAAATGCAATAAACTTGTGCATAGGATTCTTAATATCAATAGACTAATACCTGGCAAGAGTAGTTACGTATTTTGTCAAAAAAACAAATACGTAAGGCATCAAATTAGTAAAGGTATAGCTGCCTCTTCAGAACTTAAATAGCCCAGTAATGGAAAAATACTCTCTGTTTCTGTCTCCTGGCTTTTGTCACTGTAAATTTTCTCAAATTTTACAGGTTTTTATATATATACACACACACACACATAGCATTGCTAACCTCATGAGATTATAACCTGCAAGCAAAACCAAACACATTCACAAGGCGGAATAGAGCAGTTTTATTCTGGCTTTGGTCATTCTTCGGAAGGGGTCATCTCTTTTTGTTTTGGAGCATTTTAGGGAACCCTTCCACAGGGACCTCCACCTTTCTGCTTCTGCGAAAAGGCGGGGGTACTTCCCCTGGCTCCTTCCTCCCTGCGCTGCTCCCTGTGGCCTTCCGTGGCCGCGGACAAGTCCCTGACCTTGCTCCTTCATGAATTCTAGCATCGAGCATTGCTCCTGCCTAGTTTCCCATATCTTCCAAAACTGCTGTTCTCCTTTTTTCTTCACACAGTGTGCCTAATTAGAGGATCAAATGACCAGCTCTCTCACTTTCTACCCCATGGATATTATATCCAAACAGCTCTTACACCTTTCCTCATCTCGCCTTTCCCCCCGCCCCAGGCTCTGATTACGTGCAGATGGTGTTAAGATGGGGAAATACACAGATTCTGGGCATCTGCTACACGTTCTCCTTTGCTTCTCTATCCCACTTCACCCCAAGTAAAGGGAGAGGGTGGGCAAGGAGACACAGAAGACTTCTTGGTTTGCCTCACAGGTTGTTGCTCCCGGGACAGCAGAAACTGGTGCAGGCTGCGCAACAGCTGTCTCAGCTGGAGGCATCCTGCACCTCCAGTCCAAAACCATCTTCCACCCTCCCGCTCTGGCAGCCATCCCACCCTCTGCAGCCAGCACTGAAGCAGAACTGCTGAGCTGTCAGCAACTTCTCACAAGAGGCCAATTTTTACGCCGCATAATTGTAGCAAAAAAAAAAAAAAAATTCATGAGAGTTGGCAACCCGTGTTAAATTTGCATGCATATCTGATTAGCTGCGTCTTTAGAATACACAGTCTTACAAAATATTGCAAAATTATACATTTTAATTTTTTTTTAAGTCTGGATTGAATTCTGTCAAAATATAAAGCCTGTTTTCTTCTTCCATCCCTCCCTCCAAGTGAGCATAATCCAATTTTCCTTTGAAACGGTTACATTTTATTTCGCATTGCTTGGGAGTTATGAACAAAAAGAGAAAAACAGTAATAGGAATGAAAAAGGAATTTGCTGGCTTCATCTTTATTTAAGCAGACAGAGAATGAAATAGGCCTCTTTCCTACAGTTATTCCTCTTCTTCCACCCACCTCCCTAGAAGATATCTAGAAGAGAAGGGTCTAAACTGGTTAATCAAAGCTTACAGAAGCCGGTCTCTGGGGCAGTTATACATATCTCCTACATGGCCTTAGCCTGAGAGTTCAGACTACTGAGATCACCGTACAGGAAAGGAGCCAGGACGTTACAGACCTAGGTGCTGACAGGAGACCTGCTCTGGCTCACCTAGACAGACAGTGTCAGAAGGCCAAAAACATAGTCACCATCCAGGCTTAAGCCTACAATTTGTAGTGCGCCAGCAACAGGCAAGATTTTCATCAGTTTGCCTGTCTGACTGGGACCTGTTTCCTGAGATTGGAAACTGGGGCATTGCAGGAAAATTTGGGGACGAGAGTTGGGGTTACAGTTTCTGACCGTGCAGAATTTGGTCATGAGATGCTGCTGTTTCACCCTTGCTTGTGAAGACTCAGACGACAAATGCTGTGCTTCAGGCTGTGGCCAGGGCTGCCAAACATCCATTTTATCTGGCAGTCTCGGCTCACAACTTGGCCTTCTGCATCCAGTGGAGCTGCCTGGGAAGGCAGCTGATGACCTTGTCATTGCTCATTGTGTCACATAGGACCACCTCAACCCATCCCATCACCCCAGCATATTTGGGAAGTCAAAGTAAGACAGGACAAACAGGTCATGCCAGGAGGAAAGACCCAGTCTTAATTTCCTGCCTCTTTATCCACCAAGCTACTACATGTGACAATCCCCTTCAAACCTACCCGCATCTCAAAGCTGCCTAAAAACTTTCTTCCTGGTCAAGCACGAGTAAGCCTACTTGAGCCATCTTCCCAATCACAGGGTCCTCACAATAACCAGAAGCTTCCAGCGAGACACAACCACCTGCCTTCATCCCATCTTCAGCCCACCTCCTTCAGTGTGTTCCTTGCACCCACGGCTCAATGAGCAGGCTCTCCAGCTCATGTCCAGAAAGGTTACGGCTATATGCAAATAAAAATCAATGTGCAAATTGACATGATCACCAATATTAATACGCCACGCAAACAAAAACTGAAAGTCTGTAAGAAACACAAAACAAAGTATGTACATCTGTGTGCATGAGCTAAAACTAAAATCTCTCCTTCCCTTCTCTCCTGCTTCCAAAGGTGTTCATTATTTATTTCATAAATTTTATTCCAGAAATGTACATTATGTAAACTGCCAAATAATACTATGAGAAAAGCTGTATCACATTGTTTAAATTTTCTTTACAACACTTCAGGCAGTATTTTGAATGCTATATTTTACTCAGCGTGAATATCTGAAGCCACTTTCTCAAAACAATATTTAAAAAATTTTTAGACCTTATTTCAAGACTTCCATACAATGTCCTGGGTGTGTTTGTATAACACTTTCTGAAAAGAACAACAATGCAAAACCCAGGCTTCTGTTCAGAAGGTGCACAGAGGGAAATGTTGCAGTGGCTACACTGATTTTGCTTCAGTACTTTGATATGTAGGTACCTGCCTACATTTGACAAAAATAAGCCTTCCATAAAGACTTCCTATTAGGGGGTTAGAAAGCCCGAAGTAATAAACCATTCCCAGGGCCACAAATAAAATGCATCCACTTCTGTGGTGAAATACCACCTTTAATTTTTCATTGTCCTCTTATAGCTTTAAATAATGTGGTCACCGTAGTTAATTTTCTTAGTGGTGAAACTTTATGCTCTAGTTCATAAAAATAGAGCATAAAGTTTAGCCACAAAGAAAATAGTCAGTCAGTGCCTGGTCCTCTTGATGTACGAGTGAGAAAGCAAGCAAGAATAACAAAAAAAAAAGAAAATCTGGGAGCAAATAAACTATGAATCCTGCATACTTTTATCAGTTCCCATACAGTAGTTGCCAACTCAAACAGCAACTGCAACCATTTCTCTTGTCAAAGTCCACAGAACCTCTGTAGTTAACCAGGTGGTAGTCCTCAACCATGAACGGTGTTTGGACACTGAACTCCTAGTAGGGAGCTGGCACCTAACTTTACTACTTTCTGCACAGGGAGAGGACATCTCTCCCCAGTTGTGCTTACACCAGTAACAAGATGGTGCGAAGTACCTGCCATCAGTTTGCATCCGTTGAGGTTTCAGTTCCAGATGAGCACCAGTTCCAGGTGGGTCTAGACAGCTTTGCTTGGAGCCACTTGGACGTCTCTGCATTGCACTCTTCAGCGCACCACGTTATAGGAAACATTACTCACTTGGGCATGGTGCAGCACAAGTAGACACAGACAGCTTGGTTTCTAATCACACCTGAGCTAATAAGTCCTCCTGAGACTTATTAGTGTCAGCTTGAGCTGTCTGGAAATGTCTTGCCCATATTTAAAAAAAAATCTCAGTCATTCCTCTGAAAAGGTCTAGTGCATCCGTGAAGTAGAGCAGACGTCTGTAAAAGCACCGCAGAAAACCTCAGACTGCGTATTTATAATAGACCTACCAGAATTTAGCAGCTAAAATCTCTGGTTGTGCTGTGCATGCTTCAGCCCAGGATTCTGATCAGTGGGCAGGGAGGGTTTTCTCTCCAGTTGCTCCTAAGACCTTCCTCAAGCTGTCTGGGAGGTACTGCCTCCGGTGCTCCCACAGTGCTCAGGCGCTGCTCGATGCTCAGGCAGTGAAGACGAAGAATAAAAACCAACAGGCAATCAAGTCATTAAAGCCCCAATCTATCATAATTAATATATATAATGGAGACCAGTTAAGAAGAAAGCTAGCTGCTCTGCCAACAGGAGGATGCTTTGTACCAGGGCTTCTCATGCCTTCCTGGTACAACGGCCAACAAACTAAGGGATTTAATCCTACTGCAGTAGTTAAAGCAATACAGCTTTCTAAAGTAAATTAGACATAACATTTGAATGCTTGATTTTGCAGCTCCTTTTAATGAATTTTAATTTATTTGTTTGTTTTTAATAATGTATTGACAAATACTGTCAAGCAGCAACAAAAACAAGTCGAAAACAAGCACTGTGATTACATGCAGCAGGTTTAACTGCCTCACATCCCTGGGAGCTATTTACTTTTTTTTCAGATATCTGAATGCCAGGGTACGAAGGCTAGTGAGCAAAGAACGGTATTAACACATTGAAAAACAAGGTTGTGTTCTTAGAAAGAGTATTATACAAAAACATTAAGTCGTTATGCTTCTCTGTTCCTCCTTTCCCTATCTCTGAATAGAGGTTATTAAGAAGACTCCCTTAGCCCACAGAAATTTTGGAAGTCCTAATTAACATCTGCAGAATAATTTATGATCGTGGATAGATACAACTACTTTAAAGCAATTAATTTTTAGTGGCTATTTTTTCTATAGGGCATGTGAAAAAAACTGCACGTTGCAAACTGGAATTTCTATCTACCGCATAGAAAGCAAAGGAATACAGAGCTCCTGGTTACGCTCTGTTCTTTCAGAGCCTTCAGCACACAACTGAATGGATTTAAATGGATCTGATTTTAAAGGAAAAAAGTAAAAGTAAAAACTACCACGCCTCTGATAGTTTCCATAGTATTAATTATTCTTTGCACTCTTTCCCGATAAAAAAATCAAAATGCTTGGCATTATCAATGAAACCAGCCAAAAATCTTTTACCCCTTTCTCCTTAAAATCACTACAGTCGCAAAATAATCTGGAGCACTTTTCATTTACTTCTATTCATACCGAAAAAAAAAGGTAATGCACTTGTTTCAGATATTATATTATGCGGCAGTCCTTCTAGGAGGTAAGTGCTGTTGTGACAGAAGCAAATCTCCACAGCATCACTGATGTGAATGAAAACCTTTCAGTTTTCATCAGCCAAGACGCTGTTCTATGGTGAGGGGTTTGGCTAATTTTTCTCCTGAGGCTGTTGGTAGCTTGCTGCAGCTCCAGTAGCTTAAACATAGGAGAACTGTCAACATCGTCCCCACATCATATAGGGAAATGTTTGACTCCTGGGCAAGTTTCTTTCACGTGTTCATAGAGGGAAGGCAGTGGCCAGAGGAACTGGGGCATGACTTCTTTTCTTTGTTCTCCTACTGTCACCTCACCCCCCTGGGGTCAATGTTGAACATCATTTCTAACCTGAACCAGGAAACTAGAAAGCCGGTCAAGGAATGCGTGTCCACAGTGAAGATGCTTATTTCCATCATATGCCTTCATTCCATAGGCATAATCAGAAACTGGTCTTAAAATGCCAGCAATACTAGAAAAGGAGTGACCTCTATTCTGCAACAAGCAGGAGGTGGTTCTTCGTTCCTCCACCTTGTTGATTGCTGAAGTCACCCTCACTCAAGCATAAACACCCAAAAATACATCCCAGTCTTCTTGCCTGCCTTGCACGCGCTGTGTTCAGGTCATCTGGATATCAACCATATCCAGCTTTGAACAGATGCTCAAAGTGCAGTAGAACAGGTAATATTGCTTCCACTCGTGTAAATATTGTATGTTAGCAACTTCATGTGAGTCACAGCTCAAAATCGGAGATGAAAAATGCTAAAAGCCCTCACCATTCATCTACCTGCTTACACCAACTAGTAGCCCTCGGAAGTCACTATTTATCAAAGATTTGAAATAACATCCTGTAACTTGTTTTAATTTCTGCAACATATGACAGTAGCGTACACTGACAACTGATGAAAGGAAATGAGGAAAACAGGAGACTTGAATTGTAGTTTAAGTAGAACTATCAGTTGAATCTTAGGGGCAAATGGGTGAGGAGCAGGAAGCATCCAACAACACTTGAAAAAATATTATGGACAACTGAGGCAGAGTTGTCGATTTTAATTGCTATCTACATTAAAGCAGAGTACTGGCTTTGCAGTTGTGTCCCATATGGCATTGGGAATTTTGAAATCAGGTGCCTTTTTAATCAGCAGAATCGCACCGCTCCGTGTGAGGTCAGAGACGGATTTGTTGTAACTGGAAGAAATGGGGTATTACTCTACAACCTGCAGCCAACAGGTCTGCCTCTAGACTTCTGGCTACTGCAGAAAAAGCAGAGACACGGCTTTTCCCACCTTGTCAAGAATCAACGTCCTGGACATCCCTCTATGCCCAGAACAGAAGAAATTCATTTGTGCCAGCCACTGTGCAGGAAAACAGGGGAGAGAAAGAGCTAAGTGCTGCCTCATCCTCGGTACGCCAAGCGCAGAACCGCGTACCATCTTGCCCTTACCATATGAATAGCACCAATTAAATGAGCGCACATTATTGCATGGGGATTTTCTTGAGATGCATGTGGCATAGTCAGCACGTATTTTTCATGCATTTTTTCCTGACCATGGCAATACTATGCAGATAAAGCAGAGGCACTCAATAATAAAATCCTGTCCTTTGCCACTGCCCAGTGACATGTTGAATTTGGAGAGAAAGCAGCAAGTACTGTGGAGTCTTGGGATGAAGAACAGTGACCATCCAAAATTCTATTTTAACTGTACAATGACATTATTCTTAATTATTTTTGTCCCTGAAAAGGCATTTCAAGCAAGATAGGTTTCCAATATTGGTTCTAAAAGTGAAGATGTATATGACCACATCTTCAGTGCCTCCACTCCTATAGCTACTGTGACCTATTTAGTTAATAAGAGAGAACAATCCACTGATAAGACAAATGAAGCATTACCTTCCTTTTATCTCTGGAACATTTTCAAAGACAAATGAAGACTGTTAACAAAGAAATTTACTTAGGATCAAGGTTAGCTAGAGTAAACAGCGAGTAATTACTATCTTTTAAAAGGCATTGTTAAGATACAAATACTTTCTTTATTTCCTACTTAAGTATTTTCCTATTTATATAAGTAAAACCGCCATAGGCTAAAATAGTAATAAATAAAACAAATTAAATAGAGTTTACTTTTCATGTTTTCATGCTGCTTATTGAATGTGAACATTTTTCTTAGTTAAGGCGATAAAAATGCCCTAAAATCTTTAATTTTATTTCTTAACTGGTATGCTCTCTCTTTGACATGCATATGTTTGCTGCTTCTGTTAATAAGGTTCTGTATATGGCTATATTTTTTTATTATTATTATTCTATTGGGCCACTGGACTACTCCCTAACTGGGTCTTTTAGGAAAAAAAAATATACAGTATTTTGTGCCAGTTTATAAATAAACAATCCTTAATAAATCAATACAGTGTCCTCTGTTTACATGAATGACAACTTTAGCCCAGCAATCTCAGTGGTTCTCGTATCTCCTCAGACTTGCGTGTAGGCAATATTTTTCTATTGTATTTATAATACAGTATGTGAATGAAAAATATCAGTTCAGATATGAGCTTGTGAATTGTAGGAATTGTCATCTTTGCATACAGAATTCTTCAAAGCTGAAGCCTGAGACTCGATGAGCGGGCACAGATTGTGCAGCTCAGTATGAACGTGTTGTACAGTGAGTCACTGGATACAGTAAAATCAGTTCTTATCTAGGCCTCTTGAGGTACCAGTAACAGCTAGGAAGAGTCCAAATGTGTAGAGAGAGAGGAAAAGCGATCTGCAACACTTTTGTCCCAGTTTCCAAGAGCAGAGGGAAAGAAAAAAAAAATAAAAGGTGGGAGGAAAGATACTCAGAAAGAATAACTTCTTCATTTCTGAAGGATAAATTAAACAACTGCTTCATTTGCAGGAATAATGCATTTTAAATACAGCAAAATTGTACTTGCTTTCTGCTACCAGTCCTTGTAACATAATCAAAGGTTAGCAGCTTAACCTGGGTAAGGCACAGACGGGGCCTTGAGCCTGCTATTACTGAATTGATACAACTTCTGAATGATTGAGCTCTTCATTAAACCTATCAAAATACTGAAATGCGTTGGTAAAACTATCCAGCTGGGAAAGGTTGGTTAAGAAACTGACTGTTAATATTACCCCTAAAAACCAAACAGGCCTGTTGCACCTGCTATTTTATATTGTTGCTAACCAAATAGATCCTGCTTATTAAATAAACATAGGGAAATAGTCTCTCTAAAACTCATCCAAGGCAAAGGTGGAGCTTCCCCTTACTGAAAAGACCTTTGGGCTGGGGTTGAATGCTCCAAACAAAAAGGGTTTTTTTGTAACACAACTGATATTTCAAGACATGACAACTAAACCATGAGCCCGATCCCAGCATTAACATTTTGTGATCTGTTAACAGCAGAATTGGAATTTGTATAATATGTATTAACCTACTTATCTCTCAAATTATCACTAGACCTTTTAAACTAAAATTGTCTGCAAAGAACCAAAATCTAATAGATCTACCATCTATTGAAAAATCCTTCATGCTTCTTTGTACACGCCAAACTACGAGATATCAGGGCAATAACACCAAAATTGACCTGTAAGTGTTATTTCAGGTCCTTGTACATTCATCATAAATGTGACTATTTGGCTCCTGTTGAGATGTTATCTTCTTAAATCCTCACTACGGTATCGCCAGAAATGGAGCAAAGTCGAGTGGACACAGCTGAAATGGCTGCAGCATGACAAAG
The DNA here is from genome assembly GCF_965231255.1 of Vanellus vanellus. Lineage (NCBI taxonomy): Eukaryota > Metazoa > Chordata > Aves > Charadriiformes > Charadriidae > Vanellus > Vanellus vanellus. The sequence goes on along the minus strand of NC_138905.1, from coordinate 160,645,535 downwards.
AAGAATCAAAATAAAGGTAATTTCGTAAGTATTAACAGACTTGTGGTACTTATGAGCCTGGAAGAGCCGGAAGGGAAGGGAGTACACAGTGAATACTGTCAGTATAGTACATGGGAGTGCAGGAAGGGTGTCTATAATAAAATTAAAACTACCTTTCTTTTTTTTTCACCTTCTGTAGAACAGAATGTTTAGTAAAAAGGCCCCAAAATTTTGATATGTCAGCCACAAAACCCAAAGCTCATTTGCGGGACATCTGGGTACCAGTGGATTTACCGGCTTTGTTCTTTCCTCCCCCTACTCCACTCACGCAGATCCCCCTGCACACAGGCTGGATGCTACAGTGAGCAGGACTTGTGCTCTCTCTAGAGAAACTTCAGAAGCCTTTTCCCTTCCCATCTGTTATTCAAATCCACCCTAATTTGTTCTGAGCAGAGCTTGGTCTCAGAAGGGCAGTATTTGCCCCACAGCACCATAAACTCAAAGTTCAAAATCCCTTCATGCCTAAAGCAAGGGTTTCTTCTGTTACAAAACAGCTTCCCCACGCTGAACCTTATCAGGTAGGAGGGCCATGCTTGACCTCATCAGGTAGCAGCGCCATGCGCCATGCTCCGAGGGTGATGGCAATTGCCACTATGGCATTGAAAGCAGGCACCAGGTACTTCCCCTCATCACTGAAGGGAACTGCGGGAGAAGGACCGTGAGATCTCTTATGGAGCACAACAGAGGTGTCCTACCTCTCAGGCTTTTTAAAATCCGTCAGGATTTAAAATACATGAAAACATATAGTGCTGCCGAGGCGCTGCACCGCAGCGAAGGATGTGAGCTGACAGCAGCTTTGTATTGTGCCCGCAGAATTGGAGAGAGCGGTGAGAAAGCCTTGCTCCACATCCCATACCCAGGTGGAAAAATTTCCCCGCTGGGTGCTCTAAAGCAGCATTTTCACTCTCTTGCTAACAAAGGTATCTGAAAGGAAGATGAGAACAGAGAGTTGAAGGAGGAAGAAGGAGAATAAGCAGATGGACTATAGTAGAAACCATGACACTGGCAAAAGTAGTATTCCCATGCCCATGGAAAAAGTAATTTTCCCATGTCCTCTGTGGGCAAAGAAGGAGAAATAGAATCATAGAGTCATAGAATGGTTTAGGTTGGAAAGGACCTTAAAGATCATCAAGTTCCAACCCTCTTGCCACGGGCAGGGACACCTCCCGCTAGACCAGGTTGCTCAAAGCCCCATCCAGCCTGTCCTTGAACACCTCCAGGGATGGGGCCTCAACAACTTCTCTGGGCAACCTGTTCCAGTGCCTTACCACCCTCAAAGTGAAAAATTTCTTCCTAATGTTTAATCTAAACCTGCCCTCTTCCAGTTTAAAGCCATTACCCCTCATCCTATCACTACATGCCTTTGTAAAGAGTCTCTCTCCAGCTCTCCTGTAGGCCCCCTTTAGGTACTGGAAGGCTGCAATAAGATGTCCCCGGAGCCTTCTCTTCTCCAGGCTGAACAGCCCCAACTCTTTCAGCCTCTCCTCATAGGAGAGGTGTTTCAGCCCTCGGATCAGCTTTGCGGCCCTCATGAAGGTTAAAGAAACTCTGTAACAGGATAATATTTACATATTTGAATTAAAATACTGCCTAAAATCTAATTAGGTAACTATGCATCCAGGGGCAAGAGCAGTCCACCCAGTCATCAGCTGTGGAATGTAATAACAAACATCGTATCTTTTAACAGGGCTGTGACAGGAAATGTAGGAGCAACAGCTAATTTATGACCTTGAAAATAGGATGGGAACAGTTTGCCCAGTTATGAACAAAACAGAAAAAAAGACGACAGGAATGCAAAGGCACACTAATGTAAAATAGGCTCATAAAAATATCTGAGCAATAAAGCTTCAGCTCCATCCTTTCAGTATGAAAGCATTGGGTGTGATGAAAGATCTGGCTCCTTTTGAAGCGCAGGTACAACATAAGCACACGAAGTACCACACTCCAGACACTCCTACTTATTAGCACTAAGACAATGGTTAATGTAGAACTGCTCACAACTAATTTAAACAAATTGCATATAATCGGTTCAAATAAACTCTCCAGAAAACACTGCTCCACTCTCTCTGCTGCCTGTCTGTCTCAGAGTATTCTCAGTTCAAAAGGTTTAGGAACTCACAGAGGGTACCGTGAACACTGGGTTTAGTATCACGGAGATTTTTTGTCTCAACTGCCCTCCCAAGTCAAACAGCACTGAACTTAAAGCAAGAACTTTTACATTTTATTTCAGTAATGGACCCTTATTTCATAATTACTTGAGTGTACTGCAGTCCACTGGGCAGCACGTTACGTATTGGCCATTCCACCAGTGCTCTTTCAGAAGCTTTATAAACTCACCATTATATCTAAACTTAAAGGAATTCATATTTTCAGAGGTATTCTTTGAAAAGTACTGCTAATATCTACCAATGCCACATATTTCTAAACCAGACAGATCTTTCTGTACTGGATTAAAAAATAACTAACAAACTAACTAAATAAATCAATTATAGTACTCTGTTGGGGACATAGGATACTGTTGTTGCGCATCCCCATCAGATAGAAAACATTAGTGCTGTGTATCAGGGGCAAGAAGACCACCAGGTGACCCACTTACTAATTTGTATACTGCAATCTTTGCAGTTTGAAATTTCATTCTCTGATATTCCTTTTTTTAGAAGTTTGTTTTTTTCAAAAGGATTAGAAATTCCTGCCAACTCAGCCTTTCATTTTATATATTTGCTTCGAGGTCTTTTATTGAAGACATCCGGGGACTTCTGAAATCTGTTTGTGTAACCTCCAGTTGTTCTGATTTCCACTGTTGCCTGTACCTAATAGAACAATGAAAAAAAGAAGTACTTTGGGATTCTGAGAAAAAGCTCAATTCTCTTTAGAGGGAAAACCCAAGAAGACTGTGTCCACATGGGGGGAAATTGTTGTTCTGTCCCGACTGTTCATTTGCCGCTTGTTCTATTTGGTTTCTGTAGACCTAGATTGGTTTCATTATACATTAATGCCCTTGAATGCAAACTGGGAAAGACATGCTTCTTCTGCAAATTAGTCACTGTAAGTTAAAATAGACAAGAAGATGGAGCAGACTGAGACTGATGCTGTAAGAATTATTCAAGTAATATTAGATTAAGCATAGAACCATTTAATCTGTACAAGAAAATCATTGTCTTCCACAGAAACAGGGGCCTCTGCTTACAGAGACCAAGGAGGGGTGGATTAGCAAGAAAGGATTTGCGTATGTAAATTAGCTAGGTTTTAAAAACCCAAAGCAGTGTGCCAAGGCCAAAAAAACTCTTCTTTTCCTCTGAGGGAAAAGATCGCTTCCATCACAAGAATGGTCCCATGCTCTGTCCATGGAGAGCATGCTCCCTTTACCCTCCTGTAAAACCCTTCCGTGGAGGTCTTCGATGACTTAATCTGACAATGGAGCATTGCAGTGTAAAGCAATTAGAGAGGAACTTCCAGAAGAAGGATTAAAGCTGGTGCTTTCAGGTAGTATGCCAAAAAGAAGTACACTGTAAATGAGGAGACATCAAAAAACTTCATTTCCCCAGCCTGGGAGGGGGAATGAAGAAAAGATACTTTCACTCTTGGAAAGAATCTCAGTGCAGTTGGTCTGGCCCAAGTTGGCTTAATTGCCATGCCATGTGAAAGGTCCTGGACATGTTACATTAATGTGCTACTAATCAAAGAGAAGTTTCCAAGACACCTAATAAATTGAGAAGTATTTAAACTGAAAGTCTTTTACTCCCCTATTGCTAAAAAGACACTACAGGCTTAGATTTGACTTGATTTCCAAATTTACAGAGTGATTAGAGTAGTTTCAGAAAACCCAGCTCTTCCTAACAAGCCCACATGCTGAACACAGCCCCCCACTGTGCTTTATTTTAAGGCAACACAAAACTATGTCCCATCATCAGAGCTTTTCACAATTGGCTTTATTGTAGGTAATGAAAACATAAAAATCTCTGGTCTTGTTAAATGCAACACCTTTCTTAGTCCCAGATTAAGTAATGATACTTGAGTTTCTTCAGATTTTTAATTTGTAAAGGAACAGTTACCTTAAGGGGTTTTCAGGGAATTCATAAAAAGAGAAGAATCCACTGCTTAAATTCAACCTTTTCATATTTAGCATTAAATGCTAGAGTAAATATACCTTTTTGATCCTCAGAGAAAAGAATCAAGAGATTCCAAGTGTTATAAACTGATTTTCTCTAAAACTATTAAAAAAAAAACCAACAAACAACAAACATAAAGCAGCCAAGCAAACCCAAACTGCTTTATGATTTCTAATTTTCATTAATATAGGCAAAATACAAACAAATATACTGGAACATACTTTCCGGCTATAAGCCAGACACTTTTAATTCACAGGCCATGACCAGATTTAGCCTACCAAAATATTTAAAGGATCAATAATCGGTAAAAAATGTTTCTTTACTTGAGCTCCTCACAACTATATAGGGGGAGGGAGAGACTGGTGGTCAGGTGGGGAGAAATATATACCCTTTAAGTAAAGGAAGATCAAAAAGCACGTGTAGCAGCAACTCAGGTCGTTATCCATCTAGCTCAGCAAATAGAAGATGGGAGTACATTAAACCAACAGGTTACTCAGCTGACCGATAGCGTTGACCAGTTCCGTTGGACATGCTCACACAAACGAATGGGTGATTCCTACTAAGGTCAGTGAGGAGGAAAGAAAGTACAAGTCAGTGAAGTGGAAGAAAAAGGCTTTATTTAGAGAGAGAGAGGAAACCTCCTGTCCTTCAACTCTTCCTTACCCTGGAGCTACATCTTCTTGTCAGAGAGAGGAGAAAGGGGAAATGTGTTGCTTTCCCCAGCAAGACTGAGCCTCCCTTCCTGTCTGGTTCGCCCTCCTCAGAAACTGATTATGAATCGTTCCTTGCGGACTCAGGTCTCTGCTGCTCAGCTGCCAGACACACTCCAAAGCGGGGCACCCTGGTCTCCTTCCTCCGCCAGCTTTTCACTGGGTTAAACAAGAGCCCCTTGGAAGCCCCTGTCTAGGTGCTCTTTCCTCAAAGGATGAAGCTGGGATTCATCCCTTCTACTGAACCTCTAATACCCCCTTTGCATGGCTGGGTTGGTGCCATATGCTGTTATTAGTCCAGGTGCATTCCTACACCAAGGCTGGGGGTGTAAGTAAATCACCCTACAAGCAGAGCTTGCCCCGACTTTCCTTAGTGGAGGTGAAAGGGCTTTTCTGATCCTCTTTGGCTGTGCTTATACTGCTAAATAAAAGAAGTGTGAGACCCCTGGTCACCCACACTTGCTCCTTAACTCCCAGGCGGTTTTGGACCACTTCAGCTAGCTCTCTCCAAGCCAAATCTGCTATGGAGGGTGGTAACTGTAGGTAATGTGGACATGAGCCAGCCAGACACCATTTGGACTTGGATAATTCCCTGGCCCTTTTTAATTAAGCAATATAAATTCAGTCTTAGGTTCCTGAACAACAAGGAGGAGTTTAAGGTGGGGAAGGATATCAATGCCAAACTGAAGGTGGACAGTTCTTACTCACAATTCTTACTTGCCATTTGTTAATGAGAAGACGAGACTGGCTCTCCCTGTGAAGTTACTTTAAGATCTCCAATATAAGCTTCTTGATGCAGATTTACGGTTATCTAGTAGGTCTGAACGGCACCTAACATTCTTGGCTGATTTGACTGTGGATTGAGTAAGCTACTGTAAGAAAAAGGCAAATTAATATTGAACCTATACTATGCTCCTTCACAGTGCCTAGTGCTTGTAAGTATGCAGAAATGCCTTTGAAACCTCCTGATATAGACAAAAGCTATTTAAATGCTTCCAGCGTTGGATACTTCTATAGTTTATACCACCCAGTGCATGGTGTCTGATAAAAGATTTACAGAGCTTAAGATCCACAGAAGCACATACACTGCATTTTTAAAAGTTGTGTTGTAAATCAGTTGGGGGGGAGAATAATACCTTTCCTCTCACGAGCAGTTACTGCGGCAACTACAGTGACTGTTTCGGTTCAACTTGAGGGCCACCCTCATGAGTAGACTCCCGTGCCATCCCTCCTGCAGGTGAGCCTGCAGGTGTTAGCCCAGGCAGCTGGAGCACAGGTAGGACTCCTCATGCCCACACGGGTCCAAAACAGCAAGGGCTTGCAGACCGTCCACACAACAGCAGATGGGCAGGCAGGAGGCACCGGACACTCAGCCTAAGGTCACCCTGGCGGCCACTCCTTCAGAGCTGTGCAGTGACAGCTGGTAGGCTCATGAGAGAGTGGGAGCACCTTCATTTGTAAAAGCAAAGCAACATTTACAAGGGTATTTCACCTTTAGCGAGATAGCTATAAATGGAATAAATTGAGAGAAGCTAGACTCTCAAATGTAACTCTCTTAGATGTCCTTGGGAAAGAAACACTTCTAGAAATAGATGTTTTCCATGAAAATGTCCTTAAATTTCAGATCTATTTGCTCTTCAATTGATAAGTAGCTTAAACAATTTCTAAATTCTGCTTGCCTGTAGGACTCTCTATCACTAACCTTTCTAAATGACTACAGATTCCTTTAATCCCTTTATTATTTACTTTATAATTTCTTTTGTCATTCTGGTTTTTCATCTCCCTCTGAGAATAAGTGGGAGAGAGAGCATCCCACACTATTCATGTATCATCCACACAGCACTTGGAAAAAATCTCACCTAATGTATTAACATTGAATTCTGACTTACTTTTGTTCGAACTTCATCAAGTTCCACCCCCAAATTCTTAACCTATATGTATGACTACAAGGGCTTAGTATTTATCTTTTCCTCATCTTTCATCTTAAATCTATTAGCAGGTATTCTTTTTGGCAGCCAGTTTAGACCACAGTCACCCCAGCCACACACTGAAAGCCAAGGAAAATGGGCCTCAGCAAACATCATGAACCCTCACGTTGATGTTTCTCCTGATATTTTATCAAAAGGTTTTAACCTAGACTGCACATCTTACCGCTTGCTTCTGCTTTGGTTATAAGGTCCTAAGCTGCTCCGTCCATTATCATCCTTATGACAGCTGGCACGACTGGAATAAAATCATTCCCATGAAGCATCTAAGAGGCCATGGAACTAAGTGGCCATACAGTTAAACTACCGTGATATTCACCTGCATATCCTTAGGTTCAATTAATTTTTCTTATTGTGCTTAAAGACTTTTTTCTTAACCAAAAGCACCCTGTTTACTTAGATGTCCTGAGGAACCCCTTACATTGTGTTTTCCTCGATGGCGTATGGCAATGGTCAAAACCAACACGCGTGATGTTGAAGTGCTAAGAAAGCCAATGTCTTCTAAGATAGATACACTTTCACTGAAAACTTTCAGTGAGGAGAGAATATCTTCTGTGTCCCACAAATCACAGGACTCATTTCCACTTCGTGTCAGTAATACCCCAGATACGTCATCTCTTACAGACTGCAAAGACGAAGTGAAATGAGGAAAGGCACTAGAACACAAAATCACAATGACTCCATTCCCACTACCTTGGCGCACATTCCTCCTACCATGAGCAAACTCACTGATTTTACCCAGATATGTATTACCTAGGAAACTACAACAGCTTTTTTTTTTTCTCTTACACTTTTACAACTCATGAACATTATCAGCATTTAAGCTCTAAAACAAAATAAGGCCTCCTTCAAAAAAATGTGGGTCTTCAATACAAACACTACATAATGACGTTATTTGCTTTAAAACAATCCCATACTGCCTTTAGGTGCCCTATTCCATGGAAGAAGAGTCCATGCTACGAGTTTCAAAGATAAACATGTCTTTGAGACATGTTTCAAAACTTTGTGCAGGTAGGCAGAGCTTAGCACTTCAGAACACAGGGAGTAATAACACATACAGTCACTGGTTTTGCCACAACCATCCCTGGTCAGCAGGAACCCTACAGCACGTTGCACTGAAGCAGCGTAATGCTCTCATACACAAATGTCTCAAAACTAGACTATCAAAAGTGAACTCAATCAGAGGCGAACAAGGCAAGTCAAAGGTGAGCAAGATCCAGACACCAAGCTTGCTCTGTCTGTAGCCTGCAGAAGGAATGGACATATTGTGGCATGCCCTGCAGCCATACAGGTTTTGCAATTCTCTGTGAGCTTTTCAGCAGGGTGCCACAGCCACAAGCTTCAAGGAGGCACATAGCATCCATGTCAGGTGGCAAAGCCAGGACCTGGAACCAATTCCCTACCAGGTCAAGTAAGAATTTCTCAGCAATATTATCCAGAAAACTTCCTTGGAAGTTGAGGATTCTTGCTTTAACAGCAGAATCCAACATAAAGCATTTTATCCTCAAGCAAGTAATATCCTCAAACGGTATCCTCAAAACAAATGAAAGGGATAACGTTTGTTCTTAGGTCTTCTGAAACCTCTTGCTGATTTTACTGTCTCTTCCTAATCAATCACTGTTGCTTTACTGCCTCTACATTTATGTACTTCTGCTACTGTTCTGCTACTATAAATTAGCAGAAAGTGGGAAACCCATCATTCATACAGCTCATGCCCAATAAAACAAAGAATAGTCCATCAGCCTACCCTTCCATCCATCATAAATATCTATTACATCAGTAATAACCTGTACAGTCATTCTGCTCATTGCCGCTAGCTAATTATTCAGAGTGGTGGAGAGAGCTTAGAAGTAACTTAAAGAAATATAATTAAGGGCTAATTTTCCTCAGAGACCCTAACCCAAAGTAAAAAGGTGAGATGCCTGCACAAGCAGCAGCTGAAAGAACCGAAAGAGATGTGAGAGGCTATAATGGAGGCAACAGAGTTTGGGATAGGTCAAGGTTGTATTCACAAAGATAAACCAGGTCTGAGTAAAGCCAGGAGACCCACAAATGTCAGTACTGAAAGTCTGTACATCCCTGTTTTTTGAGGCAGAAAGTCTCCTTCGCATGGGGACAAACATAAAAAAAACATTTATACCGGCAAGGGGCTAGAAGGAAATCTCAGGGGGGGCACAAGGCTTTACAAATTTTAATCCATCTGTTAATGCCATTTAAAAACATGGATTTCAGGGAAAGCTGAAAGAGTCCACGCCACAAAATTGCACGTGGGTTTTAGACAACCTGAAGTTAATTCACATCTGAGATCTTGGGTTGATCTCCTAGTGGGATAATCTGCCTAAATCACGTTGAGGTTCAGTTTCTCAGAGACTATTAGCTGTCTGGGTATTGACTTGCAATTTCTAGTTGCAAGAAAATCAGAACTGTAAAAGGCTTTTTTATATCATGAGCTCTATGAATTAATAAGGACTACTATTAATTTAACCTTTATTAAGATATTCCTGATAGGATATTCTATTTTATAAGATACTGCTATACTAATGATTTAACTCTTTTTCTTTGAGCATTTCCCCACTGTACAATTTTTCCACATCTTTTTCTCTGTTTTCCACTATGTTTTGTGCTGGTAGTTCCTGTTCATCTCACTCAATGTCAGTAAATGTACCTATATTAGCAACGAGTGACACGTGTAGAAACTACTGGGCAATACTGATGCTCCATAATGCGCTTCTCTAATGAGAAGCAGGAACTGGGAACTGTTTAATCCGGATGTTTGGTTTAAATGTAGCAGGACATGCTTAGAAATACATTTACTGAAAGAATAACAAGTCTGGCAAACTTGCCTTCTTTAAATTAACATCTTCGGCTCAAACCTCATTAAAGGGCAATGAAATTCTTGTATATTTCCTTTTCTAGCATTGGTGAGAACCAAGAGATTTGTATGCAAACAGAAGTCTTCACTTTTATATGCAAGCTCTCTCTCCTGTTCAAACCGTTCGACACTGGTATAAAATTACAGTTTTCGGTCACACTAGAGCTTAATTCCTTAAAAGCTTGTTCAAGGGAGCAATATCCCTCTTCTTCCCTCAAGAGAAAGGACTTTGTGAAAACATGCCCTTTGCAGGAGATACTTCTTTATCCCATAGGCCTAGAAAATCCATAGGAATGAACTCCTTGTAGCCGGACGAAAGCAGAGCATGCAAAGGGATGTGTCAGCTGATGCCTCATCTTTGTCCTCCAAAGCCAGAGCCATCCTACATCCTCAGCAAAGGCGAGTTACACTGCACAGGAACTGAGATGGCAGTAATGCCCAGGGTTTCCTGGCAGTTCAAGGAAAGAGAAGGCACCGTGAAGGAAGTGCTCTTCACCTTATAGATGAGATAATCACCCCTGAGAATCTCCCCGCAATCGGTAATCACAAACACGGAGCAGGAAGAGCAGCGTCAGCCTCTGTTTTTCAACGGGAGAAGAACCACGGAGGACCCACTGAAAACACAAACCCCTCCTCACCCTTTCCACACAGCGTGTGGTTACGTGCAGCTCGCCGCCACGCAAAGCTTTTGATGCCCAAAATAGACGTGCTGTTTGACAAGTTAAGGTGTACAGCTCCTTCAGAAGCTACTACATGCAGTGGCCTGAATAAAAGCTCTAAGGCAGCCTAGTGACAGATGAAAACTGAGAGGATAGATTAGGGGAAGGATCAAATCTAGATTTGCCTCATGTCTCATGTTTTTCCGACACCACCTAACGCCCAGAGCTGGAGACAAGACATGCTCAAGAGCTGAGGGGCGGGTCCCGCACAAACTGTATCCTCGCGATGTTCTTATCTTTCCAAATGACAAAGCTGCACAAAAAAAGCGTGGATGACATGATGAATTTCCAGAGAACAGCACAGTCTATTCCCCCGTCAGCTCAGTGAAATACAGACCTTTCTGGAATCTCCTTAAAACAAATTTTTCGTTGAGGATTACAGCTTGTTTATATCACTGCCCGAGAGCAAAAGCCGAAACAATTTCAATGGAATTAAAATATTTAACCTTGGTTTGATTCTACTGTCTGATGGGACCAGGTTAATTTTAGGGCCACAAAATGATTAAGCCAAGTCATTTTTAAGACGCTGCCTTCCGCGTGCAAACGGTAAACTTGTTCAGTGCAATTCCTCATGCTGTTCCCAGTTAAAAGTAAAATAAGCAGGTGTCAGAGTGAAAACACAAAATACGGACATTAAAATTACACTGTCAATTTCTGCCAGCAACTGAGTGTCATTTATTGTCATTTGACCCGCACAACCTTCCAATATTAACTCTGAAATTAAAATGTTGCTTATGTTCAACACAGCATGTTACCTAAACTACTGCATTGAATTTTACTGCAGAAGGTGTTATTATTCTGACTTGTGCATTGAATTTTTCCACTGATATTATTATTCTGACCTCTCAGTGCTGTCTCATCAGCAACTATTTACTCTCCTTGCTACTATTTAATGGGAGTGCTTCTAACAGAGTGTGCTACAGACACACCAACCCAGTGTTCCATTTGTCCACTAAAAGCCTTTCACTTAATGATTTTTGAGGTTTTGCCCCCAAAAAGATTTTCTTCAAAGTCAGCATGCTCCTGATTTGAATAACAACTTTATTAGCTATTCACACGCTATTTACCTTTGCTGCAGGCTATATCAAAAAGAATACATCACTTACATACATTTTGCTCGCTGTGAGTTCAGTCCATCATGGTGCCAAACACCGTAAGTTCCCTTTGCAATTACAATTTTCACTACTTCTGAGTGGCTCAGAACCTCTAAAGACCCACTTTGAGAACACGATAAGTAATTTTTTTTTTAATAGCCAATCTGAAGATGAATATACTCCTTTGAGCACTTTACCACGTGGTCTCCAATAAAAAGATTTTCTTCCCAGTTGCTTCGTTTGTTCCGACAGTAGAAACACACTCTGTGCAAGAACCGGGATCTTTCTAAACTTAACATGGCCCCAGTCCTGCAAAGTTTATTTCCAGGTACACTGTTTTTCTACTGCATACACTCTTTTTGTACAACGGCAAGTAGCTCTCAGGTACATTAATTGTACATCAAGCCTTGTGCTACACCACAGCAATTTTTTTTTTCACAACAGAGACTGCAAAATTTTAAGATCACTTAATGGTTTGTTACTGAGGAAGTCGCTCAGTAAACTAGCAATTTGTCTTTGAAAAGCTATCATCCGCTGCAACGCGAAAAGCAAACCAAACGACCAACAGCACACTTGTGCAATGTTCAGACATTGTCTGCAACTTTTAACAAGCAGGAAAACAAGGCCCAGGGAAGTAACAGTGTGTCCAAAATCACAAAAGCCGTCCGCAACAGAATTCGGTATAGAAACAAATCATCGCTCCCGAAGTAACAAGAACATCCTAGACCGAGTGGAACCTGCTCCAGCACGTGCTCACAGGCACGGTGCTCACAGGCACGTTTGGCAAACGTCTGTAAACATTCAGCAGAGTTTAATGTGCACATGAGAACTTCATTTGTCCAACCACATTCTAGACTCACAGCGTTTCATCCTACATGTTGAGTGATCACGCAAAAAACCTCAGTAGTGAACCCACCAACTACAAAATACCACCCCAGAGTCCGTATAATGCCCTGCTTCCTATTTCTCTAGTTTTATGAAGTCCTCTTGAAAAACCGGTTTCCAGTTTCAAACAACTCACTCCTCTCCAGATTCTATTTTTACAGGCATTTACCAGAACAGAAAATCTTGACAAATGGACAAATTCTGAATGTCTAAATCACTCCTTATCTAAATTTGAAGTCAATTGGAATTACAGCTCAAAATTAATATACTTAACATAATCGAAGCAGGTAAGTAGAATAAACATCAAACTCAAACGAAAACTGCATACACATAAATATTTAAACCAATGATATCTGTAAATACATTTTTCATATTTTCCCTAAGCCTAAGTCATCCTTTGTATATTTGAATTAATTTGTAAATGGCCTGTCATTAGCAGACATTGAACGAGGTGCAAGCATTTTAACACAGTAGGGAGATGCATGAGCCAGCATAAATTTCACCCTTTAACAAGTAGAATATACAATTTAATTTGATCAAGAATAATTAAATTTGTATAAATTCAGGAAATGTATTCCACAGAGGACAAAACTTCAGTAGGTGAGATACATGTAAATAGGCAATTTTACATCTGAGCAAGAGAAACACACCGCAGATCGATTGATGGTATAGGAATTACAGTATTTCCTCAGTCAGAGCTGCTTTTCAGACCTATGTGAAAGAAACTTCAAGGACCCGATCCCACAGCTCTTGCTGAGGCAAAATACCCTTTGTCTTTTGGTGGGAGCTTTGTTTTCTATGAGTAAGAAAGGCAGCAGGGGGCCCAAATTTACTTAAGAATTCAGATAGACACACACTGTATATTTTATGGGCAGGAACCAAGCTTCCACTCCAAACAGATCCTCACACGGCTGTGCTTAGAAACTTTTTCAAAATTATAAGCGACCATGAAAGAACAGTCTATTTTACAGAGAAGGAGTTTAAGGGACTACACAGAGATCCCAGTTCAGCCACAGCCTGCATTTGAGATGCTCTTCTTGTTAAAGAAGTTCTGTGCTTGAGATTGATATGGGATTGATACTAACAAAACCCAAATTCCTCTATCAGCAACACATTTACAGTAATGCCAATTTCCATCTACTCTCCCGTCAGCACCCCTGACTGAGTTGGAGAGACACCTCTCCTTGGAGGTAAATGGAGAGGAAACCTGATCCATCCTCTGTCTGCTGGGCTGCCACCGGGAGTGAAATGTGATAGCAGTTCCTGCCACGGGGGCACCTAGTTCTCCAGCCAACTCACTCATCTCCCACGGGCGCCCCAACAGCTGTCATCTATTCACTTGTTGTATTTGCTTCAAAAAACAGCCAGAGATACTCTCCTTCCCCATTTCTCCTCAAGCCCCAAATCCTCCCCACGACTTAGCCATGCCCTAACTGAACGTACCCAGTTTAGAGCCTTGGGGGGAACCCACCAGGATGGCATCCTAACATTACAAGCCCTGGCTCAGTCCTTATGGTTTCAAGCAATTTTTAACTCTTTGTGAGAAAAAGGCCTCTTTTGTCTCACACTTTGTGAAATCCTCTCCATGTGTATGACAAGCTGGAAGGGCACAGTTAGATGGGAATAATTAGAAAAGCAAGTGAGAACCAGGGAACCTAACACATTGCAAATATTTTCATGCTGGACAGGATGCTGCAGATATGTGGGGCTTCGTTACTTTCTGTATTATTAAACTCAGGAAAAGTTAAAAAAAAAAATCAGTCAGTGCAAGCAAACCCGCATCTATTGATTCTCAAAGTTTTTCCCCTTATGAAGAAAGATGTAAATAATTGTAGCAATCAAAGGCACCTACTCTTTCCAGGATCTCAAATTTTAAAACAAATTTAGTCATAACGAAGCTATGACCAACTAGAAACCAAATCCTCCTGACACAACCCTGCCAGAGACTGGCACACACCCCACCGGACACCCCGTCCCTCACTGTTATGGTCTCCCCTCGCTCCAGAGCTCTGCTTGGTGCCAGTATACCGGTGGGGCCGCTTGAGTCCTTGGGGGAGGCAGGGGAGCCCCGGGAGGAGGGCATGGCACGGAGGGGAGGGCTGTGGCCAGCGGTGCAGAGGAAACGCAAAGCAGAGAACATGTGGAAATGAGCCACCCAGTCCCGTTTCTGGGGGAAAAAAAAAAAAAAAAAGAAAAAAAGACCGGCTTTTGAAAGGAGAAAAAAAAAAAAAGTGCGTCAGGCCGAAAATAGCTAAATAAACTGAAATTACAGCCCGCGGTAGCTGCCTAACCTGCTTGATTTTCCGCACGGTTGGATCAGCAGCAGCTGCTCTCTCGTGTGGTGCCTTTTGAGACCGAAGAGCCCTGTCGCTCCTGAAAAGTTTGGCGGGCAAAGGGGGACCGGGGGAGGGAGGGGGGCGGGAATGTAGCGGAGCCCCCTGCCGCAGCGGGGCCGGGAGCTGCCCGCAGAGGGGGAGATCCCCACGATCCGGTGCTCCGGGACACCGGGGCACCGGGCGAGACAGGGTATGAGCCTCCCCGGGCAGTTAGCCCGCAGTTTAGCGGGAACGGGATGCCAGTACGGGGCATGAGGCTCGGCTGGGCTCGGCGTCCCGGTTCCTCCGCCGGGATCACGTCGGACCGGAGCAGAGAGGCGCAAACGGCGCGGGACGGAGAGGGAAACCGCGGACGTGGCCGGCGGGGAGGCAACCCCCAGCCCCCCACCTCTGCCCCCAGCTCTCCCACCGCCCTGTGCCCCCCCTGGCACCTGCGGCAGCGGGGGGGCAGAGACGCCCGGCCAGGACCCCCACCCCCCCGGGTTTCTGACCCCCCACAAGTCCGCCCTTCTTGCTCAGACCGCCCCCCCCCCCAAGACCCCCCTTAGGCCGGCTCAGCCCTCCCCAGGCAGAGTGGCAGTGCGCAGTGCCACTCCTGCCACCAAAATCCACTTGTCCCGTGCGGAGGGGGGAAGTGCGGCAAAGTCCCTGGGGAGGGGGAAAGGTGTGCTGCGGTCCCCTGGCACCCCAAGGGACACGTCTCGGCTTCGAGGGCCGCCTCCGTACCAGCCTCCCCTCCGCAAGGGAAGGACACGGGTCTTTGGGGGGGTGGATGTTATTATATCCCCCCCGCCCAATATACAAAGTGAAAGGTCTAGAACCCCCCCCCGTTCCCCCCCCAGCCTTTCCTCCGGAGCATCGCCGCTCGCCCAGAGCCCCACGGCTCTAGAGCCGGTCCCCCCACCCCCTCCCCGGCGGGTGGCCGGTGGTGGCCGCGGGCAGGGAGGGCAGAGCAGCGGGCAGGGCGGGCAGAATCTCGCCGCGGCTCTGCTCTCCCCCTGTGGCCACGGCCCGGGCTGGGGGAGAGAGGGCGTCCCCAGGGGCTGCGGGAAGGTGGCCGACTGCCCCCGGGGGGGGGGGCACATACACGGCTTGGAAGTTGCCCCCGGCCGGGGTATGCGGCTCGCTGCAGTGCCGAGGGGCGAGTGTAAAGCAAAGGGCGCTTTGCGGGAGGCTGAGCGCAGCCTCCGGAGGGGCATTTCGGCCTTTTTGGTATGCTGAGAAGTGGTTGCTGTTTGCTGCAGCGGCAGTAAGGAACGGGGCGAGACGAGCCGGCAAAGGGGAGCGAGATGCTGGGGGGGAGGAGGGGAGAGACAAAAATTCTGCCGAGGTGCCCACCTCAACTCTCTGCACCGGCCCTGAGCTGGGCAAAGCAGGAGTCGGCACCCGAGCTGCCGGGGGGGGGGGGGAGGGGGGGAGAGGGGGAAGAGGGGTGCGGGCTGCCAGGGCCGCTGCTTGTTGATGTTGGGGTGTCAGAGAGGCAACGAGAGCCTATGATCTACTACACTGCAGTGCCGGCGTCAGGAGCCTTTCTGCTCGGGAGCTGCCACTGCAGGGCAACCGGCACACACACGCCGGCGCGCACACAGAGCATCCATCCCTCCCCTCGCAGCCCGGGCTCCGGCCGCTCTCGCCTCCCCGGGCACGCAAGTGCTTGCAGACAACCTGCCGGCCGGGGGGGCGGCAATGGAGCACGGCGGCGGAGGCGGGGAGGGGGGGGGACGACCAGAGCCCGGTGTGAGGAGGGGGCGGGGAGGGCCGGTATTTCCCCTGAAAAGCTCCCGGCTCTCCCCGCCCGCCGAGCATCCCTTGCTCGCCCACCTTGCTCGCCCAGTAGCCGCCGGCTCGGCCGCACGGCCGCTCCGGCGAGCGAGAAGGATGTAACAGCAGTAGCCTGACCCCCCCACACACACACCACCACCGCCACCCCCGGGACCGGGTGGCCCAGAGCACCTGCATTTGCATTTCTTATGTAATGTGCTGCAAGTTTCCCCCCTCGGAGCCGGGCGGAACCGAAGCGCAGGGTGCTGGCGGCTGCCAGGCAGACATGGAGACGCAGGCAGAGGCACCGCCGTGTGCCGGCAGAGGGGTCATCCCGGCAGGGAGAGAGGCGGAGGACACGCAGCCACCCCCGGCGGTGCTGCTACTGCCGCTGCCGCTCGGCATAGCCGGCTGAGGTGCCGTCTGGGCACAAGCCCCATAAAAGTGTCCACCTCCTTTTCCTCACCACCACCGCCACCACACACTCCCCCCTCCACCTTCCCGGCCTAGAGTCCCGGGGGGGGGAGGGGGGGAGGTCGGAGAGTGATAAGGGGGACCCCCCCAGGACGGGGGCGGGGGGGGGGGGTCGGGCTTGACTTCAGAAAGCCGACCGAGGCGGGGGGGTGGGGGGATGGGTGTGAGGGGGTGTGTGTGTCGGGGGGACGACACGTATTGCAAGCTAATCAGAAAGTGCTGTGCAGGACCTGAGTGAGCCCTGGCACACTCGCCCACCGCAGGCAGGGCCGGCTCGCACCGGCACGGGAGACCCGGGTTCCTCTTCCCAAAACTGACTGGGGGTGTGCACGGGGGGGGGGGGTTGCATCGGGGACTGGGGGGGGGCTCTACTGGCTTCCCCTCTAAAGGGGTAGCGATATAAAAGTTTCCTCCTTGGAAATAGCACATAGAAACTAGGAGATGCAGACTGGGCTCGGGTCGCCTTTGACATTTTTTTTTTTCTTTTCTGTGGTGACAGTGGCTGAAGCTAATGCAAACCGCTCCTTGCTTATTCATACACGTATGCACATGCATGTCCGTGCTGGCCTCGTTACATTTCCCCCTTCTCCCCTCAGCAGGATTGCAGATCTACCTCGGCGAGCAACAGACAGGGTAGCATAAAAGAAAAACAACGCAGTGCAATGGATTGCTTACCAGTTTGGTTCTTGTTTTTCTTAAGACTCTTGCCACAAAGACACTGCAGCATATGCGATCCTTTGCTGAAAATGTTCCAAAGAAACCACATTGATTTGGGCGAAAAGCAATCCAGCAGCTTATACACCCTGAGAAAGAAGAGATCCTTGTGGTTGCATAATAATAAATTGAGACCAGTTCTCCTGAAGAGGGGCACCAGTTTTATCATAGAAAAAATGATTATATTCCGATCTTCTCCCAGTTTTTTTTCCTCACGTGGTGTATTTCTTTGAGACTTTTCAACGGATGCTTTTTTTTCAGCCAGGCTGAACGGTTATTCCCCCTAGATCAACATTGGATTATAACCAAAAGCGCGGAGAGAAGAGAAGAAGAAATCCCTTTTTTTTTTTCAGCATGAAGCCCAACGAAAAGTAAGGTAGTGAAATCCCAGCCGAGGCCAAAACCTCATCAGAGACACCGGCAAGACGCGGCAGAGAGATCCCCAGAGAGAAAACCATAGCCTGGTACACTTGACTGCTTAGGAGGATGGGTGGATCTGCAGAACAAAAGCCACGGCAGGATCCATCCTACTGAACGACTGCCATTGTGCAGCCCCCGCGGCGGCACAGCGCACCACCGGCACTCGCCGAAGCCCGGCTGAGCCGCAGACACCGCTGCTGCCGGCCGCGGGCGCCGACCCCGCCCGCAGCCCCCGACGATGCCCCGCAGTCCCCAACGCCGCCGCCGCCGCCGCCCCGCGACGCCGCCCGCCCTCGCCCGCTCGGGCCGCTCTCGCCTGTCGGCCCCCGCCTGCCGCCGCTGCGCCCCGCAAACGCCGCGCAGGAGGCAGCACCCCCCCGCCCCGCGCCGCCCCGCCGCAGCCTCGGCGCCCAGTCGCCGCCGGGCGCCGGGGGGGGGAAGGAGGAGCCGACGAGCCCCGCCGGCACCCACCCGCCGGCACGTACCCACGTGTGGCACGGCACGGCTCAGCACGGCTCGGCACAGCGCAGCACGGACCCCCTGACCCCTGTCCCCCCGCCCCCCTCCCGTGTGAAGTGTCCCGACCCCTGGAATCTGGCCGGCCCCCAAGGATGGGTTTTGCCCATCTCGGTCACCCCATGGTCTCTGTACCAACGGGCCAAGGCAGCCACAAGCGGTGTAAATCCACCTGAAAATGGCGTTTCTGGATGCTCTCCCTCCTGGCGTTGTACCTGAAAAGTGTATTGGTGAGGTTTGGGGATTGCCCCAGCAGAGGCAAGCCCCGTCTGGTTCATGTTAGGGTGGTATCATGAACAGTGGAGTCCTTGGCCAAGGCTGGGGTTCTCAAGCACCATCCAAAGAAGGGCAACGAAGCTGGTGGGGGGGTCCAGAAAGCAAGTCTTACAAGGAGTGACTGAGGGAACTGGGGGGTTGTTCCAGCTGGGGTTGTTTAGCCTGGAGAAAAGGAGGCTGAGGGGAGACCTTATCGCTCTACACAAATACCTGAAAGGAGTTTGCAGCAAGGGAGGGGTTGGTCTGTTCTCCCAAGTAACAGGCGATAGGACAAGAGGAAATGGCCTCAAGTTGCGCCAGGGGAGGTTTAGATTGGATATTAGGAAAAATTTCTTCACAGAAAGGGTTGTGAAGCAGTGGGACAGGCTGCCCAGGGACGTGGTTGAGTCACCATCCCTGGAGGTATTTAAAAGATGTGTAGAAGTGGTGCTGAGGGACATGGTTTAGCGGCGGACTTAGCAGTGCTAGGTTCACAGTTGGACTCAATGGTCTTAAAGGTCTTTTCCAACCTAAATGATTCTATGATTCTATAAATACCTACAGAGGCGGTGCTAAACTGTACAAAGCACCTGCAGCACCTACAAACTGAGAGGTCCACAGGCAGCCAGACCAGCTCCTGAACAGTGCCACTCACTGCTCTCTGTAGTCCCACCCAGGAGCACCTTTCACTAGTGCCCCTTTGGCCTCTGTGGGAGGGCTGTGCCAACCATGGCCATAGTGGTTGCACCTATGCGTGGCAGCCGTGGCACTGGAAGAGTTGGAAGCTGAGGCCCGTGTTCTCCCTCTCCCCTTTCAATGCTCTGCTCGGCTGTGTGGATACTGGAAGTTGTTGGAAGTGATGGGACAAGGACCATGAATAAATGAGGGAAAAGGCAATGAGGAAGTGGTAGAAAGTAGCTGCTGAGATGAAGAAGGTGGAAGGAGAAAACAGAGGTGATAGAAGTGAGACAGTGAACAGTTTGCTCTCCTCTCCTGCTCTGTCTCTCATTGCCAAAGTCATCTGTATCTACCTTCTCGGTCATCTTTACCTCTTTGGACAAAGGTCCACTCTTTGACCAGTCCCATCCCCTTGGCTTTGCTGCCTGTTGAGCTGATGAACTGTCCTTCCTGGCATGCAGACGTTACCCGGGCTGCTGGGAGGATGAGCTGGCTCGGCCACCTCGCAGCCAGCTGGCTGGGAGTTCGCAGCAGCCCTAGCGCTATTCATGGTGGCTCATATGTCACAGCTCCCTGCAAACATAAAAATGATCTAGAGTCTTCCCAAAATATCTGAGGCCTGTGTCTATTTTTCCTTGACCACAAGAGCCAACATTATATAGCCGGGAACAGCCTGTGATCTGTAGAAAACAAAAAGTCATTGACAAGCTTTCCACCCAAGTAATTGGTTTATGTACCTCCCTCAAGCTAGCATGTAACTCCCTACTTTCTGAATAAAAGCAAAACTTCTCTTTAGCATGTCACCATCATTCAGATGTCAGGAATTGTGGCTACAAAACCGAAGGGGGCTGGTTCTGATGGCGAGATATGGTTTAAGGTTTACTGGAATTAGAACAGAAGCAGAAACTCTATATCTCAACTGAGAAAACTAACATTCCCCTTGCCTGTCTGGTAACTTAATGCCCTTGAGGTCCCCAAAACATGGCAGGCGTGCAGAGGAATACCTGAGCAAGAGCAAGAATTTATTTAGAATTCCTCTTTATGCAAAGTCAAAGTCATGGAAAGATTAGCCTTTTGAAAGAAGAGTTGACCTACAGTGGAAAAAAACAGAGGAAGTCTTTTCTTCTCAGGTGAAATATGTATAACAACCTTTAAAAGTCTAAAACATATACTTAGACCTATTTAGCCTAAGTATAAATTATCCTTTTCAACACTTTAATTAATTTATAAATGGCCTATCATTAACTGACACTGAACTGGTCGTAAGCATTTTATCACAGTAGGAAGATTCATGAACAAAAATAAATTTCATACTTTACTGCTTACAATGTGCAGACGATCAACTCAAAAAATCACGTGGACAAAGAAGAGAAAACATTCCCTCAAGGGTTCTTACCTGTCTTAGGATGACAGAAGAGACTGTCTTGAAAAGGGACTTTACTTGAAAAGGGATATACACATAAAAGGTCGTCAGACCTGTGGAAGTAAGTGTCATCTACATAGTCTTTGCTAGTCAAGAGAAGTAGAAAACCTACAGGTAATATTTGGTCTGTGCTTCCTCCAAGGGTTTCAGGTTCCCATTTGGGGGAAAGGAAGAAAGTGGTAGGGAAGTATTCAGGTCACTCAGGTTGTACCAAGAAGACCTCTGATCAATAAAGACTATTGCAGGTTTGGGAGAGAAGAAGAACATAACAAAATGAAAGGCCCCTTGCTTTTATAGCATGCCACCAAGAGTCCCTGTCTTCTGGATCAGAGAAAAGCAGTCATTACCTAGGGAATCCATGTGGGAGGCCAGAGTGATGGTGATGGAGGAGCCAAATTCCAGATAACCCATCCTTGTGGGGTGATGGCAACAGAGGATTCATTTTTCTGTGAGGAAAATTAAGCAAAACCTTGTTCTGGAAGTCCTTTGAGGACAGAGACAGCTTTCTCAAGATGTCAAAGCACACCTACCATATAAGCTGCTTGTGTATTAGTCAGTAAGACTGTGGACTGAATAACCCCCTCCACCCAAAGTTTCGATCCACACTGATTGTAAGAGTAAATTAGAGAAGGTTAGCTGTTTACACACCAACCATAAACTTCTTCGTCTTCTAAAATAATTCCCAGATAGTCTAGAAAATACAAAGACGGTAGCTACCATTTCATGAGACTGAGCCTGCAGAAGAAGACATCTAGATGTCTACCTACAAACTAGATGGTTATATTCCATTATAGTCTGTGAAGATCTGGAACTTGATTTGGCTGTTGAAATTTAGACATGGAGAGCTATCTGAGACTTCCTAGGATATCTTGTAATTGAAGGCATGGCAGATGCAATTCTGGATCTAGGGGACACCCAGGCCCTTATGGAGCTGCAGGTGGAGGCCACATGGTACATCCTAGAGCATCTCAAAAGGACAGTTATGGCTATCTGTATGTAGGTGACTGTATAGGGCTCCTAAATCCCTATTGATTACCCTAGAGCTTAGATACTCAGCTCACAGGTTTACACACATACAGATAATTCAGGTTAGGCATCTTACCCACAAGTTGTATCCCAAACTAAACATTTCTAACTGTAGACTCTTGACATCCTTGGAGACAACTAGTTCTGCGACCCTCTTCATCTCTTCCTCTTCTGTGCTGGGGGTAGTGTCTAGAGGAGTAGATGAGGCTGAACTCTTCATCATTCTTCATGGTAGATTTTTTGACTATTCTACAGAGCGAACATCAGAAAGAAGTGCCCAAGTACCAAGAGCAATGGAGATAAAGGGATCCAGCCTTTTTGGAAATGTCACCTTGCTCCTAGTGGGAAAGGGAGGAAGATTGTCATTCTCCCTCAATTCAGCATATGGGTGGACTCGCCCTGAGGGAATGAGGAGGATGAGTTTGAACATTGGATGATCTTACAAATTAGAACACTCTGATCCACGAGTTCCAGCCCAGTGCCAATTTCTGTGGGACTATAAGGGTGACATTTCTTACCTGAGAAAGGAAGGGAGGCAATGGGGAACAGACCATATTCTCACAAGCAGATGTTAGCCAAATCTCTAACTACATATATATGAAAAGAAGTTACCAAACATCAGGGCTTCCCTGTTGTTCCAAGGTGATGAAAGAGCTGCAGGGAGTTTCTGGGGCAACTCAGGTGACTAATGCCCTAAACCAGTGGTGCACTGGTGCCCTGTACTAGTGATGCTTGGTTGGGTAGCCCGGGTAAAGGTGAACAGACACTGAGGTCCTGGGATTGTTTCAGGTTACTAAGGATATATTTTCATGTGCATGAATGATGTCCTCCATTATCTGTCTCTATCCTACCAGCCTGGTATCTCATGACAGCATTGCCTGTGTGGGAAAGAAGGAGCTAACCGGATGGGAGAAAAAGGGCCTTGAGCTGCCTGCTCAGTAGGTGCCTAAAGTCCTGATGATCAGTAGGAGCAATTGTGGGAGGAATCCTACTGTATCCATGCAGTATAGTAAGATTTCATGAGAGAGCAACTGGGAGGTGGGTGGGATGTGAGTGTGAAGCGGACTGAGTGTTGCATGAGATGGTCTGACACTCAGAAGCCCAAATGAGAAACCCTGGTCTGTTACCCTGTTTTGGACTGGAAACACAGTGAAATGCTTTACAAGGAAGTGCCAAGATCACTTTACTGAACAATTTGTTGTTATTAATGTAGTAATGCCAAAGAACTTTAGTCAAGGATCAAGACCTCGGCATGCTAAGCCCAGTAAAACACAGTCAAAGGCTGTGCCTGAACTAAATCTGTCTTTGCAGGCAAGAATAAAAGACCTCACTTGGAAGAAACAGCCAGATTGAGACAGCTCAGGTATTGTCCCGCCTTAGACAAAATTTAATTCATTCATCAACCTGTAAAAAACATGAGATATGTTCACAGAAGCATAGTAACGCTCCTGCATGCCTTAACTCTGTGAACATCTCCCCTGACAAATGTGAGGTCCAGCGGCCATAAACATGTATCAGTCCACCAAGCTAGGTATCGCCCCTGCTTTTTCCAAGGGAGAAGCTAAATGCAGATGGTCTGGCAGAGCAGAGAGTCAGCAAACGGGGTGACATACGATGCAGGAGGGACCCACATAGGTTTGCATGTAGGATTCTTCAGGAAGCCTATTAAAATTCCCTCCGTCAGACTTTGGGGCGGACGTGCCCGGGCAGGCTGTGATGACCATACTTACCTCTGCCTAACCGGTGGCAACCAGCTGGCAGAGACCACCTTTAAGCCACTTGGCAGGGGTTAGAAACAGGTGAGGGATTTACAGATGGAGCTTTTCTGCCTGAAGCCATCTCCTGGCTGTGCTGCTGGGAGCTGCCCCGGTACCCACTCCAGATGGCTTCAGCACAGAGCCTGGCTCAACTAACTGAAACTTTGGAGAGCGGAGCCCTGGCCGCTCCACGGCGTACCAGCAGCTGTAAAGCACTCTGGTTATGGCAAGGGGACTGGGCAATATCCCCGTTTAAACTGTGAGGCTAATACTGCAGTGTCTTGCTCTGCGGAAACACATGTCAGTCATTGCAGAGACCATAATCTGTAACGAATCTGAGATCATCCTTGTCATATAAACAAAATACAGCTATGGGTACTGGAGCAGAAGGCTTCCACTTTTAAGCAAACCTGGTCCCAGCACTGCTTTCAAATGCAGATTGTGCCTTTTCTTTCCCTTCAATAATAGAAGTTTCATAAAGTGCAAGAACATGTACTACAGGGCAGAAGGTAGTAATTTGAGAAATATAAACACACTGAAGCAGTTACAGTTAAGGTAAAACAAATACACTGCAAGAAATGTCTCAAGGACTTGAGGCCAATGGCATTGAAGAAGCAATTAACTGTGAATCTAAGCAAATATTGCAGATTTTAGGTCAGAGGAAACGTCTTTAGCTTAGTCTAAGTTGTTTAGGTGATACAATGGTTTGGTATCTGTAGTTGCTTGATTTAATTTCAGATATGTGTAATTGCTATGAAGACTGACTAGTGAAACTTTTATAGTTCCTAAAGGGCAAAACATTTGTGTTACAGCTCTGTGGCTAAATTAAAAACTGTGTCAGTAAAGGACAGCAAAATGCTTCAAGTGGTTTAAGTGGAACATAATAATTCTGCTTCGGTAAAGCTTTTGTGTCTCAGTTTATATTTATTGTATCTGAAAGATGTCAAGAAATCAAAGTATGAGGGAGAGAAGAAGACACCGTAGTGTTTTTTCACTGACCTGAGCAATGGAAGTAACAAAGCCTCTGAAAGATCCTTAGAACAGAAAACTAGCAAACACTGATGAAAGCACATACCTTATATTTCATGCTATGATCCAACAAGGAAGCATTAAGTATATGTTGATCTAAGTAAGAGTGCAATTGATACAGAAAGCAGAGACTTGGGTCGCGACAAGATAAAAAGTACAGCAGGGACAAACTTGAACACGTGTTTGTAGACTGTTTATATTTGCCTTGGCACCATTTAGCAGAGCACCTTAAGGCAGCAGCTGCACAAAGCGGTGGGCCCAAAAGGTGGTGTGGTGGGCTGCCAAGCCATTTAAACAAATCACAGTGAAATGTGTAGACAATGCACCACTGTGAACATGAGGACGGATCACCAAAGAACAGCAGAAATCTGTTTGCCGTCAAAGCAGAGCAGGGAAATTTGCAAGCATGTACCTGCTGGACACAGAGAACTTTTTTCCCGAAGTATTTTTATCCGCAGTATTTTTATATCAACACGTATGTTCTCTGAAACAATAATCCTCATCCACAGGAGGAAATCAGAGTTCCCTGAAGGAAGAGAATCCAAAGCATTCAAAACCTAAGTCGAGTACATGTGTTTTCCATTAGAATAAATTGGCTTGTTGTGTAATGCATCTCACTCAGCTAGCAATATCAAACTGTCGTAAGAGAAACAGTACTCTTCAAATAGGTAAGTAAGAAATAGTTGGACATAGAAATCAACTCAGCTATGTAGTTGACTGACATAGGAACAGGTCTCACTGAACTTGGCCATGGGAGACAAGAGTGGAAATCCAGTCTGCCTTACCTAAGTATCTTTATCTTTCTGTCGATTAGGCAGAGAACTGAATCCAGCCAACCCGCAAAATTAGCCAGTGGCCAAAGTTGTAGACCTGGAAGCAAGAGACTCTCTTCAGCCTAAAGACAGTGATTATCTAGTCACTAGATCCTGTCATTGCCATTATCTGTAACAACAGTCCAATATAGCAAAGCATACATGGGCCAGTCATTAGATCTCTCCACCTATCTGAAGGTCTTTGAGCCCTACAGTAGATTCAGGATTTCTCTTCCCTAACATGTCCACAAACACGTCAAGCTCAGGAGAGGGCTGGAGCAGATTTCCAGTTCTTCCTTTGGGTTTTTTTGGGCACACTGCAGGGACATGTAGATCATCCCATGTTGGGTACAAATGTTTAAGTAGCCTGATGGAGAACCATGTGGCTCTATTTCCCAGTATGACCTTAAAAGGGATGCAGTCGCTACTGCACTGTCTCTCCAGATGTGAGGGAAGGGAGATCTGCGTGCAGCATAGGCAGATGGGCAAAATATCATTGGGCGAAGGAAAACATGGTATTAAACTTAACTGAGGAAGGAGGTAAGGAGCCTTCCCTTTCATTTCCCAGGTCATGACAAAGACATACTTTCATCAGCAGGGCACAGCTACAAATGCAGAACTATACTGGAGAGTTGGTGGAGCTCCCTTATTCAGGACAGGGAGACACAGAAATTGTGAATGCTCTGTAAAAATTTTTCATTGTAAGGAAAAAAAAAGAGTTCTTTTTCTCCAATCTCCAGCACAGTCTCTGATGCTGTCTTTCCTGGCATTTCCTACCATTAGAGAAATTTAGGTATTTCCCACAGAGAGCAATAATTTGAGGAGTTGACCCAAGGTCATAATGTTATGTTGTCAATGTAATGTTGACCCAAGGTTGTAATGTTGACCCAAGGTCATAATGTTAAGGTCACTGACTGAAGCTTTTTCTCTGTTGTATATTATGTATATGTCAGATGCTATAAAACAACACTTTGTGAATAGCCCAGGTAAATAAGAAAAAAACACAGTTAAAGGAATCAAAGAGCTTAGTAAGCAGAGACAGTGCCAAGAGTTGTTGTTTTTTTTTTTTTCAGTAAGAGCTTTCTACATACCAGATTTTATTATCACTAACCATTCCACAGCAGAAGTGATCAAGAAGAACAAAGATATTTATTCTCCTTTCTCCCCACCCCCAACCATAAAAGTAGCCAAGGCTTACCCAAGACAGAACTAATTCAGATCTACCTTGAGTACCTTGGAAGGCAATTTTGCCACTGAGACTCAACTGAGATTTGGAAATCTGTCCTCCCAGGTGACCCACTTCTGCTTTTTTTTCCTGTCTAAATTATTTTCTTGGTAAAGATTACACCAGGAAAACTATGCATTCTTTAGCTCCAAAGCTGTGCTTTCTACTTCAGAAAACTGTGTAAGTTTTCTATATCTTCTGGTACTGAGAGCTTATTGAGTATTGCTGAAGACAGCTGTAATAGGACTTATTTTTTATATCTAGAAATGAAATTAATCTACAATGCATGTATTAAGTGACTATTCAAGACTGAATCCAAATTTTCATGCCTGATGATAGTTGTAGCCAGTGGATTTCAGCTCCCAGTTTAAAAGAGTAAGATGTCATGGTTTAGGCCAAAATCCACTACTGGGGACATGGGGGACCCCAGACGGGACCGACAGATGCTCCCCTCTACCCCTCTTCAAAGAGAGAGGCAGAGGAGGAAAAAGAGACTTATGAGTTTAGAAGGAACTAAACTACTTCAATGAAATATTAATAATAAAATAAAAAGAAATAATGAAAAGTATATACAAAACCGTATCAAGCTCCCGAGATGACAATCATGTCACCGGCTGGCACTGGGGCAGTCCCAGGCTGGACTCAGTGACAGACGGGAACTGGATTCCGGATCTGGATTCAGGATCAGGATCACAGGCAGACGAACAGAGTCCTCCTCAGATGTCGGCCATTGAAGGACGAGAGAGTGACCGTTTGATCCCTCAGCTTTTATACTGAGCATGAGGCAGATGGGATGGAATACCCTGTTGGTCAGTTTTCGCTCACCTGTCCTGTCCGCTCCTCCCTGCAGGTGGGACCCCACTATGCTTTTCCGCTTCCGACCCTCCAATGGGGCAAATAACAAAGTTGGTTGGCCTTGGGGGTTACAGCAATAAGTATAAGCAGGAGCCTCTCTGCATCCCATGCCTGGGCATCAGCTATAGACAGTTGGTCTTATCACTCTGAGAGAGTGAACACTGTCTGCACAATATGCAGTTAATTTCAGTAGTTAGAAGAGGCCCAGATAAGTGAAGTTACTGAACAAAACTGGTTCTGTTTTACCTCAAACCAGGACAGATGTCTACGTGTATTTACACATAATCTATGCATGTCTGTGTGTGAGAGAGCAATCTGTTCCCAAGGTAGTCAATGAGATTTCCCCAGCACAGTGAATGGACTCTAAAGAAGAGTAGACTCTAGTCTAGAGTTTTTCTGCTCACCTCAAAACAGACACCAGGTCAGCTTTGCATCAGGTCAGCTGAAAACCTATCTTGATTCTCCTGACTCTACTGACTAGCTTTCCAAAATAGAGGTTCCATTTAAGAGCCTTAATCTGCAAATTGAATCCAATTCTTTATTATATATGGGTGATACGCCAATAAATGGAAAGTGAAAACTGCTTGGGTTAATTTCAAAACTTAGCATACTGGCAATAAAGTGAGTAAAATAGGAGGTAGGTCAGAAATCTACTGATGCAAATATACCCTGTGTGTGGACATGCTGGTTTCTGCACGTGCAAGTTAAGCTACATTGGTTTAACTTTCTACTATGATCACCACCCACATAAACAGCTTGATCTTCTGAGGTGCTGAGAATTCATACTTTCTGGAGCCAAGAAAAGCTGCAGCAGTACATCAAATCTGAAAATTGGGACATTTATTTAGATTGCTGTGTGGCAATGTTGATTTAAATACCCAGCTTGAAAATGTTGGCCGCAGCTTCTTCAGTGAGGAGAGAAAGCAGTACCTTACCGTAGCTAGTGAAAGGCTCTTTATATGCTCCTATGATTATTCTTCCTTATTCTTCCAGTTAACATGTTCTTCCAGTTATCATTTTAGTGTGCTTTTTTTTTCTAGTTTTTCCCCTACAGGTTCTGGCACGGTGTTCTGCTGATTGATGTTAGTGGTGGCCCCTCTTTGACACTTTTGGCGTTTCCAGATCTTTTCTCAATACTGCCATTGTTGAATGCAGAGATTGGCACCACACAGAAGTCATGTCCTCCCTTGCCTTTCTCCTTGTGCTATCATGTATACAAAGAGCTGGAAATGATGGGGTAAGTTGAGACTTCTGATTTATCGTTATGTTACAATTATGTATAATTGTATATATATATGTATAACATACATAATATAATATTACGTATGTTATGTAAGTGACCACAGAGCAATGGAAAGCAAGGCTTTTCCAAAGGCATTTGCTATCCTCATTTACACTCAGTCCCCCTTACTTGTCACTCTAGTGCATGGAAGGTTTTAATCTGGAAGGAATTTACAGTTGCAATTACTCTAATATCTTGTATACTGCAAGGATAAAGTAGCAAGGCCTACCTATGAATGAGAATTATATCTCAAGTCCTTCTTTGGCAACATTTTTTTTTTTAAAGAAAAAAAAAGGGGGTGGAGGGTCTGGAATGAATTCTATTTTGCTATACCAATTAAAATTTAACAACTCCAATAAAGACAGTGAAGGCAATGTAAACACAATCTTCCCTTAGGATGAGAGTTGCTAAATAAAATACAAATAACTTCTTTCTTCAGGTCTTTCTCTCCATATCAATATCTAGTGGATCCTTGTGCTAAACAAACTGTTCATCTAGAATATCTTTCTAAACAACTTTTTTTTCTTTACAAAGGAAAAATATTCACTATGAGTTGTTCACATTTTTTTTTCATACTTTTTCTCCAGCCAGCTTATTATTTTCTGGTCTGATCTGAGCAACTCACCAGCTCTTCAGCTACATTAACGTGTTAATTTTTCAGTTGCCCCTTGTACTGCATGGAGTTTGCACAGAGATCACCAAAAATGCTTCAGTTAAAGGCTTTACTTTGTACTCGGAGCATGGGCCTTTGAGGTAACAATCTACTATTTAATAAATTAAAACACATAGTGATGTACTTTTGTACTGCAAATGAATGAGAACATATTGTAAATAATAAATTACAAGAGAGACTGACAATGTATCTACCGCACATCTTAGATCTTGCATTTATATTACACTAAATGACTGCTCTGCAGCTTGTGTCATGGAAGTGTAGAACAAGGCACATTAAAATGAGGTGTGTTAAAATGAGAGTGCTGTTGGAAAACAAAGCCCAAGTTTGTTTCCCGTATGCATTCTTGATAATCTGGAGTAACTGTCAAGTCACCGGAGCTGCTATTTACTATTAGAGATACAAGCAAGAGCAGAGAATGGCTTAGAATAATGGTGTAATCATCCTCTATGGAGACTTCTGAGCCATTCTGCTATTATTTTTTAAATAATAAAAGGATTGCTCAGGGGCAGCGTTTTGTTAGTTTTCATTTAAAAGCAACAAAGCATTAAAAACAGAATTAAAGCAATTTGTTTTAACCTCATTTACCCATCTGAAGTCAGATCTAGAGCAGCAAACCCAAGAAATCTAGAAATCAGCCGAATCAAAATTAATATAGGTTCAGATGTTGCAGGAGCTGCAGAAATTCTGTTATCAGTTCTTCAGCTAAGGCTCATTTTTACATCAAATGATGGCAAGACAAAGCTTGCAGAAGTCATTTAAGAGTGAATAGGTTGCTGATTATATTAATTAATCCTGTCTCCAACATGTATTAAGTTTTGATGGAGTTCTAGAGAGAATCCAACTCAGGTGGCAGCTGGCAAGGATGAAAATACTGCTGCAGAAAACTGGGCAAAGCAGAAAACAGTTGTGCTTTTCAATAAATAACCTAGGGCCCAGTATTTTTGGAATATATTCCTAATATATTTTGAATCTCATCTCAGGACTGCCTGAATCTGAGCAAAGAGGGACCATTTTCCATGCTTTCCCTTCTGCAGTGGTAGAGGCTAGAGGAGCATCTCGTGAGAATGAGACCATAGGAAGATGCTTGTCTAGATATCTAGACATCTTGGGTCTAGCTATCCCTGAAATGTATTGGACTTGCACAGAGAAAAGTAAGTAGTCAGCAGAGGCTGATTCAATAGTTTCCTATTCTGGTTTATTCTAATATCTCTTTACATCATTCATAAATTCTCATGAGATCACAGAGCAATGTAGAGAGCTCTACACATACGGGAAAATCAGATTTTGCTTCATTAACAACTATGTTCATAAACCCATTATTGCAAAGAAATAAAATGGCATTAAAACTGATGAGAGACCAAGGAGAAAAAAACAGGCAGAGCCCTTGCTGCAGTGTGCCATGCCAGCAAGGAAAGTCCAGCACTGGTATAGGCATGCTGCTATTTCTAAATGTGAGTGTTTTGGTTTAGGAATATGAGGACCCTATTTCTTCCTTGTTATAACACACTTTGTAAAGAAGCTGAGTTAAGCAAGCACATGAAATATGGTTTGATTTAGATTATCCCTGATCTGGGCATAGAAAAAAACCTTCATGTCTCTTTTGATTTCATTTAAAAGAGCCGGGAAGTTCAAACGTGTATTAGCCAAGTGGAAACCCCTGAAAATCTTTAACTAAAATAGCTGCTTATATTATAATTTCTTATTTATTTATTTATTTACTATTTAGGCACCAAATCTAAGTCTCATTGTGTTATTGAGGTTATTTCCAAGTTAGCTGCCACAAGGTACCATAACACTGGAAGGTTTCAGGGCTTTTCTGAAGCAAGCCTGTTCAGCAGGCATCAGTTGCCAAATAGGGCCAAAATACGGAGAGGAGATGGAAAACAGAACAAAACTTGAAGGTCCTCCCTCTTGCCACACAACGCTTGATGCACTGCTTTTTGTCATTTTCCGTCAACAGGAGTAGAGGATAATGTTCCACACAACATTAAAAAAGACGCTATCAACCTAGCTTTAATAAATTAAATCAGAATCTAATAAAGCTACTTTCTCAAAAGGGCACCTGCCTCTGAGATCATCTCCTCTATATTCTTTCCCATTATTTAAACTAATTTAATCTAATTTAATTTTTTTATTACTTTTCCATTCTCTGCTGCTGTGAGACCATTTCTTCACCCTACCCAGATGCAAGCAGCTTGCAAAAATTCCCCCGAGCATGCCTGGAAGGAGGACTGAGACCTCAGGGACCCTCAATGCACAGCCTTGGCACTGTGAGAGCTTTATGCACCCACATGCGCCCACCTGTTTGCTGCTTCTCCTTTACCTTAGCTTCAAGCCGAATGAGGCAAATTGGGAAAAACACTTAAGTCTGATGTTGTAATTCTGAACTGCCCTTGCTTAGTTGCTGCACGACATTAGGATGTGTAAAGACGTTACAAAAGGGGTTTGAAACACCTGAGGCAGAGAGGAGACTGTAGTATTTGCATCCTGAGTAGGTGCTCTCTCCACTACCCTGTCCTACAGAAAGGTGGCAGCAGCAACAAGTAAGTTTTAAAAGGTTGGCGCAACCCTGCCCGGCTTCAAAGCGAGACTGAAGGACCCTTCCCTAGGGACGTGATCCTGTGAGGAGAAAAGGAAAAGGGGGGGGGGATGTCTATGTAAAGCCTGAGACCGAAGAGGTACCTGAGTATACAGCGTTCCCATCTTGACTCTCACCTCACAACCCTGTACTCATTAGCTTGACTTCCAGCATGTTTCTGCTCAATGTGATAATTATTCGGATCTCATACAGAGATCTGCCGCAATTACCTTGTTTTTACAACATCTAAGATCGGTTTTGGATGTGTCCTTAAGATCTTCTTTGCCTTTATTCTCACTGATGCCATTAAGTCTTTAAGGCCCTCAGACCTCCATGAAGAATCCATTATTTCCACTATGTGGTGGTTGGGGTTTTTTAATCAGAAGCATCGAAAGAAAACACTAAAAATTGTCATCCCAGATCTATATCGTTCAGACCCTAGCACACCAAATAAAGTAAATAGTTTGTTTTCCATGGCAGCTTGGCAGTTATTCTGTGTGTTCCCCTTAAGTCTTTTGGGTAGGTAGAAAAGGGAAGATCCTCCTCACATCCATTGGAGTAGTAACTTCTCCAGAGTGATACCTTCTGTTCCTGCTTCTTTCTCGGGACATCACGAAGGCTGTCCACATGCTTCTGAGACAGGGAGTAGCTTCTTAGATAAATAGTCCTTTCCCTAGCACCTGCAGGGATTCAGATCAGAGAAACAGTACTATTCACCAGCCGCTGTGTGGACTTACACATTTTCTGAACACTCTGAAAACCTTTACAGATTAACTAAACTTAGTAAATAACATTTTCCTACTATCATCTAACTAAGCTCTGCAACTTCTGCCACAGCTGAAGATGCTTTAAATTTAAGCAGCCATATTTACAAGATCTAGGCTTTCATCCTAGAAGAAACATGGCTATTGAATTCTCATTTCTCATCCCTTAGACTAGGGCATGACACTGGCCAAAGGGTCACTCATTTCACATGCAAAGAAATGAATTGGAAATCATTTCTCTTGAACTGAACAGTTCTGGGAACACAGGTCATATTTTCCAAAAGTGGTGTTTCAGAGAACGTAGGCAGTGCTCTGCAGAAAGTTGGCCACTGCCACTCAGGATAGCAGTGCTTGTCTCCACATCTAAACTGCATCAAAGGCTGACTACCCTTTTTATGTACTTTCCTAATGATATCTCTTCCATATAAGAAATTTTATGTAGCTGCCAAAAAGTGTAAGTAGTTTTGAAAACGGCCCCACAGTGGCCCAAACCATGATTCAGATAGCCACAGTTCCTAGTTCCACCAATTCCCGGTCCTTATCTATTCCCTTCTGCCTGAGGGTGGCCAGCTGGCTCAAGTAGGCCACACGCTCCTCCTCGCCTCTCTCCCAAGGCAGCTGATGCCATTTGCATGTACAGGTGCAATTAAGCCACGGAGGTGGATTGGTCTGAGTAACTTGCTGCGCTCACCCTCACACACACATACAACACTTAGCTGCTCATGCTTTCCTGGGGCAGAGGCCGGTTTGTGCGGGCCTTGCTTATGCACGCACCTCTTCTTTGTTGTTTCTGCTGCCTTCCTGTCTGATCTTGAGTTTTGCAGCCATTCCTCTTTTCTGCCTGACTCTCTGCTCAGTTTCCACTTTTAAAGAAGTGAACATTGTTTTAAGTTTGGTCTGTTCTTCGTTTTACCTGGAAAATGTAGTAGGACTTCAGGTTTCCTTCTTCCCCCCCCCAAAAAATAAATATGAAAGTTTAAGCTTACCAGTTCCCCCCCTGTCCATCAAAGCCACCCTTTTCCCCACCCTGCCACCCTCCTGCTGAGCGACCCAGACCACTGCGGTGCTGCTAGTTTCAGAAGATGCTGAGGCTCTGGTCCACGTGGTTTGCATGGACAAATGTCTTGTTGACTTCAGTGTGATCTTCATCCGCTTCCAGATTAGCAACACCAGGACCTTCATCAGCCATAGATCTGTTCTCAGCGCCAATTTAGAGTTATGTAAAGCCATCAGATCAACACGGAATGCTTACAAGCTTTCTTCTGTTGTTAGCAGTGCAGGCCAGATGTGACCACGCAGGAACAAGGCTCAGCTATGAGTTTTAGGCTACTGGCAATTTATAAGACAATCCAGTGGCAACATCCAGGAACATCTGAAGAAGTCAATGAAACTGAAACAAAATTTGTTGCTGATGGTGCTTGTTTTCCAAGCCAGGAGTGTATACCTAAGAAACATAGCATATGCTCTACCACTTATGTCTGCATAGCTGGCAATCACAATTTGGTTGTGAAGCGACAGATGTGGAATAAAACTGTTGAGGAACAATAAAAATTAGAATCCCATGAAACCAGTTGTACATGATGATCACTTATCAGAACACGGCTATATTTTAACATATGGCCCATAAAAAATGTTACTCAGTGTATTTTTAAATCTGAAAGAATGACCTTTTTAATTGCTGATAAAATTGGCTTGCTCCCC
Organism: Vanellus vanellus; assembly: GCF_965231255.1. NCBI lineage: Eukaryota > Metazoa > Chordata > Aves > Charadriiformes > Charadriidae > Vanellus > Vanellus vanellus. Next base: position 160,610,840 of record NC_138905.1, on the reverse strand, counting down.
AGGCAGTCCGGTTTTGATGAAGCTATAAAGAAATTAACTGTTTTGTGACAAAAAATAAATAATGCATAGATTATATTTCCAGGAAATATAACAGATGAAAAAGGAAACTTAGAAATATGGTGTGACTTTTAAGTATAATTTTTTTTAAAATTCATAGTGAGAAGAAGTAGTACTCAAAGTTATCACAAGCCACCATTATAAAAATTAATTCAACTGATTAAAAATTATATAAATAATTTATCTGATTTTAATAATAGAATAACAGACTAGGTTTGATGAGCTAATAATACAAAGATTTATCTACAGACAGAAACACATTATGCACAGGGTATATCATTTTTCATATTCATAAAAGATCCATCTCTTTTCTTATGAAAAGACTGAGATTTGATCTACAGAAGCATCATAGGATGCCCCAGTGTGGCTGGTGTAAACCTACTACGGCAGCTATACCAGACATGTTGATTCATATCTCTATCTTATTTTAACCCAGTTACTTTTCAAATAGTCATTTGTATAGCGTGACACACGGTCCAATTCTGCCTTTTTAAAGCATTTTTTCTTATATTAAATGCCATAAAATCCTTTTCTTGTGAAGAAATCATAGCTCATTTTACATTTCTTTTAACAGCATTTACTTAACAACTTCACCACTTTGGAGTTACAGCTGGGACTGACTCATAAGATATTTATATAAAGGACTATTTTATCTTGTAGCTAAATTCCCATATACAGACAAACTCTAACCACAGATAGAGCAGGACAAGATTGGTACCAAGCAAAGTGGATTTATATTTAGGATTGCTGAAGACTCGATTTTACAAAAAGCCTCTGAAGTGATCTTACTGTTTATTCATTTCCTAATAGACTAACCTGAGCTTATTTTTAGGCAGAAAGTAGCTGTGAATCTTGAGGAAAGACGACCGTTGCTTTTACAATCCATTTGCTACCCTCTTCTCCCCAGAACATTTGGTAGTTACACAGCTGTATTGATTTGTTCCTATCTCAGTATGCTCAAGGAGGTATCTCAGTTACTTCCTAACAGAGCTAACTGAAAAGTGTTCTTTGTTCTTTAGATACCCTCTTTGATGAATTTAAAATACTATTTTATTATTTTTCCCTGAAAAACAAAACAAGAGCTTTTAATGCATTGACAAGATGCATTCACTTCCCCACCTCTACAGTTTTACTAGTGAGGTAAACAAAAGAGAGATAAGAATAATTAGAAATAACAAAAATCCCCAAATAGTAGTTAAGACAGCCTAAAAAGATGAAAGGTTGAGAACAAAAAGGGAAGGGAAGGGAAGGGAAGGGAAGGGAAGGGAAGGGAAGGGAAGGGAAGGGAAGGGAAGGGAAGGGAAGGGAAGGGAAGGGAAGGGAAGGGAAGGGAAGGGAAGGGAAGGGAAGGGAAGGGAAGGGAAGGGAAGGGAAGGGAAGGGAAGGGAAGGGAAGGGAAGGGAAGGGAAGGGAAGGGAAGGGAAGGGAAGGGAAGGGAAGGGAAGGGAAGGGAAGGGAAGGGAAGGGAAGGGAAGGGAAGGGAAGGGAAGGGAAGGGAAGGGAAGGGAAGGGAAGGGAAGGGAAGGGAAGGGAAGGGAAAGAAGTTTTTACTGAAAAACAGTCTGGAAAGATTGAAAATTCCCTTTTCCCTGATATGCTGCCAAATCAGGGGAGATGCAGACCACAGCCACTATCTGCTAGGAGACCTTTTATTACTGAAGCCATTACTCTTGATAGAGACAGGCTGTTACAATTAGTAGCAGGTAATTATCCATTGACCACCCCAGACGCACACCCGCTCTGGGGGCAAAGGGCTATGGGGTGGTCCCCTGCTCATCATCCACCGAAGGTCCCAGCCTGGTGGGGTGGGTGTGCGCCCACCCACAGCCTTTGCAGGGCAGCAGCTTCCTCCTCATCCTCCTCCAAGACACCCCCCCAACTGCTGGGGCCGGTGCCTGCTGACAGCCCCTCTCAAATTTGGCCAACTCATGGTGATGTGAGTTTATCAGTTCTCGTGGGCTCAGGGGAGGAGTGGTCAATGGAGCTTATCAGCTCTCAGGATACCCTCACACATTCCCTCTCAGCTCCATCGCCTGCCTTCAGTTGGCTGCTTTCAGTAACCCTTTCCCCATCCATGTCTGTATGTCCCTATACAGCCCCTTCACACAAACCAGCACACAGGGGGCTTATATGACAAACTGGCTGTTATTTTTGATAGAAGGAGAAGGAAGGGAGGAAGGAGCCTCCTAACTTAAAATCTTCAAATAATGGTTGTATTCTTCTCCTTTGCAAAAATAACTTTTTGCTCTGCTTCTCTGCTTCATCCTGTTCATTACTGAGTTACTGTGGAAAATGTTGCTTTATAAAAGCCTCAGATCAATATGATAGATATGTGATTATGTTCTGAATAGTTGGAAAGACTTGGAGAAAGCCAGCTGATAAACTTGAAGATGGCACATCATTACAAAGTGGAGATCAGCAGTCCCGGCAGTGTAAGCTTGCTACCTCTGTTAGTAGCTAAAACTCAGGGGTTACAGTAAAGCTTTCACTATATTACATGGATTATGCTCTCTTCCACCCTAGTGTCATAACCAATGCTTACATATTGGCAACTTCTTGATGTGGCTGACCACAAAATTACAGCTGTTCAGCTATTTCTTGCAACTCAGAAAGGGAGCAATCTCAATCTCGTGACATATCCGTGTTATTTACAGGAAAAGAGGTGGGAAGGTGTATCAGAATGACAAAACTCACATTCAAAAATCCCTGGATGACAGTGTCCAAGGTAAGAAATGCTGTGCAGTGTCCAAGGTAAGAAATGCTGTGCTTGTCCTTTTTCACCTGTCAGTCTATAACATTTTCACCTTAGAAGAAAGGATGGAAATTTTCTCCCCTACTTAGAACACCAGAACCTGTTTGTTAGGAGATTTTCCTGGGAAAGATGAAGACAAACTTCCCTGGGTCTATGAGGGTCCACAACCAAGGCTGTCCTGCTCTGGAGCAAGCATTTTCATCACTCTGTTAACATCTACATGATAGGAAAGTGGGACACCATGGTTATCATTTTCTTTTTTAAAAAGAGCTGGTCATGCTTTATTAGGTCTTCAAAGAGGACTACACGGGGTGGATTCTGAACAAAGTCATCTGGCATTTAAGTCTCTGTGCAATTAATGAAGAAAGATAAACATCTGACTTAGTGAGGCTGCACCTCCCTTCCAGCATCTTCAGAGACATCTACCCCACTCCATTAACTTTAAAGGACATGTAGGCACTTTCTTTTCCCTGCCAGGTCCAAATACCTAAATTTTCTGCAGCAGATTTTTGCACATCAGTTAGACACACTGCATTTTGCTTGCACAGACTCCCCTTCCACAGGACTTACTACAATTAATTTAAAACTTCTACTGTAAAACAACTTCATGTCACATCACATGGTATGTCCATTTGTTACTTTCAAGATACAGTGAAATCATCAGCTGACTTCCATGGGATCAAGGAACCAGCCTGGCTTGTATTTTCTTTGGTCTGTCTGTACAGCACAAGGTGAATGTAAAACACCATCTACCAGACTTCCTGGCTTTTTTAAGCTAATACTCAAAGAATTAGAAGTGTCTGTGACACGGCAATATTTTATTCTGTGTTTGTACCCTGTCTAGCTCAAAGGAGTCTCGGGCAGGGAGTGGAGTTCTGAGATGCTGTGACTAATGTGATTGTATGGGGAGGGAGGGGGGTGTCATCTCAAAATGTCTTTTTTTGTTGTTTCCCTGCCTGCAAAGCCTATTCCAAAAAGATTTTAGAAAGAGCTTGGAGCCAGATTTTGAAGGTGTGACCAAAAGTAAGTGGTGGAACTTTGGTCTTGTGGGAGAAGCGATGGGAAGCAATGCCCCAAGGTGAGGGTGTGGATAATCCAGGTAAAAAAGGTCCTGGGGGACCTGAATCATAGTTGTTGGACAACTATGCTAGCTCTGGGGAAAAGGGGTAAAGCAGACCTCGTTACAGATTGTTTCATCTTCTGATACAGATGTGCTAAAGGTAGTGGACACCCCTCCCCTCTGTGAGAAGCACTGGTCCTCTGTTTGCTTGCACCTTCTCCATTTGTCTTTGTCTTCTGGATGTATTTATAGCTTCTGGAAGCTCCTTATCTTGGAGCCATGAGGTCAGGCACTCAGACCCTATTAGCTACTGCCCAATAAGATGTGACACCTTTCTGCTGGCGATAGCTACCAGCCTAAACCCCGTGGCTCTGGATGGAGGCACCAGCTCCCAGTCCTCGAGGATGATCTGGGCTCTTGTCCCAAGTGCTGCCTTCCAGATGTTGCAGGAGCTGCGTGTGGCTCGGTGCACCAGCTCTCTGCTCCTGGCTGCGAGACCCACAGGCTCCCACGTGGGGAAGGAGAGAGGAGGCAGGGCAGGCAGAGGCAGAGTGCCCACATCAGAGCAGAGACTGAAAGGAACTGGGGGTAAGAAGGGCCCAAAAGACCGTCAGTAAAAAGAAAGCTTAGGGGTAACACCTGACATTTGATGGCTGGATTTGATGCTGTATTCATGAAGGAGATCATTAAGAGAAGTGGTGATTTCATCTTTTCATGGAGTATGTCATCTTCAGAGGCCAGAGATGAGTGTTAAATTACTTAAACTGACTTCTCATGTATTAAAGGCATGTAAATGTCACCCACACATTCCTGTACTGAACACAATGACTTTAATTAGACTTAAATATTTCAATCCTCAGGCAACTAAACCCTTTTGTACCAGAGATAGGGAACAGACAAGATTGAGGCATCAGTCTACAGTGAACAGGACCTACTACAACAGAAAAGACCTGTTTTCCTTTTACTTAAAGTGCAAAAAGTGTCATGAGTCCTTCCACTACGGGCATATTTTTCATCCCAGAAACATTTCTTTGTCATCCCAGACTTGATGTTCAATTGGACTTTGAGTAAATGTCAATCATCAGTCAACTGACAGGACCCACCTGGTGCATCTCAGAGTACCAGTCCATATGCTATCCTGCATCCAGATCCTGTCAAAGTTTGATGCTTTAGAATAAGATAGACAAATGGAGAAAAAAGAAATGTCCCATTGTTCTTATTGAAGTGAGGAGCCTTGGGAACAGATTGCAGTTGTTTACTGAGGTGTGAGCTCTTCACAGTCTACAACTTCCTCAAGGGGGGCAGCGGAAGGGAAGGTGCTGATCTTTCTCTGTTGACCAGCAACAGGACACAAGGAAATGGGATGAAGCTGCATCGGAGAATTTCAGATTGGAAATTAGGAAAAAGTTCTTCACTGAGAGGGTTGTCGGTCACTGCACCAAGCCTGTCAGAGTTCAAGGAGCACCTGGATGACACTCTTAGTCATATGGGTTAGTTTTAGGTAGACCTGCGAGGAGCAGGGATTTGGACTCAATGATCCTTATGTGTCCCTTCCAACTCTAAGATATTTTATGATTCTATGACTGCAGAGCTGTCTCCCAGTTCTGTGGGATCATGCAGGCAAGACTGTTGCACCCTCCTTCCCCTAGGGATGTGTGGATGAAAGTGGATGACAGAGAGGTATTTGGAGCCACAAGATCCAAGGCAAGAAGGAACACAACCACCTAAACTTACTTAGGTACCTGCCTATGCAGCCTCCAAGCTCTCAGAAGCTGGATCAAATCCTATCTTTAGGACAGCAGCTAACGTCACCTTCCAATTATAGTGACTGCACCGCCCTCCAAAATCAGTGTTAATTTATCATCCTCCCTGTTAGAAAACTGCATCATATGTCAAGGTGAATTTGCCTGACTTCTGCTCATTGGATCTGGCTGTCTCATGTTATGTAAGAATAAAAAGACTTTCAGTCTTACTTTCTTTCCTAAAAGCCAGAACTACACACTTTTAGATCCCTTTTTCCCCTACGTGTATGAGTAGCTATGCAAGATCTTATCTCAGCCACCCTTTTATAAACTGAATAGGACCAGCTTCTCATCTTAAGAGTTATTTTTAGCGGTTTCATTTTATGATTCTTCCTCTTGAAGTGAGGATAGCAGAGCCGCTATGGTAGTCCAACATATTACAGTAGCACAGCATATTACTGCGGCACAGTAGTACATCTGTTGCAGAAGTAGAACTATTACAGTGGTGTGTTGCTCCTATGTGCAAAGGCAATATCGTATCCCCCCCCTTCACTTTGATATTCCCTCTTTTTTCCTTGATCAAGGAGGAGCATTGCTCTTGACCAAGGAGTGTGCTAATACCTCTAAGGACAGTGTAACACTGAAAGCTGACAGTAAGGTGTTGAAGATGGACATTGAGTAAGCCAAAAAAAAAAAAAAAAAGATTAGTTTCTGAATTCTGGAAAAAAATTTCTTGAAAATATTTCTGGGGGAAAAGAAAAAGAAATTCCAGTTTTAGTCATTATGAAAGTGGAGAACTAGAATGTTTGTATACTATATTTTAAAAAGAAACAGGAACACGCTGCTTGATTGATACATGTCTTGTCACTATGGACCTATTACCACCTCACTAACAAGAAATTACAACTTTTTAAGATTCAAGGACAGAACAAGGAGAAAATCAAATAAAGAAGGAATATCCTGACCTCCTCACTCTTCTTCTCAGAGTGAGGCTCCAATCCAAAAGGAAGAGAAAAGCTGAATGCGTGCCACATTTGATAGCAAACATTTGGCCAGAGGAAGTTCTAAAAATACATTTGAAACCTGTAAGGTGCACGTACTTACAGGAAAAGGTGTTTAACTCCCTGATTATGTAGGTAACAAAATTTAGATGCAAGATTCAAAAAAGTTCTGATGTGTCCAAAATACATCACTGCAAAATGGTTTGGAGGCCATTAAGAAAAACAGATTAATTCATATTTCTCAAGAGAATTTTTGAAAGTATAGTTTTATTAATAACCAGTTATATCAGAATAGAATAAAATATTTTTAAATGTATGTAGTGACCAAAGCAAACTTATTTGAAGCTATCTGATAAAATGAATATACCTTACCCTCAGGGAAAACACAGGAAGTAATTGGATATTGTTACTCCAGAAAAGAAAAAAAAAAATCAGAGAACCATTTATGACAGATATGTCAGAATGTATTTATCATCACTTAATGGACACCTATATGAAGTGTAAAGAAGATGTCTCTCTTCTTCATTCATCATCATCAGCTAAGTGAAAGAAATATTTACAGACTAAAAAAGTGTATTACACTGACAGTAAAATAGCCATCAAAATAGTTTACAACCATTTCAGATTGCACTACAATATGTTGGCCTAAGTAGATCATGAAAATTGTTCATTTATGCTTTCAAATTGAATAACTGAATATTCACTGAAGAGGAAAGTTTCATAAGATACAAGTGCTAGTTAGACACATGATTTCCACCATCTCCTTATGGAAGTTAGGTCCTTAACTGTTTTTGCATATTTAAAAGTCTTTCCTGCAATTATCTGATCTAAAAAACACCATTACTGGTTTTTTATTTTAGAAGAAGCCATATTCTTTCTACCAACTCATCAGTGAGGGGTGCAGCTCCCCAGGATTTTGGGTTTCTGCTGTTTTCAGTCCTGGAGGATGGATCCCTACCAGGAAGCTCTCAGAATGAAAACTTAGCATCTTGAAAGGATCTCACCTCTAAAAAGAAATAAAAGCAAAGCAAACCAAAACGATAAAATTGCATATACCATCTAAATTTGGAGCTGAGGTGTTATAAGTGTATTCTGGTTTTAATTGAGGAAGTACAAGCAGAAGTCACTGAATCACAGAATCGCAGAATCATGGAATAGTTTGGGTTGGAAGGGACCTTTAAAGAACATCTAGTTCCAACCACCCTGCCATGGGCAGGGACACCTTCCACTAGATCAGGTTGCTCAAAGCCCCGTCCAACCTGGCCTTGAACACTTCCAATGATGGGGCATCCACACCTTCTCTGGAAAAGCCTAGGGAACAGAGTAACCCAGAAAATTAAGATTATGGAGAAGGTATCCAGCTATGAATGCTGAGGTTTGAAGCACCAATCAGAGTTGGTTGTGACTAAGTTGGACCTGGATGACATATGGGATTGCTCAGGACCACAGTTCCTTCAGCTTCAGTGTTCTGAGGTTATTGAGCATCCCCCTTAAAATAAAGGGTTTCCCTTTGAAAGTTTCCAGTCCATATAGCACAATTATTCTTGATTCTTTCTGTTTTGCCCCCCCAAGAAGCATCTGTCACAGGCTCTGTTAACCTCCTGATGCTACAGCCATTCACATAAATCGAGTTTCTTATTATTTTGTAGAAAGCTAAATATTGGGGGAGATTTGGGCCATATAATTAAATATATTTACTCTTATGACAAATCATAACACCATTCAGCCCCACATTTTTCCACCCACGCGAGTTTTTAGTGTTCCTGCTTCAGAGAAACAAAATTCATTTTTCTTCAGGGTCACTTGGCTAAGAGGAAAAAAATCACTGCAGCCCGTGTGTTAGCCATGAAGACAGTCTTCTTTGTTATCAGCAAATCTGACAAGCCCAACCCTGAAGGTTATCCCTGTCCCAGCAGACCCTGGAGAAGGTCGATGTACTATCTTTGGCCTTCAGCTAGTGCCAGGGAGACAAACTGCACTTACTATTTACTCATCTGGTATCCTACACAAGAAAAGACAGGTCAGAAGCTCCACTTTTTTTCTGTCTGTGCTCTGTTCTTGTTTTGCAGGAGAATCCCATTCTCCTCTCCTTTGTCCTCTCCTCACTTTTGTGCAGGAGCTTCTCTGTCTCTCAGCAGGTTCTGACACAGCGGGGACCTTTATGAGAGTGACTGAAAATAAATATGTTCGGTCTTCTCTGTGCTGCAAAAAAAAAATTCTTCTTGTTCATCTTTCTGGAAATTGCAAGGTGATGTAGAATTAACTTTTACTTTTTAAATTATCAAAAGAAATACTTGCGTGCAACAGTTCCCTTAGAAAAGGTTGAGCTCAGCTGTAAGTCCAGAAAGCCTTTAATTCTTTCAGCTACTGGTTCAAACCTGTCTTCCCTCTGGTCTTCTTGAGGGATTATCTTTCCTCTGAGGAAATGTGTGTGTCAGTGAAGGAATCCGCCATGACTGCCTCCAGCTTCTTGCTTTTCCTTTCAGAGCAGTATCTCCACTCCTGACCCTCTGCCTCTACTCAAAAATCTTTTTCCTTCAGCAGTTTTCCAGATTCTTTCTGAAAACAGAGTTTGTGTCTGATATAGGCTACTGTGCCATACGTACACCAGGAAATGTACAGAGTAGCTATGTTTCTAAGAGCCCAAAGGTATTCTGGCTTGGCTTATGCTGGTAAATCATCTTTCAGGTAATATCCAGGGTGTGCTTGGAGAAAACAGTATGTAGAGTCCCAAAAGATTAAACTCATGTGCCATTTGCTCCTCTGCTACCAGTGCTGAATTGCAATTTAAGAAGCAACAGGCGGCAGAACTTTCAGGTCCATTCGGGGAAGCTTTGGACCTCTTCAGCCCTTCACCACCTTCCAAGGAGCGAGTGACAACTGATATTGATAAAACAAGGTGATGGTGCTGTTGCAAGAGGTCTCACTTGATCAAGTGGATTTTCCATTTTTCTTGCAGGACCCTGGGCTTAAGTTGGCTGACACTGGTGGGTATAGAGAATTGCCAGGTGTCACTGCAACTGGGCACCATTTGATCCTTTCCATTCTAAATTTCTCTGACAGTCAGTTCAGCAAGCATCAACAAGATGTAAACCAAGTTGCTCTACAATTTTGAATATTTTCATAGTTACATGTCTTTCTGTATTTAAATAGTATTCGAACCGGGAAAAATCTATTTAAGAAGACTGGAGCTTAAACAAAATATGAAGAAGAAGTTATAAATGGCTTAAATGAAACCATTCTTAGGTGAAACTAATGGCATCCATGAACAGTAGGGAATCATGTTTTCTAATGAACGAATGAATTTTGATTGCTTCACAGTTTTTGCCTTTGTCCTCAATGTGTATGTGTGTGTGTGTATGCATTTGGGAATGAGACCATCATCCCTGTTGTGATTACTTGCAGGAGCATCACACCATGCCTCTCCATGAGTTTAACACAAGTGACACTACCAACTGTCACATGACCTTCAGAAAGTAGATGGTGGGGAGGAGAAGGTGAACTAGAAGGACACAGGTTAGTGTTTGGTTTTTTTATTTTACTTATTAAAACTGCATTTTCTGCTTCATGGACCCCCTTTCTCCAGGGGACAAGGGGAAAAAGTAACTGGTTCATAATTTTCAAATGTGATTATCTTCTGCCTCTAGTGAAATTAACACAGTGAGTTAGGTCTTCCAGCCATTGTGACTAACAATAATTCTTTTCTAATGCATTCTTTTATTGCGTATTCATTCACTCACCTTTTGTTTATACTTTGAAAAATAAACTAAGCCTGCAAATGTTTGAGCCAGTTTCATATTGATGTTGGGTCAGGCTTCAGGGTTTGATATTTATCATTTGTTCAGTGAAATGGAACTTTTTAAAGACAGTTAATAAATCATTTTGTCAGCTGAAAAGTGAACCACCAGGAAAAGAATAGAAGTGGTAAAAAGACTTTTAAAATTCTCTTACACATATTCTGCGACTTTCTGTGAAAACTGCGGAGGGAACATTTTCAGTCACTCTCCTTCAATCCATTCCTGCTTGTCCTCTGAAACTTTTTATGCAGCTGCAGGGTCTAGCATGAAATATATGTGCACATGCCAAGCTGAAAGATAAATGCAGCTCTTTCTTCTCGCTGGTCGCTCCAGATAAACCCAGTACATTGTAATGGAAATACCTGCAGAACCTGCGGTTCAACTCTACAGGCTGATGTGAAAAGATGTATATATCTGGAATTACCAGAACCAACACGGCATTTCTAACGATAGACCAACACCAACAACTAATGAGTGAAATTGCCAGTGAGGTAATTAAATGGCTATTTCACTTGAACATTTGTCGAACTGCCACAAAGTTCAAAGCATGAAGTTACAGGATTCATGCAGTGTGGAGTGAGAGAGTGTGTCACTGGGACAGGCACGTAGAGCTCATCTGGGCATGTGGGCAGATGATGGGATGCCACCAGGGAGCAGGCTGGGACCCCTGAGCTCAGAGGTACACCTGCATCCTCTTGTCTGAGCACACCCACGTTCTTGCAAGGTCAGCTCTAAGGATTTCTACAACAGCAAAGCCTGAACTAAATCTTTGCTTAAAGCTTAAATAGGGACTCCAGTCCCTAGTCTAGCCCAGATGTGAATTTGAATGCTATTGCTCGATTGCTGCTAACAATATAATTATACAGTGATATAACTACATATCATGAAATCCTTGAAAACTTAGTCCTAAATCTGCATCTCTTCTTGATGTAAAAGACCCCATCTGTGAGAGGAAGCGGTTCAGTATGAATTCAATATTATTGGTTAAATTTCCTTATATGACCCAAAAAATGCAAATTCAAGAGATGCAAATATTTCAGAAGGAGCCGGGAATGTCTTTCATGACTGTTATTAACATAAGTAACTACATCCTGCAGCAAACCCAATTTGTTCACCATTAACTGTATTGGACGACAGGCGTCTTTTGTGCGTGTCAGCAGGTAACAAAGTATAGCACCTTTAGTAATCAATTTTTTTACATCAGTGACTGGTTTGGAGCATGTGATTGAGTGTGCAATATTCATGTCACCATTTTCAGAAATTTTACCCAAAGCCTGGTGATTGTTATTTTGTAGCAGTTGAAAAAGCAATTCCACTTTACTGGAATTTGTCATTGGACTGCTTTAACAATTACGGGATGTCCAACACAAGTGGGACAAACACAGGACAAAAATAGAACTACCACCCTTTTTGGGTACAGTGTTCTTTCAATTGTGCTGTCATCAATATTCAGCACTTCAAGTAGTGGGATGTTGAGGTTTGCTTGCTTGTTGTATTTCGATGCCTTCATAAAACCAAAACTGCACATTTAAAACCTAAAAGAGTGATGAAATACAGAGCCAACATGAGGAACTTGCTAAGGTTTTATCAATGCACTCTTGACTGACGTATTAGAGAAGGGTAACTCCATTTATTTCTGCTACTTCAAGATGCTATTTCTGACCACGTCAAGCAGAAGCTAGTCTTCTTGAAGTGTGGGGCCTAAAGACATCGTGGCGGACGTGTGTGTGCGCTTCATGCCTTTGGGAAAAGTACTGGAGAAGAACGTAGATGCTCACAGTCTAATTCTCATTTACAATAAGGCCCTCTCACACTGACCTAGCTGTCAATACAGGGAATTTAGAGCATGACGAAGGTACAGCCACACTTATTATTATTTATACTCTGTCATACCATGAAAATGGAATTTCCAGATCCTTGCCCTGATGGGCCAATGAGGCCAAATAGTGTTCATCTCGCGTGCGTGACTAGCCTCATCATCTCTACACAGCTTCATTCCATAAGTAAAGGGAAAGAATGTGTTTTGAATCCCACTGAACTCAGTATAAAGGAATCTGTAGAGGATGAAAAGCTAAGGCCCTGACCTTACAAACATTTTCTTGTTTGGGGCATTTTACTTCATTTGTCCCTTGTATTCCTCATCTTCCACACCAGCTGCTTCTTAGGGTTTTGCCACACATTGATCTCTCGTGAGAAGTGCAGCATCCCTGCCAGGACCTTGTTTTTTAGGCTGCTCAGCACAAGCCCTGCTCTCACATCCTCACCTACAATGAGCCTCCAGGTCTTACACATATCTAGTTTTGTCTTTCTCAGAAGTCCTCGAGAGAGAAAAGTAATGAGCATTCCTGCTTATTTATGTGAGTATACAGTCTTATTCTCCATATTTTGTTCTTTCGCTCTGTGTTCCCTCCAATTTGGCACCAGTGAGGTTCATCGATTTGTTATGTCAAGTTAGGATGTAAGCTCTTCCAAACACACGTGCCATCTTTTGTGCTTGTATAACATCTGACTCCAGGACGCCCAGTGCAATGGATCCCAAATCCATATTAGGTCTACTGATACATGCTGCTGCATTACAGATAATAACAATATTAGCTATAGTCATAAGAATATCTGATTAGTGCTGCATTTTTGTTTGTATAACTGTGAATTACACAACTCTGGTTTCTATAAAAAAGTCCTGTGATTTCAGCAGCAGTGTAGGCTGATTTCATGAGCAGGTAGTGCAAGAGCAAATTCACCCCAGCGTCCTGATCATCCAGCAAACCTTTTGCTTTTTGATTCCCATGACATGAGTCCTTTGTGAGGATATGAGTTCTCTGAATACTTATTTTCAAGGAATAGCTCCTTTTAATGGGGTGCAGGTGATGTGAAAATATAATAATACATTATGCAAACACAAAGCCTCAGTTAAGTTTTCAAGAGCACTATAGAGCCTTCATTTCAGCTGCTTCAGTTCATTCCATTTTTCTTGAAGCTGTGTATTCTCCAGAATGTTTCCTCCAACCAAAGTAAGAATAAAAACATTTCCATTTGGCATTAGTTATTCTATTTCTTTTCAGAAAAGAGCAGCAGTCTTGGTAGTGTTCATGCTCTGCTATTAAGGGCTAAGGAACCTTTTCCTTAATTATATTTTTTCAGACTATGCCTTCATTTCACATTTCCCAGGGCAGATAATGTCATGTTGCAACACATCAAATCCTGGCACACCAGCCACACACCTCATTATCCCAGGTCATGGGATGGAATGCAACAAGCCTAGTATAAATGGATGTCATGAAGCACAACGTGGGATGTCAGGGATGAGTCCTTGACATGCGGTACTTTTCTGCAAAGTGTAGCGTGATGAAAGAGTGCCTTCTCTTAACTCTCCAGCATCTAAAGGCAACAAACTGAAAGTATGTGCAAAAGCATAAACAACTCCAGACCTTGCTAATTTGCTCCTTTTTAAAATCTTCTAAATAGAGGTGATTACCTAGTTAAAATTGCAAGTGGAAATGTTTCAACATAATAGGATCCCAGGTAATAGGAGTCTTTTCCTGCTTCTCATCACTCAGGATCCAGGCCATTCAGCTTTGAGAGACAGGATCTCTCTCTCCCTCTGGAAAACATCAAAGTCAATGATGCACCTTAACTAACTATACAGGAAAATTTGGCCCTTACGTCAGAAGGCTTACTTTGTTAGACACCTAAAATGCATATACAAGCAAATCGCTAAATTAGGCAGACTTGGTACAATCCTCCCTTTTATTGCTTGTGTTGGAAGTATATTTGGCTTATTAATGACTAATTTATTTAATGTATGGAAGTCGTTTACAGTTAAAACAATAAATACAACCTCTAAAAAAATATTTTTATCATGTAAGAACAGAATCCGATGATTTTAGTAAACTAATCAAGATGTCTCTGTCAATCATTTATAAGAAACGTAGCTAAGACTTCCTGTAATCTGAATGAAAGCAGGAATTAATTTTGCAACCAGAATCCATTTTAAGCACTTACACATCCTGTAGCCATTAGGGGCAGGGTACGCATAACAGGAGGACTGAACTGTAATAAATGAGAGTAGCTTATTCTTTGGAAAAAGAAAAGCTACCAGCTTTCCCAGGAAAAGAAGAAGGAGGGCTCCTCCATCTCATGTTCTATTCATCAGCCTTTCATCACCTCTGGCGTTCTTGGGGCATATTTCTATGGAGTTGTCTCCAGACTTGAAATGCATTGTAATATTTTGCTGGCATGTATAGGGCTCCGAGTCCTGTAAGTAGCGTTCATTCTCTCAAGGTGATGCGGCTTGGAGGCAGGAAGGTTTGCTATTTGTAACAACAAAATCGAGGAAGAAAAGGATCACTCAGAGCAGACTGCTCTGAATGTAAAAGTATTTTGTGCAAGAACCCCCAAAACTGTGCTGTTTCAGCTTGAATGGGCCTATAATTTTTAAGCTGTTTCACTGACGCCTGAAGTACACAAATGGAAGCAAATTTTAAAACACTTTTTGCTTTCCGAGATTTTTTGTAGCTATTACATGAATTATTTAAATCTATTAGATAAAATAGAGGATAGTGAAGAGGGTTCTCTTGCTGTTTAGTGCTCTCCATTGATGGGAGTTGAAGCTCCCTCCCAAAATGAAAGTGCAGTCCTTTTGCAGACGGGTCACAGATGAGTGTAAAGCTCGGTAAATGCTGCAGTTACGTGCCCATTTGCACGCTGTTTTGTCCTGAAATGAAACCGTTCAGGCTACAGTTCTCCGCTTTATAAGCCTGCGTCATCTCACAAGGCCAGAATCCACACAGCCAGCGATGCTCCGGCAAAACACCCTCCATACTCCGGTGCCACCTTCCCCTCCTCCGCCAGCATGGGAGAAGGGCATTTGCCTCGTGCTCTGCTTCTTCCAGGCTCCTTGCTGGGGGCTGAGCCCTGGTTGGAGGAGCTGCAAGAGCATCCCTGAGCATCAGCAGTGCTCCCGAGCTGCACAGAGCGCTCTCCATGTGCAGCACTGAGTCAGGCACTTTGGGATTACGAAGTATTATATCAATAGAAGAGGACTGTGTGCACACAGTACGAGTCTGTTTGTCTTCCCTAAAATTTAGTGGTGTGACTCATGACTGGGTTTCTCTGTGCCGCTAATGGTATAATTGAAATACTTTTCCAGTGGTCAATTTAACATGCTTTATACCCAACAGTAAGATGACAGGAATGGCAATTATACTCCCACACGCATTTTGGAATTCTTAATCTCCATGGGCTGGGCAGAATATATGCTTGTTTTCTAAAGGTATGGCAGTTTGCCAGCATGCACCACCATGCTGCAGTCTCCCCATGGCTCACGAAGGATTTCGGTGGGCTGTAGGCTGTGGCTGGAATGGGATCAAGCCTGCATGTGCGTTGCTCAAGCCAAGATGGCAGAGAGGTAAGGTAAGGAAAGCAAAGAAACAGCAGCTGAGTGCATGAAGGGACGTATGGAAAGGAAACATTATTAATGACAAAGCAAGAGAAAAATACTTAGTAAAGATAAAGTGCAGGATCATACTCGATGGATAGCTGAACGAGAGCTGAAGGGATGAGTGAGGGATAAGCTGAGGGGTAAGTGAGGAGGACAGACAAAGTAAAAGACAGTGAAGTAAACTACTTGGCTTGGTGCAGAGAAGGGATGAGGGAACGTTGTGAAGCACATGCTGTATGGAAATGAGAGGCCAAAGGTGTCCTGCTGCCTTTCCTTTCATTACTTGACAGCACTTGATGGTTGCAGAGGAGCAGCCTCGCAGAAGATGCAAGCAGTAGTCCTCGTTCCAGAGCTGGGCAGCCCCAGGCAGACCTACAAGCATTTTGCACATCAGAACAGTATTCTTTGTCTTTGTGAGATGTCTCAGCAGCCAAATTTGTGGCAGTGACAACACACTCAGGGGTCAGTCAGTCTTGTCAGACAGGTGATGCTTCTGATGATTGAGCTGTTGCTCTTGGTCCCTGCTAAGAAAGCAGAAGTTGCAAGCTGTCACACTGGTCGTCTGAAGAGTAACTGTGTCATTTAGGGAATAACCTCAGTTTCTGCAGCAGGGGCATGTCTGTGACACCGTCTGAGACTGAAAACATTTACAAGAAATTTCTTTCAGGGGTGAATTCCCTCCCTGGGGCTAACTGACTGCTTAAGTTACAAATGCTGCAGTCTATAAAGTACTATTCTGATGTAACTCCATTGGTGCAAGACCCTGCAAAATGGGGCACTTGAATTGGACCTGATTCCTTCGCGTTGCTGGCAAAAGAATCAGATCTGGGCTTCCCTTTTTCTGCAGTTTTTCAACATTGCCCAGTGTAATGATACATGCGTGCACTTGTGACTCCTCTCAAGACTATTATTTGGGTGCAGAAAATGGTAGTTTATGCTAGTGGAGTGATGTGCTGGTATGGCCATACAGCTTCGGTTTGCATTTGAGTCCATTCAGACCAGATCCAGACTCGGTGCAGAACAAACTTGCTTTGACTCCCAAAATTTCCTCCTGTTCCAGCAAGATTCACACGAAGCATGGATGTTAATAGGAGCTTTATACGGGGGCTTGGCTGGGTGAAGGACTTCACCCAGTGATGTTATGACAGCTTCCTTGTTATGTATTAAAATACACAGGACTTTTTATTTTAAAAAGTGAATATTAATATCCTTTGAAATACCTAACTGGAAAATATTTTTTTTTTACAGCTAGATGGAGTGATTATAGCACTTTAAAAATCAATCACTGTTCCCCTTTTAAAAGGTTCTTTGCATTTACCAAGCTGATGAATAGCCTAATTAAATTCAAAGGAGTTAAAAAAAAAACAAGTTCAGAAACTGAAGCATGCTGAAGTGCTATTTTGGGGAACACAAAATATGACTATGTCAAAAGCCTGTTTGGTGAAGCAGCATGTGATGAAAACTGTCTTACTCAATTGAGGCTGCTCCTTTTCTATCTCTCATAAAGATTTTGAATGAAGAATAGCAGTCCTGTTTTTTCAGGATCAGAGTTCCCGTTTCATCCTCACCTTTTTCATTTCCAGTAGTGATGTAAAACAGGAGGAAACTATAAATCCGGTAGTGTAATTTACTGCTCTTCATTTTTATTCTTTGTAAAATTATGAATGCATAATCATTTTTACAGCTTATTTTACTGTCCAAGCAGAGCAGTATTCTGTTGTGCAAGGCACTATGCAGAGCATAAAGAGGGCTGAGTTTCTTTAGTGTAAAATGGACATGAGAAAAAGAAAATAAATCTTCTCTTGAACTGGGAGATTTAAGCAACACTACTGCATTGATACAGCTAAAATATTTTCTTTTTTTTTGTGTCTTTAATTATATAACTAATTTGTATCTATTTATTATCTATGGTTATTTATCATTCATATCAGTTTATGATCTACATTGAATTTATGTCTTTTTTCTTCTGTGCACTTCAGTTCATTGAAACAACAGAAGGGTACTACAGACATATTTGCTTATTCTAAATTTCTAGTGAAGCCTTCTTTTAGTTTCTCAGGCTTGTTTAGTTTTCAAATATGACAGTAGGAGTTAATATTTCCTTAAAGATGGCCAGTGGATCTCCTATAGGAGAAGTTACCTAGTCTGGCATTTGGATGCTGAAGAACCAAATTCTATTTTCTGTAAATGGATCAGCTGTTTGCCCACACTCCATGCAATAGTTGTAGGGACCAGCTGTACGCAAAAATTTGAACTATTATCTCAATTGAAATGAGGTGAAAGAAACAGAAGGGACAAAGTATTAGGGCTATTATTTTTACCCCAAATTTGAAAAGACTGGCTGCAAAAGAAGAGTTTTAGGTAGAGGAAACAATAAAGAAGAAAACATGGCTGTGATTAGAGAAGACATACCATGTAGGCAAGTAGAGATAAGGTCCAGAAAGAAACTTAATGGGTAGGTGAGAAATGGAGTTGAACTAGGACTGAGGGGCAAGCGAGACGGTGAAAGAAATAGGAAGCAGCTGAGGCAGAGACTCACAGCATTAAATCCAGAGGTAGTGGAGTAAGGGAGGGAAGTCAGAGGACTCTGACCCTCTGCTCTGCCCTGCCCTGGTGAGGTCACGTCTGGAGTACTGTGTCCAGTTCTGGGCCCCCTACTTCAAGAAAGACAAGGAACTACTGGAGTGAGTCTAGTGGAGGGCTACAAAGATGATCAAGGGAATGGAGCACCTCCCTTATGAGGAAAGACTGAGAGACCTGGGTCTGTTTAGCCTGGAGAAGAGAAGACTGAGAGGGGATCCACATGACATCCTGGTCTCTAAATTGGAGAGACATTTATTTGACCAATGGGCCACTCTGTGGATAAGGAACTGGCTGGACGGTCACACTCAAAGAGTTACGGTCAACAGCTCCATGTCCAAGTGGCGAGCAGTGACAAGTGGTGCTCCTCAGGGGTCGGTACTGGGACCAGTGCTGTTTAACATCTTTGTTGGTAACATGGATGTTAGAATGGAGTGCACCCTCAGCAAGTTTGCTGACAACACCAAGTTGTGTGGAGTGGTCAACACGCTGGAGGGGAGGGACGTCATCCAGAGGGGCCTGGACAAGCTGGAGAGGTGGGCCTGTGCAAACCTCAACAAGACCAAGTGTGAGATCCTGCACATGGGCCAGGGCAGTCCCATGCACAAATACAGGCTGGGTGAAGAATGAATTGAGATCAGTCCTGAGGAGAAGGACTTAGGGGTGTTGGTTAATGAGAAGCTCAACACGAGCCAGCAATGTGCACTTGCAGCCTGGAAGGCCAACCATATACTGGGCTGCATTAAAAGAATTATGGCCAGCAGGTCGAGGGAGGTGATTCTACCCCTCTACTCTCATGAGACCCCACCTGGAGTACTGCATCCAGCTTTGGAGCCCCCAACATAGGAAAGACATGGACCTGTTGGAGCAGGTACAAAGGAGGGCCACGAAGGTGATCAGAGGGATGGAGCACCTTCCCTAGGAAGACAGGCTGAAAGATTTGGGGTTGTTCAGCCTGGAGAATAGAAGACTCCAATGACAACTTATTGCAGCCTTCCAGTATCTGAAGGGGGCCTACAAGAAGATTGGAGAGGGACTTTTTACAAGGGCATGTAGTGATAGGATGAGGGGTAATGACTTCAAACTGGAAGAGGGGAGATTTAGATTAGATATTAGGAAGAAATTTTTCACTGTGAGGGTGGTGAGACACTGGAACAGGTTGCCCAGGGAAGTTGTGGAGGCCCCATCCCTGGAAGTGTTCAAGACGAGGTTGGCTGAGTCTTTGAGCAACCTGATCTAGTGGAAGGTGTCCCTGCCGGTGGCAGGAGGGTTAGAACTAGATGATCTTTAAGGTCCCTTCCAACCTAAATCATTCTTTGATTCTATGATTCTATGATCTCATCGATGCTTATAAATATCTAAAGGGCGGGCATCAAGAGGATGGGGCCAGACTCTTTTCAGTGGTGCCCCGCAATAGGACAAGGGCCAACATGTACAAACTGGAACACAGGAAATTCCATCTGAACATGAGGAAAAAACTCTTTACTTTGAGGGTGGCAGAGCACTGGAACAGGCTGCCCAGAGAGGTTGTGGAGTCTCCTTCTCTGGATATATTCGAAATCCGCCTGGACATGATCCTGTGCAGCCTGCTGCAAGTGAACCTGTTTTGGCGGGGGGGGGTTGCACTAGATGGTCTTTGAAGGTCCCTTCCAACCCCTACCATTCTGTGATTGATTCTGAGATTCTGTGACTGGAAAAAATGAGAGCTGTGGACAGACACAAAGTGCCATGTCTAAGAGTCAGAGTAGGAAATCTTAGCAGAGAGCTTATTAGAGCAGTCCAGTGAGACAGCAAGGGAGGAAATAGCAGGCATGGAAGAGTAAAATCCAGCTCTGTGCTGGCCTTAAGTGTGGAGTAGCGCAATTCAAAGGAAGGGGCACGTGTCAGCTAATGTGAGGAAAGGGACAAAGCAATAGGGGAGGACGCTGAGCTACAGTAATAGATCTGTGGTTTTTAAACACTATGCTCGCTGATATGTGGGTTGACTGTTCTTCAAACTGTCAGGTTTTGAGGCATGTTCAAGATTACCCTCTGCCTTGGAGGAGAGAGAATGAGAGATTACTCTTATTTTCTAGCCGCGGATCAATGCTTTAGAAAAATAAATAGAAGAATTTCAAGTAAAAGGAAAACTGCCAGCAGCTCCTTTTATTGTTTGGATTTTTTTTTGCTAGCTCATACTGGAGTTTGACATTACTTTCTCTTTGCTTCCAGATGCATTAGCGCACACTTTTGGAGGAGAATAGTGTCACTGGCAGGTTTGGATTGACTTCTGCTACTGACTGACTTGGAAAGTGAAGCCTTCCAGGGGAGATAAGCTTATAAGTAGCTCCATAAAATTTCTACTTGTCCCTTTTTTTACATTGTGCAGAGGTTATCAGACAGCCAAAGTTCAGTCACTCTCAAGTGCAGTTCACAGCTCAGGAATATACAGGTGCCAGAAGAATTTATTGCAGAGTAGCACAGCTTGCTTTCAGTGAGAGAATGGTCCATCCGATGAAAAATTCATAGCACACAAAATTTGGGGCTTCCAAAAAACATCTCCCAGTGAAAAGCTGAAACCTGTGATAAACTTAATAGGTGGGTTTGCTAGCATTTTTGTTTTGTAAGACTCATGTGTCTGGAAAAAATATCAATCTCCTGACCATTTTATTTAGACATTACTGTTGTTAGTTAAACCCTTCTTTTCTTATTGTTTCTCTTCTTTTTTTTTTTTTTTTACCCTCTGCATCTCAGTAGACAATGATCTTGGGCTAGTTCTAACAACAAATCCTCCTACCAGTAACCCCTGGCAAATGGCTGATGTATCTCCATTGAGTAGTGAGTACAGTTGCACGTTTGGTCAGCTGAATGTTGGAATTTTTTAAAATCTGAGCCAGGATGATTATCATTGCCCGATATTGCTCTGCACTAATCCCACAGAGCACCTCTGCTATGTGTATGTGCAAACAAGATGTACATACCGCTTTTCCACATTTAACTTTAAAAGGTACATGCTGGTTGGTAAAACTGCTTCTGTGTTCCTATGCTTTATTTTTCTTTTGGCTTGCTTTATTTGTAAAACCCATGCTCTGTGTGCGTAAGGCATAAGTGATCTCTAGCTTGAGTTTCAGGCGTATGAAGGTATCGCCCAAGGTGCCCAGTTTCATCATGGCACTTTCATTACTCAGCTCCCAAGTGGAAAGAGCCTCATCCCTCTTGACTCCCCCGAACTGCACACCGCCGGGAGCAACAGCACAGAACTGCAAGATCACCTAGCAGTGATAAGCTTCACTGGATATTTGTCTGAGTAGGTTGGACTTCTAGGATTCTGAATGTTCATTACTACCTTCTCTTGTATTGAATGTAACTTTATTTTTTTTTTAAAAAAAGGGTATGTTTAAACGCAATTATGTCTGCTGACCAACCACCTCAATGCAGGTGGGAGAGTTTATGTACTAGTGATATGTGCTTTTATTTGCACCAGAGCAGGATCTGTTCCAGGGAACAAGCAGGGCAGGTGCTGCCCATGCAGGCAGGGTGGCCGGGAGTGGAGGGTGACAGCAGGGCAGGACCCTGACCCACACAGCGCAGACCCCCAGCAGCCAAGCAAGAGGAGCAGAGCAGGTCCAGAGATGGTCACTTGGTTCACCTGAGAGTCCATCCAGATAGCCAGGGCAGTTCACAGCAACAAGGCAGGGCCAAGGTGGAGCTGGGAAGCTAAGTCAACACGGCAAGGCTAGGCTTAACATGGTCCAAGACTGAGCACTGCCTTTCCTGTTGTATAGCTCATGTAGGGACAAGGGGCTGAGCTTAAAAGCTCAGCTCAAGCCTGGGTTTAAAAGCAGATACCAAGTTAAGGGATGGGTAGGACTGCTCTGCCTGACCCAGCTCCTTCCCACTCATCTGCTCCCAGGGGGCAGAGCTGGGCCATAGCAGAGCTGGCTCGAGCATGGGCAGCCCAACCCAAGGGAGGTGAGAAGGGAAGGCGGAAGAGGTTGCAGAGCCTATTCATGTGTGCAGGGCCATGAAGCAGATAATGATTCAGAGAAGCTCACAGTCCTGCTCCCTGATCACCTAAATCAAGGAAGCTACTGTGGCATCCTGTGGTTCCTGCCCTGCCTTTTCTTCCAGTGAAAACCAGCCTATGGTCAGGGAATGGAGGAACAGCAGCCTGAGCTCTTATCTTAATGTGCAGTCCAGACATGGCTGGGATAGGGACCTACCTGCAGCATCTGGAAGACAACCTGGCCTTTCTTGTTTAGGCATAGGTATCAAGGAGAAAAGTGGTATAAGTGCCCCCTAATTTGGGTGCCCAGCCTGAGACAACCAGATTCTGGTATTTCAAAATTGTCATTGCTTTGCAGCCCATGACGCGCAGGCATTGGGGCCAGTTTTATAAGAGTTAATGTGAGAGGCTATTGTAAAGAGTTTGGAGTGCTAGCCAAGGAGTACTTTTCACAATAGCATCACAGTTCTTGTTTTGGGATCTCAAACCAGCATCTAATGCTTACTAAAGTGAAGCCATCACACTCATTTTGGGGGACACAGAGAACCCTGCAGTTCCATCTAACCAGTGCTTAGCACAGATAAGATCTTCAGCCACTGCAATGATCAAACTCTATTGCTTCTACTGCCAAACTGAGCATGTTTGGTAATTTTCTAAGTCGTTTAGATTTGTGCAGATCCTTATGGGAGAGAAAACATACACCCTGCCAATAAACTTGAAGGTTCTTCTTTATAGAGTGGGAGCATCAGTGCTCTTCACAAAAATGCTTTTAAATAGCAGAAAGACAAAGAGCTTGTCCCCAGGCTCATTTTTACCTAAAATGTTGTAAGAGATTACAAATTCCTAGTCTGGGAAAAAAAATAGCCCAGAACTTTGGTTAATCTTTGGCAACATTTTAAATAACTGAAAACAGAGTCTTCTAAATGGAATGTGTCAGGCAAATTGAACTGTAGGAGGGACTGTCAGCTATGCCTACGATTTCTTATACTCATCTCCTATTGGAGGTATCACTATATAAAAATCTTAAAACATGATTAGCATGAGCACTGCACCCTTCCTAATAGTTTTTCTTATTTGAGCCTGATAATTGTCCATTACATCACCGTTACTGCAGTTAATCATACCTACCTTTCTTCACAGGTTTGCTTTCTTTGCAGTTAAATTTTACGTCAAGGAACAGCTTTTTTCAGTGTTGTTGCCTTAAGGTCTAGGAACATCCTAGTCCTCGTTTCTGGCCTCTTGGGGCATGCAGGTAACATAGATGTCTTGAACTAAATCCAGGAGGAAATGCAGTATGAGACCCTTTACCACTACTTGAGTGACCCATCTGCACGTATCTAGCTTTTAAGTGTCTGAAGTTAGATTAAACGAATCCCATCCCAATCAGAGTTATTCACTATTACCCTCATCATCATCAGGTGAAGCACAAAGAAATATGAGCAATTCCCAAAATCTTCACCTTCATTTGCAGGTGTCATCTAACATTTGATTGTCATTCTCCAAGAGCAGTGAGGATGCCATCCTGAACCCAAACACAAAGTTGGCAAATTCAAACCTATGCAATCAAATGAACAGAGGGTTAATAGTCCAGTCACATCTGCCAGCTCTGAGGACTAACCATGTCTAAAAGCTATGTTGTCATCCAAGGTCACAACAATCTAAAGGAAGAAGGATCTGTAAACCATCTTTGATTGTAATATGGCTAATTTTTTATTTAAAACCCTCTTTAAAAATTAAAGTTGTGATTTTCCTCTAATTCAGTCCAAGACTTTTTTATTTTTATCACTTTCCAGAAAACGGATAAAAAAAAAAAATCCTTCATGGCTTTCAGGGAATATCACATCTCCCCTTCGCACCATGTTACACATGGATTCTTATGAAGCTGTTGGCTTTTGTCCCTGCTGGAGAAACCCTTCAGTTGCATTCTTCAAGAAGTAAGAGTCTGATAAATAACAGAAAGTCCTTCTTTCCTGTCAGCTCCTCCAATTGCTTCAAGCCAGATGGAGCATTCTTTTTCTGCTTCTCCCACCTTTGATTTTGGAAACGCTAAACTATTTATTGTTCAGCAAGGAGCCACAGCTTGTCTTTCTCTTCTCATCCTATTTTGTATCTCCTGCTGCTGTAAATAGTTCCAGACTGTCGCTGTGACTCTTCTTCAAAGCTTTTCCAAGCTTGTGGAGGATGACTCCAACCCAAGTTTTAGCAGTTGCTCAGTTGTCCCCAGGGATCCCGGCATTACCACTGTCCACAGCAATCCCAGGGGTACCAATTCCTCTTATTCTAAAATAGACATCCAGGGCAGATAAAAGCACCAAGGACCTCATCCAGCCAACACTTGGGAAAGCTGGAAGCAGCAGCAGAAGCACTGGCAGCTGTGTGCCCATAGCCTCGAGGAAGACAGCATTGCTCTGGTTATTCCTGCTTCGTGTTCAGAGGGTTTTCATCTCAACCACACAGGCTCAAGCCTGATTATTTCCATACTGATATTTAAATAAAGCTAAAATTCTACAGAATTTGATAGCACTTGTTTGGAAGAATTGAGGTTAGAGAGGAGCTGTTTCGTCAAGTCTTACATATTTAGTAACTGACATCTTCTACTATATTTAGCTTGTGTACTGAAGAGCAGATAGCTGATTATGCAACAAATTGAACTTTTTCCGGCCTCTTTGCAATGAGCAGGGCATTCAGCACCCTGATTACAACTGTAAACAGTTAATAATTATTGTAATAAGGACCGTTATCATTAATCTAGCATTAAACTTCTGAGATTTTCAAAGCATTTTACAAAATAATGATGGAGACTTGTAACACTGCTGTGAGTTAATTAAGACATGCCATCTTTTTTTTTTTTGAACTGAGGATTAAGGACCCGATCTGGAGAGGAATGTAGATGATATTGACTCAATTTTAGCATTAATAATATTGATAACATTTAATTAAGTGTTCAAGCTCATGTAACTTATGTTCTTTAATACTGTAACAGCAAAGTTATACTAAGGTACTGTAGGCTAGATTTTTCCAGAAGCTTCTTTTGCTATTTATAATGAAGGTACAATTAACCCAAGTGTTAATGAACTTCTAAATCCTGCTCATGTAACATTTCTTAAATGTGTGAGGAAAAAAGAGGAAGGCTGGAAGAAAATTCATGCAACAGAAAGCCATTCAGTTTTTTTAATCTCCAGTTAGTAGTGAACCAACCATAAAAGTATCAGACATAAGGAATTTTTTAAGAACAATATTTTTGTCAGTTTCTAATTTCATGTAGTTGGCACTTTCCAAAGACTACTGGGGAAATGGATGGCATCAGGGCTTTGAGATCTGAAGAAATTTCCCCAAGCATGCAGGCCTTTCGTCTCCCAGCACTCTCCTCTAAAATTTAAATCCTCACTATTCGATGACAGAATGAAACAGATTTCTGAAGCATCATTACTGCACTTTAAAAATTCACAAGTAAATGAGGAAAGATACTGCACAAGAAACAAACATCTTATACTCTTTGGTTTCTCCCAAAGTGCTAATTATCAGTGCTATGCTTAAAAATTCTAAATGTTCTTCTTTTTTGTGATCAACCTTCTAATCATTTAATAAATTACCGTGGTAGAAGAATGACGGGTTAACTGTGCAGTAAATTGGCTGTTACTAGTCAGCAACATTTCTTAACACTGTGTTTGTGTATATAGCTGTAGATGAATTATTAAAATAATACAATAAGTCAATAGAGAAACCTGCAGTTCTTCTTTCTAATTTCACCAAAAAAACCAGTCTTCACATTTGAAATAGAGAAAAATTTAAACAAAATCTCTGTAGCTGATTCTATTAACTTACTGTTGGTTGATTCAATCATGCTTATGCAACATGTAGGCTTAGCCATGATAAGCCTCCCAGTGTTCACCCATTTAAAAACTGCAGAAGTTACTATTGATTAATTGATGTATAATTTATCATCTGCTGAAGTGTCAGCCCTGGGGAGATGGATGAATTTATATTCTGTATTCCCCAAGGGACCACACATTACCGGTGCATTGCTACACACTGGACACAACAAAGCAGATCGGTTTTGTCTGAAGCATCTCCCAAGACAGCAGCATTTTGCATTTGACTTAATATATGTTTGTGTAAGTATTACTGCATACAAAATTAATTGATTACCTTTGTTTTTCTACCGATAAAGACACAAGATCTTTCACTTCCCTTCTCTGATTTATTGACATTTTGATATAACTTTTAATGAGTTATTTTACATGTTCTTTTCTCTTTTAGTACACCAACTACCATTATATTTTTGACATTCTGTTTAACTGTGACAAATAACTTCAGGTTTAGTAGAGCTTCAATTTTTTCTCCTTTAAACATTGATATGCCATTATTATGTTGCTAGCCACTCTTCCTAAGGGATACTGAATATATCAGAGCTAAACAGTGGTAAAAAGAATTGCCCAGTTTCCATGTGATCCCATCCTACTTTAACACAACCACGTAACATCACCTGTCAGGCAGTAAGGAGGCAAAAGCATTGCCCACCAAATGAATGATAAAACACTACATAACTCCTGTCCCTTCAACTTTCCGGTCTCACCCAGCCTCAAAGGAAAAGAAGTTTTATGCTCTTGTCTTTCCTTTCCTTCTGTAGCTGTTTCTACAGTTTTGTGGGTTTGGTGGGGTGTTTTTTCCTAATAGCAACTCTTGGGATTTGGAGAACGATGGACTAGTTCAATTAGTTTCCTCAACTTTAATACACATGATTTCTCTGGCTAGGCAAGAGAAGGCAGCAGATATGATGGCTGAAATCCTGACTGCTTCGTGACATTAATTGGCAAGTTGTCGTAGATGCCAGCTCAGATCAGAAGCAAGCACAGAAGTGTCAGTCTCCGAGCTCAGACTCGCACAGCCACTGTAACTGCCTGATGGCTGAGCCATGGTCACTGTCGACAAACGTGCCCCAGCTGATGGCAAACGTGATGCAATGCGATTTAACTTAGCGCACTGTGAGGAGGGAGAGCAGCAAGTCACTTCCTGTACATTCGTCATGGTCTTGGAACGTGCGCGCCGAATAGCTCATGCTTCTCGGCAGATATGCACTAAGATTTTGCCCTGCGGCAATCTGGTCATGGATCTGAGCCCGGTGAAGAAAGCGGTGAAGAAAGCGCTAATGTAGGAAAGCTCGGCTGTGGGGACCTGGAGAGGGAAGAGAGAATATTTTGTCGTAGTCACAATGTGCTTGGAGTATTGTTAGAGGCGTTTGGCAGCTTGGCTTCTCATGGACGTCTTCCCAAATGTGTTCAAAGGTTTGAAAGTTTTAATTAAAACCCTTTATTTAAATTACTGATCACTGAGAGTATTAAGAATTTTCTGAGTGACAACTGTATTGCTTATGGTGGATTGGTCAGTTACCGGTTAGCGATAACATTAAATTTATATGATGCCAATGTATGTTAGCTGGAAAACCATGGAATATCATATGAACCCATTTGGGAAGTTACTATCTCAGAGGCTTGTTGAGATTAAAACTCAGCTTTGCATAACCACCTGATATAAAAGCACCAACAGATCCAGAAACTTTATTTGTTTCTGGATTACTGTTATTAGTCAATTTTTAGTCTGTTAGGAGTATGTCAACACACATGATAATTAACATAGATTACCATAGTTTAGTATCTTCTCACTCATGCTTCCATTTTTCAGCCAGTAGGTCTGTTATGAGAAGCGCTATATTAGTTTTAATCTTTTGTTCTATTTTAACCTACCACAACCCACTGCCTTTTGTTCACATATGTGGCAGAATGTCACTATGGTAATAACTGTGCTATTTTTTTCAGCTCTTTTAATGGTATGCTAACATTCGTTGGAAGCTAGAGATTTTGCTGGGGTACTATTTCTCACATCTGGAGCATATTGCCCACTGAGGTTTGTATTGTTGATTCCATTTCTGATTATAAATCCAGACCTAAATTTTATTTGTTCTCCCTGGCTTTCACTGAATGAACTAAATTTGTGGGTTTGTATTCTTTATGTGTAATTTTCCTTAAGACGCTCTGTGAAAATCACTATGTAACCACAATTTGTGCTGCATGGTGTTATTAAGTATTCTCTTTTAAGTTGTACAGTGAAAGAACTGTATAATTCATTTTGTTGTAGCTTCCCAAACAAACATATTTTGCTAAAATATTTTTGATTAAAAATTGATGTGTCATGTAGCTACTTCCCACTGATTTTAAAGTGAACACAAATAGGATAGGCTGGAGGATTTTCAAAAGATGTGTTCATCATCTCTTGTATTTTCTTTGGCTTGAATCTAAAAAGGCTTCCACTGGTAAAACACTGTTTCAAAGCTACCACATGTAATTTCCTATGCCAGTATTCCAATGGAGGTCAAAATGTTGGAGTCAGATCATCAATAACAGAATGTCTACTTCATAGTTGGGATATGTGAATCAATCTCCTTTCTTTCACTTTGAATTTTAATATAATACAGATCATAGTAAGGAGAGCCACAGTATGCAGTACTGCCTAAAATATTCTGCTAGTGAGAAGGCAATGCGAGAACTGCTATTTAAAATAAAAAAATCCCATTTTTACGTCAGACCAGGAGGTGATTATGCACTGCTACTTCACAGTTCGCCATAATAGCAGTGATTAGTGAGTGACTGCCTTGAAAACATGGGTTCCTGAGTTTCTATACAGATTGTAACCAAATTGCACTTCCACAGTAATCGCCTCTGGTGCATTAGACATCTAACAGGTTTTTGTGCTGTACTTGTATATTTTATGGGGTAAAAAATTTTGGTTTGTTTGGAGAACAGTTTTTACAGAAGTTGCCTTTAATGCTTTGCAGAGAGATAGCTTTGTTTGTAAAGCCCCAGCCAAATTTTACTCTCAGATCTTCACAATCAGCTTCCATTTAACTTCATATTTTTGACAAATGTATATACAATCTGATCTAATTTCACTAGGCCATTGACAAAAAAAGTTCCAATTCAAATAAATCCTATAGTTTCCTTTCTTTAATAAGCATTCATTTTGAATTAAAACTACACTGAAACAGGAATATCTGCAGATTTCAATATGCACCTGAGTTCCACTGAAAGTAATAAAGATACTGAATCAAACCCAAATGGAAATACCCTTCAAAACGGGCAAGTGAAATTTAGAACCAGGCCTGAGTTTATGTGACTCAAACCTTTCTCTAATAGTTGAACAATTGAACCAAGTTACAACTGTTTCTTGATTTATTGACATATCCAGGGCACAGCAAAACTTGAGATCCTTTGCTAAGCTCTACTGTAGTCCAATTTTGACTTGTCTTTGAAGGAATCATCATCTTTCTGAGTCGCTGAGGTACAAGAGCATCTCTTCTGCTCTTGTCACTGGCTCTTTCCATCGGTTTATCTCTGGCTCACCACTATTCAATGTCCTATCCTGCCTGCATTGCAGTCTTTCCATTCCTCAGTCAATATATTGCTGGCATATATTTTTATTTTTCCTGCTTTTCTGGAATCCCACTTCCTGAGAGACCTCTTTTGCTCCATATTATCTGTAAACACTCTGTTGTATACTTGTAGCTTCTTAAACCTATGTCTATTCCTCTGCCCAAATTTTTGGGGGAGGAGGCAGATCTGGGCTAAGTAACTCAGAAATCAGACTTGTATCTCAATTTTCAGCTCCTAATTCATCAGTCCTTGTAAATTGGATAAGTCTCTGTATAGAATCACAAAATCACAGAATAGTCAGGGTTGGAAGGAACCTCTGGAGATCATCTAGTCCAACCCCCCTGCCAGACCAGGGTCACCTACAACAGGTTGCACAGGACAGCGTCCAGGCGGGTTTTGAATGTCTCCAGAGTGGGAGACTCCACAACCTCTCTGGGCAGCCTGTTCCAGTGCTCCACTACCCTCAAAGTGAAGAAGTTCCTCCTCATGTTTAGATGGAACTTCCTATGTTCAAGTTTGTGCCTGTTGCCTCTTGTCCTATCCCTGGGCACCACTGAAAAAAGGCTGTTCCCATCCCCCTGGCATCCTCCCTTTAAGTATTTATAAGCATTGATAAGATCCCCCCTCATTCTTCTTTTCTCTAGACTAAAGAGACCCAAGTTCCTCAGCCTTTCCTCATATGAAAGATGTTCTAATCCCCTAATCATCTTCGTAGCCCTTTGCTGGACCCTCTCCAGCAGATCCCTGTCTTTCTTGAACTGGGGAGCCCAGAACTGGACGCAGTACTCCAGATGCGGCCTCACCAGGGCAGAGTAGAGGGGGAGGGTGACCTCCCTCGACCTGCTGGCCACACTCTTTTTGATGCACCCCAGGATGCCATTGGTCCTTTTGGCTGCCAGGGCACATTGCTGGCTCATGGTCATCCTGTTGTCCATCAGGACTCCCAGGTCCCTTTCCACAGAGCTGCTCTCCAGGAGGTCAGCCCCCAACCTGTACTGATGCGTGGGGTTATTCCTCCCCAGATGCAGTACCCTACATTTACACTTGTTGAATTTCATTAGGTTCCTCTCTGCCCAACTCTCCAGCCTGTCCAGGTCACGCTGTAAAGCAGCACAGCCTTCTGGCATGTCAGCCACTCCTCCCAGTTTAGTGTCATCAGCAAACTTGCTGATGGTACACTTTATCCCTTCATCCAGATCACCGATGAATATATTGAACAGGACTGGACCCAGTACTGACCTTTGAGGGACACCACTTGTTACTGACCTCCAACTAGACTCTGCACCACTAACCACAACCCTCTGAGCTCTATCTGTCAGCCAGTTCTCAATCCACCCCACTGTCCATTCATCTAGCCTGCACTTCCTATGCTTGCCTGTGAGGATGATGTGGGAGACAGTGTCGAAAGCCTTGCCAAAGGTAAGGAGTAATGGTAAGGAGTAATGGTATAGGTAATGGAGTGAAGAGTGTGCTTTTGAAAGCCTCCAGGAGGAGGCCCTATCTGCCTAATTTTTAAGTGCAAGTTAAAAAACTCAATTAGGGGCACTGTGGGTCATGTTCCATGATTCTCTGGACGCAGAGATGCGATATTGTTTAGGCCTGTACTTCCTCATCTTAAGACTACTAAAATTGAATTTTCTTTCTTCCTATCCCTCTTTTATGTTATTGTCATTGACATTTCAGATGTACTTTCAGTAACTCGGATTTCCAGCTGTGCAGTTCTCTGACCTGTCTCATGCTTCTTATGGGAAGCTTTACTTTTCTAACATCCTTCAAAATACATCCTTTTCTTTACATCTCCACCAGCAAAACATCATGGCATTTTTTTATTTTTTTTTTAGTTTTTCCAAGGTTACAGTATCCTCCTTGTACTCCAGTCCCTCTTGCTGAACATTTCCTTCTTACAATTGTTCAGCTTGCAACTTTCATTCAATTCTGCCCTAAATTACAACTGACATGAGTTCTGAGATCCTCAGTTGGTTCCTTACCTCTTGCAAGATAAAGCATTAACTCTCTCGTCTGCTGTCGACAGAACCCATGCTAAGCTACTGCGTAACTGTGGTTCTTCTCCGCATTTGACTGCCCTTCTGCCATTGTACTCCCTCTCTGCTTTTCTCTGTCCATTTTCCTATTTTGTTTCTTTCTTTGCCTTTTCTCCCTCTTTTGGGGTTTTTCATGTAGCTCTACCTTAAGGTGGTGGAGGTGGGGGTAATGCAGAAGACATGATGGTAGGTTCCTGTTCTTAGCTGGCCTGGAAGGATCCTTTTCCTCTCTCCATTGACTATGGCGAAGACAGCCAGCCTCTGTTGCGCCAGTCACCCACTGTGTCTTCTCCTACACTCTTTGCTCTGCTTAGTGATTTTCTTGTCGTGCATTAAGGAACATCTGTCCCCATAACTCCTTCCTATCCAAAACCTGTTTCTCTGTCTTCAGCCTTCCAATCCAACAATTGCATAGTGGATAGGGGCAACAGTATCTTCGAGTTGGATTGCTATGGAGAGTGGAGGAATTTATCCTTTTAAATCTGAAGGATATTGGTAATTGTGGCACTTGTACCAGATGCTGTCATGTGCAGGGAGTGCTTGCTTCAAATTGTATTTTTTGCATAGCTGTTATTTCTACAAGTAAGATTTATTTTTAATATCAAAGCATTCATGTCTGGAGATGGTTTTTAACCTTCCTTGGTTTTATGTTTAAACTGCACTGAGAGTAATATTTTCATTAAAATATTTGTCTTAGACTTGAATGACAGAGGAAATATTAATGAGAGATTCTGCACCACAAGTGCTGCAGAGAATGAAACAGTCTTTACAAAACACATTTTTTGTCCTTCTCACTTGAACAGTGGATGATTACACTACCTGCCTGTGAATTGCACTTTTTGTCCTAATTGTACTTTGAGTTCCCAGGAGAGGGTCACAAAGGACAGAAGACACCCATTCATTCCAGCATGTGTCAGTTTTAGCGGACTTCCACTCCATGTGAAACAGCATGAGCTGATCAGTCATCTTCCCACAGAAGTCCTTTGCACTTCCACACATATACTATCATGTCTCACTGACCAAAAATTCTGGCCTTATTGAATCTGTATTCTGTCTGGAACACTATTGACAGCAAAAGGCAATAGAAGACTTTAGTTACCTGTGCCTTCCTTTCCCTTCACCGCTCTCTCTTCACTGACAGGTATTACGAGCTCAGTATGGAGAGAGGGGTCAATCCTGTGTCTATATTCAAGGTTAAAGATGGGAAAAAAAAAGGACGAGAAGACTTGCTATATGATCTTTTTAGCTTGTTCCACTGCCACTGCAGAACTTTATTTCTGCCACACAAAACTCTTAAAGCTTGCCCTGTCTGACTTCATATGATGGATTACTTAAAGTGAAAAATTATTCAGAGATAACACCTCACATCACTCCAATGCAATCTCACATGAAGATAAATGCTAGAAGTGCTCTGAGCTGAGACTTGTAGAAAGAGGCTGAGGAAGTTCAACAAAAACAAAAGCCAACATGAATGGGCTTTCAACAGAAAGATGAGAGTGGAAGTGTGAAACAAGATGTTACAGCACTCTGATAGAGAGGACAAAGCCTCGTTTGTGTCTGGTCAGTGGTCCTTGCAGTCTAGGAATGAAAGGAGAAGAAACATGACTATAAGACTGTTTTGTTTGAGGACTGAGGTAAAGTAAAACTAAATACTAGATAGCCAGATCCCTGGCAAAGAGACTAACATACCTGACATGAAGCAGCTTCCTTAAGATCTTAGCACTGGAAGTTTCCTTTACATGGATAGCTTCAGATAGAGACTTCCAGTGTTTGTTCCACTGGGTTTATGGCATCCCCATCTAAAGCTGGTGTCAAAGGCCTTACAGCCAAGAAACTGAGCCTAGGATTTGTAACATCTCCTGCTGTTCCTTCCACTTCTCCTGCTGGTCTGGGACATCTCAGTGGTAGAGTTGGCACAGATAGTAGTTTTCCGCAGTGTTTCCACACTGGGTGATGGCCTAGAGGTATCTCTCAGAAACACAGCAACAAAAGTGGGAAGACAGTATGGTGCAGGAGCCAGGAAACTGTGTCCCAAAAAGGTGTCTGAGAGCTAATAGTCAGAAGTAGTTTTCCTTCTCCAACCGTCTCTTTGCACACAGAAGTTTCCTGGATGTAGCAGCTCGCATGTGCCTAAGAGAAATTGGAATTTGGCACAGGCTCTGAGCACTTACAGATACAGAGACATCTGTGGCCAGTAGGTCGAAGGAGGTCATTCTCCCCCTCTACTCTGCACTGGTGAGGCCACAACTGGAATACTGTGTCCAGTTTTGGGCTCCCCAGTTCAAGAGGGACAGGGAACTGCTGGAGCGAGTCCAGCGAAGGGCAACTAAGATGATTAAGGGATTGGAGCATCTCCCTTATGAGGAAAGGCTGAGAGAGCTGGGACTCTTTAGCCTGGAGAAGAGAAGGCTGAGGGGAGATTTTATTATGGCGTACAAGTATCTAAAGGGTGGGTTGAAGGAGGATGGAGCCAGGCTCTTTTCAATGGTTCCCAGTGACAGGACAAGGGGTAATGGGCACAAGTTAGAACATAGGAAGTTCCGTTCAAATACACGGAAAAACTTCTTTACGGTGAGGGTGACAGAGCACTGGCACAGGCTGCCCAGGGAGGTTGTGGAGTCCCCTTCTCTGGAGATTTTCAAGACCCGCCTGGATGCAGTCCTGAGTAATGTGCTCTAGGCAATCCTGCTTTAGCAGGGGAGTTGGGCTAGATGATCTCTAGAGGTCCCTTCCAACTCTGAAAACTCCGTGATTCCATGATTCCGTGATCTGAACACCCCATCAATAGGAGAGTTTCCTTGCAGAGACACCACTACTAACTCTGGAGGGGCCATGCATGAGACTACAACTCCTGGAAAGGTTTCACTCAGTTGTGAGTGAGGAGGTGAACAGGGCTTTGAAGACATCCTGGAAGGGTAGTGGGAAAACCTTTGGTAGCCAGTACGTAGATGTCCTGCTTCATAGTGCCATTCAGCCATGGGGTCACTCTGACCCCATATGAAGCACCTAACCCCCATGGAGCTTTCTCCACATGAAGAGAGTGAAGGTCTAGTTGTGTCCTGGGACTTGGACTTTGCAGGGCTTGAGGCACCTATGGAAGCTGGGATGTGGGGTCAGAGGGGCCTAGCAGAGATCTGGGTGTAATGTGGGCTGTCGAGGGGTTAGCACATGGTAGAATAAGGGAGCCTGAGAGTATCATGTGCTGACTGTCCCTGGTGGGGCCATTCTGTGTCATCTAGCCTGCTCTGAACAGTGTTTCTGACACATTTGACAGCATTGATCCTTTGTCAGGATTAGTGTCATTGTCATCTGGAACTTAATTCAGTTACCAACACATATGCATCTAGCACCATTCCTTATGCCTTGGAGTGTCCCACTTGGCCTCTAGTTACCACCCCAAGAAGGGCATGCATCCATGACAGTCGCTGCACTGCATCTGCCTCCCTTGTAGAGAAGTTTCAGACACCCGAGGGCAGCATAGGTGGCATTAACTGTCATTGTGTGAGCAACTGAACCCAGCCCCTGTGTCTGTGGTGACTCAGGTTAGATTTGGCTTGCTTGGCAATGTCTGTCATGGTATTTAGTCGTGATATTGAGGTCCCCTTTGTGGAGGGCAGGGCCACACTGGACTACCCTGGTGCTCTCCAGGCATTACGAGCCAAGCTCTGGCTGCCGTAGAGATGTGGATTGTCCAGCATCAAAATTTCTGTGCAGCAGGGAAGGGTAGGAGCCCCTCCTGGGAGTTACCCCTCTGATTATGGTTGCTAGCACACAGAGATGGAAAAGCTGCATCTTCCACTTTGAACCTGTTGAAAGAATTGCTGTGCATGAGGGTCTGGGCCCCAAGCTAGAGCATCACATCTTGAAAGGGCATTGGGACAGCCTGTGGGTGTGGTGAGCTCCATGATGTGAGGTTGTTGAGAGGACATGAAGGGAGGGCCAGAGACCAGATGCCCAACTGTACAAAATCAGCCACTCTTCAACATTCCTGCCTCCCCCCAAAACAGCTTCAAGGCCAACACGGGCTGCACATCTTCATGTCCTGAAGGTGTTTTTGGAAACTCTCCTACAAGATGTCATAGCCATAGCCCATACAGTCCAACTTCAGTATTTCACCTTTATGTAAGTGTCTTTCTCACCTGAAGTAAAATCTGGTAGCATGTAAATATTTTTAATTTTGATACTATGCCAATGTATCTATCCAAATGCTTTTTCCATACTTACAGATCATTTCCTAGAGGAAGATGCTCTCTATTCTCTCTGAGCAAAAGCACGTCTTTGTCTAAAGTCAAGCAAGAAAGAGGAAAAGAAATGCAATAAACAACTTCAGTTCCTGCCATGCAGGGTTGTTTCAGATGTCAACCAGTAATCAGTTACTGCTCTCCAGTTAGAGTACTTGTGGTCGAAAAAGTTTCAACCTTAGATTTTACAATTAAAAGAAATTAAAAGCCAATATTCCTACCCAAATTTTGTTTCAAACCAAGTAAGTTTCATAATATATAAACTGACAGTCAAGATTTGTTATATAGGGAACTGATGTCAGAACCAGCTATAGCCAAAACCTAAAACTGACAGAAAAGTTTGTTATACTTGTATTTTATGACATGCTAGAGTAAACAGGATTTTGACTGACAGCTTCTCAGGGAGATAACCTTTATATTGTGAAAAGTATGCTAGCAGTAGAGCACAGTAAGTGGTATATGTTCCAATATGCAACAAAACCTGTTCAGAATTTTTTGTGCTACCTGAAAACAGGTGACATAAAGACAGTTCAGCTTTTGTGTGTTTGATGGATTTACAAGAACATTAGAAAAATCAGATAAACCTATTTAAATTCTTTGAACTATAGTAGATTTTTTCTTGAAATGCTGTATTTTCTTCTTTTTTTCTGGTTTTCAGGTTAACAGATCTTTGATTTTGCAATGTTTTGTGTTGTACAAGCCTCATCTTTCTTCTGTTTTGTTGTCACTTTTTGTACAGTTTGTACTTTAGGTATGTCTAACATATCTGAGCTATAATAAGGAAGCTAGAATTCATCATGGTATTCATGTTATATACTACTATTCAATATGATGCATTTTTTTAATACATATTTTCCAGTCTTCTCTTACAGACCAGCCCTTATAGCTTTACACAGGCAAGTTAGGCTTTTCCCAGTACCGTACTTTGCAAGATGACAAATTGGCAGACCTCTCTATTCATCACCAAAGTGGCACCACTCTAATACATAAGTTCTGTAGTTGAATGTAATTAAGATATGCATTATTGATGTTTCTCTGCAAGAAAAGAAGCAGCAAAAATGTATCTTTGTCGTTCGGATCAATCTGAATATGATGGCATCTGTGGATGTCAGTCCTACCTACTATCTTACATGAGCAATTCTGTTTTAATTAACTATCTATCTGAGGTAGTTCTTTCCTCCATTTGTTTAACAGGCTTCTCTGGTTTCCCTAACAGGATTTCTGTGCTCACTTTTCTCATTAATCTCCCTCCACATAGTCTGAAAGTAACTTCACTTTCCTTCCCTGAATTACCCCAATCTTTTCTCTGTTCATTTAAACTTAGCTCTGCTCACTATTTCTTCCCCTTTCCTTTATCCATTCTTTACATATGAACTCTTAATTACTGTTTCCTTAAAACCTTGCCCCTCCTTTCCCAACTGCTACAACTTAGTTATTTCCAAAATTTCTTCCTTTTGAAACATCTGGAAAGTTAGGTCATTCTGTATTTGAGGACTCCCAGCTGTGAACACTTTGCTTTCTCAAGCACTTCAGGACTACCTAGAAGACTCTGCTGGGCTCAAGGCTCATTGCAATGCATGATTCTACATGTCACGGAAATGTCATGGTGCCGAAGACCATTGCCTCTCAATGAAGAACTGAGGTGCAGAGACGAGAGCCTGTCCCTGCAAGCTCGTGGCAGAACTTGGAGGTAGCAGGCAATTTAAGGCCTTTACCACCAAACCACCTCACCCTTGTAGCTGGTAATACTGAGTCATGGTTATCAGTCACAGAGGAATTACAGATGATTCAGAGGTTCGTTAATGAAACACTCTTTGACGTAGTCAGAGGCTATACTAATTAGGTTCAGCGATACAGCCAGATGATTCAAGAATCTTGGTTTTTTTCCTTTTGTTTGCTTGTAATTGCTGTTCAGCAGTACAGCAGTTTTCCATGCTAAAGAATTTATTTGTAGTTGCTACCGAGTATTACATTACCCTTTAATGTAACTCTCTGGTGACATTTTTAAATGATTCATACACATTTTATATGTATCAGCTTATTTTTTAAATGGAAGATGTAGAGGAAAATCTTAAAAGACACACATCTGTACCGGGAGCCTTGCTGAAGACATTGATTTGTGGAATCGGTGATCTTGGACAGGCCACATCTGCTCTGTTAGGGCTTGTACTTAGGGCTCAAGAAGTCCCTATGATATTAATATAATCTGCAGTTTACAATATAACTTTGGGAAAAGTAACCTCTACATGGATCAAGGGGTGGTATGTATTGATTCTGGCCAGGAGAGCGCTGCTTGTTGAAGAGGGAGTGAGCCACATCATGGTTAACCTCAGCAGGCACAGGCCAGTCCTGCGCTGGGCTGCACATCCAGTGTGGCCTTCAGGCCATGTCCAGCGTGGCCTTCAGGCCATGTTGTGCTGAACATGCCCCTTGGCTGCAGGATGAGCTCAGCCAGCTCGTTGTACCAGGGGACCCCGCAGGCAGTTCCCACCCGGTACTGGTGATCACACCACCTGCCTGGCCTTGACTTCGTCCCACCCGGTACTGGTGATCACACCACCTGCCTGGCCCTGACTTCATCTAGAAGGGTAGCAAGAAGTTCTTGTGTCAGCATCCTTTAGGAATAGAGTTGTTTTCTTGTACACAATACAAATACCTCAAATGATCAAAGAGGGAGAGCTTCTCTCCACAGACAGGATCTGCTCTGCGCAGCATGTTGGAGGAAAATCCATCTGGGCTAGGTCCAACGCTGCACGACCAAGGGTGCCCTGCATCTGAAGGGACATAACACTTACTATCTATATTCCTTTTCCTGTTCTGTCTTGTCAAAGCAGCTGTCTTATTAAGGCTTTTGTTGTCAGCCCTTTCATATTGAGATCCAGGAGAAGCCCTGCACTGGCTCGCCCTCTCTCTCAACCTCCCCCAGGACAACCTCCCCATCACTCCCTTTACTGCTCTTGCACATGCAAAGTCACTAAGGCTCTTAAACAAGCACTAACCTGATTTTTAAAAGATAGCTAAAGAGTGATAGCTGAAAGCAAAAAAAGAGGAGACTAAAACAGCTTTCAGTAGCTGAATTCAGGACCTCTCTCTGAATTATGTATAGATTTCTGTGGTCACTGCCTACAAAAAACAGTGTTTTCAGTCATACACCTTAGTAACAGGAGACAAAGCAACACAGAGGAGGAAACAAAATTGGTGGTATATCTATTGCTAAAATATTACTCTGAGCTTGGAAAACCAGCACTTGAGGACTCCTGATTATTAGGTAAGAAATTTGGTGGGGTGTCTATACACTTACAATAATACTTAGATTTCTCAGGCAGAAAGTCAGATGATGATATGATTAAATCATGGGAGCATAAATCAGGATTCTCATCCAGGTGACTTTCATGAGAAACTTTAATTAAACTTTGATTAGGTGTAGATTCAAGAGGAGAGGTATTTTTGTCTTGCCTATCCACCTCTGCGTTCACTTCTCCATTTGTTCGCTGTCTAATAATTTTTGAACCTACCAGCCGATTTCAATCAAATTTCACAGACTGGTCAAGGTGTTAAATATATCAGGCAGTAGGCAAAGCAGCAGCTGAGTAGAAAAGGGTCCCAACTAACACTGCCATGAAAGGAAAGGTAGTGATTTCTCAGCCTCTTATCAATCTCCAGGAGCTGTTTGCTGTCCCCTGGCAAACAGCAAGTGCCCGAAGGGCAGCCGGCCAGTGCACGACAGCCCTGAGCCCAACAGAACTCGGACTGAGCACCTGGGAGCTGGGAGCATGGTCTGCTGCACTGATGTCCCGATCCAGTATTGGGAAGGTTTCGTTATAGTCCCAAGGACGAGACTGAGACGCTGAAGTCAGTCGAATGTCATACAACCTTTTACTTAATTCTCTTAACAAACCGCAAAGGAATGGTAAAAAGGGAGGCAAAGGGGAGGCAAAGGGGAAAGGAAAGGGGGTAAGGAAGAAAACAAAGAAAGAGGGAGAAAGTTCACTACTACCACCCTGAGTGAAACAGTTTTCTGCTGATTCTGTCCGAAGTCTTCAATCGTTACATGTTTTGTATAGTCCGGTGTCCGGGGAGGCACGCTACCATTGCGCGGCCTCTGGCAAATGAGCATCATGGGCTGGGGAGTTAGGGCTGGGGCATATTGGGGGAAAGCAGATGAGGGGACAAAGGATACAGTAAATTGGTTGGATTACAGACAACTTGTTTCAGGGACTCCTGCTTGCGTAACAACAAAAAAACTACAAAATACTTACAATTTTGTCACTTCATCTTAGTTATTGTGGAAGAAAGGAAGAAAATGCTCCCTGGCACCGTGAGAAAGTTTGTACAGAATATTTGCAGGGAGTGACTCCATTGTACCAGCAGAAGCTTTAACCAAAATAATTGAAGTGTTTATGAATTTTTTAATCCGTGTAAACCAGAGTAGTTTAATTACATATAAAAAAGGATTGCATAACCTCCGTAAGGTGTTGAATATTTCATCTCAGCCTAAGGATGCTAGAGTGCTCCATTAGTTGAAAAAGCCCTTGAGGATGTGTGAAATTGGTGTGTGAGAGTGTCTGTCTGTATGTTAGGTCAGGAATGCATGCACACATATGTACGTATATGTGTGTATACATAGGGGAGGAGAGAATATAGCTATGGGCAATGCAATATTGTGAGGAGTAGGCTGTATCTTACTGAGAGGAAGCAGGTATTTATAGGGAAAGATACAATCAGCTTTCATTATAAAATCCTATTTTAATAGTATAATAATTTAGATGTGAAGCATTGCTGTGCCTTGAGTCTTCCCTTTGATTTCCTTTAAAGAGAAAAGGGAATGCTTATATAAAGTCTGAATAACATTCATAAACTCTTATCTGAGCATCAGGATGTTAAACAATACCCTGTTTGTAATATTTGGCATTTGCCTAAGATGTCTTTGTTTTTATGAAATCAGCTTACTGCTGAACGTTCAAACTCCTTGTGGCTATTTGAAGAAAACAAGATTTAATTTAGTAAGGTATTTATTGTTAATTTGTTAGATAATTTGGTCTCCACTGACATAAAGAGACTTTATTCATTTAGTCATTTATTTTGCTCCTGGATTTAGCAGAAGCACACTATAAAACCTATGACTTTTGCTAATTGAAGTTCATGGACAGCACATACCACGTTCCCTGTAGCTCAGGATTACAGGTCCACACCTTCTGAAAAGCAGGGACTTGATATGAGTTCAGTGCCCCTGTTGGGTTTACTGGTAAGAGGGCAGGCTGCATGATAAGGCTGGTCCTGTTTTCCCTGATAAGAAAAAAAGAAACTCATTCAGCTTTCACAGGTCTGGAGAGAAGTGCCACTAAAATCTAAAGTATTGGCTGATGTTAGAATTAACCTGAGTCTTTCTTTAGATAAAGAAGATTTAGGAATGGCTCCTGACCCATTCAATCATAGGGTTGGCTACAGCATGCCAGCTGTTGCGCTGGGTGGTCCATCAGCCCTTAACCAGTGTGTAAGTGAAGGAAAGTTCAGCTATCCAGCCACGCGTGGTTAAACAAGAACATCCCTCTCTCAGTAGGTACTGAAAACTGCTGCTAGTACATTAGTTTTATTCATCTGTCCGTGCCATGTCTCCTAGATTAACCCATTAATAGCATGTAAGAGTTTAATCATTTAAAGCTGTTCCATATTTAGCCCTTATAAAGAATAACACTCGGCTTTTCTCACCCATCACAGACCTGGAGTCAAGGTCAGCTCTGAGTTAGATGGCAGTATTTTAGTGAGGTCCAGAAACATGGGGAGGTGCCTGGTCCAGAAGATGAAGGCCACCTGCCCAGGCACAAGGATCGCTGCTGCGATGTGTCAGAGGAAGAAGTTCAGCAAGCACTGTTGTCGCTTACAAGACAAACTGCAGTTTTTCTCCTCTGTCCGATCTGCTAATAAACCCATCTCTCCTCCCATATATCTTCCCTAATAGACAGAGTCCCTTGTGGAGTGGGAGTCTGGGACAAGCTTCATGGTATAGGCAGTGAAAAATCTCTCTCCAGAAGCCATGTGGCCAAAAAAACCCCGTTTTATAAAATAAAAAGCATGTTTAACTAAAGGTCTGTAACTGCCCAGGGAAAGGCTTAAAGCAATAAATGGCTGGTCCTTGCCATTTCCCTGTGAATGTAATGAGGTTTGACAAGCAGCCACCCTTTTCCTCTGCTGGCAAACCAGACTGTCGCTTTCCTGTCTCCTCTTTGATTTAGTCTGAGCTGTCCACAGTGCTCCTTGGCCCACTTTTCATTCCAGTGCCATGAGATGGAGGTTGGCCTGAGCTCCTCCTCACCAGGAAGGCTGACCAGCCCACCCTGTGTCCGTGTGTGATGTTTCCTCCAGAAGTGGCAGACCCAGCTGAGCCCACCAAGCCCACCCCTTTTGTGCTGCAGTAAAGGCAAAGCCCATTTGAAGTGGCAGCAGAGGCCCAGGCTTTCCCCTTTAACATGTCCCAAAGCACCTCAAAACCCTGAGGCTTCACGTCATGTTGGGTTGGTGCAGGTGCAAGACAGGATCGGATCCAAAAGGACGCGGGCCCTTGCTGAAACACAGTGTCAGCTTAACCTTCTCATCTGGTATGAGCTCAGGGTTATATTTCATTTGACAAGTTTAAAGACATTTTTTAATGAACATTGGCATGGGACTCAATCACAGAGGCAAGCTTTTCTGAGGTAGCCCTGGGAAATGCCACCAGTGTACCTGTGCAGCAGAAACTCTTTTCCCTCTTGGTGTGGGGTTAGGAGTTGTAGGTCTCCAGGCCCCCAGTCAGCACCTGGTATATAAACACACTGGACATCTTCTCAGCAACAACTGCATCTCACTTGGCTTTAAGGGTTCATCTCCTGTGTTAGGGGTGGTCTCACAGACAGTTGACCTGGTATTATGGCTTGTCACCACCAAAAAGGAGAAGATTCACTGCTCTGTCCTGCTCCATTCCTGCAATGATAATTAAAAAAAAAAGAAAAACAACCAAACAAATAGAAAAAAAAACACCTGGTTGCTTTATGCTGCAATTGCAAACTGAATTCATTTTCAAAAGCTCAGCAGGAAGAGTATGCATGCAGGAGAAGGCAGCAAGGCAGACAGAAA
Organism: Vanellus vanellus; assembly: GCF_965231255.1. Classification (NCBI taxonomy): domain Eukaryota; kingdom Metazoa; phylum Chordata; class Aves; order Charadriiformes; family Charadriidae; genus Vanellus; species Vanellus vanellus. The sequence goes on along the minus strand of NC_138905.1, from coordinate 160,567,606 downwards.
AGGATGCAAGTACCTATCAGTCGGCAGTGGTAGATTTTTAAACCCGTTCACCCCATCCTGTGAAAACTAAGTTATGAATGTAGAGAGATGAGTGGCTTCTAGCCTAGCATCTTTAAAATGGATCTTACCTAACTACGGTCCAAGGCAGTTTAACCAACAACCCAGTGAGTTCATTTAAAAAGCTAATTGCAGACAGATACTCATTGAGATTGCTCAATGCTTTAGGATTGCTTTGTCAGTGCCTCACACTGTCCATACGAGGAGCGTACCCCAAACACCATTTCTCCAAAATGGCTGCTTTTAACTCTCATTTTTTGCCTTTGAAAAGATAGCTTTATCAGTCCTGGTTATCACCCGGAAGATATGTCACTCAATGGATTTCAGCTGTTCCCACAACTCCTCTAGGCAGTTTTTCAAGAGATATCTCATCTTTGCTCTGCTTACTGCCCTCTTTCTCCTAAGCCTTTTCTTTAATGCCGTGTAATCAGACAGAATACTATCAGTTAGTCAAATTACAGCACAGATGACACTCCATCAGCCAGAAGGAAGAAGAGGAATTACAGGGGCTGGTCCAGACACATGCCAATATCTAATTAGCTGACATCTTGTGAAATACTGGGAGATTTCTGGAGAGTGGGGGTAGGGAGTGAGAAGGGAAGGTGCTAATAGGTGTTGGTGATCATTTTTTCCATTAGTTTCCAAAGGAAGCAATTGATGCCCCTGTCTTTGAGCATTTTTAAAATTGTCATGGGTAGAGCATTTTTCTATCTCTAAGTATTTTCCATCTCTACTCTCTGTGATGCTGCCAGGAAGCACTTCAAAGTTAATTAGAGAATATTTGTAAAGCGCTTTGAATATTCAAGTGCTGTGTAAGTACCAAGGTATTATTAACTACGATCCCAACGAATTAGGGAGGAACTTTAGACTCCAAAAGCACTAAGCAGTCAGTGGTGCCTGACTGGCTTCAAGAAAAGAGGAGCTGGATGGGGAGAAGAGGGCTTCAGAGATGTATTGTGAATTCACCGGAGACTTGTGAGTAGCACCATGAGGAGCTGGCCATCCTAGCCATGCTAAATCAGCAGTCTCTGGAACGGCTCACAAGTATAATTCTCCGTTACGACAGGTTCCTAAACACAAATCTCTGCAGCACAGCATTAGCAGTTACCAGTTCCTAGCTGGGAGGAACAACCATCAGCTCCCTCTTTGCTATGCTGTTCCACTCCCTTTTCACACAGAGGATGAGGAACTCAGGTCTTTTGGTGTATGACCATTTTTATGTTGACTCTTTGATGTTACACATGGAGCACCTCACACATTCCCAACACGAAGGGATCGTCTCTTCTTCTGGGGCTCCTGCTGAGTTGAGCTTTTCAGATGGATCTTTTCTCTCACCTATCCATGAGCACAAGACTGGAAGTGATGAGGTCTGTGATGCTTTTGATGGTTTTTTTTGGTAACTTCCCATCACCCTGAGTTGTATGAATAAAACTCAGCAATGGGTTGCAGCTCACTGAAGGAAAGAGTCTGGAAGACTTCTAAGTGGATACATTCCCAATATTATTCCTCCCCAGTTGTGCTGCTAAGCTGGGCTACATAAGCTTGAGGGATCACAACTTGAGGCCAGGGGAAAAGCACCTTCTTATGGCAGTCTACTGCTCCATTAATGTTCACTCTTTCCCAAAGACACAGTTCATTTGAAATCCCTCCAGCCTTGTATGCTTTGGACCAGAGATCTGGTGGCCTGCAACATTAAATTTTGAAAAACACTTGATTTCTGTTGTTTCTTGGATCCACAGAAAGACAGGTAAGCCATTTTACTTACCTTCACTCTTTAGAGAACCATGGAGACCCTCATGGCATGGATTCTTCATTCTCTTGGAGTGAAAACGGTGATTGGTAGCTACAACCTGCCTGAGCAAATGTGTCTTACTGCACACACAACGGTCTCACGATCCATGGGAGCTTTGACTGGCTAGCAGTTTTTAAAATCGTGCCTTTTATGTTCAATGAACATAAAATATGTAGCTTTAGACACCCAATAAAAGTACTTAGAAATCTGTTTTAGTGCACAGCTTGTAATTTTCTAGCCTTTCTTATCCTCTGCCCTTGCTCTCAACAATTTCTGAAAAATTCAAGGGAGAAGGATAAGGTTAATCAAAAAAGAAAGGTAGCTTCTCTTCAAGACTGTTAAGGATTAGAGGTGATTGCATATTTTATATAAACAATGAGACAAGGTAAAGGTGATGAGCAGGCCTTTGAACATTGTTAACTTCAGGACAATTGCCACTGGTTTTAATGGTATGTGAAGTTACCTAGGCACTTGTTGGTGATGAGCATTGCCAAAATTTCTGTGCTTAATTTTAAAAGTCAAGAAATTGAATATTGCATATGCCAGAGTGACTGAAAAGGAATTGTACCTGAGGTTTTGGGGTTAGAAAATGTGCATTTAACATCTATTAATAAATTTTACATCTTTTCTCAGAGAATAGGCAAGCAGAACGCCCACACTGATCCCCGGCAGACTCCACTTGACTTAGGAGCATCATGCCAGCACGGTGCATGGGGTACAGTTGCCACATGCCCATGCTTTGGCTTGGAGTTGTGAGTCCGCAGGCTGAAAACTGAGCGTGTTTCTATGGGAAGGTCGTGGTCCTCAGCCTCTGCAATGCAGCCAGCTGGTGCCTTGCTTTTCTTCCCGAGCCACTCCGACCAACCAACCAAGTTTTACTGCTCCGGGTGATGAGCCCTGAATATTTTAGATGTCCAGCAGTGACTAAGTAATTCATTCAGGCCTTTTAACACTGTTCACAGATGGGAAGCTGCCCTGGGTGGTGAATCACTTCTGTTCCAGTAGGGCTTCAAAGGGTTTGGTCACAGGACTGAGAAATACTACGGGAAGTGCTGGGATTAGAGCTATTGCTCTAGCTGGCAGAAAAGAAAAAAATCCCAACCCGGTGACAGTGCAGACTTCACAACACACAAGGTTGGAAGATCCTCAATGGGATGTTTGGAAAAAAAATCAGGTTTAAGCAAGCTCATAAAACGGAGAAAGTAACTATTGATTTTATCAACGGGTAAATAACATCATTTCTTTTTGCCCACGCTTCTGAGCAGCAGTGAACACTGGAACCTACGTGATGTGGAAAGGAGTGACACTCCTGCCCCTTTTGCCTACTGCTGTTTCAAACTAAATACTTATCTCTTCTGTAGGACACTATTTAACCCTATGAACATCAGGGTTTCGTTTTCAAACATCTAAGAATATCAATGTAACAGTAGCTTAAGCTGCCAGCTACAATCCTGTCAGATCAAATTGTACCACCTGGGCAATAACTTGAATGAGTTTAAACAAAGGGTTTTGCATCAACAGTGCTTTCTTTGGGGAAGGTATGTGGGGAAAAGAAGGCTGGCAAACCGACTGTAGCACCAGCCTAGGAAACCCAACCATTACTAGTCTGTGGGACTGCTGCTCTCACCTCCTGACGGACAGCAGCAACCATCCCTCCTCTTCCACCCTTCCGTCATTGTAACTCGCTGTTGAGTCTCCAGGTATCACCCTTCTCCACGCTTATACTCAATGAAATCTGGACCCCAAATATCAGGAAGATCTGTCTCTCACCCATGTCGAATGGACAATGTGTTGGGGCCCCATCACCTTCCTGGGTAGCTCTGGTGTCTGTTGTGGCTCTGCCACACAGTAGGGATTCCCACCAGGAGGTTTCCTGCACTAAGTGGTTGTGGCCCCATTTAACAACCATTTCTGTCACCACCACTTCACTGCTGGTGGCTGCCTGTGCTCCTCCAATTGCCAGAACTCTCTTCTTTGACAGTGGCATCATCTACGAACACCACTACTTTCCAAATTCTTTCATTTATTTTATTTTAGAAAGAAATAAGTGCAGTACAGCTCCTGCCTGTACCTTTGCCACAAAAAGGGAGACAGCCTTTGATGGCCTGGTTTTGTTCCACTTCACTTTCAAGGCCACAGCAGCTAACTCCGGTGGCTCCTTCCCCTAGATATTTTTACCATAATTCTCTCATTCATATATTTTCAAATAACAATACAAATGTATGATTCTTCACTATATGCTTGTATGTGTGTATATATATATGAACTTGTATCTATAAATGGTGTGCATGTTTAAATGGTGTGTGTATATATATGGTGTGTGTGTACATATGTATAAAATGGTGTATGTATATGCAGAAAAGGTATGTGTATATAGGTATGTGTATATATGCGTATATATTTGAGGCATATTTTAGGAAAATGTCCTAAACTATAACTTAATTGCATGGCAAATAAGTCCTAGGTGGCCAGGTCAACAAAACTTCTCCAGTAAAGGCTGATTCCAGCTCCCTTCCCTACTTGAAGTTCATCAGGACTTTACAAGATCCACTGGACACCTCCCTGTCTTCCCAAAGGGAGGTGAACGGTAACCTCCTCGGCAAGGTGTCAGGCTACAGGCTTACATACACTTCAGAAACAGAGCCTGATATTTCTCTGCTTGAAGCCTAAAGTTTGCAACTTGTATTAAAACTGTACTGAAGTTGGCATTGAGAATGCTGATCTCCTGGAGCAGTGAGGAAAAATGAGATCTACTTTTTTTTTCATGTTTATCTCTCTGTTTTCATTAATACACTAACCTGTCTCAAGCCGATCACAGCAATCTTTACTTGGAGCAACAGTAACACATTGAGCCATATATATTTTTATTATATTATCAAAAACCTACCAATGACTCAAATATTTTCAGCATGCTAATAAGAGTTTTGCCATTTGATTGCACTCCATTCCATATCAAATAACATATTAGTGTAATTTTATAACAGGCATGAAATAACACACATATAGCTTAAAGCTGGGGCAAACATGAGTATTTCTCAAAATTAAACGTTCTATCAAAAATATACAAAAACTTTAATTGCAGTTAAAACACTGAAAGGGAGAGGAAAGAGAATTGGATCAAGCAGTCATTTCCAACTGATAGAGCAAAAAACTTATTTCTGAGGGAGAACCAGTAGAATTACCTATTTCCTTGCAAGGGGTCTTACAAATCATCTTGGCAGCTGCGTTCTAGTATGCAGTCTCCCAGTCTCCATCGCAATCTTCCAGTAATCATATGGCTACACAAATCTTAGTTCTAAGGCAGCTAGTTGTTCTGCATATAGTTTTTTAAAAATTAAGAAATAGCATTTATATTAAATTAGTAATTATTTGTCCTTATGATGCTATGTTACATCCTATTTTTAAAGCAAATTGGTATTGTACAATTTTGTTACAAATTTATTATTTTTTTCTTGTAATGCCTTTTAACAGGGCCTTCAATAGTCAGGTAAGCAATACACTTTTGAATTTGCCTGTGGTAGGGTTTATCTACAGAAGTCTCTCTTCATTCCTTCATATTATCTGTATTGGTTAAAATTATGAACTAAGAGTGGTCACACTGGCTCAGACTGGAGGTCCCTTCAGCCCAGTACGCTGTCCTTGGCAGTACCAGGGGAGGATGCTCAAGGAAGTATGGAAGAACAGGACAAATATGTAGAACGTTTCTCCTGTCCAATATACTCTTCAACTTTTTGTGGCCTGTAGACTCAGTGGTTTATAAGCATTTAATAACTGTTACTTGACTAAGAACCATGAGTTTTCTGAAACCATGTATTTTTAGTAGCCACGCATCCCATGAAAATGGATCCTACAGCTCAATTATACTGTGTGCAAAGATATACATCCAGTTTTGTTTGCTGCATGGTAGGTTTTGTACTGGGAGATACAGAGAGGAACTTATTCCTATTCACCTTCAGCAGGTTACTCATTCATTTACAGACTTCTGCCTCATGCCCCTCATTTCTCTCTTTTCCAGACTACTTCCAGCATCCCAGTTTAATGAGAAATCCATGAACTTGCTTATCTTTGTAGCTCTTCTCTGAACTTCTTCTAGTTCTGTTTTCTTGTTTCTCCTGTTTGGACATTTTTTGTATTCTTCCCTTTTTGAGATGAAGCAAGCAGAACTCCATGTAATAAACCATGGAGCTGTGACATAATGGTGTTCTGCTTTACTCTCTGTACCTTCTGCTAATAACTCTTAACATTTAATTTGTTTTTTATGACTGCTGTCAGGCACTGATTTGATATTTTCATCAAAGCATTGAGAAAAATCCAAAATGGCATTTCTGAGTACATGTACACATACACATATATATATGTATAATTATGTATCTTATATATAAGATACACTCTTCCTTTGCCCTCATTTCCCTGAATGATTTAGTGTTATCTGAAACCTCTTACCTTGCCACATCCCCTTCTCCAGGCACATGCACATGTCCCAGCACAGATCCACGCAGAACTCACTTATGACTTCCTCCCATTTAAAGAGCTGAAAACTTATTTCTGTGCTGTGTTTCCTATTCCAATCAATTACTTGAACACGAGGCACCAGCATCACCTGGCAGCAGACAGCCAACAGCATCCGGCGCTGCATCAGCAGGAGCACAGCCAGGAGATCGGGGAGGCATTGGTTATCCCCTTCTGCTCAGCGCTCACTAAACCATATCTAGATACTGTAGACATTTTGGGACCCCCTAATACATGAAAGTTGTTGCTAAACTGCACCGAGTTCAGTGATGGTCAGGGCTGGAGCAGTGTCCTTGAGGAGAGCCTTGGGCAGGGGGCTTGTCCAGCCTGGGGCAGAGATGGCTTTGGGGACACCTCACAGCCACCCTAGTGCCTAAGGGGAGGTCATCGAGGAGATGGAAGTCAGACTCTCCAATCTGGTGTGCAGTGGGAGGATGAGACAATAGGCATAAATTTAATCTTCCCTAAAGTCTCACCTTTTCTGCCAACCAAAAACATTTTAAAACCTGTGGACTGTCTGAGCTGACTTAAACCCCAGTATGTTATTACCCATGCCTCACAGTCTCTTAAAGCTCACAGAAAATAAGTCCTTTATTTTTGAGGATTCAAGAGTCTCGGAGTCCCATTCTGAACTGGTTTTCACCTCACAATGACTTGCAATTCCCCTTTGTGACTCCACTTTCCTGATTGTATTTGTATTCCTCGTGAATTCATGGACAAGGATAAGTAGAAGACTGACTACAGGAGACATTTTGGGCTACTTATCTGGACAGGACAAATAGGTGTTAGGCATCCCATTGGTGTGATATGGAAAAGGATCAATACATTTGTTGAACTTATTATTAATTAGGCCTAAGGGTTATTTTGGAGTTGGAGAAAATAAATTAGCCATTGAAAAGTCTTGTTTTCCAATTTCCAAATTCTATCTGAACTGTAAAATATTTTGAGCATCTAATCAAATCAAAGAATCAAAAAGCATCTAGCAGATCTTCCATACAAACATCTACTAATTTATTTTTCTACTACCAATTTATTTTTCTAGAAAGAATGTTTCTCTTCTAATACAAATATCTAATTGTTAAGACTTCAGAATAATGAAATAATGTATTTTCATTGCTTTACGACTTCTAAGGTGTAATTTTTAACAGAAATGCTTACTGTTCAATCTATAGAATTAAGGACACAGTACTAGAAAGCTATAGAGTTATCCCACAGGTTTTTTTTAAAGGAAGGACAATTTAGAGCAATGAATGATGCTTCAACTATGTTTACGTAGAGCAACAGTCACATCTAGTGGTCATAAAGTTAATTATTTCTATATACTTTGTATGGCTAATTTGAAAGGTGTTTTTTTTTTTTTTTATTCAGTATCATATGCTATTATTTTCTATTTACATCATGTGCATCTTAATGACATTTGAAATACCAATATAAGGAAGACATGTATCTGTGTACAAATATATACTTTCTAATTCTGAATTATGCTAGAGCAAAAAAATGCTACAACAGTAATGGAGGGAAGAAGGAGAAATTGTGAACGCATTTGAAGATACTCATATGGGTAAAGAAACCATTTTGATTTTTGGCACAGGAGGATGCCATTTGTGAATCCAGTCAAATGTAACATGTAAAATGGTAATATAGCCAGAATTATCAAGGAGCGGGGCTTTTTATACCCTTGAAAGCAGAAGGACCATCCTGAGGCTTGCCATATATGACAGCAAACAGCCATTTACAATGTTTTACTAAACCAATCCTTCAGGGCATGTTAGAGCATATGGACGAAAACCTTTCCTCTCTTGGCTAGCCCAGACAAGTTGCTCTTATGGTGGAAGAGAGATCTCCCTGGGAAAAGAAAAGGAAACCCTCCTGGAGATCAGGTGGGGGCTCCATGGCCACCACTCTGAAGGACTTCGGGGAAGCTATACTACTTTCCCCAGCTCCCCTAGCACAGCCACTTACCATAGCACTTGGCCTTCCTGACTGCTCCATGCTGGGCCACCAGTGCCTTAATTCCCAATGAGGACTAATCAGCAGCATCCAGGCCTTGAGTTCCCCAATCAAAAGATAGGATATGGCACTACGGATGGACACTTGGTGGATAAGAAAGTGGCTGAATGGTCACACTCAAAGATTTGTGGTTAATGGCTCGATGTCCAAGTGGCCAGCAGTGACAAGTGGCGCTCCTCAGGGGTCAGTACTGGAACTGGTGCTGTTTAACATCTTTGTTGGTGATATGGTCAGTGGGACTGAGTGTACCCTCAGCAAGTTTGCCGATGATACCAAGCTGTTTGGCAAGGTAGACACACTGGAGGGGAGGGATGCCATCCAGAGGGACCTGGACAGGCTGGAGAGGTGGGCCCAAGCCAACCTCATGCAGTTCAACAAGGCCAAGTGCAAGGTCCTGCACATAGGCCAGGGCAATCCCAAGCACAAATACAGGCTCGGTGGAGAATGGGTTGAGATCAGTCCTGAGGAGAGGGACTTGGGGGTGTTGGTTAATGAGAAGCTCTACACGAGCCGGCAATGTGCTCTCGCAGCCCAGAAACCCAACTGTATCCTGGGCTGCATCAAAAGAATTATGGCCAGCAGGTCGAGGGAGGTAATTCTACCCCTCTACTCCACTCTTGTGAGACCGCATCTGGAGTACTGCATCCAGCTTTGGAGTCCTCAGCACCAGAAGGACATGGACCTGTTGGAGGGGGTCCAGAAGAGGGCCACGAAGGTGATCAGAGGGATGGAGCACCTCTCCTATGAAGACAGGCTGGGAGAGTTGGGGTTGTTCAGCCTGGAGAAGAGAAGGCTCAGGGGAGATCTTATAGCAGCCTTCCAGTAACTAAAGGGGGCCTACAGGAAAGATGGAGAGGAACTCTATCAGGGAGTGTAGCGGTAGGATGAGGGGAAACAGTTTTAAACTGAAAGAGGGTAGATTTATATCAGATATTAGAAAGAAATTCTTTATTGTGAGGGTGGTGAGACACTGGAACATGTTCCCCAGGTAAGCTGTGCGTGTCCCATCCCTGGAAGTGTTCAAGGCCAGGCTGGATGGGGCCTTGAGCAACCTGGTCTAGTGGGAGGTGTCCCTGCCTATGGCAGGGGGGTTGGAACTAGATGATCTTTAAGGTCTTTTCCAACGTAAACCATTCTATGATTCTACAATGCTTCCTCCTATGCTGATCTTGTCCTCTAGCTTCTTCAAGGGATGATACAGGCAGAAGGGCGCTCCAGCAACAGGGTCTTACAGACAAGTGAGAAGCTGAAACAGCTGCTAACAAGAGTCAGCCATCCCAGAAAGTGATGGGAGTAAGTCCAGCCATACAGATAGATGGAGCATTGAATCATACGCTCTTTCACTAACCTGTAGTTAGTGTCGTTCATCCTGCATACCATACAGAACAACCCTGCAAGGTCAGGTCTCCTTCCTAAGCCTGAGGACAGCCCTTCCAGGAAAGACATGCAACATCCACTGCCTTTCAAATCAGCATGAGCTAAATTATTTTGGTCTACATTATATTGCTTGAAGATCCCTTCCTCAATTTTCCTCTGCCTTACAATGAACTGGTCAATATCACCACGAGTGAAGAATCTAAGTATACGTCAACTATTTGGGGATTTGAGGTATGGGATTTGGATAATGCATCCAGAGTATATGTTCTTGCTACGAGACTGCTAGTACTCCTGTAGAGTGTAGTTTGGTACAAACCAGCTACAATACCTTGAGAATGATATCCATCTTTCCTGGGAGCTGGAAATAAGCCACAGAACAAGCAGAGGACAATCAAACTCCTTCCATTGCTCCTGGGAGCTCTACGTCACTCTCCAAGTTCAAGGGCATTATGTTTTCTACTACATGAAGTAAATTCAAGGGGAGCAGGTCAGGCATACTTTCTGGGTCAAAAGCAAAGAGAAAAGTTCTCAAACACAGAGATTCTATTAGTAAGATCAATGTAACAGTAAAATGAGACATGCCAAGGTGCATTTGTAGCATTGGCAGCATGAAAGGTTACGCTAAGACTTCTCTGATTTACTCTTTTATCTAGCTTCATTCAAAGATTACACAGAAGTCACAGTTAGCTTCAGTAGTAAATATGGCACTAGTTCAAACTGTTCTTGGTAGCTCTTTTCTTAATTAGTGAAAGAGGAGGGAAAGATTGTTCCTTTTAGTCTTGCACTGAATTTGATAACCATAGTTAAGAGAGTTTACCCACCCTTGGTGCAGCACGTTGCACCGATACAAGAAGCAGCAACAGCAGGAGTTGCCTTGAGGTCCAGAAATACTTCCTGAAACCTGTCGCAGACCTGCAAATGACTGCAATCATTTGCATTTACTTGTTCTGCAGCATGAGACCGCACTGAAGAGTGAAGCCACATGGGAGACACACGAAAAATATACATGCAGACCCAGAGCATACACTAGTAGTTTTTGATATCTTGTTTGAAGTTTTTTCTCTGTTTGAAGGCATAGCACTACCTCCACGATAAAGACACAGCAGACAGCACATAGCCAGAGATGTCATTTGTCTTGGCTGGGCATGTGTGAATATGCTCATGAATCACCAGAACTATCCAAGGCACCCAAGCTTCTCACACAGCCTTTGGTTGAGCTCCATTATTATGAAGCCATATTTTAAAAGCTCATTTTAAACACGATCACACATGACTGGCATTAGCTGCAACAATCCACAGAAAAAAATCCTGCTTAATTTTTAGTGGATGTCCACATTTTTACACCTGACCTTACATCAGGGGAGAGATTATGAAGTGTAGGATATATTTCTACGTCTCAGTTACTCTGTTCTCGGTTGGTTTATAAGGTGAAGCCTTGGATTCATACACTGTATTTTTCACTTAAGCTTTCAGGCTTTGTCCTCTAGTATAAGAGCTGTAGAGCTTTAAGTAGAGCTGTACTCTGAACCATGAGGGCCAACCAGCAAGCTAACCCTGGCCTATCTCAAATTCAGGGTATTCTTTATCACACCATTAAGAAACACGAACAGCTTTTCGTTCTGAATGTTTGCTGCCCTCAAGAGGACAACTTTAACAAATATCTAATTCATTATATTACTCTACTAAAAGCAATGTCTGAGGAGTGGTGTTTTATGTTTTGCAAAACAAAAACACATCCCAGTCATTATATCTCCAGCTGACTGGAGTTTGCAGAGTCTGAAACACTTAACTTCAGAGTTATTCATATTTTTAAATCAGATAAAAAGAAATAACATACACTACATAGCTGTAACACCACGAACAACAACATATAGTTTCAAGGGGAGACTGAATATGTATTTGTAGACAGACTCATGTAAGGTTACTAACTAGACAAGACTCATCAGGTTGAGGAAGTCCCCAGAGCTGAAAATAGTAGAAGTTTTAGGAGATCACTCACAAACATCATTTATATTTGCCCAGACCTTACTCCTCCCTTGGTGTCTGCTAACGGGCTTCACTGGGAGACAGGATACTGGATCAGATGGACCCATCAGGCACTCTTAGGTTCTGATATACAGTCTTCAGGTATTGGTTAAGTAATCTAGGAAAATACTTTGAGGAGCCCGGTGTCCTCATTATCTGCAGAAGGAGCTCTGCAGCTCTTCAAAAAAGGTATTTCCTGGAAGCAGTCAAAAACTTTCCAGGAGATTCTCGGTGCTTTGTTCTTTTAGCAAAACTCTACCAATGGTTTTACAAATTTCTTTGAAATTCCTATTTATCCACATCTTTGTCTTTCTGGGAACATTGAAAAGTAACTAAAAATGGAATTAGAGAGCAACTTAAGAAAAACAAACAAGTAAAGGAATAGTTTGAGTATTTAAGTTAAAAAATAATCTGCTTATTTTGAGGTATCAGTCAAGCCTTCTTTTGTGAAATACTTTCCTTAATTGCTAGATATTCTTTTAGCCTTGTTCTCCTTAAGAAATTCCATTAAAGGCTTATATGTCATATACAGTTAGCACAGAGAATGTGCCTGTGATACTGTTTAGCTGCTGATGGGGATCTCAACAGCAAATGTTGTACCAGATTTCTGCACCTGCATATAAAACACTGGAGGTTGAGACAACAGTACCAAAAAAGTCAAGAAGAGGATAGGTTATTATGGTTTTTGTCACCCACTGGAAAACAGAAAATAAAAGACCATTACCTTGTACAGGACCTTGTAATTTTCTCCTGTGCTTCTTTTTCTCTTGTCAGTCCAGGTTGTCACATAACTACCTCTATGACTCTGAAGAAAGACAGCAATATCCCCATGGGGGGCTACTAATGTGTTCAAGTAGTCATTAAAAAAAAAAAAAAAAGGGAAATTACAATATGTAAAAAGTTGCTACATGCTATCACTAGTTGGTATGAGGTTTGTAGCTGCCTCTGTTTTAAAACAGAGGTAAACTTTCCCTGAGTATTTGTGCCACTGCATTGTGCACGACAACAAAGAAAGATTTAGCAGGGGATACAGACACCACTATCTTCAAGGAAAGAGCTGCTCCTGTTTGCAGAGATTTGTCACAAAAAGACACCCCTACATTAAAGGAAATTCACACCAACTTCTCTCACCTTGATGCAGAGTTCTTTTTCTTCTCTTTCAGGACAAGCTGGTACTTAAAGCACATTCCTTAACCTGGACTACTGGAATGTAATGGCTGCTGCCCATTTCTTATTCACGTAAGCTAAAGAAAGATCCTTTGGTGTTCAGGTTTGTCCCTTAGAGACAAGAGCTAGAATGGTAGAGCTCAGATCACATCTCTATTTTAGTTCAGGCTCATCAATAATAAAAAGCATTGCCAAATGATGTTGTAAAAGTGGTTACAGGAAAAACTGGAAATATTCCTAGTTTGCTTATTGTGTAGTTTCTAAGAAAATATATTCTCAAATGCCTCTTATATTTACTTCTAAATGAACAAAGCGTTTCTCAGACAGAAGCGTCTGAGTTCCATCACAGGGAATATGTAAATATTTCATATATGTACGCAGATACATGACACATATTTCAACATTTCTAAGGTGGAGCTTTAGAGTTTAAGCAGACATAAGAAATCTTCGGCAACAGCTTGTAAGGATGTATGATTTACATTCCATCATAAATAAGCATGAATTGCTGTACTTAAATCTGTAATAGCATGTATTGGTTTTGTTTGGGATAGGGTTCATTTTCTTCACAGTAGCTTCTACAGGCTATGTTTTGGATTTGTGATGAAAAGAGTGTTGCTAACACGGGGATGTTTTAGCTGTTGCTGAGCAGCGCTTGCACAGCATCAAGGCCTTTTCTGCTCCTCACACTGCCCCACCAGCGAGTGGGCTGGGGGTGCACAAGGAGCTGGGAGGGGACACAGCTGAGGCAGCTGAGCCCCACTGACCAAAGGGATATTCCGTACCATAAGACATCATACTCAGCATATAAAGCTGGGGGAAGAAGAAGGAAGAGAGGAACATTGAGAGTTATGGCATTTTGTCTTCCCAAGTAACCCTTAGGCCCTGCTTTCCTGGAGATGGCTGAACACCTGCCTGCCCAGGGGAAGCAGTGAATGAATTCCTTGTTTGGCTTTGCTTGCACGTGCAGCTTTTCCTGTACCTATTAAAGTGTCTTTATCTCAATCCATGAGTTTTCTCACTTTTATCCTTCTGATTCTCCCCCCCCCCCCCCCATCCCAGCAGGGCGAAATAAGCGAGCAACTATGTGGTGCTTAGTTGCTGTCTGGGGTTAAACCATAACACAGTGTAACTTGCACAAGAGTATTTGCATTCGTAAATTTAAAATGCATGAAAGCTGTGGTGTCTTACAAAATTCGACTAATTAAAAGCCTAAAAATCCTGAAGTGCCTTTCATGTAACAGAATAAACACTGTTGCAACGCTGACTGCTTTAGCAATCACCCTACTAACATAGTATTCCTGTGACTGCAGAAATTTAATACAACAAAAATCAGTGTGAAACCACCTGGATGAAGAAGGTGATTTCTATTTTAAAACCCATTTTGATCATCTGCATTCATTATCTCATAGATTGTTCTCCTGCACTCACACGTTCACCCGCAGCAACATGTGTGTTCCAGTGGTCTGGCCAGTTTCACTTATACTTGACACAAGGGACAAGGGACATCAGCTATCAACCCCTAACTAAACCTCTTGGATTTCTCTTGCTGACAATGGGGTTTAGACATAGGTTTTATTCAGTTTGCGAGTTAGTTACTATGGCATGAACTTTTGCCTCAGAATCTTGCTTAAAGATTTCTCCTCCATAAGCTAGGGAAGGTTGCTACCTGTGGTCTGTGTACCCTCACTGGGGCATCTATTTGGCTACAACCTTGGCTGCCATCGTCCTGTTATCAGAGTTCAAAACTTCTGCTTAAGTGTCATCATGCTGTGGCCCCATCAGAGCTCAGGCCTTATGGTCTTGCTGTAAACAACGCATTCCTTGGTGTTCCCCTCTTTGACTGATGTCAACCATGTCTGTGGTTATCAGTATATGATGGTCTTCAACCTTTGCTTGGTGTTGTTTCTTCTGGCACTTTTACATACACACATTTCCATCTGTAATTCATCCTACTAATCTTTGTATTTCTATTACAAATCTCTGCATGTTGTGCAAGGCCAAGTCTGGGAAAAAGGCTCAACTCTGTTTTGAGCTTCAGAGAGACCTGGAAGATGAATCTGCGTTCTCAGCTCTAGAAATAGCAAGTATATATTTATTTTCAGCAATTCCTTTGCTCATTTCTGCATCATAATTAAAGAAGACCCCACAGGCCTTCATGCATCTGTCCTCCACTGATGAAGGCATGGCTGTCTCAGTTTCATTCATGTTCTTAAACAGAACACATTACCTTGGTTTTGAATGCTCTCCAGCTGAAAAACAGATCACGGAGGCCACATTTGCTGTATCCTCATCATTTTGTGTTATACCATTCCAAACCTCAGCTGTAAGTTAACGAGAGAATTACGTTCTCTCATTCCATTAAATGACTGTCTCATCGCCCCCATGTGCAGCAAAAAATGCATGTCTAATTTTCTTAGGGAAGAAAAGTTTCTAGAGCATGTCACTCTGCAATTGGAACACAACCTCCAATGATTCAGGGGATTCTGAATTAGGAATTCAGGGGAGGAACGCTTCCGATACGGTCAACTGCCAGCTGTGCTGAGGGCCTGCGGTGGCCCTCAAGGTTCTTATGTCTGGGGATGTGTCAGAGCCCAGTACTCTCTAAACAGATTCTTTGAGAGATTGTACACAATGAGGGCTTCATGTTTAATACCAAATTTCCTTATTTGTAGATATTTGATGTTGCACAGGATTTTGATTTAGCAGAGTGATACACCAATGTGCTAAAATCACAAGTGCAACACAGCAATTGCAATACATGGTTGGATCACAGTACAAACCCGACTGCCATTACCAGTCCCTGTACACTCATCGTTATGACATTGGGCATCCCAGTCTCCAGGGAGGAACACATAAGTTGAAACCAGATCAAGTCAGTCACTGCCTTCAAAGTTCATTTTCTCGGTTGTTCAGCTTTTATACTTAGAGGTTTGGCTGAGTCACCTACACACTTCTCCACCCATGCTGTTTCTCTCCCCTAATTATTTCAGACAAGGCTGTTTACACAACTCAAAACTCCACTGGTACAGCTGGATATCTAAAGCAAAGGTCACCCTCAACACCCTTTGTGCTGAGACAAGTTCAGCTTTCCTTACAATAATTGGTGGCCATTCCTTATATTCTCCCTGGAGCCCATCATTCTTGCCCATCTCCTCTGAGCCTTCTTTCATTATAGGTGTTTGTTGTCACAGGGTATGATTCTCTTCTTTTTTTCTTTTTACTCCAAAAAAGCAAACTTGAAAAATATTCATTAACTACACTGAAGACAGAAAGTGAGTATGGCATTTGGTTTTGTGCCTCTGTTCTCAAGGAAATACGTTTTTTGAAAGCAACCCTACTAATAATTTTGCCACAGAAGACCACTAGATGTTTGAGGTTCTACTCGTACTGAACTTCAGCTGAAGCTTTTTGCTGAGGCCAGTGTCATGCTAAATGATCCTAGCTTCTTAAATTTTCAGCGCTAATCAGTTCTTTGAGCAGCATTATTGAGAAAGTGTTTAAAGCAATATATGAACAGCTCTCCGTATGGATATAATTTCAGACACTTTTTAACAAATTTGCAAATTACAATATAACCTAAAACCATTAGCTGGGCCTCAAGAGTCTGTGACAGAGAACAGAAAGAATTAATTTATTTTAGCTTCTACTAACTCTGACAGACATATTTGAAATACGATTATGTTGGAGAGTGACAGCCAGCTGTTGTTGACTAATAATCTCACTGTTTTATGTGTATACAATGATCTTTGTACTTTATATTTATCAAGGGACGAACATGGCAAACTGACCCAACCAGGTAAAAAACTTTGTGAAGACAAAGCTGAGGATACATTGTCCAGGAAGGAAGATTTGTTATCAAAATGAAAAGATGGGTATGTGTTTTTCTCTCCATGAAGAAAGAGTATCAAAGCGCACCCTGCCTAGATCTCATACCTTTGTCCACACTGAACTGTTCTGTACTAATCAAAGAAAAAAGTACTAGGATTAAACCTTCTCTGAAAATCTTTATGAAATAGATTCACCAAAAAACTTGTAGCAATCCAGGCACTTTGCGGAAGTCTCAGTACAGGGCCTAGTAAACAAAATCTAAATCCTGTAAATCCGGCTTCCCTGCTAGAGCGTGCTGCGGACCACACGCAGTGGCTGGGGCTCCCCATGCAGCGCCGTAGTCCCATGGCCCCGTTTAACCAGAGAGTGCCGTGCTGTGAAGGACCACCTCCAGTCTGCACCAGCACACGCATGACAAATGCGGCACAGGAGCCTGTCTCGGATAAATGCTCCCAACTGCTTTCGTGGGATAGTTTTCAGCCAGATTTATTCCTTGATCTGCTCCACCACAACGCCATGCCAGCACAAGTGGCTGGGGAAGGAGAATGAGAGTGAATGGCCACGGATCAGGCTGGGACGGAGTGGGAAACTGTTCCTTCAGGAGGATTTGTGTTGATTTATATTTACATGGGAATAAGGAGAGCCAGTGTGAAAGGAAGGGAGATAAAAGGCCACGGCAGAAATTAGGTACATCTTGACATCCACCTCATTCAATGGCTATCTATCCCTGTTATAACCTAGAAGTTAAATACTGAAGCTGACCCTCACTCAATGAGTGGGAATGAGGAGGGGTCTCTACTGAACACCTCAGTAGTTAATGAACTCATTCAGAACTCTGAAGTGCCTCCCTTGCCTAATGTGATTTGATCAAACACCTCCTCTCCCGGTCTAACTGGTAAGATCATTCCTCCTCTCAACATGTTGTAACTGAGGCAGGGTTGAAAGAAGACATGAGTAGGTGAAATCCGTAACCTGGTGACTAAGGTAATTGCTTGCAACTGAAATTTAAAGAGTTCTTGTGCTCAACTCCAATTGATACTTTGCATAGAATAATTCAGTGTTAATTAGAGACAGAATGAAAGCCCCAGTACTCTTCCATCCATGTCAATGCCTGCACTAGTAAGACATTAGGTCATGTTGTCTCCTGTTCACTTTGGGATGCTTCCATGCAAAACAGAAATGCCTGACTCGGAGGGAACCCTGCAGCAGCCTGAGCATTTAATTTGCAGAAAGACGCAAGCTCAGACAGAAGTGAGAGTTGAATCCCAGCATCCAACATCTGTGTGTAACGTCGGGCAGAAGACACAGTGAGTATCCTCAAGCCCTCTTATCTGAAGTGCATTAGGGCAGCACGTGAAATCAAAGGACATCGTGTGCTTGGCTCTGTGTCCTGATGGGCCCAACACGTGGGTGAGGTGGGGAATTGCTCAGGGCTGTCAAGACTGAAGCAGCTTTGCTGGTTCTCAGCAGACCAAGAAGCACCTCCCTATTGGCAGGATTTGGAGCTGAATCTGGATGGAGCATCACACCCCCATGGAATTCTAGTCACCTGTAGACATTTAGATGTCGCCAGGCCTAAAGCGTGTTTCACAGCAGAGGAATGATCGTTAGGGGAAATGAGCAGCCCTGGTTCTCACTGCTTTCAAAAGGATCTGCAAATCATGTGCACCTTTGAAAAGCGGAGTCCTGGGACATGGCAGCAGTCGCTTACTCCTTCACTTTGGCTCAGTCCCCAAATTTGGATACAAACAGCTGAAATGGTTCCTAATATGGAGATGTGAATCTATTTAATACAGCAAACCCAAATGAACTGCTGTACAAACTTAGATCCCAAGAGAGGCTAAATCATTACCGTAATGACCAAACCATATTGTCTCAGGGTTTTATGACAAACTCTTCTGAGTTTTCAACGTGGCAGCTCTACTTTTGCCTTTACTTTTGCAGAACAGCAACAGTATTACTCAGAGCAGAATAAATTTATTATTATTCAGAAGCTTAGATACAGTAAGGGGAATCAGCGATGAGTGTGCATACGATAATATAAATGTATTACAGAATTATTGTTAACAAGCTCTATAGGCAAACTAAACATCAGAAACCTGAGAAGCTCAGAATTAAATGTAAAATTCCAAAAATCTCAATACGATCAGATCTGCAAAGGCTCAGCAAGATGCACAACCTTAACACTGTGTCCTACCACAGCAATTGTACTCCTACAATTAATACAATACACTTATGTTTTAAAGACTGTAACCAAAATTAGGGGTTTTTTTCTTCTCTCATAGTATTGCTTTACAGTCTGTTAAAAGATCTTTGGCACACCTTCCTCAAATCCTGATTTTTCCTGCAGAACCTGCCCTGCTACTTGGCAGTGCACATCACTGAGTTGTACGTATCTGTACAATTAATGTACCTGCTAATTAGATGAGTTGTTTGTGGTATAACTCTAAGAACAAAGGAACAGAACAGAGAAAAAAATTACAGGGTTAGTAATAAATGTTTCCAAATTGTAGCATACAGCTTGTTATTGAATGGGATATGAAACATTTTGAGAATCTGATATAGTTTAATGTCTCAAAATATGCTAGGAATAGGATATATTAGACTTCTGTTGATCTGAACATGCTGTCAGAAATACAAGCATCTCCCATTGATATGCATTAGCAACGATACACAGAAGGAAAGCCAAACTCAAACGGGCAGTGAATTAGGTATTAAACAAGTGAATAACCACCTCATAAGAGTAATTCTCTCCCTTGAAGTCAGATCAGTCAAGGTTTTATGTAATTCTAAAAAATCTGAATATGGCTGTCAGATACCAGCAATATTCTAAGAAAGTTGAGCACATGGTACCCAGACATCAAAATACAAAATTTTGATTTATGATCGAAAGCCAAAGACAGAAGTGAAGCAGATTGAGTTAAACAGTACGTACACATGGTATAGCTTTGACTTTTTTTTTTATAATACTTATTTTTAAGGCAGTGCTCTTCAGGTTTATTTTAGTACTTTACTTGCATAAAAAATTCTGTATATCTCTAAAGCCACTGATAAGCTGGAAGACTTTGCCAATGGTAACCCAATAAAATCAGGAAAATGCATAATGTACCACTATTTGCTAGCAAACCCCCCCATTTCTGCTAAGAACAAATGCCAGATTTAGTTCAATGAAGATCAATGCGTGACAAACATTCAGTAATAATCTCATCAGACCCATGAAACAGAAAAATTACACAAACAGAAAAATTCTCAAAAGCCAAAATCCCCTTTGCTTTACAGTAAACACATTAATGTATCCAGTCAAATTTCACCTTTTCCACCCCAATGTAACTCTGAACAGAAACTTGCCTGAAGAAAGCAAAGTGATCCTCAAGTAACCAACCAGTTTGTACCCTCACTGCCGGTTAAAATGTCAAAAAAGGCACATGTCAGACTCTACAAATAAGATACCTTTTTAAAGTAAGTCCTCTGTGTATTTGGTTTCAGATACTCATCAGTTCAGCTTTCTTTGCAAGTTTATATGTGACCATGAAAGAACTTTAAAACTTCTCTTCACAGCTGAGATTTTCCCTTAACTACTGCACCAAAAATTTTATTTGGAGCTCACCAGGGCCTTTAGGGACTCTTTACAGTTCTTTGCTGAACAGTTGCACAGGCATCAAACGGCCATGCAACACATTGCAAAAGCCGTGCCAACCCAGGCAATGGAAATACAGAGCTACTGCAGGCACTGCTGCCACGGAACGTGATTTTATCCCGGACAATGAATCAGAAAAGAAAAAAAAAAAAAAATAATCAGAGGTACATGTTTGCACATCGGCTCTGTTTCCGATTCGGGGGATTTCGCGCCGCCGTCCCCCCTCCTCAGCACGAACACGTCCCCTCAGCGGTGCCTGAGGGAGGGAAGCAGAGATGTCACCCGCTACCGCCGCAGGCCACGGCCCTGAGACGGGACCGACCCCCCGAGGAAGGCCGCAGCCGTCCCGCCCGCCGGGAAGCGGGGCCCGCAGGTACCCGAAGGTGCCCTGGGCCGGTGACGACCGTCCCTGCAGGGTCGTTCCCCCTCCTCCTCCGCTGCCGCCGTACGGGGCCGTACGGGGCCGCCTGGGGCCACCTGTAGCCGCCCGCCGCCGCCGCGAGTTCCAGCGCGTGGAGCACGTCGCGCCCCCGATTGGCTGCCTCAGGCATAGGCCCCGCCAGCTGCAGGCGCGAGCACTGAGCGCACCGCATGGCCGCATTGGGCGGTTTAGGCCCCGGCGCCCTCGCGCCGCGGGCCGCGGCAGACTGCACCTCCCCGCGGCTTGAGTGGGGCGGCACGGCGCATGCGCCTCCACGTGACCACGCCCATCCTCCTGCCCCCGCAGCTGCCGCTGCCGGCCGCGCTCTGGTCTCGCGCGGCCCCGTTCCCCCCCACCCCCCCCCATCCTACCCCCTCCCGCCATGGCGGCTGCCGCGGAGGAGCCGTTCCCCTTCCACGGCCTCCTGCCCAAGAAAGAGACCGGCGCCGCCGCCTTCCTCGCCCGCTTCCCCGACTTCGACGGGCGGGGGGTGCTGCTGGCTGTGCTGGACACCGGCGTGGACCCGGGAGCGCCGGGCATGCAGGTAACGAGCGGTGGCGGCGGCCCTGAGTCACGGCCGCGGGGAGCGGCGGCGGCGGGCGGCCCTCAGGGGGCGGCGGGGGCACCGGGGCCCTGCCGGACTGCCGCCGTGGCGTTGTGGCGGGAGGCGGCCGCTCTCCCCGGGGGACGGGGACGAGTGCGGGGCCGGTGTGTTCGCCCGGGAGCGGCCATGGCCCCTTGGCGGCCCAGGGCGGCGGCGGCCCTTGAAGGGTGGCCCGTCCTGGGGACTTGTCGTTGTCTGTTTGTTTGTTTGTTTACAGTTCCCGCTAAGCATTCGTTCGCGTGAGCGTGGGCTGTGGTACGGGAGGGCGGGGAGAGCCCTGTAGACAGGGGCTCCGCACCGGTCACTTGGCGTGTTTGTGTAAGGATTCTCCTTTTAAGCCATTTACAGACGGTTTGTGGTACTTAAATCTCCTTGGCTGTCTTCTTTCACGTAGCACGCGTTGTAAAAGAACACTTTGTGTTTTTGTTAAACCTTACCGTTACTGAAACAGTAGGTAGCTGGAGGCTACAAACAGCTTCTCAGATCTTTTACATGAAAAGTGTATTTCTGGCAAAATTTGTTTACCTCCCTTTCTTAGTGTATTTTTTTCTTGCCTTGTATTGCAATAACAATCTGTATCAAATTTGGTTCTGCCAGCTTTTTTTTTGATCTGCTAGCTTTGTAGCTCAGATCGCACAGTGATTGCTATTATGATCTAGATCTCAGTTTTGTAGATTTTCTGTGTATGTGATTTTAATTTTGGCATTTCTCAGCACTTCCGTATTTCTTTAAACTCTTGTCTCTTAATATGTCTTTATTGTGTAAACTTGTACGTGGTGTTTTATGTCACTACTGCTTCTAGTTTCTTGTCAACATGTTTTCTCCGAGATGTGGCAAAGGAAGCCTTGAGAAGAGATTCAGAGACAGTTGTATGCGACTCGCTTGGATACTGCAATTTTATTTTTTTTTTAACTAATCAGGGCCTGTGTTGATTTCTGCCCTTTCTTTAGCACAGGCACAGATTTTACTCCTAAGTGACCTAGTTCAGGGGTCTAAACCTGGCAGATCTTTAGTTTGGTGTCCTGAAATGACCCCTTATGGGGTTCAGGTAAGTGAAAGCATGACTGAAGAGGACAGGCAGGGTGGAAGAAAGGACTGGACAGCTGTAACTTCAATTGATTTAAGCTGGAATGAAACATGATTTTGGCAAAACGTTGTGGGTAAGTGGAATAGTAATTAGGAAGCTTAAAGAAAGTTAGCCAAAAAGCAAACAAGGTAATGCCATGGGCAGACCAGGAAGTAGTAAAAGACAGTTAGGAAGATGTGAACGTAAATGGGATGTGAATAGTTAAGAAGTTTCACATATGAAAGTGCAAACCCTAAATCTCTAGAGGTTATAAAGGAGGAGTGGTCAACAACAACAAAAGCATGAGTTTATGGGCGGTTGAGGGAAGCTTTGTTCTGAGATAGGTAACCCAAGGCTCATAAGGGGTAATAAGGGATACTTATGAACCCTCATGATCTCAGTGTTGACCATACCAATTTTCTTCAACGTTTTTTCTCTATGTGGAGGATAAAATTTCAGGTAGTGAAATAAAAGATTTGTAGAGAACTTCGGGGAGGTTGAAATTCATCTTGCAATGTGTGAGGGTGAGTTTGTTAGAGAAACATGTAAAGAAGCTGTGTGTTCTTCCCACATTGCCCACTTAATACACCTGACTTAGGCTACTTGCTAAACTACAGAAGGGGAAGGCTTATTGCACAGGATCCAGGGAATTCTAAAGGAGATGTCGGCAGTGCACGGTCTGTAGAATAGCTTTGTAAGTGTTTTTTCAGCAAGAGGATGTCTTCAGTCTGTGGAGTATTGGACAGTTTACATTTTGCCTCCACAGCATAAGGCAGTGTTCTGTGCACAGACAGTGAGACAGCATGGCTGTACTATGACAAGTAGTTTCTAACCTTGGGACATTTTAGTTTTTCTATGCCCTGTCTTCTCTGCTGCTGCTTTTTCTTACTGTCAATTCTTGTCCTGGTGTGGAGTTAGAACTATGAGAATTGAGTCAGTTACTTAGAGGGAAGAGAAGGCATTAAATGTAGCAAGGTTAATAGGTATTAGAACTTTGAGTTCAAGTTAATGTCAGTAATGATTACAGGCCAAAGTGAGCTACCCTGTTTTGAATACAGCGGGGGGTTTTAGTCAACACAAAACAGTTCATGTTTTGCTGCTCCCTAATGTCTCATTCCTGGGTAGGGTTCCTTTGCTTGTTGATGTTGTACTTGGGTTTGTAAACACTGATACCATAAATGTATGGTATATGGTCACTTGCTGAGGGACAAAAATATTTGGGGACAGAGTATATCAAGGAAGTACCATTATGTTTACACTCTTTCCTGGACATTTGCTGCTATAACGAGAATAGTTATTGGGCTTACCAAACCTTCTTACATCGATTTCATTTTTCTGTTCGTTGGCTTGCTTTGCCACACAAAATGTTAACCTGACTCGTACTGACTTTCCTTTTCTTTCTGAATCTTTTGTAGTCCGTGCCCTCTAGGGTACTCTTTTCACCTCCTTTTCCATTGCTTTACACTCCACCTGTTGATGCCCACTGTAAAGTTCAGTTTGTCTGCTTCTTTCATTACAGTTTTTTTACCCTCTTAGCCGTCTTGGTAGAACCTATTTCCTATTGTTATCTGCCAAGTCATGGCTTGTAATTCCTCATTAAGGCACAGCAACTGATGAAATTTTAGGTGGGCAGATAAGGTGTGTGTAATGGAGCGCTGTGGTTGTATATATATAGTCTTTGTTCAGCCCCACCCTGTCCTTTCCCTGTTGCTGTTGTCACTTCTAGTTACATTTCATGATAAATAAGTCAGTTCATCTGCTTCTTGCAATTTTGCTTATTTTGTGAAGCGCCTGTTGGAATTATTATTTACTAAAATTAGCGTGTATTTTTATGAGACAACCTTTTAGCAGTAGCAGTTAGTTTGATTTGACTTGCTTTTCAGCGCTGACTTAAAGAAAAAATTGCTTGAAAATTACTTTATTTATGATGATGATCAGCTGTCCCATGACCAAGGTGCTGAAGAATTTGTTCATACCTTGTTGCTGCAATAGCTGTCAGTTGGAATCAGTAACATTGTATGGTCTGGCAAAAATGTATTCAAATGCATCTGGCTTTGCCTTTTAAATTTGAGGTTGTCACAGATACAGGTACTCTTCTATGATACTGATTGGATGTCAGGATTATGCAGATAGATTATTTTTAATGTGCTCAACTTACTAATTTATTTTTTTTACAAAGTCAGAGCTAATATGAAAGTATGTTTTTGAAACTTCAGATTAAAATGTATAAACAAAAAAATCATATAAACTAGTATGTTTATTTTATTTATTTTTTCAAATGGTTGTAGGCAAACCATGATATTAAAGGTGGGATTGGGGATTTTATTATAAATATGCTCTGAAATATATTTAATTGTATAAAAGTTCTTCAATTTTTGAATTTTAATGAGAAAGGTACATTCTGTTTGTAATAAATTCATTACTTCAGGATTTTTCTGTTCACACAAGAGTTGATCAAGGTCACTTGATTTTTTTATTATTATTATTTTTCCTCAGAATTGCAAGACTTGAAAAGGAAACCAAGTTGAACTCTGAGTTTCACTGTAGCATTATTACAGGTGGGCAATATGCCAAACAATGGTTCACGTCAGCAGAAGAAGCCGTATCAGTTACTTGCACTAAATGACCATGAACCTGTCTGGACCACTGCCGTTAGGAATTGAACCTTAGACCTTTGCAGCTGAAACTCTGAGTTTCTTATGTCTCACTGAAAGACTCTGATTTGTTGATTCTAATTGTACAAGCTCACGTGTGCATGTGGACCTGCTATTCGGTTAGGAGGCAAAGAGACGTATAGTGTAGGACTTGCACATTGTCTTCCTGGCTAGGAAACAGCTTTTAAAACTACCCAAGCTTGCTACAGCATAAATCTGTGTTCTGGCCACCTGTTGCAGTATAACTTGTCGTCTTCAAACAGGTCACCGTGGATTATATTTTCATTCTTGTTTTCTTGTGCTTTGATCACTGGATAATTCACTTTGATTAGAGGCATATTGAAAAATGTCCAATGCTGATAATCTCAGGTTTGATTTGTGGTTGCTTTATTATTGGAGCAGCTCTTGACTTTTCTGTGAGTGGAGACTGGCATTTGAAGGCATTAATTACAAACACTAGAAAATTATATGGTTTGAGTCCCTACGCACTATGTTTCTCAAGTAAATTTTCACTACAGTGTAACTGTTGTTCAGTAGATGTTTTACCAGGTTAACATGCTTTAACAATTTTCTTAACTGAACATGAATTTCTGTGAACAGATTAACAGTGTTAGTTTCTGTCATGGAAGTTCTGCTGAGGTAAGCCTCTTCAAAAGCAGTATTTGTTACATTCTGGGAAGTGAAATGAATGCCCTTTTTATGGGTGCTATGGGTTTGGGATTTTGGGGTTTGGTTCTTTTTTTTCAGCTGTTTAAACCTGCTTTTATTTGGTGGGGGGTGTTGCTTGTTATTTTTCTGTTTGTTTGGGGGAGGTTTTTTTAAGTTTTTTGGTTTTGGGGGTGAGGGTGGAAAGTTGGGTTATGTCTTATTTCTTTTCAAATTATGAAAATTTGAGACCTTGGAAGTACTTATCCTTATTTGTTGAGGTGTGATAAAAGCTTGACCCTTGTTGTCTTTTCAACAGCAACAGAGTGACCTTAATAAAACAGCTCGATCATGTTGTTGACTTCCAGCTGCCAAATTTACAATTCCAGAGCATGATTTGAGCAAGACTACCCACCATATATGTTATGTCTAGCATCAAAATTATTGGTAGAGAATAAAGGCAACAATACCACATATTTAAATGGTAGAAAACAGCAAATATTGCTGCTGGTCTGAACAAGAAGCTTATTTCACTCTCAGTGTAGTTAGCGTATAGGAGATGTTGGGAAGATTATTGATTTCTTTTGTCTTTTTTTAAATCAATCTTTAATGTAGAACTGTAAAAATAGGTGCATATGGTCAATCCATAGAATTGTAGAATGGTTTGGGTTGGAAGGGACATTTAAAGGTCACTTAGTCCAACCCCTCCTGCAACGAGCAGAGACATCTTCAACTAGATCAGGTTGCTCAGAGCCCTGTCCAGCCTGACCCTGAATGTTTCCAGGGATGGGGCATCCACCACCTCTCTGGGCAGCCTGTTCCACTGTTTCATCACCCTTGTGAAAAATTTCTTCCTTATATGTAGTCTGAATCTACCCTCTTTGAGTTTAAAACTATTACCTCTTGTGCTATTGCTACAGGGCCTATTAAAAAGTCTGTCCCCATCTTTCTTTTAAGCCCTCTTTAAGTATTGGAAGACTGCAATAAGATCTCCCCTGGAGCCTTTTCTTCTTCAGGCTGAACAGCCCCAGGGGAGATGGTCTGTCCCTCTGAGTTGATATGCCCTTCAAGCAAATACTACTGTATGTGGAGTATAGTTTATTTGCTGTATAAACTCATATAATACTTACTAGATGACGTATGTTATTACAAGAAGATAACAATGAAGATTTTTGCTAAATGTTTTAAAAAAAAAATCTTAATTATACTCTTGGTAATTGTGTAGAAGGTTCTTGTAGGTGAAAGGAACTTTAGCTTAGTGGATTTTTATTTTTTTTTATGTTTAGTTGCCTGCAACTACTGTAAATCCATCAGTGCTAGTTTCATTTAATTTGAGGAGGCTTTAAGTTTATGCTTGTACACTCTTTTTCGCTAGTCAGCTCTCTCCTCCTGGTAAAAAACACTGCTTATACAGTATTAAGTGTATATAGCCATAGCTTCTAACGCTTCAGATTGATTAAAACATGAGGCAGAATCCTTGAAACAGGAAAAATAAGATGACGGTAACTTGTGTTCCTTTTAGGTTTAAGCTCAGTTGAGAGACTCAAGCCTTTAAGTGCATGTACTTCAGCACCTTTCATTCTCTTAGAGTTGTGCACTCATTACTATAAAATTTGGCCAGAATGGTGGGATGGAAACAATGCAGCAAATCGTTTAAACACAAATAGTTTTTGCAAATGGATTTGCAAATTTAGTCTTGGTTTTAAATTGATACAATGTGCTTACTTGTTTCTTTCCTAAATCCTTTTTAAAAACAAGTGAGTGAATTTGTGTAAACCAGAAAGATGGACACATTGCTCTTAGCTCATTGAAAATTTGACTAATTTCAAGTTGGTGTTATGACCTTCAGTTAAAGGTTGGGTGCTTAAGAAAGTTGGTATTTTTATTAATAAAAATGAAAAATTTCCTGGTTTGTATGCTAAAGGGTAATCAACTACGTTTTCAATTTTTCTGTGCTTGTGTTTTCAGATTACAACTGATGGGAAACCCAAGATAATTGATATAATTGATACAACAGGCAGTGGTGATGTAACTACATGTACCATCGTAGAACCTAAAGATGGGGAAATTACCGGTCTTTCTGGAAGAACTTTAAAGGTGAGTATTTGGTGGTACAGAGACACTGCTGGGCATCTTTTTCTTTCTTTCTTGTTTAACGACAAAGTTAGCACCTATTTTGATCTCTGCAGAACTTAATTCCTTTTATCTAGATCTTATCCAAAACTAGTACTACATTTAATCATCCCATGACCAACCAAGGGATGTTGTATCAAGGATAGAGGAACAGGGTGCTGGTGAGGGCCTGCAGCCATTCACTCCAATATGTGCTGGCTAAGCTGCAGCATTCTCAAAGACTTACATAGAAAAGCCAGGAGCTCCTGGACCAACAGGAGCCAATGGGGAGGCACCATTAATACATGGCATAGGAATGCCGCCTGGAGAGCAGCGCAAAGTAATTACAGCTGCTCCAGCAAGTCAGCCTCAATGAAGACATGGCTGAAGTGCCTCTATGCAAACGGACGGAGCATGGGGAACAAACAGGAGGAGCTAGAGATGTGTGCACGCCTCCAAGGCTACAATCTTATTGTCATTGTAGAAACTTGGTGGGATGACTCCTATGACTGGAGTGTTGCCATGGAGGGCTACAGGCTCTTCAGGAGAGACAGGCAAGGGAAACAGGAGGTGGTGTTGCCTTATATGTGAAGGAGCAGCTGGAATGCATGGAGCTCAGCCTAGGGATGGATAGAGCCAACTGAGAGCCTATGAGTCAGGATTAAAGGGAAATCGGGAGCAGGGGACATTACAGTGGGGCTCTGCTACAGGCCACCTGACCAAGAAGACCAAGTGGATGAAGCCCTCTATAGACAGATAGGGACAGCATCACGCTCACAGACCCTGATTCTCAAGAGTGACTTCAACCACCCTGACATCTGTTGGAAGGGTAACACAGCCAGGCATAGGCAATCCAGGAGGTTCTTGGATTGCACTGAGGACAACTTCATTCTCCAAGTCGTTGAGGAGCCAATGAGGAGAGGAGCTATGCTGGACCTTGATCTTACCAACAAGGAGGGGCTGGTAGACAGTGTCAAACTCAAGAGTAGCCTGGGCCGTAGTGACCATGAAATGGTCGAGTTTGAGATCCTCGAGGCAGTGAGGAGGGTGCGCAGCAGGCTGATCACCCTTGACTCTGGGAGAGCTGACTTTGGCCTCTTGAAGAATCTGCCTGGTTTGGTGCCATGGGATGAAGTGCTGGAAGGAAGGGGGTCCAAGAAAGTTGGTTAATATTCAAGGACCGCCTCCTCCAAGCTCAGGAACAATGCATCCCTACAAAGAGGAAGGTAGGCGGAAAAGCCAGGAGACCTGCATGGATGAGCAAGGAGCTCCTGGACATGACCAAAAGGAAAAAGGAGGCCTATAGGGAGTGGAAACAGGGGCAGGTATCCTGGGAGGTATACAGAGGAATAGTTCGAGCAGCCAGGGATCGGGTTAGACAAGCTAAAGCCCAGATAGAACTAAATCTGGCCAGGGACATTAAGACAAACAAAAAATCCTTCTTTAAGTATGTCAGCGAGAAAAGAAAGACTAGGGAAACTGTGGGCCCTCTCCAGAAGGAAACGCAAGAACTGGTTACCCGGAACAGAGACAGAGCTGAGGTACTCAATGACTTTTTTGCCTCAGTCTTCACTGGCAAGGACAAAAGATGCAGCCACACTACCCTTGATGCAGAATGCAAAGACAAGGATTGGGAAAATGGAGAACCGCCCACTGTAGGTGAAGATCAAGTACAAGACCACCCGAGGAATCTGAAGGTGCGCAAGTCCATGGTACCTGATGAGATGCATCCACGGGTCCTGAGGGAGCTAGCAGTTGAGGTCGCTATGCCACTAGCCATCATATTTGAGAAGTTGTGGCGGTCTGGCGAGGTTCCTGCCGACTGGAAAAGGGGAAACGTAACTCCTATTTTCAAAAAGGGAAACAAGGAAGACCCAGGGAACTACAGGTGAGTCAGTCTCACCTCTGTTCCTGGCAAGATCATGGAGTAGATCCTCCAGGAAACTCTGCTGAGGCACGTAGAGAACAAGGAGGTGATTGGTGACAGCCAGCATGGCTTCACCAAGGGCAAGTCATGCCTGACAAATTTGGTGGCCTTCTACAAAGGGGTTATAGTGGCAGTGGACAAGTGAAGACCAACTGATGTCATCTACTTGGATTTGTGCAAAGCATTTGACGCTGTCCCACAAGATATCCTGGTCTCTAAATTGAAGAGACATGGATTCGACAAATGGACCGCTTGGTGGATAAAGAACTGGCTGGACGGTCGCACTCAAAGAGTTGCGGTCAGCGGCTCGATGTCCAAGTGGCAAGCAGTGACGAGTGGCGCTCTTCAGGGGTCAGTACTGGAACTGGTGCTGTTTAACATCTTTGTTGGTGATATGGTCAGTGGGACTGAGTGCACCCTCAGCAAGTTTGCCGATGATACCAAGCTGTTTGGCAAGGTAGACACGCTGGAGGGGAGGGATGCCATCCAGAGGGACCTGGACAGGCTGGAGAGGTGGGCCCAAGCCAACCTCATGCAGTTCAACAAGGCCAAGTGCAAGGTCCTACATCTGGGTCGGGGCAATCCCAAGCACAAATACAGGCTCAGTGGGGAATGGCTGGAGAGCAGCCCTGAGGAGAAGGACCTGGGGGTGCTGATTGACAAGAAGCTCAACATGAGCCAGCAGTATGTGATCACAGCCCAGAAGGCCAACCGTATTGTGGGCTGCATCAAAAGAAGTGTGGCCAGCAGGTCAAAGGAGGTGATTCTACCCTTCTACTCCACTCTTGAGACCCCACCTGGAGTACTGCATCCAGCTCTGGAGTCCCCAACAGAAGAAGGACATGGACCTGCTGGAGCATGTCCAGAGGAGAGCCACGAGGATGATGCGAGGGCTGGAGCACCTCTCCTATGAGGAGCGGCTGAAAGAGTTGGGGCTGTTCAGCCTGGAGAAGAGAAGGCTCCAGGGAGATCTTATTGCAGCCTTCCAGTCCCTAAAGGGGGCCTACAGGAGAGCTGGGGAAGGACTTTTTACTAGGGCATGTAGCAATAGGACAAGGGGCAATGGCTTTAAACTGGAAGAGGGCAGGTTCAGATTGAACATTAGGAAGAAATTTTTCACTTTGAGGGTAGTAAGGCTCTGGAAGAGGCTGCCCAGAGAGGTTGTTGAGGCCCCATCCCTGGAGGTGTTCAAGGCCAGGCTGGACATGGGCAGCCTGGTCTAGTCAGAGGTGTCCCTGCCTATGTCAGGGGGGTTGGAACTCGATGATCTTCAAGGTCTTTTCCAACCTAAGCCATTCTATGATTCTGTGATTCTATGATCTTCATAGGGGTTGCTTTACATTTTCTTTCCTTTTCATATGTCTTTATGTTGAATATCCTCTAAAGCCAAATAGGGGTGTGTACAGAGTTTTGTTTGGAGCTTGATAATCCTTTAATTACTCTTTGTTCAAATCAGTATTTGATATAGTTTTGGACGTTGGCTGAAGAAAACATGCTAATATGCTTTAAAAATATCAGTGGTTCTGTCTTTAAAAGTCGTAGTATTTTCCACAGTCGTATAAACTCCAAGAGGAATCATGTTAAGGTGGTGGTAAATAGTTCTAGAGACTGAAAAGTCTGTGAGGACTTAGTTGTAGGCTCATTGCATTCTCACTGTGAATAGAACAGAAATGATGTGGGGATTTCAGAAAGGATAAGGTAAGATCTAGAAGAGGTCTCAGCTATGTAGAACTGCTCATGTTCCTGTCATGTTCTTGTTTGGCTGGTTAGATGATCTGGGGGCATCAAAGCTTTGGATCTCTCCATGATATCAGCTTTCTTCTGAATTTGGCACAGAATATGCTTGTAAAGGTGAATCTGTTGCTCTCTTTTGCTGTTACTAGGAATAGTGGATCTGATCCACTGAGAGTCTAAACTGCAGTAAGATATGAAATTAGACATCCATATGTTTGTCGTGACATCTAACCATAATATCCCTTTATGCCAGGATGCTTCTTTTCATTTATATTGCTATTATTTCCATAGACCCCTACCCAATAAAGTCACGGCTGGGGCTATAAGTTTTAAAAGTAAAGTATCAGGGCAGATGGTACTTAAAGATGTTCAGTGGGAGTGTCTCATTAATCGATACCGATTCCTTTGGAATTGGAGTGAAATTGCTATGTCATGTTGTTGAAACTTAGCACAGTAGTTACTGTCATAGAGACAGGGAATTAAATTGGCAATATTTGCAAGTCTGTTCTGCTAAGCTTTCTTACACGGTGTTGATTTATTTTTAATTTTTTTGACGCCATTAGTTAACCTATTTCTGAATATATTTTTCTGTAGATTCCAGCAAACTGGGTAAATCCTTCAGGCAAATATCACATTGGCATAAAAAATGGTTATGATATCTATCCTAAAGCTCTTAAGGAGAGGATTCAGGTAAGGAATTACATTTTGCTTCTGGTGTATTTCACTGTTCTGATTCTTAAGTTCTTCTAGGAGACTACAGTATGCGACTTATTAACACACACAGGCTGCTAGCCAGCTCTTGGCAGCTATTCTGTTTGTTTGGTTTTGACATGATCCATTTCTTCTGTGATTTTTCAGAACAACAGGAGGTAGTCCAGTGGTCCTCCTCACAATGGTCCATTGAGGCAAAAAGTCTATAAATTACTGATACCTGTTTCTTTTTTCAGTGTAGCAACTGATGCTTATTTATAGTATTGTATTGAACTTTTTCAGCCTTTGTGTCTCAAATCAGAATTTTAAAATAATTTTTATAGTCTTCATACATTGACAGGTGGATTTGACAATATATTGAGGAACCTGGTTTTATTTTACAGAAAGAACGCAAGGAAAAGCTCTGGGATCCTGTTCACAGACTGGCTCTAGCAGAAGCCTGTAGAAAACAAGAAGAATTTGATGCTGCTCATAGCTCTCCCTCCCAGGTTTGTGTAAGTCTAAATAAATTTGTAAACCTGTTGTTTGCAACAATTTGTTACTGGTTGAGAGGGCTAAAATACTGTATTAGGCGAGTGAATGAAAGATACCTGTGATTATTTTGGCAGATAATGTACCGGTGTATCTTCTGGTTAATTTCAAACATCTGTATATGAATGGTTGTTTTGACTTGCTCAGTGTTGTTTACTTTCTAAACTTGTTGTCAAATATGAAAAGGGTATTACTTTAAATACTTTGTAGCATATTTTTTGTAAATTTTAATTTAATACGTTATTTTTGAGGACGTCATCCTTGATATATTCAAAGTTGGAATCTTCTAAACATGTCCTTTCTTTTGTAAACTAGGTACTATTTCAGTGAAATATCAGAAATGCCTCAGGCCACTTCTGTATCATTTAACAATCTGTAAAAAACATTAGGGCTTTAAATGTTGAAAATAGTTGTACATAATAGGCCAAAAATACACAGTTCACTGTTGAAGACCATTGAACTTCTAGATGTTTGTGACTCCTAGGGTATTCTTACATTCTTGATGAAATAACAGAACAAATGTGTAGCATCAGAAAGGAATATAGGATTGCCTGTCTTGTAATAATTTTAGAAATACTCTAACTGTATTTTTCTTGCCTTACTAGGTAAATAAGCTAATAAAGGAAGAACTTCAAAATCAAGTGGAACTGTTGAATTCTTTTGAGAAAAAATATAGTGACCCTGGCCCAGTATATGATTGTCTGGTATGGAATGATGGTGAGACCTGGAGGTAAATGCCTAAACTTCTGTAAAATGGCTGCTTCTACACATAAAACAACAGCTTGTATTGAAGACTATTAACTTTCAAATCTACCTTCTTTATGGAGGTCTTAAATATTATTTGCTTTAAAATAATCCTGCTGTATCACTTGAGTTTCATGACAAAGTTCGGATCCCAAATGAAGATGGGGTAGAATGAAGTGTTATTAAAGACAGCATGATATAAGGTGTAAACTTGTGGGATTTTCCTCTGAGGCAGAGTAAAATTGCTATGAATATGCATTTGTGGTAGGAAAAAACAAAACAAAACACAAAACCAGGAGGCTTTGCACAAACTTCAGGATGTATTATGGCACTGTTCTTGACTGATAATGTGCATCGTACAAAACAGTGGGTAAGACTTCAAATGTTTGTGTACCAGCTAGTTCTAGTAAAATTTATTCTGTGAAGAAATTGCCTGAATTTCCATATGCTTGCGTTTCAAAGACAGATTGATTTGAATATAGTAGCATTTGAAAATCAATTTATTTAGAGATCTTTGTAGTTTCTGGATCTAAGTGTAAACAACCACATTTAAAAATACTGGCTTAAAGAAGTAAGATCCCATAAACACAGAACCAGGCTTCTTGAAGTGTTTGTGGTACTCTTTGCTGGGAGAGGGCAGATAACCAAAAGTTTACAGCAGCTGGAAAATTGCCTTTTTTTTGTTTTTTGTCAACAGAGCCTGCATAGATACAAGTGAGAGTGGTGACTTAACTAGCTGTACAGTGCTGAGAACCTACAAAGAGGCTCAGGAATATGGATCTTTTGGAACATCTGAGATGTTGAATTATTCTGTGAATATATATGATGATGGAAACCTTCTTTCCATTGTGACAAGTGGAGGTATGTGAAAGTAATCTTAATAAAATTTTGCTGCTGAGTAGGTATGAGAAGTAGCAATTTGTATTGTGTCCTGATTCTGAACCTAGCGCTGCTAAGTCTGCCACTAAACCATGTCCCTCAGCACTACACCTATACATCTTCTAAATACCTCCAGGGATGGCGATTCAACCACTTCCCTGGGCAGCCTGTTCCAATGCTTGATAACCCTTTCAGTGAAGAAATTTTTCCTGATATCCATCCTAAACCTCCCCTGGCACAACTTGAGGCCATTTCCTCTTGTCCTGTCAGTTGTTACTTGGGAGAAGAGATCGACCCCTGCCTCTCTACAATCTCCTTTCAGGTAGTTGTAGAGAGCGATGAAGTCTCCCTTCAGCCTCCTTTTCTCCAGACTAAACAGCTCCAGTTCCCTCAGCTGCTCCCCATAAGACTTGTGCTTCAGACCCCTCACCAGCTTCGTTGCCCTTCTCTGAACACACTCCAGCGCCTCAGTGTCTTTCTTGTAGTGAGGGGCCTAAAACTGAACACAGTATTTGAGGTGGGGCCTCACCAGGGCTGATTACAGGGGGATGATCACTTCCCTAGTCCTGCTGGCCACACTATTCCTGATAACAGCCAGGATGCTGTTGGCCTTCTTGGCCACCTGGGCACACTGCTGGCTCATATTCAGCCGGCTGTCCACCAACACCCCCAGGTCCTTTTCTGTCAGGCAGCTTTCCAGCCACTCTTCCCCAACCCTGTAGCATCTCGGGGTTGTTGTTACCCAAGTGCAGGATCCAGCACTTGGCCTTGTTGAATCTCATACCACTGGCCTCAGGCCACTGATCTAGCCTGTCCGGATCCCTCTGTAGGGCTTTTCTACCCTAAAGCAGATCGACACTCCTGCCCAACTTGGTGTCATCTGCAAACTTACTGACTGTGCACTTGATCCCCTCATCCAGATAATTTATAAAAATGTTAAACAGAACTGGCCTCAATACAGAGCCCTGGGGAACAACACCATTTGTGACTGGCCGTCAATTTGATTTATGTACTTACAGCTCAATAGGTGAAGATTAATTGAGCTGTAGGGTATTAAGTTGGTATAAATGAAGTTCACTAAACATACAGTGATGCTGCTTTTCATTTCCTCAGGAGCACATGGAACACATGTGGCTAGTATTGCAGCCGGATACTTTCCAGAAGAACCAGAACGAAATGGTGTGGCTCCTGGAGCTCAGATTCTTGCAATCAAAATTGGCGATACGAGACTAAGTACAATGGAAACTGGCACGGGTCTAATAAGAGCTGTGGGTATTTCATTGAATAAATGATTGATCTCAGCAGTGTGACTTAATTGTAGAATATTGTGGAACACTTTCTGCTCTATTTGCTTATAGGCCGTGTTTTTGTGGTTCTAGAATGTTTCCAACAAAAAAACCCCAACCAAATGCCCCCTCCCCCCAAAAAAAGAAAATCCAAACCAAAAATAACCCAATGAAAAAAATGCACAAAATCAACCAGCACACATTTGAAAACATATCTTAAGACTCTTAAGACTAATGTTTTAATATGGAACAAGACTTGTGTTGCATCAAGCACTTCCAGGGTTTTTCAGATTGATTGACTTGCCGTGTGTCTGGCTAGCCTGACACATGGCCTAACTTATATGATTATTTAAAGTTCCTTAATCTGTGTTGTGAGTATGGGCTTTTTATGTTCATAGTTGCTTAGATAACCATAGAATATTTAAATACTTCAATAAATCTATAATAGGCACTAGTATCTACCCATGTGGCTGAGTTTGTTTTAACTCCGTTTCTTAAGAGTGAGGAAAAATATCATTCATCTTAATGATGAAAGGCCCACGGCCTTTTCCATATAGTGAGTTGATGGGGAAAAATTTTACACAGGAGAAAGAACTGAAAATAGAAATTATATTTGTGGCCCATAGAATATTTTGCTGTAGCAACATGAAGATGTACAACGAAGTTTTTGTGACTTTTTGGAATTTAACTAAACTGCACAGGAAAGAATTTTATGTTATTGAGGACAGACATTTGAGACAATACTAATGATGTCTGCAGTTTTCTTTTAGGCTAATGTATTACTTTATAGTTTGGAACATGTCAAGAATAAGACGGCTCAGGAAGTGAAGTGTTTTATTCTGTTTATTCGCTTGGAAAATACCACTTAAATAACGGATTCAAGTAACTTAAAGTATTTTCTTTTGTAGAGTCAAAAGAAATTTATCCCTTTTTCTTAGATTTGTAGCAGATCAGTTTAAGCAGGTGGTTTTTGCCATTCTTTAAGTGACTTATTCTATGACTAGTATGTAATTTGGCTTTTATTTTTACTTTATCAGATGATAGAAGCAATAAGATACAAATGTGATCTTGTCAACTATAGCTATGGAGAGGCAACACATTGGCCAAATTCTGGGTAAGTACTACTGTGTTAATATAGGATATTTTAATATCACAGAAGTGGAATTATGTTTGAGCTTTGTGTAAATGAACTGTCATTAAGAATGAATTGTCCAGGTCCGAATGATTCATATACATTAGACTTTTGCAGTTTAAATTTTTAAACATCTTTGAAAGTTAAGTAAACCTATTGAAAGTGCTATTGATTTATAATACAATGTATAGAATATAGTATATAGTAATGTATAGAATAGTAAAGAATTTTTGTAGTTAGAACATGACATAATCTGTGGGGTTTTTTTGAAGATGTAATATTGTTACATAACTGTTACTTCTCTTTAAAACCAGAAGGTATTTTTTGTGGTTAGCCTCTGTAGTGGGACCGCCTCTGCTAGGTTTGGGAAGTAGGCTGCATAATATTCCTTTTTCTGTGACTGGTCACAGAGATCCTGCTAGAAGTGGGAGTTTTGCCCTGTGGGAAAAAAGCAATATTGTTGGTTAAATGACTTTATTTTTTTCTCTTACGTCAGGAGAATTTGCGAAGTAATTAATGAAGCAGTGTGGAAACACAACATAATCTATGTTTCAAGTGCAGGAAATAATGGCCCTTGCCTTTCTACAGTAGGATGTCCTGGTGGAACTACATCTAGTGTAATAGGTAAATAATTTGTTTTTAAAAAAAAATTACATTATTCAGCTTCTGTCTTTTCAAGCTGTGTACTTGTGCTACATGTTTGAGATCATCAGTTGATTGCTGAACTAAATCTAAAAAAGTATCAAAGACTGCAGGGCTACAAGATTAATTCTGAGGGAAGTACTTGCTGTATGCTTAGGTGTAAAAATTTTAGATTGTTATCTTCTTACAATTCAAGACCGTACTTATGTAGAAAACAGAGGTAGGAAGCATGTGGTCTTGATTTGATGTGGCTTTGTATAAAATTTGCAAAAAAAGTCTTTGTGGTCTGACATATTTGAAGATTTCAAGATTATTTTTTAACCGTAACCGTCTGAGCAGACCACTTCATTCACATTATTAGCTACTGTTAAATGCAACTTGTAAAAAATATAAGCAAGTTGGATTCTAATTAATCTTCTGGAAAGTTTTGTAATGTGTTCTGAATTGTCAGAACCACAGTTTTAGATCATCTGTCTTCATCAGATACTCTAATTGCTATTTGTAGTGAAAGCAAGCTTTTAAACTTGGCTATAAAATAATCCCATGACGTGCCCTAGACAAGCCCTTCTAGGAGAAAATTCTTTCAGCTGCAGTGCCACTTCTGTGCAAGTATATTACTGGCATAAGAATTGTTTTTTCTGATGGGTTAGTGTATGTTTTTGATATTTCGGTGATAGATTAAGGTGTAAGACTTAGCAACATGTCTAGCATTCGGGGTTAACTTCCCTAGTCTTAAGTTTTTTATAAATCCTTTGATGC
Organism: Vanellus vanellus; assembly: GCF_965231255.1. NCBI lineage: Eukaryota > Metazoa > Chordata > Aves > Charadriiformes > Charadriidae > Vanellus > Vanellus vanellus. Next base: position 160,529,357 of record NC_138905.1, on the reverse strand, counting down.
TGCATTACTGCGTTACACAAGATGCTTGTTAAATCTCAGAATTCTCATGCAAGGAGACTAGCATGTAGACTTGAAAGTTGGAGAGACAGTATTCAGGACAGCTAGTAGAATTAATGCAGATTACTTTCTAAAAGGTAATCTGCAATTACTCCACTACTGAGACTGAGGCTTGGAACTGGAACTAACAAGCCATTTTCAGGTCTGGGTTGACTTTGCTCCTACAGTGCATCTACTTGGTCAATTCAACCTACTTGTTGTATCGCTCTAGAGACTGGGCGATCATTCACTCTGCATGCAAAGTAGCTTGCTCCATGTCCTCCATCTGGAGTGAACCAGATAGGGTGATGGTTTTTTGTTGTTTTTTGAGGATAAAGCAAAATACAGTTAACAGGTTGGCTTACTTCACACAGGCAGGATGGACGCGGACCTTGCCAGATTTGTTAATCAGTTTGGTATGGTAGTTTTATACCATCCTGGTAGTGCTTGTGCCATAAAGAAAACGGAGCGTGCACTTTAGAATAGGTACATGGCATGGATGCAATGTGCATTCTTGCATTGTATTCTAAAAATACAACTTTTGCAGGCTTTGATGTAGTCAGTTACATGCTCTGGGCACTTTGGACTGATACACAGGAAAGTAATGACTGTCTCATTACTATGTTTGGGCTGTGTGGATGTGGCCATCTGCTCCAGGTGGTGTAGCTGTGAGCCATGTAGACATGAACCAATTCACTTTGAGGTATGGGGGGGTGTAGTTTGTAGCAGTGTAAACACAGCCAAAGGGGTGTGGGAGAGAATGGAGACATGTATAAGTGATCTGTTTTGAAATAAATATAGAGAGTGAATACATTCTATTCCAGTTGTATAAAAATGAAATTTTGAACTTTACATAATGTTTTAATATTATACAGTTGACCATCAGCATTGTTACTGCATAGCATGCTGCTTTACACTTCCTTGTAAAAATATCTGGATGTAATGAGATGGAAAATGTGTTTCCATTTTTAAATGTAAAGCAAAAATTCTTCTCATAATGAATTTAAAACACAGAAATATTTCATTTTTGTTTTTAATAAAAATTCATTGTACATCTAAAACGCTTCAATGTTTTTTACAGGTGTTGGTGCCTATGTATCACCTGACATGATGGTTGCTGAATACTCTTTAAGAGAAAAACTGCCAGCAAATCAATATACTTGGTCATCCAGAGGGCCTAGGTACGTTATACTAAAAGAACAAATTTGTTCCTTTGGGGTTCAGATTATATAATTTAAAATCTAAAAGTGCGTCGTTAATACCAGAATAAAAGTATTTATTTCCTATGGGAAGAGCATAGGTAGCCTGCTGTTCTTGGAAGGCCATTGTATGTCGATCTGTAGAACTCCTGGTGGAGGGGGAAGACCGCTGAACTGCCTCGTCAGAACCTGTTTGTTTCAGGAAGGTGTATTTGATGAGCACAAACCTATTCAGAGAGGATAAAAATTGTTGAGAAGTTGTTTGGAAATTTGTTCTTCTGAAATTCATTTTTTCAGAAGATTTTTTCCATAGCATTTATTTCAGTAAGTTAATGTAGTGTAGTGAACTGTTCTGTTAGCATTGAAATACTGTCACTACATACTACACCACTGTTACTGCAGTGATGTTACGTCTGGCTTTAGTGACATTGCTGTGATGGCACAACTTACTCTAGAGTTTTGCTTGAGTCCACTAGAGGTGTGGGTAGGCAGAAAAAAATACTGTTCTACCCCACGTTATAGAAAATTATCTCAAAGATCTATAAGAAAAAATTGTGGCAATGAAAACTTCAATTTTTATTTCATGTCTCAGAAACATTTGATAGTAATGTGGTAACCAAAAGAAGAAAAAAAAAATAGCGTCTCTTCCTGAGTTCTTGCCTGTGTTTAGTCTTTGGAATTGTTCTTGTGAGTTGTCGATTTACTGTATATTGTCTTTTGTAGTTTAGCCTACATTAGTATTGGGTGAAGGAAAAAATAAAAAGCATAGCTTGAGGTTGATCCTTGGTTTATTTGCTGGTTATGTAGCAAATGCTTCTCTATTAATATTGGTCTTTAAAGTTAGCTGTCATGGTGTTTGTATATTTACAGGCAAGTATATTGTTACAAGAACCTGATTATGTAGAATTGTCATGTTTCATGAAGGGGAAAAAAGAGAAATGTGGTCTCTGCCTTCAGCTGACAAAGGGAAAAAGATTTATAATTAATATTGGTATACATGCACGCTCACATATATAGATATGTGAAAACTACACTTTGTGTGCTTTGTCGCTTTGCATTGTAAAATAGTCAGAATGAGCATATTTCAGCTGAAAGGTGCAAGTCTGGCCAAAGGAGCATTCCCCTTGTGTAGAGTGCAACAAGCAGGTGACTGGAGGGTTCCTAAAGCTTTGCTGGAGCAGGCTCGGGGTAGGGGATCAGTATATCCGAATAGCAGTAGAGGTTTTCAGGCAGATACGCTGTACACTGCTTAGCCAGAAGTGTCACGATACAGAACCTGTTATTTATAAAGGGTGGTCATGAAATATGTCTGAACATAACATTATGGTATCATACTGAGAGTACTCTGATTTGAGACAGATTTTAGACATATGAAGCTGTTAGTGTGGGATATAACTACCCTAAAATACCCCACCTCTCCACAAAATTTAATAGCTCAGGCCTAGTGCTGTCCTTATTCAAGTGGTACAGTTTTGTCTATCCACGCCAAGGAAGATGGAGTATATCTGACTCATACAGTTGAAAACCAGATGCTGCTTTAACTGTGCCATAGGTACTTGCTCCTTTCTTGAATATGCTTGGGCAACAAAGAAAGGTGGCTTAGGCGCAGCTGATCCTGATCCACACAACAACATTCTGTTTTTTGTCTTCTCCCCTTGCTCTCCTTGTCGCAGGTTCTGTACTGTAATTCAGAAATTGACCTGGTAGTGAAGTGTCAACATGCAAGATTAGAGATCTGGATTTTTGATCTTTTCTAGTCTTCCTCTCCCTTTTACTGTTTTTCTTTAAAAATACTAACTCTTAAATAGGCTATGTGGAATACTAATTTATGTATTAAAGTGTTTAATAGGTTTATTTGCATGCATTTTCTGATTGAAATCCCAGAAGATACTCTGCTGACTAAACTGAAACCTGATGAGGAGTATTGAAGGAGTAAAAGCTTAGAAAACTTTCACTATAAACCAGGCATAGCTGATGATTAATGTGACATTTTAAATTGCTACTTAGTGGCATGCTTTTTCTTGGGTAATATATTTGTGAATGTTCCCTAAAGCCAAAATTATTTTTTAAGTGCATGGATAACTTCAAGATAAAGTGTGCAGAAAAAAATGTTTTTCAACCATTCTGTTTTAACACTAGCACTGATGGAGCCCTTGGAGTAAGTATCAGTGCCCCAGGAGGTGCTATTGCTTCTGTTCCAAACTGGACTCTGCGAGGAACACAACTCATGAATGGCACATCCATGTCTTCTCCCAATGCATGTGGAGGCATTGCATTAGTATTGTCAGGTAATGTGCTACAATGTTAATATAGATGCGTAGTCTGAGAGAGATCAGATATTTTTTCCTCTAAAAAAAAATGCGGGAACTTTCAGATTTATTTTTTTTTATACAGTAATACCCTTATTTTTAATTTCAGGACTCAAAGCTAATGATATCCATTACACTGTTCATTCTGTCAGAAGAGCGTTAGAAAATACTGCAGTGAAAGCTGACAACATAGAAGTATTTGCACAAGGACATGGTATTATTCAGGTACTTGCAAAAACCCCAGCATAATATAAATAACTGCCTGTGGAAAACTAACCCACAAAAAAAGAGCAGTTTTCTAGATGCGCTTACTCATTTTGCTCCCATGCAACTCGATTTTCAGATCTGATTGAGAGAGAAGAAGGGAGTGTAGTGGGAGGGGAGGAGGAAGACGACGGTTCTTTCAGTTTCAGCAGTTACTGTAGAATAAATGTGTTAATTAGGCACATTCTTAGACTGATCAAAAGGTATGTAGACATAAAAGTAGGATGTGGGGTTTTATCACCCACATGTGGATTTAGATGCCCACAGTCCAAAAATTTTTTTATGCTATTGTCAGAGAGATCTAAACTCATTCTGTGCCGACAAAAGCTTGAACTGTAGATTCTGGGCAGTGAAAATACAGAGATACCCACGCTGGCTCACAAAGCAATACAGCTTGCAGTTGTGTGGTGACTTTGTTCTGGGCCTGCACTGAAAAGTCTGAGTGTTCGTTGTATCCTGTGGACTTCTAAGTAGCTTGGAAATCTGTGATATGATCCTTTGTATGATGAAGGCACAGGGAATGACAGTCTCCCTATGCATAAGCTTAGGTTCTTAAAGACCTGCTGCTGTTTTTTGCCGACAGTCACTCCTATCCTCGCCAAACAGAGGAACTGTGATTTCGCTCTCACGCTTAAAGATGCTAGATATTAAATGCTTAGCCCTAAAATCATGTTCTGGAGATGCTAGAACCTAGTACGTAACATTCGCTAAGTACATCTGTAACACTGAGTTTGATACAGAAGGCAACAATAGTGGTAGCCATATTGAATAAAAAACATTGCCACAGAAAAATTGAATGCACCAGTTATATCTTATTATTTAGTAGTCTGTGATTAAAGCATGTGTTAAAACACGTAGTTAAAACTCTTACCTGGGAGACTGAGGCTGTTTCACATGCACTCATGTCAAAGGAGAGTGCCCTGATCTCTGCTGGTGAAGGTAGCTCACTGTGAAGTAGAAGAGAATGTTAAGATTTTTGGAGGCAGTAGAATAAAAAGAGAGATAGAAGGGTGTCTTTTTGAAACAAAAAGGTGAACTTGTCATTCGAGTTTACTGTGACAGCTCATTTACTTAAATTCAGGGCTGGATTTCATGACCCGATTCTCTTATTTCTTATCATTATGAAACTTATATTGGCATCAGATATTGCTTGTCTCTTTTAAACTGCTTAATTTCTTGTATTGTATAAAAGGTTTAAACACTTAACTAGTCTCGCTCCACATTTGAGAAAGGCACCTAAATTAGTATAGTAGGTCTGGGCCTTTGAAGTCATCTCTGCATCTTTTGATGGATTTATAGGAAAGGGGATTTGTCTTTTTGGTTGTTGGCTTTTTTTTATGTTCTTGACTTGCTGTGCTCTGTGTGGCTGTTGCAGACTGAAAGTGTCTGATTTCTATACTGAGTATCATAACATGTAAGGGGCAATCAGTGTAGTGCAGGTAGCACGTGAGTTACTTCACTTTTGTTGCTGGGCTTGCTGAACACTTCATATTGAAGATAATATTCATGAATTACTATTAAGTTGAAATTTGTTTATTTAGAATGTGTTCTTTCTAACAGGTTGATAAAGCCTATGACTACCTCATTCAGAATTCATCATTCACAAGTAACATAGGCTTTACAGTTACTGTCGGCAGCAACCGTGGAATCTACCTCAGAGATCCTGCACAGATAGCTGCACCTTCTGATCATGGGGTTGGCATAGAACCTGTCTTTCCTGAGAATACAGGTAGAAGGAGGTTTTGGGGTGGGGGGGGGAAGAGGGGAATGGGAAAAAAGTGTAATCTTAAACAAAAAAGCTGCGATAATGAGGAGTGATAGGAATCTGTACCGTAAAAGGACTAAGTGCAATTCTAAATTTCATGGTAAACGAAGGCCTGCAGCTAAACAGCTTTTCCATTCTAACCTCCGACTTACAACTGCAGTGCTTCCATGCTTGTTGCTTCATGCTTCCTCTCACTGAAAAAAGGGATTTAACTTTGCTTTATATTTCTTCAAAACAAAGAGATGGGGCCAGGGAAGAATCCAGAAAAATTATCAAATATCCCTAATGTTTCATGAAATCGTAGAACTTCAAGATTTTTGTTGTAGATAACTCTTAACAAAGAATGATTACTGTTCTAAAGATGAAAGAGCTTACCCAGAAATTAGTTTCTCAGTTATTTAAAGACTATAAATTCTAGATTTGGACTTTATCTAAGTTTCTACAACCTGAGAAAAATCTTAGTTTAACAAACTAGACTTGCATTCAGTATGTAATAATGGATAAATATAAATATTTCTAAAGGCAAAACAGGAATTGGTACAGGTTTTAGTTACTTACTGTCAGGGTAAAAGTAACTTGTGCAAATCAAAATAAGGTTTGACATCTTTTCTCCATATACCATTTTGTCCTGCTTCATTAAGTACAAAGTGGAACTCACTGAGAGACTGTATTACATTATATTCAAACAATGAACCATGTGAGAGCTTGTTACTGATACTAACTCCTTTCCGAAAACCACTGATCCCCAAGAAAGTTGCCATGTGACAAAGGGATGAGTTTATTTAGGGGAAGAAAAGGTATGAGTCAGGACAGGTTACTGACTCAGAGAAACTTAGTTGTTTGACAAGTTACATTACAGTTGGTGCTTTTAAAATTTACTGTATGACATAGAGAAATAAAATCGTTGTATGATAGACTTTTCTGCAGGAAGCAAACAACCTGAAAACAGGTGGACATTTGTAACGGATGACTGGCTTGTAGCATGATATTGTTTCCCTAGTACCTGTCCAATTGTTATTTCTGTGCAATGTCTGTTGTCTTCAACAGGACTGAGTTTGAGAAACTGTAGTAAGAGGTTAAGGGAGGCTGATCTGATCAGTCTTTCTGTTGAAGTTCTCTTTGAGCTTTTATTGCTTCTCGTGTACCTATGAGGGAATAACATCTGATAAGAATGCTCTTTTCTCTACCAAACAAAGATGTAATGAAATGTCTGAAAATTAAGCTAAGCTTGTGTTATTGAACTGTTTTTTTAAATTTATTTCCTGACAGAAAACACTGAAAGAATATCTCTCCAGCTTCATTTAGCATTAACTTCAAATTCACCATGGGTCCAGTGTCCTAGTCATTTAGAGCTTATGAACCAGTGTCGACACATAAATGTTCGTGTGGATCCACGTGGCCTGAGAGAAGGACTACATTATACAGAGGTATTGAAATATTGGTGTTCTAAGCAAGATTGTGTGATCTTGTGGTCTCTATCAGCTTTTTATAGAAGTAATTTTTAAGGAAATAAAAGCTGTGTGCTGTACAGACCAGAAAATACCGCCACACTGTTTCACTATAGAGGCTGAATCTAGGGTTCGGCAATAGTTATGCTATATAGTGTTGTATAGCACATGCGAGTGTGACTTTAAATATTTGTGTTTAAAAAATAAAATCATATAGAAAATACAAACCAAATAAATAACCATTCATTAAGGTTTTTTTTCTCTGATTGTATTTTCACCTTTGACTGTATGACTCAGTCCTGTATTATTTTTGAGGATAGAGAGTTGTGTTTTTATGAGGTCTTAGATATTTTTGGCTCTCAGTGCCAAAAATATCTATCCTTATTCCTTAAGGACTTAAGGAATTAGCTTTTGTGGTGTTGCCATGCAGTCTTATATGAACCCAAGATTTTGCTTTACCTTGAAGAGTTGCTTGAGTACAGTGATGCAACCTATTTTCTTGTTTCCTCACCTCTACCCTGTCCCATTTTGGAAGGTGAAGGAGAAAAATGTGTGATAATGGCTGTGTACAGCAGAAGCATTTTGCTGACTTTGAGCAGCTATGTTCAAATTTGAACAAATTTAATACAAAAGCCATTCAATTTCTCATTTTCTTTCCCAACCATCCTCTTTCACTGCTGCGAAAGAAACCTGCCAACAAAAATATTTTTCAGCCCCCTTCACCCTCATCCCAAACATTATATTGACATTGAAATGTTTCCATTGCACTATAGTTGATCATAATGAAGATGATATCAGCTTGTTTTTTAGAAGTGACTTGCTTAAGATGCTTAGTGTTGCAAGTTTTCTATGGTATTACTGAGAACATTTTAGCGAAGTGATGATGGAACAAATTTTCAGAGATAATATTTAAAGCTTGGCCATGAAAGACATGGTAGATCAAACTATTTTCTCAAACATAATCCTGAAAAACATGGATTAAAATATTTTTAAATACAAAAAAAAAAATAGCTGAAAGAACATAACAAGGCTGGGACAAATTTTGAGTTGAAACTAAGTTGAGCTTTTCACATAGGGACTATCAAAAGTGGGTTGAAAACCTGAAAACTTCTGGGGAAAGACTGAAATGAGTAAAACAGCAACATTCACCAAGAAAAAAAAAAAGAGTATACTATTTCTAGGGTGACAGTGGTCAAATGAAGATCTCTTTTTCTCAGTGATAACTACAGAGATTCAAAATACTCTGCAACTGGTTTAAGTTTACTGTTGTCATCTATAATTTCATTTTGGCCAAAGATTTTTAAGTGGCTTTATTTTATTTTGTTAGGTGTGTGGATATGATATAGCAATGCCAAATGCAGGCCCTCTGTTCAGAGTTCCGATAACTGTTGTTATACCAACAAGGTCAGTAAACCCAGGCTTTATCTGCATTTTTGAAGTTTAATTTAGTTTTCTGTACCCACTTTACTTGTTGTAATTTATTTCACCACCTTCTTTCTCTGGGATTTCTTGAACTTACTACTAACATTGAAAAGGGAGCAGAGATCCGAAAAGATTCTCGCAGCAGACTTATACAGCAGTGGATTTTTTTGTCGTTTTTAAAAGGTCCTGGCAGGCAGAAAGCAGTGTGTTCTGGTGGGCTTAGCCACAGCGGCAGCAGCTTTCTAGTCCATCAGAATACAGATGACTTCTGGCTAGTTGACCCAAGTATCAGTCAATATACTCATAGGTATAGGTCAACTGGAGGTTGTTTTTTCATTTCTAACTGGTGGACTAGAGTACATAAAGGCAGGGGACGTTATTTGGCAGGTGAACTTTGGGATAAATTTCCATCATGACCTTAACACAGTGACTTTGGAGAATTAGTATTATGCCCATCATTGGTTTAAACACATGACGTCAGTGACATTTATAAGGAAGGAGGGTATCTTATTAAACCTATTCAGTGGACAATCTGGCCTGAGAAAAAAAAATTGTAACTTTTTTCTAACTCATTCATAGAAATATTACTTCTTACATACCTTAGCTCACTTTAGTGGAAAGTTACTCATCCAGGAAAAGCAGATCCACTGAAAACTAGGATTCTTTGATACTTATGGTTAAGCACAGTAACTTTGGGGAGGGAGGGAGGGTATAATGTGGTGGAGCTGATGTTTTAAACCTTTTAGATACATTGCTCTGTCAGATTCTGTACTAGTACAGATTAAAATAATTGGTGCCAAGGACTAAATATCCTCATTCTGCCCTTTTTTTGAGAGTAATTTCACATTTAAAAATACTTCTAATTAAAAAAAAAAGAGTTTCACAGCTTGTTTGATTACTGTTTGTGTTTTCTTTTTGTTATACAGAGTAGATGAATCATCAAGCTATGACCTGACATATACAGATGTTCATTTTAAACCTGGTCAAATCCGAAGGCACTTCATTGATGTTCCACAGGGAGCTACATGGGCTGGTAGGGAAAATGACCACCTCAATTAAATAAAAAAGCGCATCTGTTAAACTTGATAAAGTTGTTTTGAAATCCTTTTGAGTTCTGCCTGAGTAAGAACTGGAGGATTTGACCCATGAATACATAAAATATTTAGTTGATTTTAAGCTCTTAGAGGAGTGGCTTTGAGTTATCTCGTGGTTTCTGGTATAGTAGAATCCTGATTCTTAGTCTTCTAGAAACGAGCAAATACAATCTGAAGTGATTGCCTGTAACTGGAGGAATACCCCATGTTTATGGAAAAGTGTACTGTCTGGGGTTTTCCTAGTTTTTAAGGTGTATGGATGTAGTGTCGAAAGATGTCTCAACTGAAGAAAATGTGATTTTCATAATAGGCAGCAAGGAAGAAAAAAAGTTGTGTTTTTTTTTCATCTTCCTGTGTGAGGCTGGTAAATAATAATCCTTTCAAGAATCTTTCATACTTGTGAAACTAGTGTTTTTCTGGTGAATCTCTGCTTTCCTTCTGAAATTCTTGGCTCTTGAAACTAATCTTATTTTCTTTCTTTAATCTAGAAGTGACAGTGTGTTCATGTTCAGCTGATGTGACTGCCAAGTTTGTGCTTCATGCCGTTCAGCTAGTGAAACAAAAAGCATACAGAAGTCATGAGTTCTACAAATTTTCATCCTTACCAGAAAAAGGATCAGTAACTGAAGCATTTCCTGTCTTAGTAAGTTACCTTAGGGTGGTGTGGGGGAAGAAAGAGAAAGTAATATATCAGTGCAGTCCAACATAACTCATTCTAGATTTTTTTTTTCCAAAGAAAAACCCCCAAACCAAGAAATCATGTTTGTTACAGTAGTGAATGTGTCTGGTTTTCAGTTTTGAAAAGATCTTTTAATGGCTTGCTAGTGTTTCTCATATATTATAAGCACATTACCAAATAAATGTTAGTCTCTTCAATTTGTCAGTACTTGTTTATACAAACCAGTTTGTTTCCCTTTCAAATAGGGATTGGATTGGTGTAGTTCAGCATATTTTGCCTTTATTGCTTAATGTGGTAATCTGGGACATCTCCTTGATGTTGAAGCCAGGTGATAACTGACTGGTTTACATTCATACTGCTCAGATACAGCAGGCTTAGCTTGAATAATGCTACCTCAGGAGTCCAAAACAGAACCAGGGAGTGAGCTAACAGTTCAGGGGTGTGGATGATAGAGTTGTTTTCTTAAGTTTGTCCCCCTGCCTTGCTTAATTTAGTTGTATAGCTCTAAAGCTGAAGAGTAGTTTTGATTTCTGTGCTGTTTAGTCTCTTAACCTCTGTGAAAATGTCAGGTGGGGAAACCCTAAGCTAAATTTGTCCCACTGACACCTTGTTAATTTTATCACATTAGTTAAAAAAAAAAAAAAAAAAACAACAAAACCTCAATCAAGCAACAACAAAAAAACCCTAAAGCTCCCAAGCTTCATGTCATCTTACTCGGGCAGAGAGTGGGATCTCTTTTTCTGATACGTGTTTTCTATGGCACACATATTAAACTCATCTATGAACTAACCTGTTTGCCTAGTTTGAAGGATAGGAAAGGAAGACGTAACATTTAAAAGCTGTACCTTTCTCAGTACGGTATACCCCTGGCACTCTGTTTTTTTTGATGTGGTCATCAGTCGTCCTGTTTTGTTGGAGCTGTCTTGTGTTTTCTGGACCAAGTGTAATGTCTTATTTGGTACTGTACAAACCCATAAAACTGGAGTAAAATGGACATAACAGGGTCTTTTTTGAGCTATACTTCATTTTTTTTGGCTTGGGATGAGGGAAGCTGGGGTGAATAGAAGGAGAAGATGGGAGCCTGAGTCTAACTTTGTGATTTTGTTACACAGGCTGGAAAAACCATTGAATTTTGTGTTGCTCGGTGGTGGGCAAGCCTTAGTGATGTTAGCATTAATTATACAATATCTTTCCATGGTGTGCTTTGTGCTACTCCTCAGCTAAACATGGTAAGTTTTCCAGAGTGTTTATTTTCTTGCTGTATTTAAAAAGACCAGAAGAGTCTTTATACATAAGATGTTCATGTTTTCTCTTAAAAAGAGGTAAATAGGAGTTCAGTCTCACAGACATGCCCATAACCGTTATTTATGATTTTTTTTCTATGCCTTTTCATTATAAATCAGTATGGGGAAAAAAAGATAGAAAGGAAAAGGCTTTGTCATGAGGTACTGCTAGAAAAAAACTTTTCAAATGATTTTGCCTGTCACTAGCGTGTGTATGTAGTATTTTTCTTTTTTCAAAGTTAAACTATTCTCCAATAATAATCCTAAGCAGAGGCACCATAAAATACTTGTTTTAAGATCCTAGATGAAAAATACTTGTATTTACTGAATTCCATATTCAAAGGAAATAGTCACAAATGCACAAACAAAACCCATCCCTGCCTGAAGTGTGACTTACGCAGTTCTGTACAAAGTACTCATTAAGTGTTGGGAGGGGGATAAATAAGAGCGTAGCTGCAATTGCTAAAGTTTTGGAAGTCCCAGTGTATCTGCTGTTGTAAAATAGATATAAGCTTGTGATACTTTCCAACTCACAAGGTATTACTTCTTATAACGTAGATAAATACAGCTTGTGTTGTGTTTTTGATAGACATATCAGGTGGTCCACATCTGATGTTATAAGTGCACCAAAGCGTAATTGTTATATACTTTTTCTTTAGCATGCTTCAGAAGGCATCGTACGATTTGATGTTCAGTCCCTGTTGAAGTACGAAGATATTGCTCCATGCATAAATCTGAAAAGCTGGGTTCAAACGCTCAGGTAGAGTTTCTGGGGAACTGTATTGAAAAAGTGGGAAAACTATTCATATGTAGTTAAAACAGTAACAATTTAACAGTGAAATTTAGGTTAACAATATTTTTGTCAAATTTTAAGTAGGTTTGGAAGCATAAATTAATAAAACTTCTCAGCATACTTTTTTTTGTTTCCTTTTAACTTCGACAAAATTTGAGAATTATGGTGACTTTTTCCATGCAAATTATTTTCCTTAAGCTAATTAAAAAAAAAAAAGTTTACAAAAATATTCCATTGCTTCTGAAGGAGACATTTAGAGGTAAAAGGCACTTTAATATCTAAAGAAACAAATTGTAAGGTTATTTGGTGCTTCTGTTTGTTCCTTTGGGTTTTTTTTAAGCAGCTGCTTCAGATCCTGCCCAGTTTTGACCTGGGAAGTCTGTCTTCTCTCTATTGCTTGATTGGGAGTGTTTTTATACGATCTGGTGCAGAGTTTTGTGTGGAAAGTTGTGTATATCTTCTTGTCAGGTTGACACATGCTGGTTTGGAGGAAAAGTTTTGTTGGAAAATTCCTAATCAGGTTAGCAATTACTACAGTTGGTCACTTCAGGAGGAAAAAGAAATGCCATACAGTTTAAGCAGTACTTTTAAGACTTAGAATCATAGAATGGGTTAAGTTGAAAGGACCTTGAAGATTGTCAAGACTTGGGCCAGACAATTTCACAGTGGTCAATAATCCGAAGTTTTGCATTATTTGGGCCTCTCACTGTCTTGGGGCTTTTGGATACTTGTAACTGGAATTGAGGTCACTAGGAGTTTATTGTTTAATGAACATGCCACCTAATGTTACCCAAGTACCCAATTTGATATGCCTCAGTTGAGGAAATAAAACAATTCCCTAATATATCTTTGCCTTATTCTTGGTTTGTAAAACGGAGATGTTCTTATGTCCTTGTAATAGTTAAAGTGCTTACCTGACAGTAAACGCACTGCAGTTAAGTAAACTAATGAGAAATATTTATTTATTTAAATTAAGGCATGAATAGCGCCTCTTGAATGAAGTAATGAGTCATAACACAGAGGAAAGAAAGTACTGAATGGCTTCTCATTCAGTCTCTTGAGTTTCAAATGCTTGCAGGCAGGGTGAGCATTAGGGAGACGTCTCATGTGTGGTATTCCTCAGTTCTTAAGTCTTCTGTGAGCAGTCTGCTGTCTGCCAGAGTAGGAAACCTGGGTTAAATGGACCTGTGGTCTGACTCAGCGCACATATTTTGCTGCGTGACTAGTCTGTGCTCTTGACAATGAAAGAGCTGACAGAATTTTAAAGAAAAAATTTTGTCATGTAATTAAAGGTTGTCAGAATGAATGAATGAATGAAATGTAAACTTGAATGATGCCAGGCCACCCTTATTCTGCTATTTATTTCCAAAGCTCTGATTTTCCTATCTCGTTATTATTTAGCCTTGTATTCTTTGATGCTTAAGGTCTAAAGTCTTAAGGTCTGAACAATAGCTTGTCCTAACTATCTCTGAGTTAACATGCACTATCGATGTCAGAGTAGTAACACAGAGCCTGGTCTAGTGGAAGGTGTCCCTGCCCATGGCAGGGGGGTTGGAACTAGATTATCTTTAAGGTCCCTTCCAACTAACCATTCTGTGATTCTATGTTGATGTATGCTACCTATGTAGTGTAAGTTAACATTCTTCTGTTACTACTCCGATTTCTGTAAGGCCTTTTACAGATTCTCTCCTGATACAACCTTCTATAACAAGCAATTATCAACTATTTATTCTGTCCTCTAATTACTGTGCCATTAGTCTTTCAATCTATGAATAAAAGTGCTGATTGCAGCATGGATACTAAAGTAACCTGATTATTTTTTTTTTTTTTTTTTCAATCCTGAGGTCTGTTGGTTTTCCCATTTTTTATGTGTGGATTTTTTTATGTCCTTTAATTTTGAGCATTTAATTGTGCTTGCTAAGTTCTGTTGGCTTCTTTTGCAGTGTCTGTAATATCACTAAACCTTGTTTTTGAACTGACATTCATTTTAAATGAGGAATTTATGCTGCCTGGCTAGTTACAATATTGTAAGAGATGTTACTGCATATGATGAATTCACTTGTACTTCAGAATATGCTTTTGCTTAAGCAAGACAAATTTTGATAGAGGATACGTGTTTCTTAAAAGTACCTTTTTTGTTTTTTGTTGTTTAACTGCAGACCAGTGAGTGCAAAAATAAAACCTTTGGGCTCCAGAGATATTTTACCAAATAATCGTCAACTGTATGAGATGATTTTGACTTATAACTTTCATCAGGTAAGGGTGTTGGGTGGTTGGTTTTATTAAAAATCGTTAATAAATACAGCACGTTTTCTGAAATCAGATTTTAACTTTAACTAGCTTTCTGTCAGAAACAAGGTCTAGATTCATACTCTAGACTCTCTACAGTCAAAATTCTGGTTTTGTCATCTTTAGGAGCTACTGTTCCTTGAAATGGGCTTTAGTTCAGGTATCCTTTGGAATACATGTGTAAGGATTATACTTGTTTTATTCAACAGTGGATTAAATATTTTGACCTTTCTTTTAATAGCCTAAGAGTGGAGAAGTAACTCCAAGCTGTCCACTTCTTTGTGAATTGTTGTATGAATCTGAATTTGATAGTCAACTGTGGATTATTTTCGACCAGAACAAAAGACAAATGGGTTCAGGAGATGCCTATCCACACCAGGTACAGAGTAATATGTTTGTTACATTCTGTTTTCTGCACAGTGTGAAAATTTTCATTTTTTTCACTTCCCAGGCTGGCTGTTAGCTCCTAACATTTCCGGCTCCTAACATTTCCCGATGCATAGGTATAATGTTCTTGTCACAAGCAGACAGGTACAGTGGTGATGTATTTGTATGAAAAAAGGTAGTGACAGTTTTTTGTCCATGAAATAGAACATTTTTTTCCTCTTCGAAGGACGGAGAAGGAGCTACGGTGTATTTTATTTCTACAAAAAGCTGTTAACTTGTAATTTCTTGTGATTTTGACTGGTGCTTCTCAAGAAGTTAGTTCATGTTTTTGTTGTCTTTATGTTTGGGGTTTTACAGAGATGTTACCTTGAACTTCTCTATTTAAGGTGAAAAGCATCATTATTTTTCCCTTGGTCTGATTTGTCCGCTGATAGATCAGAGGATTCTGTATCCATGAAGGCTGTCTTCTGTGCTGTTGATGCCTTCAAACAGCCTTTTAAATACTACAGCTTGGTTTACTTCCTGTTGCTGTCTTTCAATGGGAGTTTTTTGCACAAGACTTGTAGATACTGTACCCTCTGTGGGAATCTCTTTCTGCTGGAACAGATGGTGTGCCTGGATCGTGGCGGGGGAAGAGAGGGGGGATAAAAATGAAGGGAAAAAAAAAAAAAAGAAACATTTTCCATAGTTTTTTATTTTGAAACTATTTTTTACAAATACAAAGTCACAGTTGAACTTCATCAATGTAATGTTTATCTTGATAGATTGATCATGCTGGAAGTGTACAAAAGATCAACTTTAAAGCATGTCTTTTGAATCTTACAGATGAATTTCAGAAATTTAAACTTCTGTTCCTTAACCTGCATTTTTAAAGTGCTATAAAATCTAAAAATCAGCGAAGTAGTCTGTTACTTATACCTGATGGATGACCACGCTATAAATCTCTGGTGTTGTGCATCATAGAACAATTCTAAAGCAATTCAGAATTATTTAATCTAGGAAGAAATACCAACATGAAGCATGACTCCCTGACCCAGGAGAGGGAGATTCTGGGAGTGGGGTAGTTCTGAATTATTGCCCCTTTCTACTTAGGGCTGCCTTTTGTATTATGGTAGCAGCAGCAGAAAGGAAACTTAGCATGCTACTGCTTAAAACATCCACATGGTGCCCTTTTAGGTTGATAGAAACAAAAGAATGTTTTCAAAATTAAGCATTTGAGTCTGGGGTTTTTGTTTGGAGGAGGGGTGAGGTTGGGTGGTGATGTTTGGTTTTTTTTCATGAATGGAGGTGGTGTTATCTGCACATTCCTAACAATATAAAATCTCAGGGCAAATAGTCTGTCAGTTCTTTAAATTGCAGCCTTAAATCTTACAGGAGTACTGGGTCCCTTAATGTGGAAGCTGGTACAATGTTTGAGACAGTAGATGATGTCCTGTGATCTAAACCACAGAGCACCCAAAGTTACATAGCGAACTGAACCTTCTAGAGGTTTTGAACTGAATGTTTAGCAAGAATTCTGATTATTATTTGGGCAGTTAATACAATGTTAGAATAGGAAAAATGAAGTCAGCCTATTTTGTGGTCTGAAAACTTTTTTTCAGTCAATCCAAAATGTGTTTTTGCTGCTATCAAGTTTTGAAAGCACTCTGTTTTCAGGAGATTCCAAAACTAAGCAATGTATCGTATTTTAAATGGCTAGAGCTATATGGGTTAAGAAGAACATGATGGTGTTATTTGGGTTTCTTTGTGAATGGTGAAGTATTAAATCTTGACATTTATGAGAACTTCTTTCTTTCAGTATTCTGTGAAACTGGAAAAAGGAGATTACACTATTCGGTTACAAATTCGTCACGAACAGAACAGTGAGCTGGATCGCATCAAAGACCTTCCATTTATTGTTTCTCACAGGTTGTCTAGTACCTTAAGCTTAGATATTTATGAAAACCATAGCCTTGCTCTCTTAGGGAAGAAGAAATCCAACAGTTTGACATTACCACCAAAACACAGTCAGCCGTTCTTTGTTACATCTCTGCCTGATGACAAGTAAGTTACTGAAGTCCTGTTTTTCTCATATAGATCTAACCAAGCTGCATCTGCACCTAACTAAAATGATACTTTCATAGTGGCTTGGTAATTCCTCTTGTGTTGCTTTTTCACTGTTTGGGCTGTTTATTGTAGTCCCCATGGAATATTAATGAACCTGGTTTTAACACTGAACTTTCTTTGTTTGACTAGAATACCTAAAGGAGCAGGACCAGGATGTTATCTTGCAGGAGCTCTTACACTGTCTAAAACAGAACTTGGAAAGAAAGCTGTGAGTATTTGAAATGGATGACGGCTTCTTTTTCTGAAACTTCTGAAGCGGGTAAATGGCATGCCAGGAAGTGCTGTCTTTAATGGTTTTAGCACCTTAAAAGAGCAGTAGATTTAGTAATATAACACATTTTAGTAGCAGTTGTTTCATTGTAAACTCAGAGTAAGTTCTAAGTAGTTCTATTTTTATTTTCATCGTATAATTTCAACTTCAATTACATTTTCTAAATTTTGAATTCTAATTTTTTCTGCTCTGAATCCTTGTATTTATAGAAGCGACTGCTTTTTTTGTTGGAGTGGAGCCTTTAAAAGTGATTTTGTGTAGTTGCATAGCTTAGTATAATTTTTGAATGAAAAATATGTGCATATATATTGGGTTTTGTGCATGTTGGTTCTCTAATAAACAGCTAGACTATTCCTTGCATGCATACAATTTTCAGCAAAATGTGTGCTTTCTTAACACCTACATGTTACTGTTACAAAATAGTAGGAATTTTGCTGACTCAAATGCATAAGCAGATATGCTTATGCACTCTGATGTGCTGCACACTGATGTTGTCAACCACTAATATGACTGTATGCTCCAACAGAATGATGGAAGATCTCTGTATGCGATGCTAGAAAAAAGCTGTAGGGTTTTTTTGTTCATAATGCAGCATCCTGTAAAAGCTGGTTTCTAAGTTTTATGAATCTGTAGTGCAACAACAATTATAGTAACCAGTTAACTCTTGTGTGTATCTGGTGCTAAGGTATGTAGAAGATTCCTTTACTATTTTTAAATAGAAGGCAAAGCTGAGAATAAATTTGAATAAATCCTGGTGAGTGTTAGTATTTAGAGATCTATGTCCATATATCACTAGATGTGGCTGAAGAACATGTATAAAACTAGAGTATGTTTTCCTAGAAAGTAAGTTTCTGTGAGTAGGTGGGCATATACCTTTAGATCTTGTTGAGTAGAAAAGTTAGTTCATTCAGTCTGATTTTGGTGTAGGTAGCATTTTTGGGGCATATTACATATAACTGCAGATTAGATAATGTCTGTCAGGAGAATTTATGTATCAATGAGGAAAAGCCCAGTAACTAAGAACTCTAAAATACTTAGTTTTGTGTTTCTTTGCGATTCCTGCAAGGTTGCAAGTATACTTTTATGAAATCCACGGTAAATCCATTACAGTAGTGTAGTATAGTTTCCCTAACTTCTGCACTTCCTTGAACTATTGGTTGTAATTCTCATCTATCTTATTTTAAAGCCAGACTAAGTGGTTATATACAGTGATTTCTGGAATGGGAAGTAGGAAATGGGTAGGTATTGCCTGTCAAATTTCATGTGATAAAGAATACTGAAGAACTTACACATAGAGAAATTCTAGCTGAGGCGTGTCTCATGTCATAGTCTAAGGCATAACTGTTACGGTCATATTTCACTGGAAAAAGGATGGTATCAGATAGCATTGGATACTTTCTGCTGCCTTCAGTGAACCTCAGTATGTACCAGGAGGCAAAAAAGGACTGGGCAGCAAAGTTGTCTCTAGGTCAGCAAGTGGATGCAACGTGAGGGGAAAATGTATCAAATTTCTGTATATTTATTATGAAATTGAAATATGACGCTAAACAGTCAAAATCTAAAATTACACTTTTGAGGCTGAATTTCTGTAACTTATTAATTTAAGCTAAGTGGTTAACAACACTTGCTTGTCTTACAGGAATAACAGACTGTATATGCAATAACACATTGTTTCGTTAATTTTAAAAACCTGAAAAGCGTGCTTTAAGAGCATGTTTGATCATAGATACGATTCTCTCAAAGTTTAAAAATCTGTAGGTTGAAAGTATAACCATAATTGTACAGAGAAGGTGTCTCCATCCTGTGTGGTGTGTGCATGTTTTCTTACGGTGTGTTATTCTAACTCCCAGGGGCAGTCTGCAGCAAAGCGACAAGGAAAATTTAAAAAGGTACTGAATGTTAGTTTTTGAAAAAGATATACTTAAGTCTTTTTGCATATGACTTAAAGAATTTGTCTACCAGTATTGGTTTTTAATTTGTCTCCTTCATCTACCTCCTTAGTCCTGAGTTATTTTACTTCAGCATCTTAAGTATGTCTACTGGTAGAATGACAAAACACTACTGTAATACAAAGCTGAGAGGCACCTGAGCATCCGGATACTTCTGCAATAAGTGCTGTAAAAATGCATGTGGTGATTAGTGGTCTGTAATTTTTCTTGTTATGAAATACTCAGGAATCTTCAGTGTTTGTGGTCAAGATTTTCTGTGGCAAATGTTTCTGCCTATTCTATTCTGTCTGCAAATTGAGAACTGAATATGAACCTAACACTGATGTAGAATTGAGTATCTAACTGTATAACGAGTCTACTGAATTGAGAGCTGGCTTCATTACAGTTGTAAAAAACATACTGTAGGAAGCATTTTTTTCTTATGAGGGATGGACTGGATTGAAAAGTCTCTCAATTCATGATTCTACTTAAATTGAGTATAACTCGTTATAGGCTAGGTTTATACAGTGATGTAGCAGGTAGTAGACTTCACAGAAATAATTTTGAAGCATGTGTAAGATGTTTTGGATGGGGAATGAGTGACTTTTAACATGGCAGTGTTTAATATTGTCCTTTCTCATTTTTATATTAGTTAATACAATATTCTGCCAGCAGTCAGAGACTGAAACAGTGTTTATAAAAAAATAAAACAAAAAACTACTTGAATAGGCTACCTTTATAAGGCTATTGTTTTTTGGTTTTTTTTTCCTGCTTTGTTCTTAACTTGTAAGGCTATTTACATTCTTTTGTTTTCAAGGTATGGTGTCCTGGAGTGACATGCAAATTAGTCAGGATTCTTGTTAGAAATAAGGCATGAAAATCATGAATAACACAGTTTCTTGCTGTAATCTGTTATTTTGTTAATAGTGAGCTGGTAACTGAGCCTGCTAACTTACTCTGGCCTTGGTGTAATAACTGTGGAAATGTGATTAGGCTTTACAAGAAGGATTTTAATGTATGTTACCGCAATTTTATTTTCATACTGCATCTCAAAATTATGCAGATCACTTTTAGAAGGATGATTTAAAATCCCATGTGAATGCATGGCTTCCTGATGAATAGGGTATAAAATCTTCACTAAATGAATCTCTAACAAGGGAGTTAAACTCTAATCATAATTTAATTTGCATAACAAATCCTGTTTAACAGATCCAAGAGATTGCACGTTGTTTTTGCTTTTGTTTTTAGAGCAGAGTTCAGATCTGAGCAGTATACCCACCCAAGCCAAAATAAATACTGTTCTTGATATTTCTACCTATTATTCATAGGAGGCATCAGTGTACTAGGAGCAAATAAATAAAACATAAGTGCATTTCAGAGCATTGATCCATAAGGGCTTCATTAATGAACACATTTTTCTGAGAATCCAACTCTGAGGGGTTCCTAGTTTACAAGTTTTGAATATTTATCCTGCCCTGTCATAAGTTTACATGCTGTTAAGTTTTCCAGCATGGGAAACATGCTTCTACTTTTCTTTTGTGATTCAGTCAGTCAAAAAGGTATGTGTAGGTTTTTCATATTTTTCACAGAGAAGTCCAGGCCCCCTTGTAGGATTAGGAGTGTGAATTTACAAGTCCCATGATTATTTTATGTGTGGTTTTGCTCTTATGCTGCTGACTAGTCTGTGGAACGCTTTTTTTTTTTTTTTTTAAACAAAAAAAAAAATTTTAGTCAAGGAGGGAGAAAACTTATTAGTTTGCGTCTATGTGCATGACGATGGCAGAAATCCAGGGTGGGCATTTCTGGCTGTTTGAAAGTACTTTTATGTTCACACAATGGCTGAGGCTGGAAGGGACCTCTCAAGGTCATCTGGTCTAACCCCACTGCTTGAGTAGGGCCTCCTAGAGCTAGTTCCCCAGGACCATGCCCCCAGGCAGCTTTTGAATATCTCCAAGGGTGGAGACTACACAACCTGTCTGGGCAACCTGTGCCCAGTGTTCAGTCTCCCCTGCTGTGAAAAAGTGTTTCCTGACATCCAGGGGGAATCTCTTGTGTTTGTGGCCATTGTCTCTTGTCCTGTCCTGGTTTGACACGACATCCTGTCACTGTGCACCACTGAAATGAGCCTGGATTTCTCTTTGCACCCTCCTTACAGGTATTTACACAGATTGATGAGATTCCCCCTCCACCCTCCAAATGCCTTCGCTTCTCTAGGCTGAACAGTTCCAGCTTTCTCAACCTTTCCTCATAGGAGAGATGCTCCAGTCCATTATCTTCGTGGACCTTGACTGGTACTTCCAGTACGTCCACATCTCTCTTGTACTGGGGACCTCAGAAATGGCTACAGTACTCGAGGTGTGGCCTCACCAGTGCAGAGTAAAGGAGAAGGATCACCTCTGCAACCTGATGGTAGTATGTCTAATGCAGCTCAGGATACCATTGGCCCTCTTTGTGGCAAGGGCACATTGCTGGCTTACATTCAAGCTGGTGTCCACCAGGACCTCTAGGTCCTTTCCTGCCAAACTGCTTTCCAGCTGGGTGACCCCCAGCATGTACTGGTGCATGAGTTTATTCTTCTCTGGTTGCAAGACTTTGCAGTTCTCCTTGATGAACTTCGTGAGGTTCCCGACAGCCCATTTCTGCAGTCTGTTAAGGTCCCTCTGGATGGCAGCACAAACCTCTGCTTGTATCAGCCACTCCTCCCAGTTTGGTGTCATCAGCAAACTTGCTGAGGGTGCACTCTACCCCATCATCCAGATCATTAATGATGTTAACACCACTAGTTACCGGCCTCCAACTGTGTGCTGCTGATCACCACCCTCTAGGCCCGGCCATTCAAAAGATTTCAATCCATCTGACTGCTCTTCCAGTCCATATTTCAACAGCTTCTTTGTTCTGCTTGACAGCAGTTTGAGGTTATGTCAGGAAATAGCAGCCTAATTTCCCAAAGAAGGTAGTTAATTTTTTTATAACTGGACAAAAATGTCAATGGGATCTTTCTACAGAATAAGCAGGTATCTTCGTTTTGCTAGACGCATACAGCAGAATCATATGCCTAATCCATAATTTTCTGCTCGAATAGCTATTCTGCGGAACTTTTTAAAAAAAAAAAAAAAAAAAATCCCCAAACTCACAACAAACCCCAAAACAGTCGTTGGGCATGAGTTTTTACTTAATGTCTTCCTCTCTTCAGTGAGTCTGGACTTAGGAGACAAAAAAAAAAAAAAAAAAAAAAAAAAACAACAAAAAAACCCCACTTTCTCTCTCACTTTCTCTCTGACTACTGAACCTGTGATATGTGTGAAGCTCAGAATTCAGTGATGTTTGTCCTTTGAATTGATCCCACTGAAGCAGAGAGTGCCATACTGTCGTGGCTCAGGAAGCTGATGTACCCTTAGAAGTGTCCTTGGTCCCTAATGGGGAGGCACGTGCTAAATAACCATGTGAAAAACAAATTGGTTCTATACACCTTTCTTCTTTCACAACCTAACTTTTGTAATGCAGTTACAATTTGATTATTTTTTCCCCCTTGTTTCCAAGTTTTGTTCTGAACATGGTTAGAATGAAAGCATTGACTTTTTCTGGTCTGTAAGAAGTATTTTTTGTTGGTTTACATAACACAGCTTTTGAACAGCAGTATGTAACAACTAGCTAAGGGATAGAAAATTTCTACGTTTTTCTCCCTACTCTGCCATCCTTTCCTCCAATTTGAAGCAAGAAATGCATTATGCAAATACTGATAACTACTAGTGGAAGACTAAAAAATACTATTGTGAAGTCAAATGTGAAAGGATTACTTCCTTTGAGCATCAAGACACTATCGCTGTTTAACCATGAGGCCTGCAAAAATAGGATGAAGTCCATGTCTGATTTAGTTTGGTGTAAGCCTAGCTGGTGACTTCAAGAAACTTCATTCGTTTTCAATTAAATAAGATTATTGCCATTAAAATAAGCAATGTTGCACAGATTGTATGGATCTTAAAATAGATACAGATTACATATGCACATTCAACGGTGTGTGTATGCAGATGTACATGGTCTTTATTAAATAGAAAACAAGACCAGGGATCTGTTCCTTTGAGGAGCTTTTTCCTGTGGTTAGTTTTGCTGTGAATACTTTAAAATACAAATAACAATAGTTCATATGTCTTTTTCTACATAAAGTACCAGATGTTGAATCATCAGACAAAAATCTAAATTTAAATCTTTAACCAAAATTAAGTTAACCGTTAATTAAGCTCTTTGAAAAGGTGACTGTTTTGAGGGTATTGTGCTTATTTATGTGTGCAGTTTTTAGTTAAAAGTATAAACTCACTGAGACGTACCAAACTGTGAACAGGGTGCACTGACCAAAGTGCATCTCCTATATGCTTCCAAAGTTTTGAATATTGTTTAATATTTTTAGAGGATAAACAAAGGGCAGCTTTCTCATTAATTTGAAAGTTTCCTTAAAGTCATTTTTCCAATGGATAATATGCTTTATCACTGCCTTTTTCTGTCTACAGCTCTGTATCTTTTCAGAGATATATATAGAATCAAGTCCAGTACACTTGTTAAAGGAGGAGCTGCTGCCTGAGCATTCACACACCATTCATGCTGTCACACACACGCTCTTGGGCGCGATTCCTCCTCCTTCAGGCTCTACCCTAGGTTTCCTGCAGCAGACTCTCAGGCATAAGATTTTATAAAATAATTAATTTAATTGAAAGATACAGCAGCAAGGACTGCCCAAGCTGGGTGCCCCCAAATAAAGGGATCCTGAACAAAGAAATCCCTGGGCTGTTAGACCTTTGCAATCTCTACTCCCACCCCTCACACACTGTCCATGCACTGTGCACGTGCCTTTCAGTCCAATTGTGATTTTTGGTCTGGGGTGTTCTAACTTCTTATTGGACTCTTTTTCTGTGTCCAGGCAGGCAGGCTCTCATCTTGTTGATTTGCAGTTTCAGCCGAGGGTTGGATCCTCCTTTTCTTCGGGTTTACACTCTTTGTGCACCTTGCTGGCAGAACATGGGGAACTGAACAGTCCCAGACTTGGGAAAAACACTACCAAAACATCAGTGTGATATCAACGTCTTCCCCATACTAAAAGACTAAACACAGCACTGTACCAGCTGCTGGGAAGATTGCCAAGAAAAAGAATTCTATCATGGCCTAAAGGCTTCAGCAAATCTAGCTACTCGTGCTAAGTTAAGCAAACAGCACAAATCACACGATATTATAATCCTAAGTAATTTATTCTAATTAAAACTTATTTATGCTAAACAACTAATATTGCTACTGTAGCAGTCCCGTTGCTGTGGAACAGTTAGAGTGAAATTTGAATAAGAAAACAGACTGAAGTGCTGAGTTGTGAAGAGTTGCTGTTCTCCTTAATCTCTAATGATGAATGTTTCTGTAATGGCAATGACAGTGTCATTTTGGGATCTTCTGGTATCTACAGGCTTGCCAAGTTTTATAAATAATGCTAGTGTTTATTGACACAGTAGAGAAAAGAAAGAAGCCTTCAGTCCATCTTATGGTTTTGTGATAGTTTAGTTCAATGTGATAAGCACCTAAACCTTAGTTATCCCATGAAATAAGTTTGATGTCTGTAGAGAAGAGTGTGCTTCTTTTTCTGTAAGCTCTTTTGAAAAAGGAAGGGTGCCTACATCTGAAGCTCCTTGTTTTCTTTCAGTGATCATAGCTTGTAATGCTTGCAGAATCTCATCAGCCAAAAAGTACCTGGGTGAGAGAATGGGGAGATGACTTTTTTTGTTGATGGCTTAGCTACATAGAATTAGTCTCTTAAATTAAGGTGTTCATCCACGATTTGTTAATCTAAGTATGCTTGGTTTGAAACTTAAACCATAGTAGAGCCTTCTCATATAGACAAGGCTTGAGAATGCAGAAGCCATTTAAATACATAACTCCAAATTTATGTTCGAAGTAAGATCAAAGAGGACTTTCAAGAAAGAAATCCTGAAATATTAGAAGGATATTTCTAGGAAGGCAGGTTTCTTTCTTAGGCAAATATTAGTCTTAATAGAGGACATCTTTTAAAAAAACACTGTAAACTACTGATTCAGATTTTTGTACTGAACTAACTTCTTAAGCATCTTAAAATGTTTGGTTTGCTTTAATGTACTATGTTGTTGTTTTCTACCATTCTAATTACCTTAGTCAGCCCTATACCATGTTCCTGACTTCTCTATCCTCCACTACGTGTGCTTGTCTCCATGACCTGTTTTGTCACGCTCTGGCCTAGGTCTTGCTGAAGTCTTATTTAGGTGTACTGCCTGGTCACGCGCTTCATAGTTGAAATGCACGTGTGCAGGATAGTTCCTGTGAAAGCTACACTTTAATGTAGATTAGTGATCTAAACTAGGTTTTAAAAAAAAAAAAAAAATACATAAATGTCAGTTTTGTAGTTCATCTGTGATTACATATTAAGTAGCTGGAAAAACTGTTTTAAGGCAATAGTGATGTGACTTTCTCTTACCAGTATTGTTTTCAGTAACCTATAGCAAGCTGCTAGTCTGTTTGAACTATCAGTTCGAATAAAATTCTTCTGCATCAATGTTCTTGAATAGTTTCAGAATTCTAGTGTTGAAGTCCATTATTTCAAGGTTATACATAGCAATTTCTAACAGTCACCTTTCTACTCACTGTTAAGTAACTTGAAATAACTCCATCTTGTGCACAAGATTTCATTTCATTATTGCAACACTGACTTGGTTTATGGGAAACATATTCCACAAATGTATTTTGGAATAAGTGGTATGAATAATTAAATTGCCACAGCAATTGAGCATACAACACAATATTTTGCACCATGTTGCAACAGAGTAATGGTGTCTAGAGGATATGAACTTAAGGGATCTCTGCAAAATATCCTTTATGTAAAATAACAGGACGTGCCCTCACTGTTTGGGGAGAGGCTTTTTAAAAAATTGCAACATTAAAACCAAACCCAGCAAAACAGCCTCCCCCAGAAATTGTGATGTTTTGGAAGCAGTGACTGAAATCTCATGCTGGCTTATTCGCAAATTTATGTAGAAATCATCTCGGGAAACAAACTTCAGAGCATGGTCTAAGATCAGTTAGGATTTTCCTTTTAAATAGCTGTAGCTGATTTTCTCTTGGTAAGTGTTGACTAGTGTAGCTTGAACTCAAACTATAGTAATATTTCTATGCTGGCTTACAGGGTTTAAAAAAAACTTGCTGTTGTGACTACTTAATTTTAGCACAGATACAGGTGAAACTGGAAATTCTGTAGCAGCAAACTGGAAAACAGTTGACTGTGGATACATCAACTAATTCAGTAGGCACGTGGATGAAATATTGTCTCAGGAGGAATTCGCTTGTGTATCCTATGGCATCATTCATGTTTATGCTACTGTGGTATTACTTTTTAGAATTCAGTCATCTTTATTCATTTGTATATTGCCAGATTTGTAGGATGGGATCTCTAACTGATTTTTTTTTTTTTTCCTTTTAACCAAGTTATTTGCTTTTTTATAAACAAACAAACAAAAAAACCCCATCCTTCTGATTCCCTAACTAATATTATATAAAATTATATGAATACAAAAATGTCAAACTTGCTAAGTTTTAGGGTTTCTTGTCTTATACCCAGTGTGCTGTTTTAATATTTACATCCTTGTATTGCTTAAAATAAAAAGTTAAAGCAGTCCCTGAATTCTTAATGACTAATACCTTTGCTCTCAGAATCCTTACTCAGTGTATGCGTAGCTCAGAGTAATTGGTTGCTATGATTTAGCTTTTATATAGCATCAGAAAAAAGTGTACTGTACCCCTCTCAGTATGTGTCTCTTTTCCCACCTCCAGGATGTCCTTACTGTTCACTATCATCTGATACCATCACCATCAAAGAGTAAAAATGGCAGCAAAGAGAAAGAAAGAGAACAGGAAAAAGAAAAAGATGTAAAAGAAGAATTTGCTGAAGCTTTAAGAGATCTAAAAATACAGTGGATGACCAAGTATGTCTGCTGTCATGACTACACAAACTATAAGCAACTGTGCCAAAAAATATCCAGAATCTGTATTTTCATGCTATGTCCTACTCTCTTCTAGGTTGGATACTACTGACATCTATAATGAGTTGAAAGAAGCATTTCCTAATCATCTTCCATTGTATGTTGCAAGACTTCATCAGCTGGATTCTGAAAAGGTTATTTAACGCTTTTTAAACTTGATTTGTCACAATACATCCATGCAGTCTAAATAACTGAATCTTTCTTTGTACGCATTTGGTCTTGAATTGACTGCCATAGCTATACCCAGTACTACAAAGCAGAAAGACCTAATTAGGTTGACAGTTGCTTCCCTGATTTACTTTATCCCATCGCAGAGTGAAAGAAAGTATGCCTGACTATAGTGTGTTTGCTTATCACTTACTCTTTGTAAGTTAAACACATTGTAAGTTTCCTTACTGGTTTAGGCTACAACAATATTATTCTTGAATGGTGTTTACTGAGACAAGCACACAACTCATTCTGCTACTCTACTGGATTGGTAATTTCTTCTAGCAGAATCACTCAAACAACTGAAGACAGTAACCCCTTGAAATAACACAGCTAAATCTACCATCTGCCATTGTCCTGAAAAATGAGAGCCATGAACAGAAAAGTTTACCTAGGTTTGCTTTTTTGTTTATCTTGAAGATAAACAGCTTTGTGTATATGTCTGTAACTTGAATATTTTTCTGTTTATTTGATTCTGACTTTATAATTATTTCTGAAATGAATAACTACTACCATTATTTAAGAGGATTAATTTGTCCTGAAAGGTGGTTTTCTTTCTGTAAATTGGATTTTGCATATACCCACCTCATATTTCACAGTCTGTTTTCAGTGAAATAGACTACATATCTGGGAAATCTTGATAATGTGGACTTCTTAACTTTTTTTTTTTAATAAAAAATTGGAGAAAGTGGAGAAAAGGACATGTTGAATTATTTAGTGTTATTTCTGCATACCTTTGCAATTATCCTAGTGTTAGTAGAATCAACAATCAAGTAATGTGATTTCATAGTGTTAAACACTTTTTTATTATTTTTTAGGAACGGATGAAAAGACTTGATGAAATTGTTGAAGCTGCAAATACTGTTATCTCTCATATTGATCAGACAGCATTAGCAGTATATTTTGCAATGAAGACTGATCCCAGGCCTGATGCAACTACTATAAAAAAGTACCTACCCAGTAAATAATTTTCTTGCATCCTATTTCTGTAATCTATGTATTTTGTCTCTGCTTCTGAGAAATTGAATTACTATAACCTTTTTGAATAACTTGTGTTATTTTGGGGGGCACAGGTAATTTCAAACTTGACTGCAAGATTATTTTCTTCCCTTATTATAGGAACACTTAAACCTGTGAATTTTTACTTAGAAACATTAAATAAAATAAACAAGGTTGCTTTCAGGGTTTAAATGTGTCAGAAAAATGGGGTCTTAAGTTTTTGTATCAAGCTTAATCTCAGATCAGAGGGAACACTAGAATCTCAATAGAGAGGTGTATGTTTTGAATGCTACCTCACTTTTCATAATACTTTGCAATTTTTTGGATCTGGATGTGAAGACAAATTGATAGCAGTCTAGGAAGTAACCGCTTGCAGGAGGTTTCATTCATGGAAGGCATGATGACCATACTTGTGCTTCAGAGTATTTTTCAGACCTGGGAGGGTTTTTTCTTTAGTTTTAGATTGTTCCTCTGAATTACCAGTATATGTCCTTAGGAAGACAGTATTTTGAAGGTGACACCCTAGTCTGGAGAATAACTGGTGGATTTCACAGTGTGTGGCATGGTGCTGTTTTAGTTGCAAATATAGCAGCAGATTTGAAGATAAGGCCCTTAAAAGGGGAGATGCATATTAGTTGATTACTTTAGATAAAATACTGCATTTCAGTTGTAAAACTAGTCTGTCTGTTCTAGCTGTCCCGAATATTTGTGTATAATTCTAGAATTGCTGATAGAAAAGCAAAGCTCTGACATAATAACCTTCATTCTAAGCATTTCTTGGTAAGTTGACCCATTAGGTCATGTGGTTGAATCTAACATCTGAAATTGAACACCAAATTCAGTGGTGCTTTAAATGGGTGCAGTTCCTTTGAAGTCAGCAGAATTGTATCTGCTTGTGTTAGTGGTGGATTTGTCTCTCTCTGTTTATAACGCCAAGGACTGTAAAGCTGTATTTTTAAATGCTGGCTTATTCAGTTTTAGAATCCTGAGTTGCCCTTGCCTTAAGACAGCAAAGGCATTTCAGACTTAGAAGAACGATTGAGCTTGTTTAATGCATGTTGTCTCTAGATAATTTTTTAGAATTAGTTTAATTTATAGTAAATAGCCATGCTTTAAAAATTATCTTTGTGTTTATTTTCATTTTGTATGTACTAACTGCTATAAACATTTTCGCTTAAACTCAGTACAGCACTGATTCTGTTCTTAATGAGGTACCTGCAAAATGTCTGTAATATTTTTCACGCTGTTTTTTTCTAGTGAAATGGAAAAACAGAAGACTACTTTAGTGGATGCACTTTGTCGAAAAGGAAGTGCACTGGCTGACCAGCTTCTTCATCTGCAGGCCCAAGAAGGGGCTGCTTCCAGTGATGCAGAAGGCAAAGATGAGGATCATGAGAGCTGCTCAGAAGCTTTGACCGAGACATTCTGGGAAACAACAAAATGGACTGATCTTTTTGACAGCAAGGTAAGAGAGCAGAGCAGATTTTTTTGTCTTTTGCATGTTGGGTTTTTTGGTAGTTTCTCCTGGAATTATGCACCGCCTTTGTGTGCACAGCCTCATACGTTCCTCCCTCCTACTTTTTCATGCTGTCCCCATATGTTGTGCTTCCTTAATGACCTTTTTCCACAGAGGTTTTGCCAAACCCTTCAAATCCATGGTAAGCCCATCTCTGTGCATGTGAATGTAGAGGTTAAGGGAAGGGTATAGAACAGTACCAGATTTCCATGGAAAAAAAAAAAGCTGCTTACTTTATTGAATTGCTTCTTTCTGTACCTTTCAGGGAACGTTTTTTGATTAACCTCTGCACTGTTCTAGCTGTACACAAAGTGTGCAGCATACTTACTCTGTTCAGTCCCGCATTCTGTAGCCTCTTCTACACTAAGGACAAGAGAAGTTTTGTGTTTTGCTGTCAATAATGTCTGTAGAGGTAAAGGAAGAAACCCTTGGAGATAATTACATATTTATTAGCGCAGATTTCAAGGTTCCTAATCCTGAGATTTAAGTTTTTAATTTTTTTTTTTAAGTTTTTCATTCAAAACTATTCCAGAAGAAAAAAAAGTATCAATTCTAGGTGGTTATGTAGCTTTTCATTTACATAGTTTATGACTTTGTATGTTTAACAGTTGAGTTACAGAGTATTAACTAGTTGCCACACTTAACTCTTGCATATGGCTGTGTTTTAGTGGAAGATGAAATGAACAGTGTATTTGTTTATAATTCAATTAAGTTGCCAAAGCACTTCAGCTAGTTAAAAAATTAATTTTAAAAATTGCTTAATTTCCTTGACAATAAATAATCTTCCCGGTAACAACTTGTGCTTTAGAGCATAACCTTCAGGAGACCTGAACAAGAAGGTTGATAGTGGTTACCCTCACTTCTGTTACGTATATATTCTTGTACGCCTAACTTCCACCCTGTTTATGCAGTATGTTTGTCTACTTTTCCCTCTTAGTTTTACTAATCAAATTGAAATCTAAACTGATTGACTGTCATGAGCCTTACACAGCTCGCTTCCCTGCATTGGGATGGGGAAGAGAATTGGCAATGTGAAAGTGAGACAACTCATGGGTTGAGATAGACAGTTCAATAGGTAAAGCAAAAGCTGCATATACAAGCAAAGCAAAACAAGGAATTCATTCACTAATTCCAGTCGGCCGGCAGGTGTTCAGCCATCTCCAGGAAAGCAGGGCTCCATCATGCATAACAGTTACTTGGGAAGACAAATGCCTTAACTCTGAACATTCTCCCCTTCTTCTTCCCCCATCTTTATATGCTGGGCGTGATGTCTTCTGGTATGGAATATCCCTTTGGTCAGTAGGGCTCAGCTGTCCCGGCTGTGTCCCCTCCCAGCTCCTTGTGCACCTGCAGCCCACTCGCTGGTGGGGCAGTGTGAGGAGCAGAAAAGGCCTTGATGCTGTGCAAGTGCTGCTCAGCAACAGCTAAAACATCCCCATGTTATCAACACTGTTTTCATCGCAAATCCAAAACATAGCCTGTAGGAGCTACTGTGAAGAAAATGAACTCTATCCCAACCAAAACCAGTACATTGAGGATACTTTTAGCGCAGAAACATTCTGGAGTGCTCTGGGTATTTTAAATGTGTGGCTTCTGAAAAGGGAGAAAACGAGCCTGGCATACTACATCCTAATGACCCCTGGGGTGCTTCTTTGTCCTGTGCCTTTCTGCAGCCTTTCTGTACTGTACCCATACCCTCACTTACCTAGCCCTGCCTGGCCCGCATGCAGTTTATCTTCGGTGTTCTCTTGCTGCTGGATGAATTGCCCTATATCAGTACAGTTACGATTACTAGTATAGGTAGTATTATGAGGGCCACAAAGATGATTAAGGGACTGGAGCATCTGTCGTATGAGGAGAGGCTGAGACTATTTACCCTGGAGAAGAGAAAGTTCAAGGAGTTTTTGTCTTTATGTATAGATATATGATGGGGGGAGTAAAGAAGATGGAGCCAGGCTCTTAATAGTGGTTCCCAGTGGCCCAACAAGATGCAGTGGGCACAAAGTAAAACACAGGAACTTCTACTTAAAAAGTTGGGGGTTTGTTTTTCTGTAGTTTTTTTTTCTGGGGGGGTGGGTTATTTGAGGTTTTTTACTGTGACAGTGATCAAACACTACAGTAGGTTGCCTGGAGAGGTGGTGAAGTCTCAGTCCTTGAAGGCAGTCAAAACCTAATCAGACATGATCCAGGGCAACCTGTTATAGGTGGCCCTGCTTTGAGCAGGGGTTTAGACTAAACCAGAGCTCCCTTCCTTCTCCAACCATTTTGTGCTTCAGAGACTGCTTGGCCAGTAATTTATGTAGCTGACTAGTTTCTGTGGGGGTTTTCTTCATGCTTTCTGTGATCTAGGAGCACGTATGTTGGTCAGTAATGATGTAGTGTTAGTTTTGCTAGCTATCAATTTAATATGATCACATGATGGATGTGTCCTGTCATCTCTCCCATAGTACTGTTCAGTAATTCTAATCCCAGCAGTACCTATAGATAAGGTTAAAAAAAAAAAAGTTTTGAAGAGAAACAAATACCTCCTGCTACTTAAACCTTTCATATGATTCTTGGAAGTGAGACTTGTAATTGTTTACATTTATACTTTTGAGGTTTTCTTTTTCTGGAAACTCTTTGAAAGGGATGAGGAGTGAGAATAATATGTCTTGGGCCTTGAAGAGATTTGGAATTTTGCTTTGAAAGGAGATAGTAGAGCACTTTAATGATTTTTCTTGATAACAGATTTGGAGAAGAGGACTCGGGCTAGTGTGAAGGGAGTTATTTTCAATTGAGAAAAAACTTTTTTGTTTTTTCTTTACTGCTTCCTAGAAGTTTTGTGCTTGCTGCTGTTCATATTCTTTCATTTCCTTTACTAACAGGTCTCATCTCCATCTAGTAGTTTTCTTAGGAACTGGCTGTAGTTACGTTGTTCAGACCAGCTGTTTCAGTTGTTAGCACTACAGTTTACAGCCAATGACTGAATGTTATTTGGTCATTTGAAATCATAAGCATATGATGAGGATCCAATTATGCTTTATTTGGCGTTTTTATAAGGGTCACTGTTAATGACTAAGACTACATAGGTATGATATGGCCTGACAAAAAAAGCATAAAAAAACAATTATATTCCTACTGTCTTTGTTGTAAACTGTGAGAATAGCTGTACACGTGTCATGGGCTGTAACTTTTCTTCAAAAATTAACTTAATACCTTACAGTACCTTCATTCAACCCACCTCTGCTAAACTGCATCTTATGTTCAAGCTGCCTGATCAGTATTCATTCATTTTTATTTATAACGGCGCACAAGTTTTGTAAGTGGGGTTGTGCTTAAAACTCTCTCATCTTCCTGTTTGAATAGAAATAACTGTCTTCTGCCCTAGAGATGGACCAATAGAACGTTTTAAATATCTGCAGTGGCCTTTGGTCTTCCTTCTTTGCAGTTTCTTCTGTCTATTTGGAAGAAAAAGTTGTATTAATCTCCACCTCAGTGTTGCATGCAATATGCTGTTGTACTTCTGGAATATTTTGCAATTTTAAAAACAAATTGAATAGCTTAGTGCAAATAATTTTATTTTGCAGACTGTTAGAGGAAAATCTGGAGTTTTGACCATTTAATGGGAACCATACTGTTCATGTAGCGTGCTTCTTTTGAGATGGGGAGTTTAGGAACTATGTTGAGGATTTAATTTTATAAAATAATGTTTAAGGCTTCAAAAGAGATGCTGTCAAAGAAACAAGTATTTTTGCTAGGGTAAGGGCAAAAGCATTGATTATGTTCTTCAGTCCAGATGACTTGTGCTTGGCAAAATTCACCTTGGTAGAAATTGAGTAATTATGGCATTGACGGCCTTTCTGTGATGCTACTCTGGACTGACTTAGACCGGACTGATAAAATGAAGTCTTGTGACTTGGCTCTATCACCTTACCTTGCATGACTTATTTGCCTTTTGGGGAATAGAAGAGGTTTGGAAGGAGGAAGGGTAAAGTGGAGTAGCGATATAGGATCAGGGATAGACCCTGTGTGAATGTCCTTCAAATGAGAGTCCTCAAGAGGCAGCCAGCTTATTCTAAAGCGCTGCATTGGAAATGAAAATCTGGAGCTGTTCCTGTGTGTGGACATGGCTTTGTGGCATTGGCATTTGAAAGATGAAACAACTGTGTGAGAAAGGATGGAAATAGGGCCTTTGACTACTGCCCTGATTTTTCAAGTGTATATATGGCTTTAAACAGAAACGTTTCTCTAAGTGTTTTTACTTCTAAGCTTCCCATAAGTCAAAGTTCCACCAGATGTCAACAATTGAAAGGCTAAGTAAATTTTTGAAAACAAAGAGACCATGTTTTCTTTTACGTTGGTTTTAAAGGTGAATCAGGAACATTATTACTTTTCTGTGTGTTTCTGCTCAGCCTCTAGTAAACCAAGCAGTATCACTTGTTTCGCCTCTTCTCTGCAGGTGTAGCACCTGTGTTGCCACAGTGCATTCCTGAGTTCCTTTGAATTGCCTGTTTTCCATTGAAGTATCATGCTTATCCCCATATTATAACAAGTATGTAGGGAAGCTGGTGCTGACTTTTGATAGTAAGTGCATTTGTTCGCACTTTCCGCTATTCTTGTTAGATCACTTGTCTCTGAAGGTTTATTTTAAATGAAATGTGAAAGAAAATATTTATGTCCCCAGTGTACACAAAAGCATTTCAAATAGTGCTTTAGGGGTTTTAGTAATGGAATATAAATTGTGCAATTTTTCTTTTACCTAGAACATAGCTTTCAAATTTGTAGGCCAAAACCCCAACTTTTAAACAAAACTGCTATAGGGACAGTAGTGGGATGTTACCTGTTTGTTACTAGGAGTGACTCATCTGTAGAATTTAATGCCCCTCAACCTTTAAAGTAGCTGTTGAGCATAAGCAAAAAGTCACGTTTAAAAACAAATAAAAGGCCCAGGCCTTTCCATCCTGTCTTTTAAACATCTTTAGCCTGGATTGTTCTTCATATTACTGTCTGCACTGGCAGATGCAGCTGTCTCTTCCAGCTGATCGTATTCAGTCACTGCCAAGAACTTGTTGCTGGATACTTGATTCGCTTAACTCCCCTCCCTCTCTTGAAAATATCATGAGTCAGGTTTTTTTATATGAATGTTGCTTTTATTTGTAATAGGCCAGTTGATAGAGCAGAGAGAAGTCAACAAGCATAGATAAGAAGCCTTAGGTTATTACCATAGATAGATGTACAGGAACCTGAAAACACTCATTTGCTGGTAATTATAAACACTACAACTTCAGTCTTGCTACAAGTGGTTGGAATATGTTATCTATAGGTTGTATCGCTTAACCTAGTATTTGTAAATGTAGATACATTTTAATCAACTGCTTAAATAATGAAGTAACTGATTATACAAGTCCGTTTTCCTTTTTATAGGTATCAGTATTAGGATATCAGAAAAGTTCAACTCGGTAGTTTAGTGTTGCTGGAGTCAAAAAGTGCGTTTTTTTTCAAGTGTGTTTTCAGGCTTTTAAATACTTCAGACCTGTAAATGTCTTGAGAGAGACTGTGTCGGCATTTTACTGTCCTAAATATGCATCTTTACATAGCCAGTGGGTATCTGTCTAACCATGATTGACCCCCCACACTATCCTAGAAGTACGCTTTGCCTTTTCTTATTACCCTTTGTTTGTCACTCTTTGGCCAATTTCTGGGCTATATCACTTGTTCTGTAAAAGCTAGCCTTAATTATATTTATTGAAATTATGAAATAATATCAAATACTTAGAATTCATTCCTATTCTTTCACCTAGCAACTGCTTTTAGATACTACAAATGGGTTTATTTGCTGTTTTTATACATTCAGATAGCAGCTGTTTTTTCTGTTACATTTTAATAGCACTCTGGTTTACATTTGGTTTATACATATCAAGGAATCATAATCTTCACTTCTATGGTATTGTAAAGCTTGCAATATTTTAATTATAAGGCTTAATTTGACCAATATGTGTACGAGTTATGAAGTTTTCTTACCTAACATTTTTAGCTTGTAAACCTATTCTGATTTTAAAGCATCTCATGCATTATTTTTAACTTCTGAAGTGCTAATGAACTTTTAGTAGTTATACTTAACTTGTATACAGTTGATCAGGGTTTTTTTCCAAGCACTAAGACAGAAATTATTGTCTTTTATCAAGAGCTCTTGGAGCATGGTTTTCAACCTTTTGGTCCAGCAGAGAACTTTTTTCTCATTTAGAAATACCCAAACTTTTATTTGGCCAGAGCAAGGGTGTTTCGTAAAATGCTTTGTTTTCTTGCCACAAAAACTCTAGGAAGCCCTGTTACGAAAGAAATGCTGTCAAGTGGCTTTCCTCCTGCCTTTATCACTGATGTTCAATAACCATTCAAAACTTACAGGGTCAGGTAAGAGCTTTCTTAATAGAGCAGTGACATTATTTCTGGTTAGCCTCCAATTTGTTATATTTGCTGAGAGTTCAAATGCATTTTTCATTTGATTTTTGTTTGGTTTTGGTTTTGTTTTGTGGTTCTATCATCTTTTACAGAAGGGATTTTTTTATTTATTTTTTTTTAAGTTTAACCAACTAAGTCTGCTAATGGATCCACTGAGCAGTTATTCAGAAGTGTTTGCTAATGTGTTTTGCTTTAGGAAAACATCCAAAATAATTGGATTGAGAATGCAGCATGCAAAGTATTTTTCCAATAGCAATATTTGGAAAATATATATGTGAATGGTGCTGTATGCTCATTGTTGCATATGTGTGTGTGTTTTGAGCTACAACAGCTTAAGTGAATACTGCAACACAACAAAATAAGTACTTGAAGACAGAAGAATGAGCAACTGAGTGCTTGGCATATACTTTAGAGCTTCAAAATTACACCTTTATTTGCTTCATAATTAAGCTTGTTATTTCTTTTTAATTTTTTTTTTTTAGCTCAGTCTTTTAAGTATTGAGCCTACAAAGACTTATGTGTGCAATTAACATTCAATGGAAGTTTCAGGCAGCTAAAATCAGGCAGGTTCTTCAGTCCTTGCAGGATTTGGATGTTGGATTCCTTAACGTTTATATTCTTAAAAGATACTCTTTTTTTTTTTTTGTTGCTATAATGCAAAATATTTATTTCTGAACGTTCTTGAAGTGTTTTTGTTAGCTTTCCTTAATGGGTTATTTTAAGTGGACACAGAGAAAATGTAGCTTTTGTTGAGGAGTCAACGGAAAGGAAGAATATGGTAATGAATGAGGGGAAATAAATAACAAACTCTAATATAAGATTTCACCAACTTTGCCAACAGCAGAAATACCACCATATTTCCTAACTTTGCTGCTATGTCTGCTTTGCTGCTTCAGTAAAAAAAAAAATTAAAGCCATTTACTATGAGTGTTTCAAGGGGAATATATGAAACAATGTCTTGATTGCACTAATTCTTAGTGCTGTAACTGGTAAAGTGGTATGACTGATCTTGCAAAAAACCCTGAACACTGTCAGTGTTTGGGTGTTTAGAACCTGATTTACTTTACATTAGCTCTTAAGTAGACACATCCATTTACATGTGTTAGTTACAGTATTGACAAGTATTGTAAGCTGTCTCTTTAGAATTAGTATTATTAAGAGGAAGCTTCTTTATAATCTCTTCTTAATAAATTACCAATTTTGAGGAGCTGACCCAAAACCTGAGGCTTGTCTTCATGCTTACCTGTCTTCATTGCTTGTTCATAATTATGGGCATTTATCTCTGTGTGTGTATGTTTATCATTCACTATGTATGTTCATACTTGTTTCTGCAGGAAGTTTGTGACTTCCTAGGAATCAAAACTCTCAATTGGGTCTTCATTTCTGTGGGTCAAAGATATACCTGCTTAGTTCTTGATTTATTTTTTTTTCCTATACCAGACAGTTGCCTTTTAGAGAATGAAAATCCAGAGAAGCTAGAAATGTGATGAATAAAAAATCAGAATAGTGACATCTGTGTTACATAAGATGTTCTGAAGTCAGATATGTTCATGAAGTCAGAAATAGTCTCTAGGAAGTTCATGTTTATAACTACTACTGTGAATCATCTCTTTTACTCCAAAGAAAAATGCAAGCTATCTTGTGTAAATGTTTTATTTTGTTTAAATAACCTCTGCTACCTGAACAGAATCTGCTCTTATTTTTTAAGCCTCGTAACATTCAAATATTAAATGATCTAATTTGCTTTTGTTTTCACATTGTAGGTTTTGACTTTTGCCTATAAACACGCATTGGTAAATAAAATGTATGGGAGAGGTCTCAAGTTTGCCACAAAACTTGCAGAAGAGAAGCCAACGAAGGACAACTTGAAAAACTGCATTCAGGTAAGGTGTATTTGGTAAAGTGATGGGCTATGTTCATGCTGAGTAAGCTCTTAAAAGTAAGATATAAGTATTTTTGAATTTTTGATACCTTTTACGTTGTAGAACTTGCTAAACTTAACATTTTAACTTTATCCAGGCTTTTGTGGCTTGGCCTCCATTTTTAGTAGTGATTTCTTCTTTCTTTTTCTAGAATAGCTAGTTTGTCATTAACTGTTATTTTTACCAGATTTACTTTCTGGAACTTACTCTGAGGCATAAAGAAAGTAGAGATAACTTAGCCAAAGATCTTTTGAATATTTAAAATCACGTGATGTTGCTGTTTAACCGCTGTTATTGTTACTATTATTAATCACAAATATTGCTAGTAGAATATAGGTGGAGAGTTAATGGGAATTACTGTAACTCCTAGAACCAAATTTTTATGCGTTGAATTGAAAGTCTGTAGACCATGTAGAATGGTTTTCTTTTTCCCCTTTCAGGACTAAGTATTTCAGAGATTGCCAGTTCTCCAATCTGTT
The DNA here is from genome assembly GCF_965231255.1 of Vanellus vanellus. NCBI lineage: Eukaryota > Metazoa > Chordata > Aves > Charadriiformes > Charadriidae > Vanellus > Vanellus vanellus. The sequence continues at coordinate 160,490,484 of NC_138905.1, read as the reverse complement.
ATCTTTCTGATAGTAGACATCTTTAGTAAGATACTGATGTCAATGCAGTGTTTGCTGGAAGGATTCAGATTTTTTAAAGAATAAAACCCTAGATCTTCTGATGTTTTTTAATGTTTGCTTTTTTCTTCAGCTAATGAAGTTGCTTGGATGGACTCATTGTGCAACTTTTACTGAAAATTGGCTTCCTGTCATGTATCCACCCGATTATTGTGTATTCTAGAAAACCAACAATTGTAAACTTAAAGTGATTTTATATGGGGCAGGGTAGGAAAAGCTAAGTTTGACTTTTTATTGAAACGCATGTTTTCATTACTGAATGCTGATTATTAAATTGTGTGTATTTATCGGTAAAGGCACCTGGGTACAGCTTAATACCTGTTAACCGAACTCCTGTCATCAGGGAGTTTCTTTATTGTGCATCCCATTGCTGGCAATGGATGTGCCAGAACTGCCAACACCAAGGATTTGGAATTAGGCTGGAAAGGCTTACTGCATGCATGTTAGGTTCTTAACTGTTACTTTGAACTGCAAACCTGTAAAAGCTCTGTATTTTTTACAGTAAACTGAATTTTAACTTGTTTGATCTTAATTTCAATTGTATGAAGGCCTTAAAGCTACTTCAAGAGTAGCTAAAAATCTTATTTATTAGACTAAAGTAACAGGACATCATTACCTGTATTGTTGCAAGAGTTTACATTTCATTTTTTTTTAAGAAAAATTCAACCTCTCAAACTGTTACAATATGTAACTTGGAATTGCTGATGCACAGGTGCTCTTGTAAATCTTCATTTTGGAGTGATTTTTCAGGCAAACTCAAAAATCCACGTGAAGTTGAGTATCAGGACAGGCTGATACATGTATACAAGTGCCAGACAGTTAAATCTTGATCAGGTAATGTAAAGCTATACATATATGTTTAATAATGTTAAAAATGTAAAACACAGCAGAATAAACATGCAACGTTGAAGATCAAAAAACACCATGTGCACTCTGATACTTTAAAGGATTATTTTATAATGAATAAAAACAAATAATGAAGCTAAAAATTGTATTGGTTTCTGAAAGAGTACATAAATGAAACTTGCTGAAAGAAAACACCTCACAAACAACAGAAGTTCAGTGCAGCCCAAAAGATCAATGCTGTCTGTTAAAGCCTTTTTACTAACTATTGCTGCTAACGTTGTTCCTTCAGTGGAGTGAAATTGGTCTGTTTGAACAGGTCACATGTATCAACTGGAGACAAATTGCTGTATCATTTGTCTTGCCAGGTTTTTCATAACTTGTAATGCAAAACTCAGATACAACTGCAACTGTACAATTGTAAATGCACAGAAGGTGCGCAGTAATGCTGCAAAACATTCCAAACTGTAAGGTGCTGCCGTTAAATCAAAATCAGTAATAGTTTTCTCTTTAATTCTCTCTTACTGTGGCTTTAAGCAGCTTGACATTTGATTCTGGAAATTCTGCTAGAATGGTTGTGTTAAATATATTGCAAAGTTTTTCCAGAAATTCATAGTCTGTACTGAATCTGAATTTATTTGCCCATAGTAATACTGTTCCTGGCTTACAAAAATACGCCATTGTTGCTAGCAGGGGGTCCAAAGCTGCATGATGGTATACAACATCAGTTGCCAGTATGAAATCATAATGGTAAGTTGATACAGGGAAGTCTTCAGTGAGGCCTTCTCCCCATACCAGTTTTCTCACTTCGGGTTTGTGCATATTTGTGTTTTGCGTATTTCTTGAAATATTGAATGAGAGATTTTCAAGAACTTCAGGCAAATCAGTAGCTGTAACGTAAGCGCCTAAAGAAAACATGATTTTGTTTCAATTCATAGGTATGTAGTTGAACATATATATATATATAAAAGCCTTTATCTGCATAACTTCCCCAGCTTCCCCCTCACCAATAACTAGGGTAGTTGCTTCATTAATAAAACAGTATTTTACAATAATTATAATATTTAAAAAAGCAGTGACAAAGTTTACTTCAACTGTTGCTTCGTTGCCTTAAAGTGACAGTGGCAGATATATACCATCTTTCACAAGCAATCTAAAAGGAAATATGAATTTACTAACCTAAGATACAGGCCACAATGGAAACCAAACCTGTTCCAGCGCCAATTTCCAAAACTTTTTTGTCTTTGAGGTTGAATTGTTCTTGATTTGATTCCAGATATTGAGATAAAGCCAGTGCCTAAAATGGTTAGCACATATGCATAAGAGGGTAACAGGTAAGTTGCACAAAAAAATCATTAGACGCTTTTATACAGGTTTTGGGTTTTTTTTTATAAAATGAAAAACACTGAAGGCTGTACCATAAAAATGTAATATGGAAAGACTCATGATGTGTCCCGTTTTTTATATTAAAAAAAAATAAAGAACTTATTTTTAGTTTTAGGTTTATGGGATATGGATTTGGTACACACTTCTATGCCCTGTGAGTCCTTTGACAGCTCAAGATATGCAGTGTTTAGATGTGAACCATGCAGTCAGAACAGCAGAGAGGTTTGTTTTACATATTGTTCAAAGTAATGTTCTGGTTTATTATCATAAATGTTATGGTTTATTATCACTATCATAAACTAGATTCAGGCTTCAGCGGAGATTCTTTTGAGAACCAATTTTTTGGGTTGTTTTTTTATTTTACCAGAGAAATATTAAAAATCTGTTATTTACCAACTCAACACTTGTCTACTGATCATAGTAGAAACTTTTTTTAAAAAAATAAATAAACAACAGCAAAAACAACTGCATTGTATGGCTGTATGGAAGTATTGCTTATCAGACTTTTATAAAGGTCTTATCAATAGTATACAAATCGTCTGTTTATAAACAACATAAACCAATGCCAAAGAAACTTAACTTCCCCCTTTTGCTTCTCTTCTTTGGAGTTGTGTTACTGTTACTGTATTAACTCTTGTGCTTTTCATAATACACCACCGGCTACCTGCTCTGGGAAAACTGACAGCTAATGAATCACCTGTCCAATTTGTACCACCTCTCAATTTTCTTGGAAAGTTTTACCATCTGCATTCTGGCACCTGATTAATGGGAGAACTGATGATCTGACATTTCAAAATAAGATACTGTTTCACCCACCTATACGCTTACTTTTTTCTCTATTGTTTTGAAATTGTCTGCCATTTTCTGTGAGCTTTTTCAATAAATGTGGATCTGAAAAAAATTTGAAATCCTAATTTTCATGTCTTTATCAGTTGACCCTCTCTTCCCTCAAAGGCAGTTTTCTCAGTCCACATAAAATTCTGTTTTTAAGAGCAGGAGAAGCAAAGACTGAAGAACTGTTTGCAAGTACGGTTTTCCGTACTGCAATGGAGCTGTTCCAGCCTGTTCTTTAAAAGAAGCATATTTAATTGTTTCAGGCTCCTTTGTTTAATCTCTCACAATTTTCTTTTTCAAACTCCTTTTTGTACTGCTGATTACTTGCTTCCCAGCAGTGACTGATGGGAAATATGGAAGAAACTGAACACTTCTTCCCAAGTTCCCTTTCTTAATTTTATTTTCCAATATCTGCATCCAGTTTACAAATACTTAGGTGCCACAGTTCTTTTGGCCTGAGCCGTCAAATTAGCACAAGGCAGAGCTTTCTGCTGAAGTACTTTACAACTTTGTTCTGCACAGGGAAACCTCCGTTGTCAGAAGTGTCATCTAAGAAAGCTTCCTTACTATTTGTGTGCTACTGTCATGACTTGCTCTCTTGTCATGTCAGCTTCCTGGGTGCCACGTCACATACTTACCCCCGGCCACACCACGGCTCCAAAGTGTTCTATGGACTCCTGAATGACAATCTGGTGGCCTACGTACGTGTAGTGCTCTTTGTCAAAGTAGTGCGAAACTCTAGGAACCCAATTCTGTAGTATTTTAAGAGTTACCGGTGAATCTGAGAGAGAAAAGAGACAATGAATATTTTTATATGCAAGTGTTTATATGTAACTTGTTAAAGGGTAAAAAGTATTTTGTGAAGATAGTACGTAGGCACGTGGACTAGAAAAGCTGTCAGGCCGCTGGCCTTGACTCAGGTGGCTGTCCAGAAGTGGAGGGTCTGGCTGGGCAGGGAGTGAAAGGAGCAATGGTCCTTTCCTGCCATTCTGAGAGTTCGCGTGAGCAATTTACAGATAGAAGTGAGCCTTTTAGAAAAATCTAGTAATTCAAATATGGAACTCTGTTAATAACAGCTGGAAGACTTTCAGGACCAAATTAGCTTGGATTTTGGGGTATGCTGTAGTTCACACTATGCCAGAGTGGGCCATGTAGGGGTGTGTGCTGTAGTTTTCATTTGTGGGGCCAACAGATCTAGAACATTAAGCTGCTTTTTACAAACGAAGGATTTGGGATTTATCTCTTACATTGAAGAAAACCTAGCTCTTTTTAGTGGCTGTTTTTTAACCATTCTTCCACAAAAGGAGGGTTGTAAGATATTCTTTAAGTATATGTTGACATATACAGTGCTGTTCAGTGAGTCAGTACTACAGTTGTGTTAGCGTGTCTCTCAAGTAGTGAGTAGGCTTGTAGGTGAGATTTTTCAGGAAGGCTCTGCTGAACTGCTCCATCTGATCTCACCGAAAACAAGGACACTCTTCTGAATGACTGTACCGCTGTTGGAAGCCTGTTAGCAGAATATGCATAGATGATACAAAACTGACTTTAACTGCAAAGAAAAATTTTGCTTTGGCTTGCATGGGTTTTAATTGATGCCTGCCTGGAATCCTTGGTAGGTGTTTGAGCAATTTAGCCTGTTGAAATTTGTAATACAACGGCTTCAGCAGTGCCAGCCTATCTAATGCATGTTATAATCATATCTCTGATTGCAATTGAGAAATAATTCTTACATGTCTAAAAAAAAATCCATAGACCTTTTTAAATGAACATCATAATTATAGAGTGAGTCCTTTTTGTAGATTTGGTCTGATAATAAATAAGGGGAAACGGTGGGGAAAAAAATAGAGATCAAAAGGAAGTGACATGTGGACATCTACTACCTGAAGACTGAGAAAAGTGAAAGTATGAAACGCTAGCATGCCATGGCAATTGTGGTATTTAAATTGGATTAAACCTGAGTCAGATTCTGCTGTTGATGATGCACACTTGGAGCTGCAAGTGCAGTTTTCAGGGTCGTACTGCTCTTCACAGGTTTCTTCTTCCTCAGTTTGGCAGTCCATTACTCTTTGAATATTGTTGGGGAACTGTGGCTGCTCTGCAGAGATCATGGCAAAGAGCTGAAATGGAAAGGGAAGAATAACATTGTAAAAGCTTGGGGGCGCTCTCTTTGTGTGAGATATGACTGGAAGAAGACAGTGAGTAGTTTGGGTGGACTTTAGTTTGGGGTTTTTTCCAATGACTGGTTGAAGGGACAGAAAGCCTTGATGAGAGGGGTGACATCCCCGCTCCACTGGGCATTGCTGCAAGCACTTTCTGGTAATGTAATAATACTATAAGAGCTTTTATTTTATCACGTTTATCATATTTATTTTTTTATCATTTATGCAAAACCTTAGCATTATGTCACTAAATTGATGCCAGTAATCAGTCTGAAAAGTGAGCTACTTGCATGGTACTCCTATCGGGTGAAGCAACAGCTGAGAAAAATTAACTGTCTTTTAATGTCCATGACTTTTTATCTGTTTAATTTACTGTTTCCCAAAGAACTCTGGACTTGGCACTCCTGTGATAAAACTGGTTAATCTGCTGCTGCCAGTGCTCTTGATTTTGTCTCCTATTATATACAGTTGCCTTCCCTTCTCTGCCTTTTCCTGCAGAACAGCTAACTGAATTACCCTGAAACGTAGCAAGCTGCAGAGTATGCAGATTGGGGTCAGGAAATAATTGCAGTGAGAATTTTGGATCGGTAAGCTTTTTTGGAGAGCTCAGTGTCTGTTGTGAATGATCTTCAGGGTACAGGGCAGCACCCAACATCAGAAGGAACCGCTTGATAGCAGCTAACAAGCGCCAAAAGCAGGAGGGGGACTGGATCTAAACTTCTTTGGGGAGAAACGTGCCAGTGACACATTTTGCTTAACTAGAGTTTTCTTTAGTGATGGCACCTTTGTGTGTGTGTGTGTGTGTATGTATGTATATACACACATATATATGTATAAAGAGAAAATGGTTCATAACTTGCTCTGGTCAGAGGCTGTCCAAGTTCACCCTTCCATGGGTGGGGTGTGCTATACGTTTATCCATGATTGACCTTAATTCTGTTCATTTTTGAGAATGCATATTGGTTTGCTCTCTCCGACCACATGCACTGCAGAGAAAGTGTTGTATAATTTGGGTTGCATCATACTGCCGGAGGCTGTTCTAGATATCCTGGCTAGAAGGAGGAGAGGTTTGGCAGTGGCTGGGAGGTTCAGCAGTGCCTCCAGGTAGATTTTTAAGGAGCAGCGTGACTGCTGACTTGTGTGTGTGGTTTATTTGCACACGTGATGATGACACCATTGCAGTTTTACTGATACCTGATATATTCCTTATTGCTACTCTGTTTATTTACAAGGACAGGGTTTGTGTTCTAAATCCTCTAGCACTGCATTTGTTCAGTCATGGCAGTGATTTTTTACTGTTTCAGAAAAGAGAGTGCTTTAAAGTAAACTGAATTCTGCAGATGTATTTTTTACTTTTTTTTTTTTTTTCCTCAGAGGGCCTCCCTCTATCTAGTAACAGGTTCAACTATGCACCTTTTGTCTATAATTGGAGATACAATGATGGTAGGTAAGAGACTGATGATAACGCTGCAGTTAGAGCATTCTCTGGCATATGAGTGAATGTATCCATGCTCACGTTTCACACGTGAAAGTGTGCCTTCTTACAATAGCAATGGTTGCTATGCAATCTTGTGTAATCAAAAGTATATTTCCAGTCTTCAGCAATGCCTCTTATTCATATCTTGAGCTAGAATAAAATCTGGTCATGTTTTAATGTTTCGGGAAATCGCTGGGAAAATATATTAAGACTTGTGTAACTGGCAACGTGTGTAATGAAAAGAGAAGAATGTCAGAACTGGTGATGGCTACAGCCAGGAAATACTTACTTGAAGACCCAGTCTTCTGAACATTTCATGTTTAAACATGCAAAGCGCTACATTTTCAAAGTTTGTTTGGGGCTTTTGGCTTTTTTTTTTTTTTAATTTATTTGTTAAGGCTCTTGTAGCATGAGTTTTGTACTATTTAAATGAAAGGCCAGCCTGAAATTACAAAGCAAGGGGAAACTCTGCATTGTCCAGTACCCTTTTATGTAAAAAACAGAAAGGCTTGTTTAATGAGTAAACTGTTAAACTTGTCAGTTTGGGTAGAAAGTGATCCTTTTTTCTTTGCTTAAATAAGTTCTTACTGCAACAGGTCAAAATTTCAGGTGGCTGTACATAGTAGTGAATCCCACAAAACTGCTTGGAAACAAGCTTAGTAAATATATATTTGTTGGTCCATTGTTAAGTACTTGCAGTAAATACAATTGAATCTCTGATCATGATAGATATATACCCTATTATCACTCATTCAGTACAGACTGAATTTTAAATTAAATTAGACATGTTATGTTACATTTTCAGAATAAGAATTGCTATGCTTTCTCCTGTTTTGTCCTTTGAGCTCCTCTGAAAGAGGAGTCTGTGTAAATATTGAGAAAGGTCCTTTGTTGTTTTTATTAAATCCCTTCTTAAAATGATCAGGAGGTCTAAAAGACACCTAGTGGTTACTCTGGTACCGTGGTGAAACTGCTGTGGTCCTTAGGTCCATTAGTTGCCCCAGTTCTTAGATGGTAAACTGGGGGGATAAAGATAATGCACTTCGCATTTGTATGTCACCTAACACTCTGGGCTGTGGTTTGTGGCTGAGGCGTCTAGATGCTATAATAATTTCTTCTCAAAGGTGTAGTTTTTGCAAAATAGAAAGGTAGTGTTGTTGGTTTGGTTTGGTTTGTTTTTTTATATCGCCTGCTGCCATAACTATTAATGATATATTTCCTAAAATGGAGTAAAAAAGTAGGGCATTTTTTAGCTGCAAACTCCAGGTCAGGTTTAGTCTTACAATTTCAAGAATTCAAGTGTGTTAGCGTCTTGGCCTTAATGATTCACAGCTTTATTTTATCATTTTAAGTGATAAACTGTACCTGAAGACTACAGACACAAATGAGCATTGAGTAAACTATTTGCAGATAGGTGGTGTTTGCATTATTACATACCCTATGTGTAATATGTTCGAGTTGCTGTTGTGCTTCTAGAATTGTAAATACTGACACTTGTTACTATTTTGACATTTTTCTGATCCGTATTTCACTGAAAACGGTGTATCTCTAAAAGCATTTTGGTTTAATACCATAATATTGCAACCAAAATCTGTTCCATTTGAAAATGTTGTCTCTTTCTGAATGTTGATTTCTTAGTGAAATGATCCTGAAAGGAAATCATCATCTAAATTCTGTGCTTTTCAAAGTTTTTTTAAACCCGTATTGACTTCATTAATAGTCTTAAACTGTTGCGAACAAAACGACTTACAAAATAAGGTTTGATTTCTTCAGAACCTAAAGAAGAAAGAATAATTCACAAAATTATGTCTATTTGACAATGCCACATAAAATTAACAAGGTAGTTAAACACTGAAGGGCAAATTGTAAGTTGATGATAAACCTTAAGGTAACAGTTTATCCCCTATAAGAATAAACTTTGTGCCTCTTATACGTCCAAAAAAAAACCCCATTGCTTGGAAAGAGCTTTTCAAATCTAGCTACATGGCCAAAAAATAAAAGTAGGTTAGGGAGCAGTACTGTGTCACTGGGTCTTCAGCTGTAAACACACCTTTGCTGAAATGTGTTTCTCTCACCTCTGCACAAAGTTACACAGCACAGTCTGGTTTAGTCTGAATTATCGGGGAAAAAGCCAGTTCCATTTGCTCACATGACAAATGTAGTTGCGGTGTGTTTTTTGCAAGATAGGACTTGGCTATATGTTCATACCATGCACAAACATCTGTATTTCTTAGAGCTCATGCGATTTTATCATGTGCTCCTGCACTAAATTAAAAAAAAAAAAAAAAAGGTATTATAAAAACATGAATATAAATGCTAAGAAATAAAGGAAATGTCAGTGGTAGGAACATCACTATATTAAACTTATGATATTTGAGTCCACAAGGTAAATGCATCCCAATACTGAAAACCAGCAATGATAGCCACTCCTTGCAAAGCAGCAGAGGTTAGGTAAGCTGGGTTTCATTGGCAAACACAGCTGACCTGAAATACGAGAATTCAGACAAACATATTCCTTTGTTAGTTAGTGGAGAACACAAAAGCACACGAGAGGAGGTTAGCCGGACAGCTGTGTGGGTACCTGCTGTGCCAGAGGGTGCTGGAAGTTCCTGTGGGCGGATGCATGCTCCAGAGGTTTTTTATATAGCCGTGCCACCTGGAAGGAGTAACGCTCTGCGCCGACCAGTGGGATTGCAGGCTATTTCGGGTAGCATTACCCGGCAGTGCTTGAAGAACTTACTATGTTACACTGAACTCTTTCACATTTGCCATACAAAACAAAAACACTCTGAAGCTGTGAAGTCCCAAGCAGACCAACCTTCAGAAATAAAATCTCGGCTTCCTCCAACCTCTTCTTCTGTTTTTGCGGATTACCGGTTCCCTGCCTTCACCTTACGGTCTGCAGTACGCACCCAAACAAGCTCACCGTGGGCAAACTAGCACGTAAATAACGTGTGCGGCCACCTGGCAGTAGCCCAAAGGCAGAGAAATGTTCACGGAGCTCCTACTGCCAGGAAAAGGTCAAGTCTTCCCCTGCCCCAATCATGGGGAGTATGGGGAAATAACAGCTTTCCTGTTGTCTTTAGTGCAGGTTGTAACCATCGGAAATATTGTATCTACTGAAAGAGAGAATGCAAACATGCAAATCACACTGTTTTAAAACAGATGGGTATTACGAGTGTTGGAGATAAACCAAGTATGTATTTCTTACACATTTCAAGAATTTGAGAGTTGTATAATGCGTTTACCACTTTGCTGCCTTTCTGCCCTCCCCTCTCCTTCTTGGAAAAGATTCTCTAGGAAGAAGTTCAGCTAGAGGGTAGAGAACTTTGAAAGTCGTAAAGCTAGAAAAAAAACCCTGGCTAATTAATGAACAACTGAAGGTTGGCAGTAGAAATAAGGAGGAGGGATTGGGAATGTAGTTTTTTAACTCAATTTATAGGCACTTGCATCTTTGGATGAACAGCTTGTGAATTTGGGTAATGCTGTCTTGAAGAGTGGCAAAGCTAAAAATGAGTCTTTCTGTCACCATGGCCATGTTTTTATCATGTTAGCCACTGCGTGTCTCTCGTGGTCACACCGAGTATAGGAGACGCTTGGCTGCTCCTCCAAATGCTCAGCAGTTGCCAGTTTCTTTCCTCTGAAATTTGATAGTTAAGACACCTTTTCTTTTTTTTTTTTTATATACTTGAGATCTAGTGTTACAATATTAACTGTATTAAGTTGATATCGTAAAAATTGCATTTCACAGACCTGCCTGACTTACACGAGTGCAAACAAGCCGTGCCGAGCTAGGTCAGAAGCTGTTATTAGAAAGAAAAAGGCAGATACGCTGTTGCTGGAATGACTGCCATACCTTTTTTAAAGACGTGGTTTTTTTAGCAGGCACGTTCCTGCTGTCATATTTATTATATTTGTCACCGGGGGTGAATGCAGCTTGGACCGGTGCTCCTGTTAAAAGTTGCGTCCTAAGCTTTGGCAATGGGATTGATGTTGAGCATAAATAGTTTATTTTGTTTTTTAAATCAAATCAGAGGAACTGGATTACTTTATATTCTGTCTCTTGTGTAAGCCACTAAAAAGTATGATAACTAGAAACAGTTTTACAGCTTATTTATAAATCCACGTAGGTATGACTTAATTTCTTAAGTGTTACAGGAAGCAGTGCTCATACTCTGAAATGTAGCTGCTGTTGACATATATTTACCATATAATTTCTATAAATGCTTCTTGTGCTGCCATCTGTCTCCAAGCACTTCTTGTTTAACATTGAAAATTAATGTTATCTGGACGTGGAGCCCCATGGAATTAAAATTTCTCCAGCCTTCTGTGAAGAGGCAGGCTGAGCGGAGTACAGCACCTCAGTTCTACGTGTAAAAGGGCGATTTTCAGTTATTAACTCAACATCCAATTCCACAGAGCTCTGAATTATTCTATTAGCTTTTCTCTTTCTGTAAACACCCATGGGAATTTGCCATCTAGACCATTTGTGGGAGACAAAATGCAGCAGGTGCCAAACAGGATGAAGTAAATCAAATCCTTTGAATATTTTTGGAATGTATTTCTTTTTAATGTGAATTGTGTGGCTTGGGTCTGGGGGGTTTTAAGTCTGGTTATATTACACCTAACCAGTGGTGTAGGTCTTTTTCCTTTTTAGTGTTATCAAACTACCAGGAAAACTGGGAAGAGTATTCTTCCTAATTCTGCCTCTCTCTGAACTCAGCAGTAGCATCCCCTTTAATGTACAGGCAGAGTAGAACTATATTAGTTTTAATGGATTATGGAGTCATTCAAATTTAAAACATATCTAAAAGTTCCTCTGCTGTTAATAGTAACAAGTTCAGTGTAAAATGGAAGCTAGATGTGAAATTAAAACCTTAATTAAAAGATTGTGAGAAATAGGTATGAAAATGTTAGTCTTCTCTGAACCCATGAGGAGCAAGAAGCCGGCCAGATTTGTGCCAAAAAAAGACAGAGTTAAAGCAGACGAGTTAAAGATAAAAATTATCTATTAAATTAACAGGCACCAATCACCAGGACCACACAGTAATTACCCAGAACTCTACCGTGAAATTACCAGCCCCGAAGCAGAGTGTGGTACCTGCTGCTTACAGTAGACTTTGTACCAAAGCACAGGGAAGCGTACAAATGTGAGGTGAATTTCTAAGGGGGTCTTGGAGGGATGTAGGGAACAGCAGTCCAGTGAGTGACATCTGCGCTAGGCAAACTGAGAGGAATGGTAGCGTTGGTGTTAGCTGACAAATAATAAGGCATGGTGTGGAAAAGCAAGAAGGTTCTGTATGTTCTTTGAAAGTGTGGACAAGCGTGTAGTGCAGGGTCCTCCCGTGCGCGTGGGTTCCCACGAGCTTTTGATAAGGTCACTCACTAAAGATCCTTACAGAAATTATGCTTTGCTGGGATAAAAAGAGGGAGTTATCTTTTGTTTTAATAACTTGTTACCAGCAAGGAGGCAATCAACGGTCAAGTTTACCATGTCTCGTGGGCAGCTGTGCCACTGAGTATTCCTGAAAACTAACAGGAAAGGAAGAAAATAGCATGATGACAATAAGGTAGAATTATTCAAGATAGTGAAAGCAAAAATAAGCTGGAGAATTCCAAAAGGATCTCTGACACATTATGAGAGGTGATAATATGATAAATGAAATTCGCTGCTGACAAGTATAATGTAATACACAGGGACAGCCTCTAACTCCATACCACCTAGGAAAGAGATCTTAATGACACCAGAGACAGCGATATAGAAATATCTTTGCAAACCATATCAGTAATCAAAACCATAAAAGGACTGTTGCTTTACTGTAAGAAAAAAAAAAAAGAAAAAAAAGAAAAAAAAACCCACCCCAAAACAATGAAGAAGGAACATTGTTTTTCCACTCTAGGAATTCAGAGTTTGTCTCACACGTTCAGTGTTTGACTCAAGTCTTCAGTTAAAACTTTCAGGGTCTCAGAGCTCCTGCAGGATTTGCAGAGGTCCTGGGTGGTCTGGTGATGGACCAAGAACGGCAGACTCCCAGTTCTAGAGCAGATTCTTCTCCTTATTGCTTTCGGCATCTGCTGAATCTCCTATTCCATATGGTTGTGGCAGGAACACCCAGCTTGAAGTCACTAATACCCAAAGGTAATACTGGTGGCCTTCCTGGTTAGTGGCAGCCGAAGGTGTAGAGGAGCACTGAATATAATCCTCAAACCAAACCTGCTGCTTTCATTATTTTTAAAATGAGAAATCCTTTCTCCTTGGTACAGACCTTCTTTTGCTCACCTCGCTGAGGTGACCCAGGGATGGTGACTCAACCACTTCCCTGGGCAGCCTGTTCCAATGCTTGACAAAAGCATTCTTTATTATTATTTCATTGATGTAATGTTGCATGTAAAGTTAATCAGGCTTAACTTTATCTGCGCACACAGTGAGGTGACACGCATCTCAAAGAAAGGGAGCAAAGCAGAGTGTTGACAGAGAAGTAATTATTTAAAATCATGCTACCACGTAGGGCATCTTCCTGTTCAGAAGCACGGAAGAATGAAGACATGCTCCAAGGTTTTATGCTGAGAAGAGGGACACCAGGCTGTGCCCGCCGTACCAGCAGCTTCTGGCTGCCATTAGCCGTGTGTGGTGCATTTGACGCCTGCTGTGTCCTCCCCTGGCGCTGCGGGTCGGTAGCAAAGCTGTTGGGGAAACCAGTGCTGCATCACTTGGGCTCACCACCAAGGACCAAGATGCTGAGGGAACGAGACCACAAACAGTGTTTGCTTCTATCATCCGACCATCCTCTGTGGCTGAGGCTGCTCTGGATTAGGCTAAAGAGCCTCGTTTATGTGAGAATAGATGTGTTCTGTACTTTCTGTGTCCGTCTGTGTGATCTGTTGGGGCAAGCATTCTTCCTGCCTTACAGGAGAAGCAAGAAGACGGGGGAGTCAAGTCATGGCTTTGGGTGGTCTGAGTAGGACCTCCCTTTGCTTGAAGGGAAGAGCCCTGGAGTGTTGTTGAAATATGTGCTCTGGACTTCTAGAAGTAACACAGTTTGATTTTTCTAGTGATTTCCTTGCTGTAGAGGTTTTTGTCCAGCTTCTGCATGTCTCTTTTATCCTAGCAAAGACCCGTTACAGAAATGAACACTGGTCATTTAGAGACCACTCACTTGCACGAGGACATTGGTGCAGCTGCAGAGGGAAGGCAGTGGAGGGAAGAGGGAGGTACAACATCTGGCACAGCTGGATGTGAAAAGTCTGTCTGACTACATGGAGTCACTGGTGAACCAGATCTTTTGCCCTGCTATTCACATACAGCAGAGACGATACAACACTCCCATGGATTATTTTGCAGCTCATTAATTCCTGCTTCATTATAGCGCTTCTGCTCCCATCAGCAATGCGTTACAGGGATGTCTCCAAACCTTCTATAGTTAATTTTTCAAAGTCTGATGCTATTTGCTTTGAAGGGTTTGTTTTAGTCCTTATTGATCTTAGTCCTTCCATGTGCCTCCTCTGTATTTGGATGGCACTGGTTTTAATAGGGATCAAGGTTTTTCCCTTCGTGCCATCTCTTTCTCATCTGCTCATTCACCCCGTCTGGAGATCAGCTGCTCCTTGGGGACAGAAGTCATTAAAGCTGAACTTTCATCTGAACTCTCTCAAAGCTTGGGAAGAATTTTGCCTCTTCGTGAAGGAGCCCTCTGCCCTGCCGCGGGGTGTTGTCTTACCTCCCGCGGTCCCTCTGCCATTTCTCAGCTGGTTGCTCCGAGAGGGACTCGATGCCATCTGCTATTTTTTCCTTATGGCAAGGAAAGAGATCTTGAACTAATTCCATGGGGCTTTTTATAGAGCAAAGATTGTGATGGTCTTAATTTACCGAATTGGAAGTTTTACAGCAGGGCTGCCTTTACCCAGTCTGTTTGGGGCTGGTTACTATATACACAAACGAAGGACCAACTTAGGCTGCCCGCGTTAAGGATGAGCACACCACCCTCAGTGCCACAGGCTTTGGTGGACTACAGTTAACACTATACAGAGATAAAACTGGTTTTAACAGCTTTTTTTTCTTTTTTTTTTTTTTGGTGAGCGCTTAGTTACTCCCTGTTGTAATAGTGTTTGCCTAGGATGAAATTCTGTGAGTTCTTATTCAGGTAAAGCTGCTGAAGCCAGGGGGAGTTTTTTGTCGTGGTGAGGGATGATTAAATGGGCGAATAACAAGAATGCAAGATCTGGTTAATGGTATCCGACTGAGGAGACTCCTTGCTTCTCTTCCACTTGTGGAAAATCTGGTGCTTCTCTGGAAGGAAGATAAAAATGGATTTAAAGGAACTCCAAATAAATCACTAATGAGTAGCTTAAGCAATATTACAATTAAGCAATTAGTTGTGCAACAGGAATTTAGTATTTAGAAATTAGTCTTTGCAGGCTATTATTAGAAGTAATTTGACCTTATTAAAAACATCAGATGGAAGAATCTCTATTGACTTGGCAGCCACCTTAGAATCACAAACTCATTTAGGCTGAAAAAGACCCTTAAGATCATCAGGTCCAACTGCAAACCAAACACTGCCAAGTCCACCACTACACCATATGGGTTTTAACAAATCTGGCCTTGCATGAGCTTAACTGTACAAATCAAAGCAAAGCAGGTCTATGCCTGAATTAGCCCACAGACTCTTGATTACATTGTTGATACCATAGTTAAAATGTCAGATGGTGACCACAACGTAAATTTCTATGTCATTGCAGTAGTGGGATTTTTGCCTCGGACTGCGAGAAATATAATATTTCATCATTTGGCTGGAATTCAGGGGGGAAAAAAGTTTATGAGCTTTGGAAGAAGGAGCCGGCAACTCAGGAGGACTACAAGGATGTCATGAAGTCATGCAGGGAGAAAATTAGAAGGACCAAAGACCAACTAGAACTTAATTTGGCCACTGCCATAGAAGACAATAATTTTTGTTTGTTTCTCTAAATACATTAGCAACAAAAGGAGGGCTAAGGAAAATCTCCATCCTTTATTGGATGTGGGGGGAAACATAGTGACAAGGATGAGGAAAAGGCCAAGGTTCTTAATGCCTTCTTTGCCTCAGTCTTTAATAGTAAGACCAGTTGTTCTCGGGGTACCCAGCCCCCTGAGCTGGACGACAGCAGAATGAAGCCCCCATAATCCAAGGGGAAATGGTGAGTGACCTGCTACACCACTTGCACACACACAAGTCTATGGGGCACTATGGGATCCACCCAAGGGTATTGAGGGAGCTGACAGAAGTGCTCATCATCTACTTCCCGTCATTTCTCAGCAGCCCTCGCTAACTGGAGAGGTCCCAGTTGACTGGAGGTTAGCAAATGTGATGCCTATCCACAAGAAGGGCCGGAAGGAGGATCCAGAGAACCACAGGCCTGTCATTGTGACCTCGGTGCCTGGGTAGGCTATGAAGCAGATTATCTTGTGTGCCATCACACTGCACATAAAGGACAACCAGACAATCAGGCTGAGTCGGCATGGGTTTATGAAAGGCTAGTCCTGCTTGACTAACCTGATCTCCTTCCATGACAAGCTGACCCGCTTAGTGGATGAGGCAAAGGCTGTGGATGTTGTCTACCTAGACTTTAGTAAAGCCTTTGACACTGTTCATGGTGTGGACAGGTGTACTCTTTGCTGGGTGAAAAACTGGCTGGATGGCCAGGCCCCAAAAGTTGTGGTGAATGAACTTAAATCCAGTTGGCAGCTGGTCACAAGGGGTGTTCCCCAGGGCTCAGGGTTGGGGCCTGTTCTGTTTAATATCTCTATCAATGATCTGGACGAGGGGATTGAGTGCACCCTTCGTAAGTTTGCACATGATACCAAGTTGTGTGGGAGTGTTGATCTGCTTGAGGGTGGAAAGGCCCTACAGAGGGATCTGGACAGGCTGGACCGATGGGCCAATGGTATGAGGTTCAACAAAGCCAAGTGCTGGATCCTGCACTTGGGTAACAACAACCCCGAGATGCTACAGGGTTGGGGAAGAGTGGCTGGAAAGCTGCCCGACAGAAAAGGACCTGGGGGTGTTGGTGGACAGCCGGCTGAATATGAGCCAGCAGTGTGCCCAGGTGGCCAAGAAGGCCAACAGCATCCTGGCTGTTACCAGGAATAGTGTGGCCAGCAGGACTAGGGAAGTGATCATCCCCCTGTAATCAGCCCTGGTGAGGCCCCACCTCAAATACTGTGCTCAGTTTTGGGCCCCTCACTACAAGAAAGACATTGAGGCGCTGGAGTGTGTTCAGAGAAGGGCAACGAAGCTGGTGAGGGGTCTGAAGCACAAGTCTTATGGGGAGCAGCTGAGGGAACTGGAGCTGTTTAGTCTGGAGAAAAGGAGGCTGAGGGGAGACCTTATCGCTCTCTACAACTGTCTGAAAGAAGGTTGTATAGAGGTGGGGGTTGATCTCTTCTCCCAGGTTAACAACTGACAGGACAAGAAGAAATGGCCTCAAGTGCCAGGGGAGGTTTAGGATGGATATCAGGAAAAATTTCCCCACCGAAAGGGTAATCAAGCATTGGAACAGGCTGCCCAGGGAAGTGGTGGAGTCACCATCCCTGGAGGTATTTAAAAGACCTGTAGGTGTGGTGCTGAGGGACGTGGTTTGGTGGTGGACTTGGCAGTCTAATGGTTGGACTCAATGATCTTCAAGGTCATTTCCAGCCTAATCGATTCTATGATTCATTTCCTCAGGTTTAGCTGTAGGAGGGCTCTTGTGGATTTGGTATTGTGGTTTTTCTTTCTTTTTTTTTTTTTTGTTTGCATTTATAGAATGAGTTTGGGTGCAAAAGGGATAGTTTGAAGCCTCCAGTTTCACTTGGATTTAATAAACGTCTGCATGCTGCAGTATGCAATGTTTGAAAGCTCAGAATGTTCGTCTAAGCAAGAACTGCAGAATTTAATCCTGAGTCACTACTAATACTTAGTTTTTAAAAAGTCTGTTAAGGTCCTACATCTATCATCACATCTTGTAACTGCTGTCCAGAGCTATATATGGGCTTTAAATCCAGTATGGACTTAGCTGCTATATCTTGCTGTGTACCTGCTTCACAGACAACCCTGTGCTGGCTGGCTTTTAAGTAAGAATTAGGATGCTGACTTTGCTCTATAAAAGCCTAAAAGATCACAGTCTGGATGTTTAAGAAACCGCTTTCTTCCTATGACAATCAGAAGCCATCGTGAAGCCCTTCTGAGCTCACTAAAGAGGGAGCTGCTGGCGATGTACCCCCACTCGAGATTCCTTTAGGACGTCAAAACCAGTTTGTGGGTTTGAACTGCAGAAGCACAGCTTGGGCTTTGCTGCCTTTGGGGGATATAAAGCAGAGTTTGACTGCTTGAAGGGGGAGTTTTGGCTTTTTTTTTATTTTTTTTTTTAATCAGAGGGACACTTGGATCTTGGCACGTTTCCTCCGCTTCGCCCACCGTACCAGTGTGTTTCGTGGAGGTGAGAGGCGAGGAGTCGCAGGAGCTGGGCTCCAGGGAGGTAGTCGGTCTTGGCAAACCTTTTGTTGTCCTGCTGCCCGTGCAGTCACGCCGCGCACGTGTAATGTGTCAGGAATGGCCCAGAGAAAGCAGAATTACGTTATCTGGAAAGTACCGGTAATACTTAAAGCTATGAAAGATTTGCCTGGCAGCTTTTTTAAGGCTGTTCAGAAAGGATATTTCGGACTGACTGTTAGGGCAAGGTTAAAACTACTCCTCGCCAGCCCCGCCAAAAAGACGAGGGGTCGCTTCATGCATTTGAAGCCAGCAGTGGGCCCCGCAAATATTCTGTTGTCCCGCTCCTCTCCAAAGACGCGGTCCCAGGCAGAGAGCCGGGGGGGGTCTCAGTATTGCAGCCTGCTTGGGGAAAACCAGCAATTATTTTAAAAGCTGTTTAAGGACCATGATCGCAGCATTTCAGCGCAGGCAGAACCTCCGAGGAGGAGTGGCTGTGCTGTGTAGGAAACTATCATCAAGTGAAATGTATGTCATGGGTAACTGTATCCCGCCACCGAGCACGGGCTAATCCAGCGCTACCACAGCAGCAATCCCGGGCAATTACATCTGGTGGTACAAGCCTGTTTTTGTGTCCCTTACTCCTCCTCTCCCGTGTCCCAGAGCTCCAACCTGCCTGTCTGTAAGCTCGCTGTCGCTGGCAGGCACCCTGCCTTCCTTCCCCCCCCCCCCCCCGGCTTGGGTGGTGGAGAGGGATGCTCACGCCTGCGTGAATGGAGGTGACCTGCTCTACTGTCACTGCTCTGAGTGATGCTGTTCTGCAGGGAAAATACTATTCGCATATCTCCATGACACCACCGTGCCGCTCTATGGATGCTTTTATGTTATTTCTTTTTCTGGTCAAATACTGTATTGCTTTTTTTTTTTTTTTTTTTGCTATTTTACTGTATTGCTAAGATTGCAAGGAGCCCTCTCCAGCTGTTTCAGATGGAAACAGTTATTGTGGATGCTACATAGTAAATGCTTTCCTACGCAGTTATCCATGCACAAGTTACTAAATTAATTTAGAAGTATAATAGTCTTATTTTGGTTTTAATTATCACCTGTTTTGCAATGAAGCTCTTCTCAAGAATGTGATTAGTGGTAGTACCGTGTGAGCTGAGCAGGTTTTCCCCGCAACAGCTCCTCCTACAAAGACTTCAAAAAATAACTAAACAAGAACCGAGCTTTGCAGTATTAGGCTTGTTTATAACAACATGTGTTCTTTGGCCCGGGTCCTTGATCTAACATTTCAGTCACTCCACACTGTCATCTTGGTTCAGTGGGTAGCAGCTCAACCTTCAGCAAAGTCTGTCTAAAACACGACGTAGCCACAAGGAACAGACAGGAGCAGAGACGAGAAACGCTGTCTACTGTGAACTACGAGACTGTGTTGTAATTGATATGGCTCCGCTTTCTTCAAAATGTGGAGCTGTAACTCGCATAACTCTGTGTGGCACCACCGCCTTTTAAATACGTTATTTTTGTAATATTAACTACTGTGGGTATATCCAGCACCTGCGTGAGTTAGGGCAGCTGTACTCTCTTTGACCACAGTCTCCTGTTCCCGCACTGAGATGTTTGTGGGCATCACTGCTTCATCACTTGCATTTGAACATAGTCAGTGCTGGACCCTGCCATGTCCTCATCAGCAAAGCTCCTCTGCTGCTGGAAGCCGAGGCTTCCCTCCTGCGTCTGCGAATTTTGGGAGGCGGCGAGCAGCCTGCTGTGCCTGCCCGTCGCTGATGGACCTAATTCTCACCCGGCTGTTGGTCCTTCTGCTGTGCACTTGCAGAGGTATCTATATTGCAAAGGCACTTGCGACATTTTTTTATTTTTTTTTCAGTCCTTGCTGACCAGATCCTGCACTGTCACGCAGGCGCTGGGGGAACGTGAGAGCACAGTGAAATTCACACCTTGCTAATTCTGTGCCAGGTTCGCAGGCTGGCGACAGGAGTGGCTGCTCATGCCCCCCTACTCTGCCCCTCCAAGGCTTTTTTTAGGCATTTGTTGGTAAATCACAGTGACAGGAGGAACTGGATTCTTGTCAGGGACCACCCCACCTGGCCTCAGGGCAAAACATGGTGCTCTCATTTCTTAAACCTATATTTAAGCACCACCACCAAAGAAATTCAATATATTAACACTCTGAGCAGACTCATCCCGCTGGAAGTCAACTATGTGCTGAACATGGATAGTTCCATGTTGGAGAGTAGCTGAGAGCACCAGGGAATGAGGATGGTCAGGACTGTGCCCAGGGCTCTGGAGGCATCCGTACCCTTACGCTGTCTGTGCATCAGCCCTTCTGTCCCCATCTCCTTTCTACAAACCAAAGGGGGAGGGAGCTGTTCACAAGAATCTCGCTATAGCTATAGAAGTTTCTGAAACACCAAATGTAAGGGGTTTCTTTTGTCTAAAGCAGTTGCTACTTCTTTCTTCCTCAGCTAGTGACAGCCTGTGAATTGGTATAACTGAATCAAGTACTAGGAAAAGACAATTTGCTGTCCCAGAAACCTGCACATAAGCAGGGTGTTTCTGTGCTTTTAGCCTCCTGGTTTCCACTGAAACTGCTTTTGTTTGTTGGTTGGTTTTTGTTTTGTTTTGTTTTTTTAAATGATGCTTCTGAATTTTGATGCCAGGGTATCCCCTGGCTTATATACAGTGAGTTGAGTTTGAAAGCTGGCTAAAGGTGAGAAGAATTTATCCCCTTAAGTTAAATGGTTATTTTAGTGAGAGAAGAAGGTAAATTCACATTTATCCACAAATATAAAAACTCTCTAGATGTTTATTGCCTGTCCCTGTGCAAACTGCTAAAGTAATGCTTCCATTTTTGAAACAGCTGGGATGGGGTTCGGGGATCTCAAATAACAGGTTTCCCCAACCCCACCTGAGTTGGGGTGTTGTCTTTGCTCTCCTGCATCGCTCATGTGGTTGTGACTGGAGCCGACAATGGAAACCTCTCATCTCAGCACCGAAGTTTCCTTTTATCCCCGCTACTCCTCACCTGACACGAAATGGCAATGTGGCATTAGGGTTTTGTTGGAAGGGAGTTTATTATCCTTACACCAGCTCACTAAGATAAAATAAGTGATCGAAACTACGTGAATTGCTGTCTCATGCTAGAAAGACACGTTCACAAGCAAGAGTATCTCAGAGTACTTACACGCAAAGACAATTCCGTATATTCGCCAAGTGAATCTCTTTGCATGTTGTAAACAAATATGTCAAGACATTCACTCCCTCCTTCTGTGCCTGCGGATGATCCTCATTAATTTCGTTAGTTTAGCCCCTCCTGTAATGGCTCCAGTGCATGTACAATTTCTCTTGCTGTCTGCTGTCCCTACACCTTTACTACTGTGCGCAGAGGCTAAAGTTTGTTCTTGCCCAAAAAGGCAGGCAGACGAAGCCCGTGCACTCCAATGGTAAATTCTATCTATCTGAATTATTCAGACTCTCAGTGCCCATGGTGCCACTCTGCAAAGTCTGCGCTGATACCAAAAAAGAATTTCAAACCACTGAATATTGAAGTAAAATTCACAAATCTGTCCTGGAGCGACTGAAATTGGCAGTAAAAATACGAAAACCTAGCACTGCAGCTGTAACTAGTTGGAAAGCGCTGGGAGATCCATGACGGGCACTGTGAGTGCCCGAGGGCACAGCTTGCATTACTTTGCTGGGGTCACCAGCTCAGAGAACTGTAGCATCAAAAATGGAAATTTCAACATCAGCCTCCAATATGATTCTCAAGTCAGAAAGCAGTACGTAGCACAAAATCAGCATGGAGCGAATCGGTGCTGCCCCTGTGAGCCGGTGGTGAAGCCACCACAGCCAGCAGATGTGGCAAAAGCCTTGTGAACAACGTTGGTGCGGACTTTGGCTCAGCCCTTTCCAGAGACATCAGTGCCCCCGGCGCTGACCATACTGACACCATCCTCCCACCCATCTTCAAGACACTATGGGCAGGATGCAGTGGCCTAAATACAGGTGCCCAAAGTCCTCGGAGACACCTCGGTGTGTCCAGAGTAATTGCGTGGGGCTGACGGAGAAGACACGGCACTGCTGGGAGACCCTCACCCTCCTGCAGCAGCAGCTGGAGTCCAGATGGGGTATTGGAGATTGTGCTAGACACCCGTATTTAGGGCACTTAATCTTGCTGGGGGAGGAGATTCGATTCCAGGTGAGGAAATTCTATTCTGGGTGAGAACACCTAAATTCAGGCATCAACGTGGGAGTTCAGTTCACTCCAATCCACAGAGATATATTCTGTATAATTGATGAATATAGAAATAATTAATCTCTCTAAATCCAGGATTCAGTTGACTAAAAGCAGGTGTCTAATGCTATTTTAGGTGTTGTGGAGTATCCCAGTTGGCATCCCATTGCTGCACCAAAAAGAACACGGGCTTCCTCTGTCTTGCGTCATGTCTGCCAGCCCCGTGCAGATGTGTCATCTGCCCTGGAGTATCAAATGGCAGGAGGAGCCAATATTAAGGGAACTGAAGACCATCCATGCTGGCAGGGCATCTGAATCACCCTCCAGGGCTCCCTTGACTGCATCAGTCAGATCTCTGCTGATTATAGTAGGAGCAAAGATACTAAATTTTAAGAGAAGATATAAGCCTGACTCCCCACATTAAAGCTATCTCACTGACAAAATCACAAGAGTTGGGACACTGAAAACCCTTTTTTATTCATAGTTAGATGATTTATGGGTGTAGTTCTGTCTGTACCACCCTTCTCTTACCTCCCAAAACAGCAGTCCAGCTTACAGGCTGATGGTTATTTTTGTCAGTTTTTCACGGTCCGTCCTGTTGTAACTGTATCCCCGGTGTGAAAAGGGCTTGAGCCATCCCTTATTACCTAGAGAAGGGCGCCACAGCACGCGTCCAACCAGGCAGTCAGCAGCAAAGTATGATGTGAAGCAAAGGGCTGGGCTTAAACTTAGGTCTTCCCCTTGCAAGGTGAAACAGATGGGGAAGCGTCTCTCTGGGAAATCCACCAGGTCTTGTGCTTGGACAACAGCACTTGGATTTGGCTAATTGTCACTATGGCCAGCAGCTGACGAGATGGAGATTTTACCATGGAAACAGAGCTACAGGGTAGATTTCGCCAGAGCCAAGCGGCAGCTTAGGGTGGAATTCACAAGATACACATTTCGAGCTTAGCTGCCCAAGCGGGGCTTACGATTGCCATTTGTGATTTAGACTTTTTGCTGTCTGTGTCAACCCTTGGGAGAAGTAAGAGGTAAAATGGGATGGAAAGTATGTCCTCTCAATCAGTAAGCTGAAAAGGATCCTCTTCCCAACAGGGAAACATTCTCTTTCCTCCAATTTCTCTTCTTGGGGAAGATATCTAAGTAAGCTTAGAAAGGTTTAAGAGCTACAGCAAAATCTGTGTAATGAATACAATTGTTTTTAATTTTGACTACTAATTATGAGCTGTACTTGCCATCCATGTAATAGTCTGACCATCACGTAGCATAATTTCATAAAAGTCTCAGAAAACTGGGTTGCAATTTCTTGTAGAAGGCCATTCTTCCCACCCAAGTCAGGAGCAACTATAGCTGAAGTATCCCTGGCAGATGTTTGTTTGCTCTTCAAGACCACCAAAGAGATGCAGTTTTCATTTTACTGAGGTCGGTGATGAGCGGTGGATTGCAGGTGCAGGTGCAAGGGTGAGAGGAGGTTTGCATGGTTTGTTTTCGTACAGCCTCTGGTTGAAGCTCCAAGTCAGAAGATCGCTCAGTCATTAAGGACATTCCAAATCCCATTAAATCCAGTAAGATTAAATTGAAAAACAGATGTAAGCACTTTGCTGAATGACATCTGCACATATGTTTGACCATGAGCTGGGATTGCTTGCCACCTTATTGTATGAGGTGACTCGCTAGTCTGAGATTTACAGAGCAAGAAGTCACTCCAGCCCCTTATGAGCCAACAATTTTCACAGGGAACAGTAAGCGTTGAGTGTCCTCTGAGTTACAGTGCTTCTTAGGGAGTTTACAGGAAAAATGCTAATTTAAAGAGAATTAATAGCATAGGTAGGCAGATACACTACTCTACTCCTCCCCCCGCTAAATTTCAAAACTTTTTCTAAACTGGAAAGTTGGTGTGTCACCCACTGGTGCAGACATCTGTGCTGACAGAGGACCACATGGAAGGAAACTTGGCTTTGGCACGTTGTTTTTTTCCAAACTGCATCAGTCTGAAGACCGGACAAGAATGTACTCACTCTGCAAACCTGGAATGAGATCCTGCAAACGGAGCTATATCCAGCAAAGTTTTATAGACTCAGAATTATCTCCAGCATCTATGCAGGAAACATGAGAAAGGACATTCTCTCTCTGTGGTTTATGATGTTGCTAATGAGGTTAAGGTTGCCTCCACCCCTTCTTGTCAGCTCCCCCACACACACTCAAGCTATTCCACCATTTCAAGCCCTCCCCTTCAACACTGAGTTGCTAAATAGTCTTTTCTAAAGGCTACCACCTAACAACAGGTTAGACATAGTGTAGGACGCTTGTAAATGCAAGAAGACTTGTCCAAGAGCATTCTCTGTGGCATCTGCTACTCTTCTTCTGTATAAAACCGTATCACTGGTTTGTGTGTTGTCTCACTATAAAACCATTTCTCAAACATTTCTCTGCTGCTTGACCGATGGGAGAATTTGGGACTAGTTACTCATTGCCTGAGTCCTTGGTGATAAAATGCATCTTCACAAAGCAGCGCTGGCGTGACTCTCTCAAGCATTGTAGCACAGCTCTTTTCAGCCTGCTGCTATTCATGACCAGGACAGCAATAGCCAAAGCCACCAGAATCAACTGGAAGTACACAAAGCAGCATAAAAATCCCTTAAAAAAAACCACTTTATTTTGGTTTTTTTTTTAATGTTTTACAAAACAATTATATCCTCAGTTGAAGAGGACAGCTTTTGCAAACATACTATTTAACTCACAGTGTTTTAAAGGTTTACCTCTGCCCTTCTAATTTAACATCTGTCTATGCTGCTCTGAATAGAAGACGACCTGCTTCTATGCTCAGAAGCTCCTTTCATAAGGATCTTCAATTTGTTGGTTTTAAATTATAGCTCACAAAACATCAACATTCTTATTTGCCACTAAGCAATCTGTAATAAACAATAATGAAAAACATGCATACGGCTAAGCTTGTCATGTGTAATACTTATCTTTTTTGTTTAAATTCACCAGTGAGCAATTGTGCCCTATTATTTAGGAGAATGCCTTGCCAGTGTTTGCTAATCACTTTTCCTAACAGTAACAGATACCCTGGATGGTCCAACAAATTGTAAGTCAATCTTCAGGTTCAGTGCAAGGCAATATCCTGAAAGAAAAACGACTTGGACAGTTTGTGATCAGCAACTTGAATTACAGCCTTGGTGCTCTAAGCATCACACCCGTTCATTTAAGAAGCATGACCACATGTTTGCAAAGTGAGGACTGGTCTCTTATTTCATCACAGAAGCCAAGTTAGAAATCATAAAGATAGCATGATAGCAACAGCCTGCCTGATCCAGGGGAGGAAGAATCGGAAACTCACTGTTAAGTATGAGAGGAAAATAATTATATATATGTATATTTTTTTATATAATAACTATAATACTAATTATAACATTGGGCTGATGATTGTTTAATAAGAGAGCTTCTGTGCTTGTTCCATTGCTCCAATCTCTGAATACAAATGTATTTGTTTTTTCCATTGTGAGTACCAGTTCTTACCAATTTGTTGGAAACTTATTTAAATAAATTTAATATTGAGTAATCAACATTTAAATAAATGACTGGTGTCCCCTGTGTCCAGAAAGGTCCCTTTGATGTAATTTGGGCTCTGCAGCATTGCTGAAAGGTGGTGCAGAAGAGAAGCAGAGGCCAGGGGCAGCCTCCCTTTGCGTCCCCGTTGGTGATACGAAGGGTGATGCCAGGACCCCGCAGGCTCTGCCCTTCCCGCCAGAGCTGACCTTGGCCGAGCACATGGGTGTTATGGTTTGAGAAACCCATAACCATTTATTGTTTAGACAATCATACTATCACCCAGTGACCCCTCCCCACTCAGGAAAGGGAATCGGGGAAAAAACAAGGAAAGCCGGGACTTGAAGTATAACCAGATTTAATAGAGTAAGATTATATAATTAACACTAATAGTACTAAAGAACCAATATTGATCCCGATACCAGTATAAATTATACAAGGATTATACTCAACCAATTGCGTCAGTGGGAAGCTGTGCATTCCCAGCAGTGGACAGCAAATGTTGGACACCGAGAGCGCTATGGCTCCAGGAGGAAGGGAAGGGCTCAGGGGTCCGGCACCAGGGCATGACGTTCTCAGGATGGCAGCCATCAAGGGAGAGAGAACTTCACAGCAAACTTCCTAATTTACAGTGAATGTGATGTTGATGGTATGAAATAATCCTGTTGGCCAGCTTGAGTCAAGTGCTGAGGTCTCGCTCCTCCTCATCCCTGCACCCGGCGAGCTCGAAAACACTGAGATCTTGAAACCCACACACTGTAGCTGGCTGTAAAGTAAATATTTTCACAAATTCAGACACTGGAGTCTTCTAAAAGTGCAGTCTTCCCAAGTATTAGAAGAGAAATTAGTCCTGTGTTGCTCAAACCAGGACAGTGGGGTTAACCCAAACAGTGCCCAGGCTGTGCAGGGAGAACTTGCTCCCGTTATTACTCTGGAGGAACGATGATGGGAGACAAACACAAAGCACCAGGCCTTTTGGCAGAACCAAAATAAATGAGGAAAAAGCACTCAGAAAATCCTTCCTCCGTCACCCCCTCAGCAGACAAGGCAAGTTTGGGCAGGGGGACACCCAGATGGGGTTTGAGTCGGCTAACACAAACCTCGCGGCAGGTGCCAGGCGAGGAGCTGCCCAAGTGCAGCAGAGGGAGAGAAGAACTGTCCTTGTCCTGGTCTCCAGCCATGCCCATCCAGAGCCAGACTGGATATTTCTGACCTTCTGTCTTCAAGGCCTAATTAGGTCAGGCTTCATTTCCAGTGAGCCCTGAGACCCTCCTGAGTCAAGCATCACAACATCGATCACTCGGTCTTAGAGCTGACCTCCTCAATCCTCCATGGGGTGGGAGGGGACAGCTGGCACGGGCACCTGAGCTGGTTCCCAGGAGCTCTCCAGGAAAGGGACAACCAGCAAGCAGGGCTCATGGGGAGCTTGGCAGCATAGAGCCCACCTGCTCACCCACCTCCACATCAAGAAGTAGACACCATTGGTACAGCCAGATGGCAGCTCCCACTCACTGGAAGCAGGATGTTTTGTGGTGAAGGGGGAAGAACAGGAACCACATTCTTGCTTCCATGCACCGTCCTGTGCTGGCATGGAGGCTCCCACCCTGCCAAGAGTCTTGCAGCTGACTCGTTTAAATCAATCCAATGGGGTACTTGCACACCAGCAACGAAGCCTGCATTTTGAGGGCTGGTCCTCTGCAGGAGTGCCGCGGCTGCCCCTTCTTCAGCCAGATTCAGGAGTACCCGGATCCAGTACATTCGCATTGCATGTGGGCAGCAATACAGAAGCTGAGAAGTCACCTCTCTCACCCATTTTTGCCCCATGCTCCTCCCTACCCTGCTGGGTTTCCAGGACATTCTCCTCAATTCTTGGCTAGAAAAGGCCACCAGCACAGTTTCACATGAGCAAAGACTCCTTTCACAGAAATGGGAGCTCTTCTAATCTTGTCCTCTCACTGCTTTAAAGACATTTAAAATGCACGTAGACCTCTGACCAGGTGCCTAATTAGTTGTTGTGGCTATTACAGCATTTCTAGTTCAAGAGGACAGCGAGTAACTCAGGCCGTCTTTTCTGGGCTTTTGGACCATGGAGAGAAGCAGTCACATCACCCCACCCACGCACCTCTGCCAGGTGGCTTGAGAATCCAGGCACCAGGATTATTGGTTCCCTATGGAAAGGGAGCCGTGGTTCCCTGTGATGGAAAGCTATGACCAAGAACTAGTCAAAATGTAATTTAAACACAGCTGAGAAGTGCCCAAGTGAACTACTTACTGCATCCACAATGTAATCTGGCCTCAGCAGACCGGGGACTCTGGCCCTTCCAAGCCTGCTGAATTGGTACCAAAGCAATTGCATTATTTATTTTCACTTTTCTACTGTCAGTTACTTTCTCTTATTGACTCAAGTAGTGTTGAGTCCTCTAGAGTGGGGACCATGTCTGCTTGCCTGTAAATCACTCAGCAGAGTGATCTTTCCACAGCTGGGTGTTCTCTCATCTCATGCAGTTGCAGATGTCCCACCTGGACAAGGATTTCACCTCCTCCTTCAGACACAGGGAAGGAGAATAGGGAGGCGATAAATCCTTTGAATTACAGACTTTAATATACATGCGTTGTAACGTCTCTGATTCAAAGCCACCTAGTCCAATGGCACACGTTTGTGCTGGAATGGAAACAGAGTCCTGTGAGAATAAATTTCACTGCTACACAAACTGGGCCTCCTAATTCAATGATTTTATTTCAGTAAGCCAGCACCCCAAATTCTAATTCAATGAAATTCACAGTGGCACAGATTTGGCTTATCACTTGGGTACGGATAGCTCTAAGCATCAAGTAATGCACGCCACGCTCAAGTTATGGGTGTGCTTAAGAGCTTATGTTTGACCTTGGTCCCCAGCAGCAAAGTCCTTTGGATCTGATGTGGATGTGATGTAGCTGCAAATAATCTCTCCTTCAGTTAAATATGGTCTGGAAAGCAGCTGTTTAATAAGCTGCAGATGCATTTAGGGGTGTTCATATTTAAGATTGTTTCTTATTTTAAAAGAGCCTGGGAGTGTTTATTTCTATCAGCGGGTGCAAATCTTCACAAGTAATTATTCTTATACCCTGGAGCTTCCCAGCCTCCCTCAGCAATTTCTCCTAAAATCCTTTGACTTTACTATATAGAAGGATCCTGAAAGTGTTGAGAATAAACTGTTCCTCATCCCAATGCAGTTAAGATGTATGACCCTCCTGGAATGGCCTCCCTACCCCGTTCAACACTCCTGACTATACACACACCAAAGAGAAATTAAGTTTAGGTTGAAATACGTATATCCATATATGTGTACACAGGCTATACACCCACACAGGCATACACATTTCTTTAAAAAAAAGACCTCACAAAGCCTTTGACATACACCTATTTAGAAACACACAGAGAGCTTGTTGAACCCAGGTGAACACATCTCCCTTCAAGCAACCCCAAACTCATCGGGGTCTTTAACTCCGCAGCTGGATCCCTGCGGCACCGGGAAATAGGCTGAAGCCGGACACCTGGCACGGCCAGGCACGGCCAGCCCAGCGCTCCCAATTCTGCTCCCCACACCTCCGAGGAAAGAAGGAATACCCTGGCTTGGTCATTCCCTGGGAAACTGAAACCTAAAGTCAGGAGCAGACGTTACAGCCCTGCCGCTGCCTCTACTACCGGGATGGTGCCAGAGTGTCGCCTCTGGTATCTGTCATAGTGTCAAAGCTGTTAACGTCCAGTTACAGGAAAAAATGAGCTCTGCAACCCAGGGAAAAACCGATGCTGCCTTTCTGTGAGATTTTTATTCCTGGGAGAGAGGGGATTTTTGTCACCTATGAAATAAATAAAATTACTGTGAGATGTGTTTCCATTAAATTGAAAACAAGGGCTCCTTTTAACGTATAGCTATTCTTCCAAAGTACAAGGGACATTATGTACAGAAAGATTTTGCTAATGTATGAGTGGGGAAATTAAACTGTCTAAACCTATCGAAGACTAAAGGTATCTCGATCAACATCTGAGACCTCACCAAGTTTTGGAAACACAATTTACCTGTCTCCCTTTTTATTCTGTTCATTTTACACATCCATTGGCATGGGGTTTAATGCTTGCCGTTTCCAGGGTCCGCGGCAAGCTGTTATGTGAGTTAAAAGGGCTGATGCAGAGAATGGCACCAGACATTACCCTCTGCACATCAGTATTTAGGATCCCCCTGCCTCTGTGGGGATTGGGTTACTGGTGAGAGAGAAGGCCTTCATGGTCAAAAATACCCTGGGGGACAGTCCACTTTCCAACTTTCCAAAATAAGCAGCAAAGAAAGAAAATCTGCCTCATGTACCCACAGACATGGGCTGCTCCCTTCACCCTCTCACACAGGTTTGGGGTGTCTCCACCCCGGTGAGCTGCAGTTCCTTCCCTCACCCCAGGAGGAGGAACTGGGAGATGCTCTGCCTCGAGATGTGCCCCCACGTGCCACCCAAGGGGTGACAGAGGCTGTGCTGTCCCTTCGCAGCTACAGCAGCGAGACAGCGATGTGCCACCTGCGGGGCCAGGCTGCTCCCACGGCTCCCTGCCGCCCCTGTCACCCCACAGCGAGCTGATGTGGGAAACTAACAGTATAGGGGCAAAACATGGAATAATTTTCTCTAGCTTTTTGCCCATTCAGTTCCCAAGGAGCCAAGTTAAAGCGAGTAAAACCTCACATGCCCATCTTGCCGTGGGATGCGGACAACTTGTCTCATAGCGGGGGTTGAACCACATGCTTGTGAATTCTGGCAGTCAGAGCAAAATGGAAAGAAGATGAACCTTCAAAGACTTGCTTCAGCAGCTGGAAGTCCAGCTCTCCTCACGGCCCCTCTCGCTGCCCGGTCCCCAGGAGGGCGCAGGCGGAGCATCCTTCCCCTCCAGCGACTGAAACAAAGAGAAAATCAGCCATCACCTCTTCCCCCACAGCCCATCCTGGAGGCCTCTGGGCACCAAGAGGTTTGTTGCCTCTCCTGACCGACCGGTAATGGCACTTCAGGCTGCTGAGGACAAGACAGTGATGCTCACTTGCCCAGAAAAGG
Source organism: Vanellus vanellus (assembly GCF_965231255.1). Classification (NCBI taxonomy): domain Eukaryota; kingdom Metazoa; phylum Chordata; class Aves; order Charadriiformes; family Charadriidae; genus Vanellus; species Vanellus vanellus. Next base: position 160,459,404 of record NC_138905.1, on the reverse strand, counting down.
AGGGTCCATCCAGGGAACAAGAGCTTTTGGCAATCATCTCCTCCACAACCGTTCCCAGCACTCCCTTCCTTGCCCTCCCTGCAGGCACCTGGCAATTTATTGGTCATAGCCTGGTATCATTTTGAAGTCTACCACTCTGCTGGGCCAGGCAGCCTGAAACTACTGTTTGGGACATGGTGACAGCAGGGTGGGAGGCTCCTCCAGAGCTAGACTTTGCAAGCCGCTAGGGAAGCAGGCCCTGGGAAGAGCTTTGTGCTACACTCAGACCACTTCTGTCTCAAATATGGCTTCAGACAGTCTCATACCAGCAGAGTGAACTCCCTGCCCTGCCTGCTTCTTGCCAACAGACAAATGCTACGTATGGTCTGAGAAGCATATCTAAAAAATCGTGTTCCCCAGAGGACATTGATCTTGCAGCGTCTGTATGCTGAAAGCGAGGAGGACACTCTGCCGCCGACCCACGCAGCCCTGCCCAGATGCAGGCGTTTTCCCAGGTTACCCGTAAGCCCTGCGGCGCATGCGGGGAGGTGCTGCCCTCACCTCCGTGGCATTAGCCATGCACATTCTGCCGAAGCCTCACACCAGATGCCTTTCCCTTGCACAGACATGTATTTTTATATTGCTGACTGATGCCAAAGGACTGGGATGCCAGGGAGATACTCAGTAAGTGTTTCTGCCCCATGGATGCACCTTAGAATCATAGAATAATAGAATTATTGAGGTTGGAAGGGACCTTTAAGATCATCAAGTCCAACCATTAACCTAACCTGACAAAACCACTTCTAAACCATGTCCCCAAGTACCACATCTACCCTTTTTTTAAACACCTCCAGGGATGGCGAATCCACCACCTCCCTGGGCAGCCTATTCCAATGTTTAATAACCCTTTCAGTGAAAAAAATTTTCCTAATATCCAATCTAAACCTCGCCTGGCATAAATTGAACACATTTCCTCTCGTCCTAGCACTTGTCACTAGGGAGAAGTCAGCCCCTACCTCTCTACAACCTCCTTTCAGGTAGTTGTAGAGAGTGATAAGGTCTCCCCTCAGCCTCCTCTTCTCCAGGCTAAACAACCCCAGTTCCTTCAATGAGCCTTCAAGCCCATTACCCTAATCACTGGTGGCCAGCTTCCCACAGCAGCACGGGGCTCAGTCTAGGCTTCAAATCCTACTCCACCTATGAGCAAAAAACCAAAATGAACAAAATAACAAAATGAACACAAAATCAAAATGAACACGAAATCAGAATGAACAGCCCAAGCTGCGCTCCATGCCGCAACGCTTTACTGCATTGATGCTGTCGACCCAGAAGCATTGCTGGCGGGCTTATCTGAAATGAGGGCACTACAGACATACCTCAGGCTGTTTTCACAGCACCGCTGCTCTTTCCCTTCTGACAGGCATTTTGATGGGGATTTCTGCCATCGGGGGAATATCTGAAGAAGAATTTTCTGAAGAGAGCAGCTGACCGGCAAGGGATCCAGCCGCTCTCAAAGGCGTCATGTGAGATTTTTCACAGGATGCCAGAGAGGGCACCGAAATCAGCAAGATCACAGGTTTTCCAGGCATAGATTCCCAGTCACCCTACCTGTAACTATTAACACAAGCATTACTTCACAGTGAATGAACTCTACCCATGCCCCTTGCAGAGATGTGGCATGAGGCTCCTGCAACATTTAATACTATTTAAGCTCTCAAAATAGGGCTTTAACGAGGCTTAAATGCTAAGTTTGTGCTAGACCTTCCAGAGGGAAAGTTCATTTCAGCCTGCTGGCCTAATATTCATGAACTGGAAAGCAACTCTGGTATAAATAAAAAAAAAAAAAAAGTGCTGTTTTACATGTGCATAAGCATACCTGCATGTTTTTGTGGGTATTCCCATGTGCTGGTATTTGAAAACACACCCCATGAAGTTTCTGGCCAAAGATTAAAAGGTATAAATGTAAACATGAGAAGAGCTGGTTGGTTTTTTCTGCTATGTTTTACTGTCTGTGATAAGCACAACATTAGTACTGCAAATGAAGAATGGGAAGCTCCAGGAATGTGAACATAGCCCACCGACGTATACATACTGCAAGTCTCCATTGCAAGTCTCCATCTGCACCCACAGTGCACTGGACAGAAAGTGTTACCAATGACCCCTGTGGTCCCTTCAGGCTCAAGATGCTCTAACCAGTCCTTGTGGCTTGAAAAATCCTTTTATTGATTGCCTGCAGGTTAGTCAAAAGACCTGCTGTCATATAATTGGTGTAATAATTGTATATGTATGTTCCAAAGATGCAGTTTTATTTTTACAGCTGCTTTGGGACTGGGAAAAGTAAACTGGGAAACGAAAGACCTTTTTTATTAATATTTCCGTCATTCTCTTCCTTCTCTTTTCTCGGCAGTTTCTCACCATCTCTAAGATGCAGAAGGAGGAAGCCTATGCTTACTACGCTCCTGGCTAAGACAGGAACTTAGTAGGCTCCAGGAGGACCATGTACTTCAGTGCGCAGAGCCAGCAACAAGCCATCCATATGGATGAGCACCTAACTTGCAACATATATTAGCTTTACCAGCACAACTACCACTTTGGTGGCCTCAGTGCTCCTGCTGCTGAACTAATATCCCGTGGTATGTGCAAGTACAGTGCAGGCCAACCTGCCTGCACTTAGTATGACAAACTGTTAGCACAAGTAACACATGACTAAACCTTCCTCAAGTTGATTAAAAAAAAAAAAAAAAAAAAAAGCAGCTGCTACTGGATGATTTAAGGTTCTCTAAGATGAACAGAAAGAAGGAAAGAAGGAAAAATTGAGGAAGTGACCTTGCTTGTAAAGGTAAAGAAAGGGATGTCACTGCTAGAGGAGAAAAAGCAACATATTTGAGGTATTATCAGCCTCAAACAATAAACTAGATATCTTGTGGCCAAAACAAGAACCCATAAGCAGGGGACCTTAAATGAGTCAATCTTCATGAAACTGTGAAGTCTCCATCTTCAGGTTCCCTGGAAACTCTTGGGAGTTTAGCCAGCAGGCTGGTGATGAGACCTCAGCAGGGTCTGCAACTCAGTGCTTGGTTTCACACAACTATGAGTGCGTCCAGTAGACCAGACTGGCAGAAGAGACAACTACCAGCTATCCAGTTTCACGACTTCGGTAATAAACAACTTTGGGACGTATCTGAGAGATGACAATGTGGCATTTCTGACCACTCTGCTACCCTGAAATGTGGGGGTGAGTCTCCTAAAGTCAAAGAACAGTAGAGCTGCAGAAAAGAAACTCTTCTCTAGAATTCTCCACTGAAGCAAATAATAAAGAGGACAGAGAGAAGGACAGAGAGAAATCAGTCCAGGAGAGAGAAGGCCCCAAAATGGCATGCAACATCCTTCGACTTCTTGATGGATTCACCTGTAGGTATCTGAGAGCTCTCCTTGGTCTCAAGTCATAGAATCATAGAATGGTTTAGGTTGGAAAGGACCTTGATCATCGAGTTCCAACCCCCCTGCCATAGGAAGGGACACCTCTCAATAGATCAGGTTGCCCAAGGCCACGTCCAGCCTGGCCTTGAACACCTCCAGGGATGGAGCTTCCACAACTTCTCTGGGAAACCTGTTCCAGTGCCTTAGCACCCTTAAAGCGAAAAATTTCTTCCTAATGTTCAATCTGAACCTGCCCTCTTCCAGTTTAAAGCCATTGCCCCTTGTCCTATCGCTACATGCCCTAGTAAAAAGTCCTTCCCCAGCTCTCCTGTAGGCCCCCTTTAGGTACTGGAAGGCCGCAATAAGATCTCCCTGGAGCCTTCTCTTCTCCAGGCTGAACAGCCCCAACTCTTTCAGCCTCTCCTCATAGGAGAGGTGCTCCAGCCCTCGGATCATCCTCGTGGCTCTCCTCTGGACACACTCCAGCGGGTCCATGTCCTTCTTACGTTGGGGACTCCAGAGCCGGATGCAGTACTCCAGGTGGGGTCTCACGAGAGCGGAGTAGAGGGGCAGAATCACCTCCTTTGACCTGCTGGCCACACTTCTTTTGATGCAGCCCACGATACAGTTGGCCTTCTGGGCTGCGATCGCACACTGCTGGCTCATGTTGAGCTTCTCATCAATCAGCACCCCCAGGTCCTTCTCCTCAGGGCTGCTCTCCAGCCATTCCCCACCGAGCCTGTATTTGTGTTTGGGATTGCCCCGACCCAGATGTAGGACCTTGCACTTGGCCTTGTTGAACTGCATGAGGTTGGCTTGGGCCCACCTCTCCAGCCTGTCCAGGTCCCTCTGGATGGCATCCCTCCCCTCCAGCGTGTCTACCTTGCCAAACAGCTTGGTATCATCAGGAAACTTGCTGAGGGTGCACTCGACCCCACTGTCCATATCGTCGACAAAGATGTTGAACAGTACAGGCCCCAGTACCGATCCCTGAGGAATGCCACTCGTCACTGCTCTCCACTTGGACATCGAGCCGTTGACCGCAACTCTTTGAGTGCGACCATCCAGCCAGTTCTTTATCCACCGAGCGGTCCATTGGTCGAATCCATGTCTCTTCAATTTAGAGACCAGGATATCGTGTGGGACAGTGTCAAACACTTTGCACAAATCCAAGTAGATGACAAGTCAGCACAATCTACTCAGACCAAGCCACTTGGGGTGCCCACAAACTGCCAGTCTGAAGAAAATTTGCCTGCCCTGCCAAAAGAAAGGAGAAACATTCTTGGGAGTAGTTGAATAAACACAGTATGAAACTGTAAGTGCAGTTCAGTATTAAATATTATGAGACAGTATCCAGTATTATACTGGCAAGCCCTGAGACTAGGACTTTGCACATAAATACTCTGTCATATGAATGTTAAAATAAATACACACTAACCTGCACGGTGTGTGCAAACAGAAAACAAGCAATTTGGTTCAAAAGAAGATACACAGTTAGTTGCACACTTCTCCTAGGCAGAGGGTGAGTGGACAAACATCTGGTGCTAATGATATTCTTTAATATAGGTATAAACTTACTGGGATTGAGAGGGCTGAAGGGACTAAAAAGATTATGTGCCGTGTTTGTACTGGCAGAGTCTCTTCCCTCTCCTCTTCAGGGCTGTGTCAATGCAAATGCAATGACTGCTACCAGAATGTCATCTTGAAAGTTCTCAACAGCTACCAGACCACATGTCATACAACATTGCACTGGCAGGGATAGGACTAGATGACACAGCTGGCTTCCGATTCTCTGTTTTCTATGGTCCTAGGAAAATGCCCTATCACTTACAAGATACTTAACTGCAGTCATGTCAAAGCATGTACTGAGATACATTTCTGTTGCATCTCCTTCTGTGAGATCCCACCAATATATTTAAAGGAAGATTTTAAAAATTTGAATAGATTGATGCATTAATGCAAAATTGATGCAAGACCATTATTTTCTTCCAACTCTTATTTGAAAAATCAACTGACCCGACCTCCTTCGTTGCTGATACAAATTCATACCTGACTTCTGGTTTAGATAGAGTACAGAACATGTGAGGGCCTATAATCTCAGCCCAGCATTTAGACAAGGCCAAGAGCTCAAAGCGAACTGAGCATCCAAGATAACAAGTTAATAAACACAGTTGGCCACCTAAGACTGATTTGGCCACAGTACAAGACTGGGCTAAATCTGGTCTTGATCCAAACTGAGGGTTGATAAATCTCCCTTAATCTGGGAGTGATTAATTCTCCTAAAGGTCAAAACTCTAAACTCACTGCCTAGAAACCCTGCAATCATTCCCCTTGGAAAATGAGGTGAAAAAAAGCATCAATCCACATAACCAAACCAAACCCACAAGGAGCAAATGTTCCCTTCGTAGTGTATAAAATCACTGCTTTCAGCCCTTCCAATTAAACCACAAAACAAATAGCACCATAAATTCCATCCTGCAGATGATCTTCCCTGAGGTCCCCCTTTCATCGCCCCTTTCATTAGCTCTGCCCTTGTCCATCACACCATAGAGCACAAGGCTGAAACCTCGCTGTGTGCACCGGCACAAGCTGGCACAGGCGTGATGCAGTTTGCCAAGCCTGTCTCCTTCTGACTTTATCACCAACTTGCCTCTTGACTCCCAGGATGATGTGCCTGATGTCATTGCTCAGTCATCTTCAGTCTGATTTGCTGCCATTGGCAAAGACCTACGAATTCCCTATGGAAACGAGTCCTCCAGCTTCTGAGTGTAATGTTACTATCCTTAGCGTTTTCCACGAAGGATAAAGTGCAATGAATGTGGGGTTTTTTTGTGGTTGTTTTTCAGCTAATGGGATTAACTGCGGAACAGACATGTGAGAGACCAATCTTCAAAGTAAACAGTTGAGCTTTCCTTGCTGAAGTAATCAGGTGATCAAGGCAAGGCTACATGTCCCAAAGTTCAAAGGTGAAAACTGGGATGACCAGTCCCACATAAATAAAAGTCGTGTGATGCTACAGGATCTTTGAAGTGCCCACCGTGGATGGAGTCCTGTGCTTCATCTTTCTTCTAAACTTATGCATGTCATATAATCCATTGATTGACAAGTGCTGAGGAAAAGAAGTGCCAAACACGCCTGGGCCTAAAAGCTGTCATGTGGACTCCAGTAATTTGTTGCCCCTGCAGCATCTCACACAAGATTTTCTACTTGGCACTAAATAAGTCCTTGTAAAAGGAAGGCAGATTTTGTGACATGCAGCCATAACTTCAAGTGGACATCAGGATACCTATCATGGTTAACTTCACGCAGTAAGAAGCTCAGAGAAGAAACAGGTCAGGACACATTTAATGGTGTATCAGAGAAGCTTTTATGAGGCTCAGCTTTATTTAAAATCTGGATTTTAAATAAGCCACATCTACAATGTGAGTGTTACTACCTGCACCATTCCCAAATCTTCTCTTCCAGCCTATGAAAGTCTTTGCAATGGCTGTAAGAGCCATTCCCGTACAATTTTATTACAGCTTTGATCCATTAATTTCAGCTGAGTTCCAGCTGACTGACCCCAGCATGAGAAAAAAAAAACAAAACTGTGTAGCCAGAGCTGGTCTTTCAGCCTTATTCAAAAAGCGTTCTTAGTTTGATAATCGAGCACAACTAGGTCATGTCTGAACTGTCCTTTGGGCACGCCAAGAGCTACGAGACATCTCTGAGCAGTACCAGTACTTTTAAAAATTCTGCCTGGGGCCAACCATAGCCACATCTGTCAGTTTTCAGACATTTACAGACTTGTTTCCTTGCTTGCTAACACTTTTAGTGTGCATGTGTGTATGGATGTTCATACTCAAAGTATGAATAGCTGGTAGCAAACTGGATCCTGTTACATATGTCCATTCATGACAATGTGTAAGTTAAAAGAGGAAAATAAGGAGAAGCCAATAATTAGACCTTTCAGTTTAACTTCAGTTCCTAGGCACTATTAAAGCAAACGCATACTCTTTGTGTACACTGAAATCTACTTAAAGATGAACAGTATCCAGAGTGGATTTGCTAAGTTGTGTCAAGCTAAATTATTTTTCCTCCTACCCCAGTGTTGCAGATTTTGTTGAAGAGCAGTAAATGTTGACTTTAGTAAACTTTGCCACTGCTTCTTTCTATCAGACTAGAGAATAATATCAATTAAACTTTCAATAGCACATGTGCAAAGCCAGAAAACACTTCTCAGTGATGCGAGCGATATTCTATCAGAACAGAAGAATAAATCAAAGAGTTCCATGCGCTCCTTTCTGGAACTCGCTATGTTTAGAAATATCTTGGATTACAGAGTAGATAACGTACTTCTTAAATGTACAAGTGGTACGAAGCTGAGAGGGATTGCTGGAACACTTTGGAGAACAGGGTTAGAAGGCAAATATCTGCATAAATGAAAGAAATTAACCTGGAGGAATGACAACTAAGAAAGGTACGACAGGTATCTGCAGAGCCTAAGGGTTACTCTCCAGTTGCCCATGCTCTGACAACACATGGATAAACAAAGGACTTCATTTTCTAATTTGTGTGAACCTGTGTGAGTTAGAGGTAAAGAAAGGTGTAATGTCATTTTCTGCATCTTAGAATGAATCAATTTATAATGGAAGTGAAAACGGCCTAGAAGCTCGCAACAAGATGCAAAATGTACCGACTTCCCATATTTAGGGGCTGTAACACTGTGTTTATAATTATAAATAGCAATAATCTCCAGATAAGTAACTCAGTTGGATGACTGATGACGTGACTGCACAGGGTATCAGTTTTTTGGACAGAATTAGATGTTAAAGGGTCTCAGATCTTAACGGAATGTTCACAATAAAGGTAATCTTAGCAGTGGCAATAATGTTCTTTACTATCCCTAACCATGCTAATCTCTTGAAGAAGCAACAGATAGAGTGAAACTTCAGAGCGGAAACATACATGGAATTGAGTTCAGCATTCAAAGACTGTACGAACATGCCAAAACTATTAATTCTTCCCTTGCAGCAGCGGGAGCAGAAAGGTTTGTTCCACTGGCTCCTGGCCAGGTCAGTTCCCCGTCAGCCAAAGGGAGAGAATAGCCAACGCGACCTCCTGCCAGCAGTCCTTCGTGGAGTCCCAGCACACAAATGAATTGTAACAGCTGCCACCAGAAAACAAAGTGGTTGCGTTCATCAAGAACAATGAGGGAATACAAAATCCCTACCAAAGACTCTGAGAAATGTATAGCACCTAAAAGTTGCTGTCCAGGAGCACGCGTTATGATGACACCTTCCTCAATTAAAGTAAGGACCTACCTTCCATTTAGCACAATTACAAAGCCAGAAATGTTGCCAGGGTCTCGTGTAGTTCAAAAGGGAGAGAAAGTTTTTACGCATTGCGTATTTGATGTTAACTGTGCTCTCACAGTTCGTGACCAATATAACGCTACAAAAGACACCAGTTCTCTGTACGTGTCATGGTTTCATAAAAATCAATATCTAACAAATACACATTACAGTGTGTTACATGATATATTACAGTCTGTAGAGGCTAATTAATGACAGACCGACACAAGAAAGCTGAGATGACAGCAAAAACTAGGATAACAAAACAATGGTATTGTTATGAATGTCAAATGAACAAATCACCTACTAAATACATTTTATGAGACTGAATTACAGAATTACCACCAATAGAAATGGTTTCAGTTTGGTTTGAGTAATCTACCTTCTGACTAGCCTAAGGTCCCAAAGGAAGTTACAGCCAAGACAGTTTCTGACCTTTCTGGTGGCTGATGTCCGTATCTGCAGAATGTGAGCATCTGGCTTGCTCCTTCACCCTTCCCAAAGAAAGTTGTCCAATGCAGATGGCCAAGTTCTCCAGCTCATCATAAAGACATGGGGATTTACACGCTAAAATCCTGAATTTTCCTGCCCATCACTTCCTCTTTCATAGAGGACCTCAAAATCTTTTCAGACCCTCAAGAAGTATGATACAATAGTTAAAAATTAGTCAGTTATGGGTATCACTACTTTTTAACTCAGGAAAACTACACTGTCTAATCAAATAATAGCTTACTGATCACTTTCAGAAAATTATGAAAGGTGCTTTTGACACCTGCACATGCAGCATGTGCATGTGTTGCTGTGTACCTACATGCTCAGGTAAAGAAAAAATGAAGGGTCTTGGTCAAAAATCAAGTTTCTAAATTAGAGTGAGAGTTGAACTTTTAAAGCAAATACGTATGTCTCCAGCCTAAAACCAAACAAAAATTTTGATGGTCTTTTATGAAGAAGTTTAAGAAGAGAAAAAAAAAATAATCTGTTTCTGATCCCTATGTCCTTCAGCCTTTAGTTATTTCGCACTGAAATACAGGGAAAAAACACCTCATACTATTTTATACTTTCATATTTATTTTTATACATTTTTCTAAACAAATCTATTCTGACACAAGATTAGTGGGAAAGGTCATCTCTGTTGTTCCTGTTGCGTATAAATCTAAGTCTCTGGTATGTAAAGCTGTATTTGTAATCCAAGGAAAAGAACAGGGATTGTCTGATGCGCTACCGAAAGTTAACAGGTCCCAAGTTTAGATAGGGGATAATGTCATTCTTTGATAAACAGCCACTGTTTCTTCAAACCCAGCTGCCTTTGGCATATCAAAGCTGTCAGAGGTGCTTATAGCAGCGTGTATGTTATTATAACACACAACATATATTCCCACTGAGACATGTCAAATCACATACCTTTCATAATTTTCACACTTGATGACAAATTTAGATTACTATGCACCGTATAATGTTTTCCAAATAAAATACTATTTCCAGGAGTGATGTAAAGTTAAAGTTACAAAATGATGCCATCTATCTAAGAAACCATGTTTTCTTAGATGTTTAATTAAAAATATTAATTCAGAAGTTCAGAAGATTTATAATCAGTATTTTCAAAGGTAGGAGCTTACACTTAAGACTCTTAACTCATATTCAAGGATGTAAAGAAAAGCGTTACGATTTTCAATGACTCCTGGCAGTGAATACTTCTGGATTTCAGAAGAGTTAGTCAGCACACTTGAAAATCAACTAGAATGTACTTAAACGCCTCGCTAAAACCACAGAAACCTAATTTTGAGAAGCTAGATGCGAGAGTCATGTTGCAGAATTAAAAAACAATTCTTTCACATTTAAATAATCAGATTTCATTACATATGCAGAAGTTTATAAAAACAGAATTTATCCATCATAAAATATATACCCATGAATTGGAATCTAATGTATATAAATATATCTCAAGTTCCTAGCCTTTGGCATTTAGGAATACTTGGGGCACTATAAAGGACCCTTATCTTCCAGAAAGCAAGCTACTGCAGGAAAAGTGTGGCAAAAATAAGACCATATTCCCATGGACCAGAAGACTAAAGAACGACAGTCTCTCTCCTTCCTCCACACATTCCTGAGTTCATTTGCATTGCTCAAGACTCTACTGGGCACTAGCTACCCTACCTCCAACACCGTGCTTATGCAGAGAAGAGTTTTAAGTATTGAAAGGAGATTGGAGCTAGGGAAATGAACAGAGAAAATAGGAAGTAAACTGGTAGCAGCTTGCTGTACGCAGAAAGCATAAGAAAATAGTTTTCCAGTAGGAAGCAGTTACACACGGATAGATTTAATGGGATAAATGTTCCTGAAAGAACGCTCTGAAAACAGTACGTGAATACAGCAGGAGAAATACAGCAGGTGGACTTGAGAGGGAGGAAAAATTAAAAAAAAAAAAAAAAAAAAAGAGAGAGAATGCAAAAATCAGACCAAGAAAGAAGAAAAACACCACCAAAAAAATATAAACTATACCAGAGCACATAAGCATCCATTAAGTATAGGAAAGCAAGCAATGAAGAATGTGATAAACTCAGTATCGTTTGTTCACCAAACCTAAAAACTTACATTTCCACAAGAAGGCAACTGCTTAACAAGAGGTGGCAAGATGGCCAACATTTTACTGTGTAAACAAGATATGCATGATTGTGCAGGCAAGACTAAGCTGCAGAGTCAAGTTATGTAGACAAAGTATAATAAATTGTGAAAAGACTTGAAGGAAAGAAACCTTCACCCCAAGACCACTGGCAATACTAGTGTTTAAGATATTAATTTGTGTAATTTTAAAGGTGTTCGTTTAGTACTGCCAGAGTTTTAGAGATACCTATAGCACTTAGATAAATACTTTGAGAAAATGTTAGATGAAGAATCCTTATAGAATTTACTAACTATTTAGAAAAAGGAGGGGGACTAAGTCAAAGATATAGTACTAATTAACTAGTAGTAATTCATAACCTAAAAGACAGGCCTGATAAAAAATGGACGAAGCAAGAAGTCTTGAGGCATTGCCAAGGACAGCTCCTGATAACAAATAAAAGAAGGCCTTGAAAGGCGGCTGAAACCAACCCTGCAGTCTGGACAGAGACCAAAAAGAAAAACTGAGTCTGCGCAGGGACAAAAGGTTACTTGAAGTGATGAAGAAAAATTTGCAGCCTTCATCCTCAAGACCCTCAGCGACCACCACCACAAAGCATTGCGCAAGCGCAGTTAGGAGGAGTTTATGAAAATGACTTCTTAAAGCTAATTTTAATACGAAGCGGGGATAGGTTATGCATATGTATAGCCGTATTAAGAGATCTTATGATTATGTAAAAAGTACCATATATATTTGAGAAGGCCGCTGCATTGAGTGCGCGCCGTCGGTGGAGTGAGACTCCCGGGCCGCCCAGCGCTGTTTTGCTTGCTGCCGCTTGCTAATAAATACTCCAAATTTTAATTGACTCTGTCTCACGTCAATTTTGTGAGATCAACATATAACAAAGAAGAAAAAACCTAGAAAATTAACATGAAGTTTTTCTTAACTCTCTTTCTTCTTTACTGCATTCCTGTGTTCTGGGTTGAGGTTGTAACTGCTTTTGGATAAGAAAACTTCTCAGTTCCCTTTTTGCTAAGTATCCCATTTATAAAGGCTTAATTGGTGTTAAGTATCAATCGGAATAGTGTAATCTCCACCCAAGATAAACTTATCTGGCATTACTCTGAAGCATTTTCTTTCCCCTGGTCTGCTGGACTCCCTGAATGTGACATACAGCTCAAGGAGCTGCTACCTCAACAGTGTCTGCAGTTCAGCTCCCAGTGAAAGGCATACACCTCACGCGGGCTGTACTGGTGCCTTTCACTCAGCTTTATGCTCGCCCATCTTGCTTTAGCTTGCTATTTCTTAGGCAAGGTAGAAATTTAGACAAATAAAGCTCCCTATCTTTTTCAGCTTGATTACAGCTGAACTTCTCCACTTCTGTCCTTAACACTTACATTTTACGGTAATAATGCCTGGGCTGGCAAATAGTGAGGCTGGCAGTCCTCAGACTGCAGGGATGGTCACTGAGATAGCAGGTACATCTGAGCTGCCCTGCTGGGTTCACTTCTCAGAAGGCCACAGTATTTGGATCCCAGTGTTTGACAACATACAGCCAGCAGAGCGATAGCAAGACACTCGGAGCACAAGCCAGAGCACACTTATTTTCCAGCAGCTGAACACGTGCAAAATAAAGTTCCATTTGCTGATGGCACCTTCAATCAGCTAAGCAATAGGGTATCCTAACTTATGTGAGTTTTATACACCGATGATGGAAGAAAACACATTCGATGACTAAATATCTTGCCATAGAGGATTTTAGAAAAAAAAATCTGGGAAATACTCAACATATAAATACTATAAAACATTGTTCTAGAATATTGGTGCTGTCTTCCACCAGTTAAAGGCTGTTTATTGGACACACTAGTTTTTTTAATCCTACAATAAAGCATAGCCCATGGGACAGCTCCATGTTGGTACCTAAAACACTACCCATGTAGCCTGTCTCTCCTGTTTGTGAAGGCCACATAGATCCAGCGTTCCGACAGGTGCCAGAAAAATCACCTAATATCATCCTGGACACCCAACGGATCATATCTGTATTGCTTGAAGTCAGTGAGAACCTGATTTTCCAAGCATTGTCTTTATTTCTTCTGAACTGAACTATCCCCATCAGTCTGTATTTTCCACGTGTGGAAGAGTAAAAACTACATATGGGGAGCAGCACAAACTCTCCCAACAGCGTAGCTCAGACCTAGTTAATTCAGCAACTAAATAACCACCATTTCTTAAATTCCCGCTCCAGTCACTATGATTACTAAGACATGTTTCTTCTTGATAGACCCACGGTTTTTAAAAATACAGCTCCTACTGCCTGACGCCCACACGATGCGCGCTTAACCACACCACCAGGTAACTCGGAGGCCGCCACCGGTACCGGCCACTTGCCGGCCCGGCCCCAAGCCCTACGGTTTCTCTCCAGGCCGAGTCCAGCGGCGCCTCCCGCCGCCTCCCCACACGCCTCAACCCAAGCCCCGTTCAAAATTCCCTCCAGCGCAGCCCCCGTCTGGCGGCCGAGGCCAAGGGCCGAGACCGCCTGCCCCCACCCGAGTAGGCTGCGCGCCGCGCCGCCCGGCTGCCTCCAGCCTCCCCTGCCCGCCATGATCTCCCCTCACAGCCCCACTCAGCGCGCGGGCCGGCTGCCTAACCCCGCCCTTCGCCTTTCGGGGCGGGGCCTCGCACCCCTGTGAGCCAATCAAGCACGGCACCAGCCAGCCGCCCGGGGGAAGACCTCTTTAAGCGGCGGGGGAGAGGAGGGCTGTCATTCAAGTGACGTCACGGGGCCGGGGGGCGGCATGAGCGGGCCGGCAGAGGTATGGCCGCTGCCCTCCTCCTGGCGTGGGGGGAGTGCTGAGCACAGCTGCCCCTTCACCTGTGGAGGAGGCCGGCGGGTCGGGAGGCGGGCTGCTTCCCTCGGCGGAGGGGCTCGTGAGGCCCTGAGCCCGGGGGCAGCCCCGCGGCCTAGGCGGGCCTGGGCGCCCCGCGGGGGCTACCGGCGCTCGGGGCGGCCCCGGGCTGCTGTGGGGAGGCCGCAGGGTGCTTGGTCTGGCCCGGCTGAAGGCGGAGCAAGCCGCCCCGTGGGAGTCCGTGTGCCTCTTTTGCCTTCGGATATGGGAGGTCCTGCAGCAGCTGCCGTTCCCCTCTGAGGAGCTTCCAGAGCTAGGGGGGAGGTTGGGGTGTGTGTGGGGGTGTGCAGCCGCCTCTGCCTTCCCAGGAGAGGTGTAAACATGGCTGTTGGCTAGCTGAGCCCCGCCTGGCCTGGTGTCTTCCCTGGGCAGCGCCCCGGTGGTCAGGAAGCAGCAGCTCGGGCTGGTTCAGACTTCAGCCCATCTCTGTGCTGTGTGCAGGGTGGCTGCTGGCTGTCCCACAGGTCCAGCCGCCAACCTCTGTCCGGCACCTTCCCCCCCCCCCATTTCAGCTGGGCAGAGGCTGTAAAGCTGTCAGCTCGGTGAGACCGCTGACAGCCACCTTCTTCTCTGCGCAGTGCCTCTGCAGGACCACTGCCAAGGGGGGACTTGGGGAGGCAGCGGTGACATGAAATAATGTTTCATTCCAGCCCCGGGGTGTTCTCCATTTTGCTTTCAGAAGATGCAGCGCCTATGGGGGTGCATGTGCTGTGCAGTCCCCTTTCATTCAGCTCAACATCAGCTGGTTTTGTGTCTCATTCAGCTCCTCCAGATGACTGTCACCACCGAAGGCCCTCTGCCAGCCTGACACTGGCTTTGTCTGAATCTGAGCTGTCTCCTGTCCGTGGGGAAAGTTCAGTCTTTTACTATACGCAGGCTGCCACTCCATTGAGTGGTTATCACCGTAATTTGGAAATGCTTGCTGGGCTGTGTCTGCATGTCTTAATATTTCTGTGGTTGAGGCTGCTAGTTAGGGAGTGAGTGCCTTGCTTATCTTAGGATATCAGTTATACAAATAAATGGAATATGTATCTTGTGATATCTGCCAATATTTGTTATTGGACACTTAATGAAAAAAGTAAATTGTGTGGTTTTTTTCTTACAATTGTGTGTAGTATCTAAAACTTTTCAAATCCATTTTTTCATAATACTCTTGATTTGGTCTTCTCCCTATGCAATCAAGCTTATACATGGAACCTACAGCTACAGCATTAAACAGTTGCTTCCAGCATGGAGTTCTCTTAATCCTATGTACTCCATATGGCTCTATAGACCCAAAGTAATTTGGTTGTAATAAATGCTTAGAGGCTTCCTTAATTCTTCTATTCAGTAATGTGAGTGAGATAAAAATACTTTTTCCGCTACAGGAAACTAGTTATAGAAGAGTACATATTTCCTATATATTTTAGGTCTTATACAACAGTTAATTTTTCTTATTGTGGAAGACTTAATATTCCAGTCAGTTATGGCAATTGGCTCCCACATAGCTAGATACAGATATATAGAGAAGGTAAGAAGCATTTCATTTTGTGCCTTGAAGCATCCTTTGAAGCTAGGGACGCTTCATTTTCTAATGTAGAAGTTAAGGTGTGGAGTGATAAGGTGACTTGCCCATTTCTGCTTGCAAAATCTTTGAGCCAGAGGTAGAGTTACTCATTTAGTACTCTTCAACAGAAAAAAATAAAAGTCAACTAGCAGTTTTGGTTTCTTTCTTAATTGTCTGATTGTTCTTTATAATGTGTAGGCTGGGAACATGCTTGCTTTTCTTTTTATTTGTAATTACATTGGGTTTTGTTTCATTTCTAGGTTAAAGTGAAAATACCTTTTGGAAACAAGTATCTTGATGGTATCTTTTCTGTCCCAGAGAAGAAATCAACATGTGGAGTGATTCTTACCCATGGAGCTGGAGGAGATATGAATTTCCCTCACTTAGTGTCTTTGGCAGCCTATCTTGCATCCCATGGTGTTCTGTGCCTGCGGTTTACTTGTAAAGGCCTTAACATTGCTTATAGGACTAAGGCCTTCAAAGCAGTTGTGGTAAGAAGCGACCAAATTATGCCAAAGCTTAAATCTATGGGTGTCACTTTCTGGGTTCACTGTCTGTGAACACAAACAGCAGGGGCAATTTTTATGTGGGCAGTAGCTGGAACAGCTGCAGCAAGTAGTTTAAACTTGTTATATGTGTGTGTTTTATCTCTTTTTGCTGCTGCTATGTTATTTAAGATGTTCTTGTATATCTAGATTTTATTAAAATGAGCAACCTTTTTCCACTTATCTTCCCGCTCTGGAGTGCGTAGGAAAGAGTGGAAATTTTCACCTGATTAGCTACTAGGGCATGGGAAGGTGGCTTGAGTGCTTTTCATTGAGCATCAGACATTTTTATCAAGGAACTTAAGTCCAGTTCTTAAGGAATTCATTTGTATGATGCCATTGTGATTATATGCACATTAATTTGAGATCAGACTTTGCTAGCTTTAATGAGGATCTGTTCTCCATTCTTTTTTGAAGAAGCATAATGTTGTTAGTGAGTTTATATCAATATGCTGCTGTGTAAAGTTAAAGGCCTCTGCTAAGATATCATCTAATTAATTTCCTAAAAACTGAAAAATTTGTTGCTGAATTTTGTCTTCTCTGTCAGACATAGAATCATAGAATCACAGAATCATAGAATGGTTTGGGTTGGAAGGGACCTTAAAGATCATCTAGTCCCAACCCCGCTGCCATGGGCAGGGATACCTCCCACTACACCAGGTTGCTCAAAGCCCCCCCACATAACAGATTGTGTCTTAAACTTTTTGCTGCAAATATGTGACCTCGGTCTCAGTGAAGAGCATTTTTGCTAACTTGTTTTACTTTGTGGTGGGCTAAGAGTGTTCATGTGGTCTGTTACTAGAACTGAGTTGATAGAGAGTATCTGTTTATGTCTTGGTAACTTGACAGGGCATCGGAAATTTTAGACATGCTGAGAACTAACATGAAATTGCTTATATTTACTATGTTGTTACTGCAAAATGTTATGAAATCATTTGTGTGAAAAAACAAGATAGCAACTTCTATCTGTTTGATCAGCAGTGCTGAAAGAGTTTCCCATTTTGGTTAGTAGCTACAAACAAAAAAAAATCCCCTCCTCTCAGCTGCCTTAATTCTGACTTGTAATGTTTCTCTTTATCTTATTTCTTTAGGAATACTTAAAGCTTTCTGATGATTATAAACTTTCAGGTGTCTTCCTTGCAGGTATTGTTTTTATTACCTATAATTTTCTGTCTTATACTGTCTGTAACGATAGCAGTCTGTAATTAGTCCATTTTTTAAGTCTGTCCCACTTTGGTAAGAAGTAAAGGAACAGATGTGGATGACGGGTTTCAGTTTGAGGTGGGCATTAAAAGCTTGCTGTCTAAAGTGGGAACAAGCTGAATAAACTCCCCTTAGTCAATATTGCCTCAGGAGAGCAATTCAGCTGCCTGCTAGGAGAACCTCCTTTACAAAGAGCTGAATGCTCTGTCGTCTTCGTTAATTGATTAGCAGTCCACTGACTGTCATGGGAACGTAGGTGCCAAGCCCACTTACAGGTCTGCATTTGGTGTCCGAATGCCACCAGCCCTGTTGCTGGTGGCTGCATGGGGTGAGTGGGCAGCTCGGCTCTCTCGCGGCTGGCATGAGCAGCTCTGCTTCTCAGGTCGCAAAGGGGAACATCCAGCCTGCCACTTTCACCATGTTCTTTTGGGAGGGAGCATGGCTGTCTAGACCTACTCGCCCTCCTTGTGATGCCACAGATTTCACTCCAGAAGGAGGATGGAAAGAGCAATAGACTGTGCTTTCCAGGTGCTTTGGGATAAAACTTCCTTGTTGCTTCTAAGTGACAGGGCATGAGTTCTCTGATAATCCATGTGTACTTTTTAATGGCGGGTCTTGAAGAATTCCACTTACTAGTAAATGCAAAACCATTTTGGCAAAGCAGGTTTTGGTAGATAAAACCTAGTGACAGATATGAAATCAGTTATGTTATGTGAAAAAGGGAAGTAGATGGGTGTGATTAGGAATAACTTGATACGGGAAACCCTGAATGCTCTCTGACTAAGTGAAACCAAATCTGCGCTGATGCAAGTTAATCCCACTGGAATCAGCCACTTCTAACACTCAATTACAGAGCATTGTCAGCTCATATGCCTCTTTGAGGAGATATTTTGATATCCCCTTGCTCTTACTGACTGACCTCATGCTACAAGTTCACACTTTAGTTTTGTTTTTTTTTTTTTCCTCCCTTCTACTTTTACTTTTAGGCTGAAGGTTGAGGTGTGCATAAACACTTGCTGGATTTGTTTTGGGAGTAAGGTGCATAAACTTTCATTTTAATTTGAGCAGATTAAGGTTGCATGAAAAAAATTATACAAGGTAATAGCATTCCACATGGAATTTCAAGGGTTTGGAGCATAGGACCTGTCCCTCTTTTCCTTCTCCCCCCAGGATGGGTGGCTGTTCGTTCCTGTATTGCAAAGGATCCTTCTCCATTTTTCTTTTTTTTTTTTTTTTTCCTTTTTTTTTCCCCCCTGCTTCTTTTTTTTAAATGGGGATGTGAAAGCATAATATGACCAGCCAAATATTTTAGCAGAAAATGTTGAAATTAGGATTAATATTTTTCATGGAATAGATGAATAAGAGCATCTCTAGCATCTTGTACTACTGGTATGCTGTAATACATTCAGTTGGATTGTTTTTAGGAGTTGTTTACTCAAACAGAATGTGGATGAGATGACAGCGGATACGCTTTTTTTTTTTTCTTTATTTTAACATGGGAGAAAGGCCGTTCCATGGGCTCACGAGCTGCTGCCTCTGTGATACGTCATCTTAGCCAAGAGGATGATGATGACTTCATTCAAGGTCTAGTATGCTTGTCTTACCCATTGCATCGACCAAAACTTCAGTCCAAGCTCCGGGATGAAGATTTATTGTTTATCAGGTGTCCGGTGTTGTTTGTCTCTGGATCAGCAGATGAGATGTGTGAAAAAGTGAGTACTCTTGTAAATCCTGCTGTGAAGGGGCAGTATGGAGGAATAGGAATGAGTCTGAGTGACATCTGTACCAATATACACAGCTGTGGCTTTGATTAACAGCCTTCTCTAAATACATATATATATATATATCTTCTGAAGGGAAGCCTTGGGTAGGAAACTTCACAGGACATGAAGAAGCCTGAGGGTGCTTTATTTTGCTGCTTATATCTTCTGGATCGTGCTTGATCATCCACTTTAGCAAACTCACCTTTGGGCCACTAAAATACTGCGAATTTAAATGTTTTGCAGTTTTTTATAGGATTGTACAAATTAAAAGCGGCCTATGGAAGGAGCAAGTTATTTGCTATTCTGTTTTAACCGTGTCAGGTTACAAAACGTAAACTCTGTGCGGTGCGACCAATTTCACATTCATTGCATTTTCATGACAAATTCTTCTAGCAAAGCAGTGCTACCCTCAAATCAGACTTCTGTGGTAGAAAGCGATATTTTTGTAGAGATGAAGAACAGGTGTGCAGAGATGAGACTACAGTGGTTTCCTGCCTTGTTTTCTTGCAAAATAGTTATCTGTTATTCTTGAACTGTTGAGCTTGAATTTGGGACTGCGTGCAATTGGTATTTTCTATGCTTGGACAGTTTCTAAGGAGTTGTAATGCTTCCGTGAGGAGTTGTCACCAAAATAAGTCAGGCTAGCAACCAGCAGATCCCTGGAGTGCCCTCTTTATGGGGTAATCTATAAGACTTTCTGAGCTGGTTCTTAGATCTGTTTGCTGAGAAAGTTGAACAGTCAAATCCAGTCTCTAGGGAATTATATTGCTGCTCTGCCACTGTAGACAACTCTGATGTAAGAACTTTTACCATTTTATTGCTAGTGCTACCCTCTGGCAGTGAAAGTGGATTTCTTTGTCCTTCCTCCTTTGTGGGGAAGGAGCCAGCACAGGGCTGTGACCTTTGCAGTTTTTTAAGTTCTAATTCTCTATTATGTTGTGTGAGGGCTAACCTTTGAGGAAATTCCATTACTGAACACAGTGTGATCACATCTTCTCCATCACGGTGTTTTTAATGTGCACGCGGATCCATTTCGTTTTTAAGAGCTGCCTGTTATGTGTTGCACAAGCAAAGCAAGAGACATCTATGAGTTGCATGGTTTGTAGCAGCTGATTCCCTGAATTTTCATTCTTGTTTTCTTCACAGCAACTGCTAGAAGGTGTGGCAAGCAAAATGAAAGCCCCTAAAAAGATCCATTGGATTGATAAAGCAAACCATGGGATGGCAGTCAAAGGACGAACGATAGATGATGTCATGGAAGAAATAAATGGACAAGTTTTTTCTTGGCTTAGAGAGAACGTTGAACTAGAGCACAAATGATTTGCAGTGTTTAAGCGGCATCTTCATTTAGTTGTTCCTAAATGCAGCAAATTAAGAGTTTGTTATTTCTGAGACACTTTTTAAAACAGTTATTTTCAGAGGTTTAAGTGTAAATACAAATAAAACATTTTTCCGTGAATGAAAAATGTTATGCAAAACAATAAAGAATTTTTTTTAAAGGAAGTACAGAAAATTTACCAAATATTTAATACCACAGCAGCATTGTTTTCTGTGTTTCTATGCAAATAACTGTATAGAACACCCAGTGCTCTGCATTAACACCTGAATGCTTTTGACTGGTATTTGAAGTAATATGCTGGAAAGAATCTATTTTGACAGCAAATCTTTAGATGCATTTCATTTCTGAGTATATTACTGATGCTGTACTTGTTTGAAATTTGTAGAATTCTGTTAATTTGTAGAATTCTGGATCATGTCCTCTGAGGCTGGCCAGCACAGATTGTGCTACCTTGGTGCTGTATGCTGGCACTCCAGTGTGCTTCAAAACCAGTGATGCAGGGAATCTGTCATCATTTGCAACGTCACTACCCCGAGGAGCTGGATTCTCGGCTTGTGTGGGAAGGAGGAGGTAGTGCAGGCACGGTTACGCATGAGAAGCAAAGAACATGGGTCAGTTTTGAAAAGTCACCCTCCAGCAACTTTCCTTGCGTAAAGGACTGACCGCAGAGGCCCTCTGTAGAGATGGGCATGGAAGGCTTTTAAATGAAAACCGATAAAAGACAAATTATGTTTATACTTGTGGAGGAACTCCTGGAGGAGGAAGCAGTTATGACAGGTTGCAAGGGGCTTCTGTCAGGAGGGCTCAGAAGAGGCAGGTGGGGGTCTGGACTTCATTATCCATTAGCAGAAGGAACTCAGGTCTTCAACCAAGCTCTGATGTTGCAGAGTGGATGAAATGCTTTGTGTGTGCTTGCAGCTGCAGCCGTCCCCAGTATGGGCTATGAGTGACCTGTTGGTATAACCAAAGGTTATAGCAATCTATTAATTGCTTCCAGCCAAGTCATCAGCAAGTATCAGCTGAATGATGACCCCTGAGATTAAATAGCTGTTTGGTCCTGAGAAAAGCATCTTGGCATTGTCTCCCGAGATGGAGGTCTCGTCTCCACTGTCACGAGTTCCTAAAACCTGCTCTGGTCATTCTGCATCTTTATAGCTTGCAGCAGCGCTGTGACCAGCTGAACATGAGCAGGCAGCTTTAGCCTGGAGGTTGTTCTTGGGAGGAGCTGTTGTGTGCAACAGTGCAGAGCTGCTTAATCGGACTTTGAGTCAGCCCTGGTGAGCCAAGAAGATTTCTGTGATGTTTTGGCCAGGTGCTTAGATCAGATAGCTTTTTAAAAGTCAGATACAATATTCTTCTGTTGTTTCTCATGAGATGCCTCAAGAATGCTGATCTCCCAGCAGTAATATTGTTCAATAAGGAAAGCAAACATCTAAATATTCGTGAAGACAATAACCATGTGGTTTTTACATTGACTGGTTGCGTTACAGAGCAAATAAATCCTCGCTTTGGATTGGAAAGGTGCTAACTTTAGAATCTGATAAATTTAGGCTCGACTTTAAATCCACCTATGGATCATTTTCAGATGATGTTGATATGCTTAAAAGTAATAGTTGAATTACTTACTATCAGTGGAAAGCAGGTATTATAAAAACAGACTAGACTGTTGGAACACTGATTGGTTTAGTTTCAGTAGTCACTGTTCAATGCTACTTAATTCTTTTACATATTGCCAAAGAGACTGAGTGTCACAGACAAAGCATCTGTGAAAATCATATGGAACTTAAAACTTTTATCTAATAAAGTGTCAATAGCACTGTGTTTTTCCTTCAGGTTGAAAAGTTCTATTATAAAACCCACATCATTGTCTTTGAGAATACTGATTCTCTCAGAAGGAACAAAATTATGGTCTGAAAAAGACAACTTTGGATAAATACATGGGGTTGGGGGGGGGTGTAGATTTACAATTCTTGTCTGCCCTTTTTTACAGAATATGCTTGTGAATAGACTCAGTATAACAAGCATGAATAAAAAGTATCTGCGTTTCTAAGGGATCTCAGGACAGTAGTAACACATGACTGATACAAACATTTTTTATTTAAAAAAAAAATTATAAAACTGTTTTTGAACAAGGCTCTGCAACCACTGCATGATAAAAAGGAGATGGGGGTGCTTGGTCTTCTTCCACATGTAGATCATGACACGGTAAACTTCATAACAGCCACTGACATTATCCATTGGCATCCAAGTTTTTCTTCTTTCCTTAAGAAGACAATCTGAATGTAGGTAGATATTAAAAAAGTGATTTTATTTTTTTCTATCAGAGTTCGTCTTTGGCCTGCAGTCAAGAAAGAAGAAACATTTTTCAGTTAATTGGAAACTGAATTTTTAACTGTCTAGTCCTGCAAATATATGGAGAAATGTTTCTAAGTTTGACAACCGTTAATGGTCTGGTAACTGATACCATGGGGTATTGAGCAATGGCTGTTCCAATTTAGTTGAGTGAGAACTGAAGACATCCAGCACTTTAGATTTAATGCTGTATACACTGTACCTTTTTTCTGTGGCAAGTACATGGAAAAAGGTCATCATCAGGCTGTGGCACTTTCTCCATCCCATCTCTGATTTTTGGCTCACTCACTTGCAAGCTGGCATATTCCTAGTTTTAAAAAAAGGAAGTTATTGTTAATTTATAAGCTTGTTAGATTGTACACCCGGTTGTAAATACTGTACCAACTCAGCGGAGTAACTCTGTAAAAACTCTGGGGCTACACAATCTGTTACTCTACACTGTGTCCCAGGCAGGGTAAGCAGATACTTAACTGCTGACAGGAGCCCCTTCGGGTGCCTCACTGGAGTTTTGGTATCTCAGTGCTAATGCACAGATATTTTCAGCTGTTGTTCACAGGGTGTGTGTCTGATGTGGAATTCATTGATCACTGTGGGCAACATATTCTTGCAGATTAGATCAAGATTTATGGGATCCGATTGCTTCTCTCAAAGTGCCAGCGTAGTCTTAAGGGGTTTCATAGGAAATAACTGCATGCAATGTTTGTAAACCAACCGAAGTTATTAATTGCTGCTGTTTGCTTTGTGGCTTCAAGTACCGGACTGGCCAATTTCCAGCAGCTCCGTTGGCCTTAATTTTTTCTGTGGGATTTCTAATTTTTGTGGTAGTAACAACTAAAAATATACTAACCTGGAAAAGTTTGAAATAGTAACAAAAAATGTGATCTCCCATGAGATTGTTTCTTGCAAATTCTTGTCCAGATTTTGCAATATTTTTTGCCTGTCAAAGAAAATAAAAGGGTTTTTTTAATTCTCAAAAAATAGTAGTTATTTCAGGATGCCAGCATTGATTCTGGAGTTAATTATAGTGTTGACAGTTCAAGGTAACTTATTTATTTTTATTTAAGGTTTCTTAAAAGTTTTATGAAAATACTCTTAATTTTTCCAAAGTTCAACTTAATTTCAAATTAAGGGCAGTATTATGTATTTTTTAAAAAGTGTTTTATTTGTAGAGTTGATGACAATAACTTCAAAAAAAACAAACTATTGGAAGGATTTGAAAGAAATGCACTTTTTGCTCTCTCTATTTTGTCTAGAAACATTGCTGAGTACTTCTAAATGTATATTTACCTCTTCATCATGCTCTTTGGCCCACTGCAGTTTTTCTAGTAGATCACTTAGGTCACTTTTAAATGGAATATAATGTTTCCATGGCTGCAGCTCGTTATAAAAATGCTCATAATAGATGGAGTCTTGCTTTAGCACCACACTGTTTCCTGCTAGTAGATAAGGCAATCTGTATGCTGCCACTGTGCCATCAATATTAATTTGATATTTATACTGGAAAGAAAATGACCACAGGTTATTAACAAACAGAAGGTCCAAGTAGCTTGGTTAGGTTATATTATTCTGAGGGCACTGGTATTACTGACTTGCCGATATTGAGAAATGTAGGATTGGCTAGGCAAGCATCAATGTTTAAGTAGCTTTTATTATTTAGTTTGGAATTCATCACAGTGCAGGGTACAGAGAGATGCCCTCTTCATCAATTAAGTTCTCCGGAAATTCTTAGACGCTCATCCTCAGATGTAAGGGTAGATGTGTCACTTCATCCACTGATTTTCCCACTATGTTAGTTATGTTAGTAGACCTGATCGCTGAATCAGGAAAAAGAAATAAAAAGGAACTTGGAGTTATATAGATTACACAAGGTTCTACAGAACCTTTAGATGTAAATAAAACATTGTTATCCGCAGTGCTAGAGCTACATAGCAGTTAATCCCACTGGAAGGGATGCCTGTTCATGCTTGTTATTGGTGTTGTGCTGAAAAACTAAAAATCACTTTATTATCAGTAATATATACAAAGTTATTTGATAACGGGAAACACTGAAGAACCTAGTTCTATGAACAATGGGTTAGTGGCTTACCTTAAAAAAATCAAAAAATGAAATATGCTTAACAATGGGGCCATAGAGATTTTCATCATGTTTGAAAAAAAAGAAGTTTGTGAAAGCAGCATCTATGATCTCTGGGTATTTTCTGCTCAGTTTTACAAGTTCAAGCCTCTCTTTGCGGCTGTCACGTCCTCTCCAGAATGCCGTGCTATTCTTGTCTTCCCATGATGGGCCAGTATTTGCTTGAACTGACATCATATCCAGACTGACTCTGGAGGAGAAAGAAGGGATTTAATAGTGAAGCCTACAGGAAATTTCTTTAAGTACAATTACTTAAAAGACTACAGTACAAATAGGCAAATACCAAGGATGAAGGCAAGTCATGAGCACGCTCATATATGTATTGTATCGGTATTTTTGCAGCGATAAAAATAGATAAGGAATGTCACGCTCACAGGCCTGTGGCAAGACAGCATCCGTTCAACGACAACATGGCGTGTGGAAAGAGTACCTGTCAGTTGTCACAGCAGAAAGTGGCTAAAAGTGGTTATGGTTGCCAGACAGATGAAGGTGATGATACAGGGTAATGCAGTAGCTGAGAATGGTGATGAGGCAGTCATGATAGTCCAAAGCAAGGTTTTTATGTAGCTAGCTTAATACAACATATTTCACTTCCTTTGCTAAATTAAAACATGTACACTGGGGGTGTCAGGAGAGAGCAAATTTAGGAAAAGTCTTGACAATAAAGACAAGGGACCTCAACTGCATGCAGTGAAATGATAAACAGACTCAGAGTGGATAACAAAGATCTCTCAGAAACTGGCTTTGTAGTGTTTCAAGATAATGACAGAGCGTTTACTAAGGCCAGTTATCATCAGTAATCAAAGTGGGAGATGGTAGGTCCTAGGCTGAGAATTCTGGCTACGTTTGGCTTTAAAAGGTACAGAAAAAAGATTCTAGGAAAATCAGGAAAAAAGAGGCCTGGCCAGTTATCAATATGTTCATGGGGGGGAAAACAAAGCAAACAAACAAAATACCTACCCTCGAAGTGCTATTTTCAGTGACTTCTTCATCTTTAGATTAACTTTGATTTTTGAAATGAAACAGTGAAGTATTTTAATGTACATCATTTATGTTATACAATACATAACTTGATTAATGGTAAGATATTGATTACACAGTTATTGCCTACCTCTCGGGTGCCAATGCCTCAATGAACAAATAAAGAGCAAAACAGTTAATATACTGTTAATATAAATATCTTTTTGGAAGATCATTCACTGTGAATTTTGTGAAAATTTTAAGCAGCTTCTTACCGTCCCATAGTCTCCAAAACTGAATCTGTTAAGTCATATGTTGGCATGACAATGTCTTTTGACTCACTGGACCCACACCATGAGAAGATGGGGTGCAGGTTCTGTGGGGGCTTCTTTTTCTCCAGAGGCCAGTCCCCCAAATTAACAAAAAATTCTACATCTGGCATTTTCACCTAAACAGAAGCAGAGTAGGCACAAGTTTATTTTAATACAAAGCAGAATTCTCCTGCTGGCATCCTGCATTTTGAAAACAACCTCACTAAGACAAAAAATAGCCAGGTCTCTAATATACTTATGTACCTGTAATAAATTGTTAAAGTTTAGAAACATGTTAGAAGTACTGAGACCACAGAGTAAAACCTACAAGATATTAGTATTATTTTACAAAAGATTTGCACAAAGTCACATAAATGCACTCTCTTTTTTTTAAGGGCTAGGACCACCCCAGTTTAGAGGATGGTTTCTTGTTATACTTTACATGATCAGTCACGCAATCTTTGTACCAGGCTAGCACTGGGATCCAGTAAGCAATCACATAGTTCCAAGGTAACTTAAACCACCTTGTCTGTATGGAAAATTGCTGTTGGGTGGTAAATTAGTTTTCTGTCACATCAGTGAACTGATTTGCCCTGTGTCTGCATGTCAACTAAATCCAACAGAAGAAAAGTAACAGAAATGAAAAGCCATGATGGGAAGACCACATTTAGTCAGTACTGGGGTTAATTATTAAGCATAACATCCTCACTTTTTTTTTATTTTTAAAATAGTTGCTAGTATGGAACCATATCTGAAATTACTGTCGCAGCCAAAAAACCAAGCAAAATACTGTTGATGCCAGGAAATGTTGTAACAGCAAGACATAGGGCATAATTTTGCTGCTATGTGAAACTTCGATGCACCCTCATCTTAAGCATTATGTGTGGTTCTGGTATTTGCAAAATGAAGTAAAAGAAGGTACAATGAAAGGCAGCTACTACGATAGGGATGGACCAGCTGCCTTGTGAGGAGAAACTGAAAATGGTGGGACACTTCCATTTTGAGAGCAGAAGGCTGAAGGCAACATATGGTTGAGTTTTACATGCCCTGAAGGCATGTATAATGTCAGTGCAGAACTGATGCTGTGTCTGTTCTTAGTTCACCCTCTTCATGACATTGATTTTTTTTAAAAGATAAATCTCCACTACACCCACCTTAGTTGCCTCTTTCACAGCAAAAGAATCCTAGTCAAATCAACTTGTCTTTGCATGCCCGAACAGCCTTCTTGCTGTGTAGTTCTTTTTGAGAAAGTGAAATGAGAACTGCACCATTTTCACAAGATAGGTATATTACAGGTTTTATACTGTCACACAATCCTTTTTTCTTTTGTTTTTGTCTCCCTCCTTAGTAAGTCTTAATGGGTATTTGAATATTAGGAACATCTGATTATTATACTGGTATTTTCGGAAAAGTGTTGGAATAACTCCAAGATCTCAGTCCTGACTACTAACAGATAATTTAGAGATCATGATTGTATATACGTGATTAGGACGTTTTTTTCAAGTGTTATCATGAACTATCTTAATATCTACATAAGAAAATATCTTCTCTGAAAAAAGAACAATTATGAATGTTAATAATTCTCAAATGAAAATATACATATACATGTAAAAATAGAACTTAAACATATTGCTGACCCCCCATCATATATATGCATCACAACATTTCTCCTCTCAAATCTCTTTATTCTTCAGATCAGAATGGCTGGTCACAAGCTAACATTTCAGGATTCTTCTGAGGCCGCAATAGGTTTCATTAAGTTTCTAATTTAATTTATCTTTATGGACAGACATAGAAATTAATAATTTGCCAAATATCAAACACCCTCCTGAATAGTTGAAAATAGTCTTCACTAACTTGATGATGTGGGAAAGCCTTTAGCAAAGACATCCAGTATTGCTAAAGACAGAGACCAAAAGCAGTACTTTTTGTCTTCAGTATATGACAGAAAAGGTTTTATTGTGTACCTTCATTTCAAAGGGGGTTTGGCTAAGTGTACTAATCTTCAGCACTAATCTTTATTAGTACAGTGCCACCTACTGGTTATAATGGACATAGAAAAGCTACAAATTACATTTTGTCTACATCCTCAATGGCAGAATCATTCAACAGGTTAAATAATCTTCTCCAACCCAGTAGATCTTTCAGTGACACTGTCTTAATAGAAATTATTGCAGTATTTAATAGGCATGAGACAAATTGTGTTTTCTAGATCTGTAAACAGTTTCTGTCTTTGGAGTTAGCAAATCTTTTCCAACATTTAGCCTTTGATGCAATTTAATTCTGTTATTTCTTGTCCAACACTACTGACACCGAGAACAGCTTAATCTTTCATAAAGCAACCTTTTAGATAATTAAAGGCTCCATTCATGTCTTCGCTTAGACACTGTTAGATGAAACAATCCCCACTTAAATGACCTTAATTTGTATGTCTAGTCATTCTCACCACTTTCCTGTGCAATGTCAGTAATTGAACAATCCTTCTTGAAGCATGACACCCAAAGGCAGACCCAGTAGCATAACTGACCCATTACTAATCCTGAGTATAGTGGAAAGGTTACTTTACATTTCTTTCATGTGTTTGTTCTGTTAATGTGCGTGTTTAGCTTTTCGCAGAGTTGTTAAATTTGTGGTACTGTAACCTTCACACGTTTCTGCAGAAAATAACCATTCACTCCTTGTTTTAAGTAGGTATCATAAGTATATGACTGATCCAGCCTTTGTACGGTATCCTGCCCTTGTCACTTTATTTTATCCATTTTCTATACAATTTCTCTTATTTGTTAAGAAAAATTTTAATTATGATGCTGTACTGTGAGGTGCTTGCAAGCTATTTCATTTTTGTTATCTGAAAATTCAATAAGCATATTCTCTAAGTCCATCATTCAGTCAAGTTATTAAATGGGAACTGAACCTAGGACAAATCACCGAAGAATACATTTGTGACACCTTTCTCCTCTCTGGAAAAATTGTCAACTATTATTTAACTAAGGCTTTCCAAGCAGGTTACAGTAGTTTCTTCCAGGCAAAGTCTTCCTAACTTGTTTGTGAGAAACTTGCGAGACTTACCCTCAAAAGCCTAACTAAAATTAAGATACTTGACATCCATACGGGAAGTCTATTATCTTGCTATAGAAATAAATTATATAGTTATGACTTATTTTATGATAAATCCATGTTGCTTCATACCAATTACCTTATCTTTCAGCTACTTATAAATAATGTGTTCATTTTTTATCAGATTTTTAAGGAATTTTTTTTTGGTGAACAACTCCGTACTTCAGTAGCTCCTCTCTTTTATTTCTTTCCTCTTTAAAAGACAAAGTGCTTTATCTTTTTCAGTCAAAAACAGATATTAACTCGGATATCTTCGTATTTCTCTTACTACACTCTTTATGTAATAATCATACATTTGTGTGTGCTGAAACTTCAGCCCTGCTATATTCTGCCACTATGTACATAATGTCTTTTTTTTTTTTTTCAGAGTTTCCCTAGGGAAGAGTCTGCATGGTCTTGCTTGTACATATGCCACCTGCTGGGCTTTTGGTGCTCTTTCTCAATCCTTCCTGTCTTGTTTCCAACATATGGAATTTAATGGAGACCGATATAAATTCCCTATTTTTTCAGTCATCCTGTAAAAATTACTAGCAGAGACAGAATTTTCTATTAGATGCTACAGGATGATTTATTTAGTCTATAGGGAAAAAAAACCCACACTCTGTCCAAACCTATCGAACTCCCCTATAAATGCTTGCTATTCAATTAATGTTTGTGATACTCCATATACTGATCAGATAGCATTCTAGAACATGCCAACTTCAAACAAGGAAAATGCATCTGACCTTTCTATTATTAATCAAAGAAAATGAAGGGCTTTTTAACAGAAATAGCAATAAATATGCTGAAGTATATTTGTTAAGCCCAGACTTCTATAAATTAGGACATATAGAATAAATGACTGTACAGATGTACTCACTTTTCTTGTCAAAGAAAGCAGTATGGCATCCATGAAAATTCTGAAGCCAACATGTTCCCCATACGTCTTTATATAAACCTGAAAATAAACACAGGTTTTACTGGTCTAGTGTTTTCATTTCAGAGAACGGCTGGCACAATTTAGAGCTCTTTTAATCGCTTAGTAAGTAACTAGTCAGACAGATTGTACAGCTGTATAGATTTATGAATCAGCTGAGAAGCTTTAGAAATCTCATGTCTCAAACTCAGCACAGAAAAGTGACCAAAAAAAAAAAAGACAAGCTTTTTTGTTGCTTCAAAACCAGCCTTTGAACTGGAAAGAGGCAAGCAGCCTAGCTGTATGACTTGCCACCAAATGCCCGTATGGAGTTCAGATCAACCCATTCCATACCTCATTATCTTTGATGGTGTAATGACACAAACTCTGTCTTTGTCCAAACCTCTGTGGAATTTCTTTTGCAATCTTATCTGGATCAACAGTGGGAAAATTTGCTAGATCTCTTTGAATCTGCGGAATGATTTGAGGGCAGTTCATCTCTTCCAGCCATGCACTGCTCTCCTCCTGAGGGCAGTCACAGTTTTCATGGTAAATAGGTCCTATCAGGAACATAATTATTATTTTATTTTTAGTAAGTCACACTATTGAGCTGTTGAGATCAGAAAAGAGGCTCAGGCACTCAGCATTCACTGCTTAGAGACAAACCTTCAGCAACTCTAAGTGGACATGGTTGAACGTTTTTTGATTCCAATGGAGTCATGCCTAACGACATAAATTTCTGTGTGAGCCCTCTACATGTATTTGCTAGGCAACAGCTTCGCAGCATTTGTTTCTTTTTACTATTTTGAATAGTATGTGCAGGACACCTATAATGAATCCATAATTCCAATGGGATTTGATAGTCCCAAGAAGTACTGAGGTCCCGAAGAATCCTATGCTAGTCCTGGAACATATTCTGGGACACAGTTTGTGAGAAAAAGTCACAATAGGAAATCTTTTTGTAGTGCTGCTTCTTACCCTTTAAAATGTACGGAGACTTTGCAACATGTTTCTCTCCAGTTTTGACTTCTATCTTCAGATTTTTGTAGCTTGCATACATCCTGTATCTCACAAGGAAGGAACCATCTTTCCTGTCTAATACTTGCACGCCAACCCGAGTGAACTGTTCATCAGGAGCAGTGATTTTCACCTGGAATGCATTTTCACCTGGTGATGAAGTGAACCTACCAAGACAGTAAGTGGGAGCTCAATAAAAAAGGAATCACACAACACCTTTCTTACTCTGATCCATTCCTTTTCAAGTTGACAGATTTCCAGTGACTTCACTGAGCCACGCTAGGTCTTTATGAGCGCATCCTAATGTTCACAAGCAAGGCATGATTTTGCCGAAGAGAATTTTGTTAGGCTATTTAAAACACCTCATGCTGTCAAAAGCATTAGGTATCAAAGGTTCCAATCAGATGCTCATGAGCACACCTCCAAAATTACTTGGTGCCCTACATGTTGAATAGTGTCAGAAATACATTCTTCAACTATATAGGAACAGAGCACCTTTAAAAATCCAGCATAGCTCTTGATTAGTAGTAGCTCAAGTGTAAAATGACGGGAAGGCAGAAAGCATGCAGACAAATGGATCTTAGTGGATATTATCTTGGTGTCCTGTCCTGTAAGGACAGGACCAGAGTCAATGGTTTTAAATTGAAAGATGGTAGATTTAGATTGGATATAAGGAAGAAATTCTTTATGACGACAGTGGTGAGACACTGGAACAGGTTGCCCAGAGAACCTGAGGATGCCCCATCCCTGGAAGTGTTCAGGGTCAGGCTTGATGGGGCTTTGAACAACCCGATCTATTGAAAGATGTCCCTGTCCATGGCAGGCAGGTTGCACTAGATGATCTTTAAAAGTCTCTTCCAACCCAAACCATTCTATGATTCTATAAAAAAAAAAAAAAAATACCCAAACAAACTTCAGTTTAGCAGCTTAATAAGTCTGTTGTTTTACATACAGAAGCAAAATGTTGCCCGCTTACTTTATTTTCCAAGTATTATTTAAGGAAGTGAACAACAAAGTTAGTTAGACTTCTTAATCACTATGGTAGCTCATACGGGGTGGGGGTAAGGGGGGGGAAAGGATATTACAAATGCATTATAAACATAATAGTGGGATTGTGTAATTCAATGTGTAGTTATGACATTGTGGTAAAATTCAACATACACCAATCACAGAAAAGTCTCCACAAAACCAAATAAAGTAATTTCAAAAATCAGGAAGTTATCACACACAGATGTATTAACAATGTTGGCACAGTCAAAATGCTGCATCTGCCAGCTTTCTTCCACCTTTTTAAACACGGTCCCAAATATTTAGGGAGGGTTTGGGATAAAGAGAGAGTGTGCGGGAGTGGCTGGACTAACAGATTACAGCCCAGCAGCCTGGTCACCTTTCCTGAAACTTGTCCAGAGAGCTGCCAGTTCAACTGCAATACATGAAATAGTTATTGTCCAAGACAAATTGAATTGGCAGCTTCAACTTGTGCGTTCCATGGTGCATCTAATCTGGACAACTTGGATGGAGCACTTTGAGCTCCTGTCCAGCTTGTAGGGTCAGGATTTCTTTCCTGTAGACAATGGAAAGCCATGAGTGTCCTCTGAAATCTAAGTTTATCTATTTCATTTCGGTGAATTTTACTTCATGGTCTATAGAGTACTTCCTAAATGACTCTACTGATCTTGTGCCCATGCATTTAGGAGAAATACTGATGTTCCTAACAGTGGAAACAAGTAGGACAGCTGATCAGGTATATAATAAAATAAATATACTAGTTATTGTTAAGGTTTTGACAAAGTAGAATAAATCATAAATTGTTGGCTGGACCAATGTACGTGCTTTGCTGTTGAATGTTTTCATTGTCTTTTCTCATTGCTTTGTGCAGTTATTTGATACTCCTAAAAAGATTAATCAGCTTTTTCTAAGTGATACACAGAAAAAGTCATGTAGGAAGCCTTCAGCACCCGTAGTTTCCCTTTCTGCAAGAAAATCCCCAGTACATTCTGCTTAAGAGGTGAAAGTGGTTCAGCCGGGATACGGGCTTGCAAGGTCAGCCCTGCCGAGGACGGGGCACGCAGCTGTGATGGCACTGCTGCCATTCAAGGCGGGGAGCAGGGCGCTTCGCCCCCTCACAAGAAATCCAGCAATTACGATTTGGACTCAGGGCCTGCAAATATTTAAGCGGCTGCCCGACGTGGGGGATGTCGCACACCCACGCATCCGGGGGTGGGTGGTGATGCCCGGGGGTGGGGATGCCGCCGCGCTTACCTCTGCCCTTCGGCGTCCACAGCCTGCACGTAAAAATAGCGGGCCGGGAGGGCAGCCTCCGCCCGCAGCCCGGGACCCCATACCGCGCTGCGTTCGGGACTCAGCCGGGCGCCCTCGCCCGCGGCGGCGGCCGCCGCGACGGCTCCCAGGGCGACGCAGAGCGGCCACAGGCCACGCATTTACAGCGCTTCCCCCGACGGAGAAACACCGCTGGGGCGCGGGAGGGAGCGCAGCCGGGACCTTCCTCCTTCCCTCACGGCGGCACTGGGCAATCCCGCCCTCGGCGCGGCTGCATGGGGTGAGGGCGCGGGGAGGGGGATCGCGGGGCCACCGCCGCCCTGTGCCTGCGCCCGGCTGCCGGCTCAGCTCCTCAGAGAACCATCCCCACGGCGCCTGCAAAGAACGGGACGGGGCGGGAGGCGCCGCACTTCCGGCGCGGAGCGGCGCTGCTGGGAGCTGTAGTGCGGCTGAGAGAGGGGAGGCGGTTAAGGGGCGGTTAGAGGGGGTTGAGAGACTGTTGGGGGCGGTTGAGAGGCGGTGGGCGGCTCGCGCCGGGTTAGCCCGGAGCTGCCTCAGCCCTGGAGCGGCCCGCCGGCTCCAGGGGCTTTGCTGGGACCCACCGCCGGGATCACCTCAGAGGAAGGAGACTGGGGGAAGCTGGCTTTGCTCGCGTCTCTGACTTCACGCATTTGGACATTGCTGTTTTCTCCGTGTCATGATCTCAAGTCCGCTCCCTCTCCATAACGTTATGCATGAGAAATAAAAGGGTTTACAATCGGGGAAAATAGGTTTTCAAAATCCTCTGCAGAGCAGCAGAAGCAGGTGCGTGACGCCCAGAAGCTCAGCTCACCGTCCTGCACTGCCAGGCACCTCACCAGCCCATTGCCCTGCAACACGCCTTGGGAGACTCAATAGCTCTGTCTGCCAAATGATCCTACCTCAGGTTTAATGAGCAGATAAAAAGCATAAAAAACACCACAACATTTATTGAAGCATCACAAACCAGAAATATGCTGATTTAGTCCTAACAAATAATCAGTGTCAGCAATGACATGATGAGAGTTGGGGTTGTTTAGCCTGGAGAGGGCTCTGGGGAGACCTTATAGCGGCCTTTCAGTACCTAAAGGGGGCCTACAGGAGGGGGGAAGGACTTTTTCCAGGGGCGTGTAGTGATAGGACGAGGGGGAATGGCTTTAAACTGGAAGAGGGGAGATTTAGATTAGATATTAGGAAGACATTTTTCACTATGAGCGTGGTAAGGCACTGAAACGGGTTGCCCAGAGAAGTTGTGATAGCTCCATCCCTGGAGGTGTTCTAGGCCAGGTTGGATGGGGCTTTGAGCAACCTGGTCTAGTGGGAGGTGTCTAGTGGGGGATGGGATTAGATGATCTTTAAGGTTCCTTCCAACCTAAACCATTCTATGATTCTATGATATTTCAGCATTCGCTCCTGAACCTCCAAAATTTCTAGGTTATCAAGCAGCAAGCAAACCAAAGGTGGTTTAAGGTGGACTAATGGCAATGACGCATGTGTGTATTCCTAAACAGAGGTCTGAGTTTGGCTGTTATGTTCTGCTTTTCTGAATAATTTTACATATATAAGTAAAATCTTGAAAATGGTCAGGACTCTGAAAAGTGGTGCAACTTCTTTTGGACAGAAGAGCAAATGCAGAAAGCACGTGTGAAATGCTGATGCTATTCCTAAGTATGTATGCACACACATATACCCAAATACTTTCCTTTGTCACTTGGCTAACAGAAACCTCACCCAAATTAAGGCTTCTTCATGAGAGAGCTTCAATCTCAAAAAGTACTTTCAATTTTGCTCTTCATTACTTTTCTCTTAAGGGAAACAATATGGGAAATTGAACCTTATCATCAAGGAGTCACGAACTTTGGAGAGATCTTGTATTTTGCATTTTGGAATACTGCAAATATGTTTATAGAAAAGCATACAAAAAAATCACTTGCTTGGAGAAAACTGCAAGCTGCGAAAGGACTGCTTGCATCAACAAACGTACTCTTTTCCAACAAGCAACTTAATCACAAAATGCCTTTAAAAATTATCAATCTCCAACTTGTTTTTGTCTCCTGCTGTCATGATTTTTCAGGACATGCAGCAGTCAGAAGCCTTGCGATTTCCAGTCTGAAAATTCACGCAGGCCCTATTTTATATCTATGGCCCTTTAGCTCCTCTCCCTTCCCCATCTTTACTCTCTTGATGTATTTTACAGGCTGAAATCCCCCTCCCTCTCAGCTTATGTTTTGCTGTATGAGACAAGCCAGCCTCCTTTAGTGGAAGAGAACTTTAAAGATGTTTTTTATTTAAAAAAGAAATTTCACAGCTATGGAATTCGCAGAATGTCCTTCCTCCTCCTAGCAGGGCGGCATCGGCACGATGAAGTACAGGTGACACACTTCTTTCTACCCTCCTGCCTGTCTCTCCTCCAGCTTCTCTTCCCCCACCCACGTAAGTGCAGCTTGGGGGATCTGTGCGCGGTTCTGGCGCCATTTGTCAGCACCCAAACAAGCTGTAAAATAAATCACGCCTATAATTTTAGTCATGGCTGGCAAAGCCAACGCTGCTGCTATCCTCACGCCTATAATTTGGCTCAGAGAAAAATGCTTTGGAGGCAGAATTGTTTAATTACTTCAAAGGCTGTTGGCCGACGAAGGCTCAACAGGCTTCCAGCTGGCAAAGGCAGAAGGGACACAGGCAGAAGCCACATTGAATTCCGAATCTGGTCAAGG
The DNA here is from genome assembly GCF_965231255.1 of Vanellus vanellus. NCBI lineage: Eukaryota > Metazoa > Chordata > Aves > Charadriiformes > Charadriidae > Vanellus > Vanellus vanellus. The sequence goes on along the minus strand of NC_138905.1, from coordinate 160,422,973 downwards.
TCTCGGCTTACTCATGTCCAAGGGGTGGCAAACTCGGCTGTGCCCACCGCCGCTGGAAGACTTTGGCACCTTTGCTCTGCCTAACCACTGAAAACTACCACAAAACTCAACTCTTGAGATTTTATTCTTCTTTCCATTATTTGCAGCGCCTTTGGTGGAAACTACTGCTGGCAGCAGGGGCTCTGTGGGAGAGGGCACCACGCTCCCATCACCAGCGCTAGGTCCGCCGTCAGCAGTGCACCACCTTTTCGATCCTTCCGTTTCGGTTTTTATTGTAAATTTTATAACTACTTCGCTATAGAAGCAATCATCTAATATTACAAATCTGAATATTCATGAATAAATACATTTTAAATAACTGTGGAACTACTGAAAGTGATCCGCTCAACGTCTTCAGCATCGCTCTGTCCGTTGCGGCGGGGAGCACCGCCAGCACCTGCGGGCTCCACTACCCCAAATCACCTCCTGCCCTTCCACAGGCCTCTCCCGGAGCATTCCCATCACGGGTAACCTCACTGCGGGGAACCAAGAAAAACCCGGTGCAAATAAAAGGCCCGGACCTCTGTCCCTCCTTCCCCAGGAGGAACCCAACGCTCACGTTTATGCTCCTCCGCCTTCCCCACCCTGAGGGGGGACACACGCAGCCACGTCCGCACCGCCACACCGACGCTCACCGGCGGGCTGGCCCCGCCGCCGTCCCAACCCGCCCCCCCCGACCCGCGGGCCAGCAGCGGGCGAGACCACGAGGGCGCGGACGGGGGAGGGAGGGCGAGAAATACGGCCACAGAGGTTCCTCTCAAGGCGCTGAGACGCAGTCGCGGAGACCGGTGCCCGGTTCTTACGAGACATCATGAGGGCCCGCAGGGGGAGGGCGGCCGCCGCCACGGCCGGGCCGCCCCGCGCCTCCCCCCCGGCCGGCTGCGGGAGTTGGTGCGGTCCAGCGTCGGCGGAGGCGCTGAGGAGGCGGGGGGCGGCGGGGGCGCAGGTGAGCTTGCCGCGCGGCACCCGCCCCCCTTCCCCCCCGCGCGCCGTGTCTGTTTCCGGCGCGCTGGCGTCCCCGCTCCGCCGCCGCCGGGGGAGGCGACGCAGGCGGGCGCCGCGCCGCGCAGGTAACGGGCCGGGAGCGCGGGCCGCGCCGCTCAGCAGCCGCCTTTCCCCTCTCCCTCCCTCCCCCCCTCCTCTTCCCCCCGCCGTCGCTGTGGAAGGGAGCGGCCCAGTCTCCCGTCGAGGTCTCGGGCCCTTCCCCCAACCCGGGGCTGTTCACTCTGGAACCGACTGGTGGCGGCGCGGGGGCGGGCCGCGCTGAGGCCCTGATTGGTGGCGTCCCGGTCTTCCCGCCTCTCTCCGGTGCTGAGGCTGGTCGTCCCCCGCCCCGTGGGGGAGCTGTGCGGGCCTCCCCGGTGCGTGGGTCCCCGGGGAGCTGGGGAGAGCGGGTCCTGCCGGGGCTGCTCGGCTGAATCGGGGGCTGGGTGCCGCTTGGCTGCCTCCATTGCCGGCAGCTGCGGAGTACGTGCGTGTGTTTTTGCTATTTCCTTGTAATTTTTCAAGCGGAGCCCTGCTTGTATTTGGTTGCAAGGCCCGCTTCTGGCAGAGGAGTATTGGCGCGCTGTTGGTTCAGTTCAGTGACCAGAAGTCGTCGCAGGAGTCGGCTCTCGAGCGAAACTCCTGCCTCCTGCCTGCCAGGTTTCCCATCTGCGGCGTGTGCCTTCGCACCGCAGACGTGCGTGCAAGCTGCTGAGATGACGGATAATGCGTACTGCCAATTTTGTTTTTTAAAAAAGATCATCCAAACCAAGCCAGCCTTCTAAATTTGTTTTTGGTAATTCTTAGTTACTGTAAACAAAATCTGACGCTTTTCTTTCTCACATCTTGAAGAATAGGAGGCACATAAAAATAAAAGGGAGCCCTCAACAGCCATATAAGGAAAGCGATGGAACAGATTGAGGGTAGTGTTGTAAATTTACAGTCAACAGAGGTAATAGTTACTGTGATATTCTGTAAACGTGAACTTCACTTGCAGCGAAAGTGTGCAGTATTCTTCAGAATTAAGTGACCTTAGGTTGCTGTCTCTCATTAATTTGCATAAATTATTTTGTGCTCCATGTACGCAAGGTATTGTGACTATAAAGATAGAGAAGTGATCAGCCACAACTATGTAAATGTAGGAAGGTGTTTGGTTTGTTTTTTTTTTTTCTTTTTTTTTGCTCTTGTAGTGGTTTATATGTCTAGTTAATCATGATGTCTTCATGGTTATCACTGTGGTGTATGATGTGGGCACCTCACAAATAATAAAAAGTGCTGTTTGTAGAGTTCTAGAGGTGCTTAGGAAAAGACATGGTATATGGTGTGGTGTATCTTAAAGGGCATTTCAGCTTTTATTGAATATGAGTTCAAAACTAAACTTTGTGTGTTTTATGTTGATTGAGACACCTGTAGTAACTTCTAATTTTCTTTCAGGTACCTCATCAATACCTTGCAGACGCAATGAAAGCAATGATGCAAACTCTGTAATTAAAACGTAAATAAAAAAATATTCTTAGCTGTACCATACTCTTTCAGTATCATTCAATGCCTAACATTTCAGAAGATGAAAAGGAGAATGGTTCTGGAAATAATGGAAACACTGAAAACAAACCTGGGAAGGAATCCCCAGAAACTTCTCTACGTGATCCTGTGAAGCCATACTGCGTGTCAGACGCCTCCACTGCGTCCTTGGTTTCTAGAGGAGATGGGCATTATCCATGGGGGTGTCCTGTGACTCATACACGAGAGAAATTTTATACCATCTGCTCAGACTATGCTTTTTTAAACAGAGTAACATCTATTTGTAAAAGCCCAAGTGCTTCAGTTAGTGCCTGTCTGTCAGGCAGTGCTGCCTTAAACGTTGGAAATAACACACCTAGCTTACTCAGCATTCAAACTGGTGCTTCGGAGATAATCTACGGTGAAGATACTAACTTGGAAAGCTTGCCTGGCGATCTTGGAAAGCTTCCACTGGCATGGGAAATCGACAAATCAGAGTTCAATGGCATGACCACAAATCTGAAGAACAAAGGAGGTGAGGTGGTGAAGATTCAATGTTCTTATAGGAAGGGGCTTCATGTTTACAACTTTGTGGAGGGGCTCAGCACAGGTACTCTTCAGGAAGTGCTATAGAAGAGCCTGTATGTCACTTCAGACAATTTCCTCATTGGGAAAGGAGAGAGTGATGTAGGAGCAGTGAAAGTCAAATGTAGCTGCCTGGGGAAGAGGCTCTAAAACAAAGCTGGCTTCTGCTTAACTGTATGTCATTATTTGAGGTATTGTTAGGGGTGGCTTCTGGTTTGGGTTTGTTTTTTGTTGTGTTTTTTTTTTTTTTTTCCTTGGGTTTTTTGGGTATGTTTTTCTTTCTTCTAGTAGGACCTAGTGCATTGTGTAGTGGTTACTTTTACCTGTTAAGTACAGGTTTGTCACTTGCAGAAATGTTTCAAGGTGCTTCAGAAATGTATTTTGAAATTAAAGATGTGGTTTATTTATGACAAGAAGTAAATGAAACCATTACAGTAACCTAGGAAAGCAGTTAGTTTCTGTTACAGAATTGTATTTATTTTGATTTGCTAGATCTATACAGTGTTAGGGAGCCCTTTTCTTTAAAACTGGCTTCTTTGCTGCCTCCTATGTTCTTTCTTTGCCTAGTCAAAGACTGCAACTGTGAATGAAGCACTTGCATACTCACTTAGATTTCATTGTCCTGTAATCCATCTGCTTATCTAGAATGAGCTGTAGATTTTTTTTTCTTAATCATTTAGCTAGCTAATCAAATTGCTGTTTTCTCTACCTTAGTATGAAACTGGTTTAGCAAAACGTAGAGATGTGTTTGGCAAGTTGCTGTTGCCTTTTTATGTGTACACGTAGTGTCCTTAAATAAAAATAAGAAAAAAAATGATAATATCTTACAGGATCGTCATTTTTGCTAAAATATATATGGTGTGTTTCGTTTGGATATGATGGTTTCAAAATGGGACAGAAGTACTGCTCTAGCATGTGACCCAACTCTTCTTTTTCCACTGCCTCAGTGGCTTACAAAAAGGAAAAGACTTTTGGGGATATATTATTATTACTGGATTTGCATATAAGTTTTCATCAGAAAGCGTAGCTGGTTACAGAGCTTGGCTGTGAAAAACAAGTGGTTTGTTATATTATGCTGTTCATTTAATGTTAGGAGTTGCAAAGTCCATCTTGGTCTGAGAGTCTTAGTTCTGGGATGGATGATTTAACGCATTAGAATAATCAGATTGACTGCTCTCTCTGAGCAGTTGGGCAGGTCATTGTTAATTCTCTTCAGAAAAACATGATGTTTATGGAGCTAATGGCAGCTTTACAAACCTGTTGACAATCTTGATTATGTGTTTGTATTTTTTCCTTCAACTAATGCTTAGTCCAAGTTTGCATTTATTGACACAACTGGTGTCTCTATTTGTGGTGTATGCTATTACTAAAAATATTTAAGAAGAAAGATTCGAAAGGTAAAATAGGCATTCGTTTCTGAAATTTGTTTTGTAGGCAACATGAAGAAACAAGTGGCAAAGAAAAAATCTGTTGAGAAAAAAAGCAAACAATACCGGGAGTGTCCTCAGCGTTCTGCTCTTGAAGATGTGAAGGAGAGGAAAGTGTTGGACCTCCGGAGATGGTAATATTTATGAATTGTATTTAAGGTTATCGTCATACAGTTTGTCAGTAAACACTGTTGCCGGTTATTGGATTTCAAACTTCTTAATATTTTTTTTTTTTTTTAGTAGAAATGGGGTTATGTTAAACATACATAGCAAATCTCATACTTTCTGCAAGAAGAATGAGAGCTTCCCTCCCATCTGTTGAAATTCTAAACCCATTTTTCTTTCTACACATTTTTTTTTTTTCTTTAAGTAAGGAAAAAAATTATGTGGGGATTCATTGCTAAAAAAAATGCAAGTTCATTAGCATAGTTAGGCAAAACAACCTTAAACACAGTACTGATATGTCTTACTCCTGATTTTTATTTTCACTGGGAAATACTTGTATAGAACTGACAGATTCTGATCAACCTATATCATAGCCATATAGTTCACTAAATTCACTTAGTTTAGTGAATCCATCTGGTTCTTACTGTATGTTTGTGACATCAGAAAGTTAGAGTCAGCCTTGGGAATCTGTGACCTGGAATGACACTCATTAGTAAATTGGTAGAGATGCAGTTTACTGCAAGTTCACATGTTAGAAGAAACTGGATTGAGCTGTGCATTATATTAGTATAGAACCATTGTTTCCTACAGGAACATTTCTACAGAACTCCAGTGGGGCGGTTAGAAATGTGACTTGATTTATACAAAATGACAAACTTAAAGAAATTGGTTAACATATTTGCTCCATTTTTTTTTTTTTTTTTTTTTTTTTTTAAGAATGCATTTCTTTGATTTTATACAGGCGACACAAAAACATTTAATATGACAAGGCACTTCAATGGCACGGCACACAGAAAAGTAGTTCACATTGCTCCTGGTACTGAATGAAGAATGCTGACTAATGTGTTTGGGATTTTGTTTGTTTTAGGTATTGTGTTAGCCGACCTCAATACAAGACTTCCTGTGGAATTTCATCCTTGGTGTCTTGCTGGAATTTCTTATATAGTACACTGGGAGCTGGAAGGTAAGTGACACATGGACCACTTTGCCTCCGGAGAATCTAAAATATGTTGCTAATTACTTCATTAAACAAATATTGTTTGTTTGGGTTTTTTTCCAGTTTACCACCTATTACTCAAGAAGAAGCTTTGCATATACTGGGTTTTCAGCCCCCATTTGAAGAGATTAGGTTTGGTCCCTTCACTGGAAATACAACTTTAATGAGGTATGTTTGGTCCTTTTGATGCAGCTAAATTGTTAACGTGCAAAAATAACATAAAACTAAGAGGTAGAACCTTTAAAAATACAGTAGTAGTTCATTTATTTGAAGAAAAAAAAAAAAGCAGCTGGCACAAGTTAGTCCTCTTAAGTTTTAGTATAGTGAAGCATACCTGGGTACTCTGACAGTGCCCAAAGAAACTTTTCAGAGTTATTTGCACTAGCTATTTTGTATAGTGCAATGTTGCTACACAGATCAGGTGAACATGAAATTCTATTTGATTTTTGGTTCAGTTTGTTTAATCACACAGAATCACAGAATTATCAGAGTTGGAAGGGACCTCTAGAGATCATCTAGTCCAACTCTCCTGCTAAAGCAGGATTGCCTAGAGCACATTACTCAGGACTGCATCCAGGCGGGTCTTGAAAATCTCCAGGGAAGGGGACTGGTTGTATAATAAGGGGGATGGTTGTATAATATTCTAATGAATTCATTCTCCTGGTTAGGAAATTTTTTCTTTACCCTCACTTTCCTATTTTTGAAAAGGCATGTTAAATGCTTGTTAATGTCATTGAAACAGCCTGAAAAGGCAATTGGTTTACTAGTAGCTTTATGTAAAGAATAATTTAAGAATTGAAAATGAGATAGTGAGTGCTGCACCTTTGCTGCTATGGAGCTGTTCAGGAGGAGGAGGAGGGAAAAAAAAAGGAAAAGATGGGGCTGGAGTCACAGAATACTTGAATTTTCAAATTCTATTTCAGTCCTGCTCTGCTGTTTCCTGATCTTGATTAGTTGGGTCTAAAATCTTTGTTCTTTTTTTGTTGTTGTTTTATTAAACTCATGAGGAATTTGGGGATTAAACAGGGCCAGGAGCATATTGTACTTGGGTGTTAAACATCTTGGCAGGGCTTTGGTGTGTTACCTTTCTGTAAGATTTAAAAATTTTGCAATGTTCTTATCCATTTCATGAGTTGCATTTGATATAGTTAGTATTTTTTTGAAGGCAATATGTAGGGTTTGTCACAGAGTATGGCTGCTGGATTTGAAAATGTGGCAGCAATCTGTTCTTTAATGGTAGCGCACTGGCTAGATCATTGAAGTGTGCCATGAAAACTGCCTTCTCTGCCTTAGAAGACTGATCCAGATTTTGTATCTCTTTAGGAGTATGACAGGGTATAGCAACCCTTGTAGACCAAGCGGATAAAATGTTCTCTTTATGTAAATAGTCTATACAGACAAAAGTTAAACTTATAATTCTTCTTCCTTTTCCCCTGTGAGTGCCCTATGCACTGCAGAAAAGTTACCCTTACTAGGCTTTTTTTCTGCCTGGTCAAATAATTTTTAAGTACTTGGCAGACTGGAAAACAGGAGGGCTGAGAGTCAACCCCATCACCCAACCTAGCTTTATGGTTGAAGTATTATCTTCAGAGATATGAATTTGAAACTTGTAATGTGGAAAAGTGAATATCTGAGACAAAATCTTCGCGGACCTGTCTTTACTTACTGCTGCTGTGAGGAGTTGCAGTATGGGACTCCTGTAATGGTTGGGTACTGTGAAACTTATGTGACAGAAGCCCAACACGATATGCAGAAAGTTTCACTTGAAGGGTCCAGCTGTCTGGTGTCTCAGAAGATTCCCTTCATGTAGCTTACAAATAGCAGTTGAAGCTTGGCACTTTGTAATTTCAGTGTCTTTCTAAAGGCTGAGTAACTGGAAGTTAGAGGTGACTGGACTGAGCACAGTAGGACCAACGTTTCAAATCCAGCCCTTTTGTTATTATGGATCTATGTTCGGCCTGAAAAAGCAAAACGAAGGAAAAGGCTTTGAGTGTTTATCTCTCTAGGATATGTTAAGTTTTGTTTGTATTAGGATACTATGGTCATCCACAATCTATATACTAATGTGGTAGGTACTTAGTAGCACACTGAGACCTTTTTCTAAATTGACAATCAGAGGAAAAATGGGAGGAAAGAAAATTGCATTTAATAACTCTTGAGTTACTACAATCTTTAAGCTTATTGTTTCAGATGGTTTAGGCAAATAAATGATCACTTCCGTATCAAGGGATGCTCATATGTTCTATATAAACCTCATGGGAAGAACAAGACAGCTGGAGAAACTGGTATGTAGCTTATCCTAAAGCATTCATCTTACAGTTTATAAACTGAAAATTCCTGCAATGTGTAGCATTTGACAGGGCAGATTATGTAAGTAGTACTTCCAGTTTGAGATAAGCTATCAAATAGTTCCAAATTGCTTGATTTTTCTTGTTTTACTTTTTCTCTTATTTTCCTAAAACTTTCCTTTGTACTTTGATAAAATATATTCTGTACTATATATTCTGCTATTGTAGACGTGGAATTTTAAAGTATCCAGCAGAACACTGCACTTCAAGTTCTGTGTTGATCTCCTTGAAGATGTGTTTGCTGTAATATGTGTTTTGGGGAGAAACACATTTTTATTTCAGCATTTTAGAGATGCGTGTTGTATGAAAATTTAGAATGTACAGCACAAAAGTATTAATATATTTAATAAATATTTTATACTTTTACAAAATGCAGTGAACTCATCCATTCTGCCTGACTTTGGCTAACATCTGTCTCTAAAAGTTAGGTGATTATTCTCAATTAGCTTATGAAGCTGCATTTTAATGTCTACTTCTAAGTGTGCTACCTAAAGAAAAATTATACTTTCATACACAGTTTATTAGCCTTTGGTATAGTCTTGGTAATCTTCTAACTGGAAGGTTCTTTAGAAGGATAAAAACATGCTGAAAAGTTTTGGGGCAGATTATTAAGCTGGAAATAATTTTTTTTTTTTTTTTTTTTGTTCTTGGTATCCCATTTGAGAAATCTGTCACGTTTCAGTGCCTTTTCCAGTCTTCCTGAAACTGAGCACTGCAGTCACATTACAAAATATTGTATGCCCAAATGTGGAATGTGTTACTGAGACTAGGAAACTCCAAGAAGCTCACGATACCGAAACATTTGAAAGCTTTCTGGGGTTTCAGGAGTATCATTGATGTGTTACATCTGACTTGGTTCATTGGGACTGTATTGTGTTGTACTGTGTATTTCCTAGGTTAAGAGATACTTTTGGTTCTTTTTTTTTTTTTTTTTTCAGAACAAGTAATTTTTAATATGACTTTGATCTAAATACAATGCATACTTTATATTGCATTTCCCTAGTACAGACTGTGCGGCAGATGTTGTTTTTTTTTGTTTTTTTTTTTTTTTTTTTTTAATAGTCAGGAAATTAAATACTAAGAAGCATGAAATCAAAACTCTATTTTGTGCATGCCTGTCAGGTCGTGTCCTCTAATTTAAAAAGAAGTGTAACTATTTTATGTTATCAAATGGGTCTTTTTTTGCTGAATACGTTATGCAGGATCCAAAGCACTCTGTACTGTAACCTGATCTTTCTTTGTAGCTGCAGGGGCCCTTGCAAAGCTAACACGTGGACTGAAAGATGAATCAATGGCCTACATCTACCATTGCCAAAACCATTATTTTTGCCCAATTGGATTTGAAGCAACCCCAGTAAAAGCTAGTAAAGCGTATAGGTAAGATACTGTGTTTATGCTTATTTTAGTGGTGGAAATGTACAGAAAAGTTTACTGCAAGTTAATACCGTTTTTATCCCTACATAACATGAGCGTAAGAAGACAATCCCTGACAAAATTAGCAGATACTGATGGTGAGGAGTGCTAAACAATGACAAGAGTAGGTCACTGGTGTAAGGTGAGCCTTAGTCTTGCACTTTGCTTACCAAGCAGTTTACCTTTGGCAGTGTTGAAGATGTAGAGTCACGTCAAGGAATGAAGAATGCTAGCTCTACTTTTAGAGTTCAGAACGGTGATTGTGTGGAGGTAATAAAGCGTAATCATATGCATCTAACTTTTTCCCAGTGTGAGACTGTGACCGTGGGGTTAATGAAAGCTGTAGTATGCGAACAAAAGAATACAGAAGTCTTTTATTAAGACTGCATTTGCTGACATGCCCTGTGAGTGAGAAGAGTTTGAAAAATATGCTGCAAAGTGAAGTCCAACACATCAGTCTGCTTAAATTTACCAAAAGGTTAATGGCTTGCTTGCTTACTTGATCGGTTACTAAGAATCTGTGCTGGAAGAGCAAAGTAAAAAAAAAAAAAAAAAAAAAAAGAAAATTGTTTACTAGATTGAAAATGCAGGCCAGTGTCTGGAAACTTAACATGCATTATATCTAGTCTGAATTTATATTGTTCAGTAATGACTGATAGCAAAAATTTCAATACTTTACCATGGTTGAAATGGATTCTCAGTTCCTAGTGATGTTATTTTTAAGTCAATGTTAGTTTTTCTTCCTAATAAACAGATCTAACGATGTAACATAAAAGTTCATTGCTTCATAACCTTATTTTAGGCTGTAGGTAAGACCAGAAGAGCATCCCGTTCTCTTCATATCTTCTAATATCTGGGAAAAATTATGTTTAGGTTTCAGAAGCACTATCAATAGTTTCTGCAGCAGTTATTTTTTACCTGTTTTTGCATTCTAGTTACAAAGGAAAGCTTTTCTTTAAAAGTCAAGCTAAGGATACTTAAGTTCCAGAAGACATGGGTAGATAAGTTGCTAGGCTGAGCTGAGGCAGTTCCTAGGTCACCCACAGACTTCCTGTATGATCTTAGGTTGCTGGATTTGGACTCGGGAGACCTGGGTTCAGTTCCCAGTTCAACCACAGACTTCCAGTGTGACTTTAGGTAAGTCAATTAATCTATCCTGTGTCTTGGTGTCCCATCTGTACAATGATGGCATATGTTGTTACTTTACAGGGAATTACAAGTCAACAAATTATTGCAAGCAGTGAGGCCATATGCTGTCTAATTCCCTAGGCAGAAAAATCTCAGGTTTTGTTACAGTTGAAACTGAAGTAGTTTTTCACGGGGTAATTATACATAGGAAGTCACAGAACAATCCTCTGTATCTCATCAGTCTGCCCTGATGTCTGTTACAAATTTTCCCTGCCAGGGTTACTGCAGGCTTTGAGTTTCTTGGAAGTTGCTTGCAAACTTGAACAAGTATCAGTTGAGAGTTTTGGTTTTTAATATTTGTTACTAGATACTTAGGAGGAAGGAATTGAATTTACCGCTTGTTTTTGTACGTGTTACCCTACAGCTGTTACTAACAGCTGTCAGCTAGGGTGTAGCTTAAAAATAAGGGAAGGGGCTCTTTTATGACTCTGTTAGACATCACAGATCGGGAGGAAGATGTTTGTTGCACCTTCATGTGGCATTCCACAACTCCTATTTCCATTGTTACATATATATTTATATTTGGATCTTACACTAGACTGCCTTTCATATGAGTTACGCTATTTTTTACGAAGATCTGTCTTTTTCCCAAATAATAAGCAATAGCTTCTATCTTGCTTCCAGGCCTTGTGAAACAAAAAGTTTCCCTGTATGCAATTGCAAACACTATAGAATAGGAGCTGGTTTTTAGTTTGGCTGGGGAAACAATTTTAGATGTTAGAAAAATCTTAAAAGGAACAATAGAATGTGAATCTCTCTTCTTTTTAGTATGCACAATAAATCTTACTAGGATTGTATCTTCTATTGAACAGAGGTCGTGTCTTGCAGCAGGAAGTAGAATATTGGATCTTAATTGGAGAGCCGAGCAGAAAACATCCAACAATACACTGTAAAAGGTATGTTACTTGGTAAGAATATAAACCAACACATTTTCTTTCAAAACAATTTGTATTTCTCTACTAAAAGTCATCAAGTGCCTCTTTAGTTCTTTTGAATGAATATACTATAGTTCTAACAGAAGCATGCGTTTTACTGAGAAACTTCGTGTTTTGACCTCAAGGCTGGCTCTGCAGTTTTGTATCACGTGGCAGGACATGTGTGAGCTGCTCTGAAAGCCAAAGCCTGTTCCTCTTGTTTGAGTGTGACACAGCTCAGATTAGTCAGGAAGAAAAGACTCCTCAGCTGTCTGCCATCGTGCCAGTTGTGACTTACAGGCTGTATGAACCTTGGAGTGGTTTGTGCTGCAGTTGAAGATGTACAAAGGCTTGTCTGGTGTGTGTACAGAATATTATGCTGCTACTAAGATCTAGCTCAGGCACAGGTACAGCCTGTACTCTCTTGCATTATTAGCTTATCTCTGCATTAAGACAACACGTTTATGATGAGATCTAGCTCATACGGAGTTGTTGTCTAAACTAGACATAGATGAGGACAGCTAGAGGGCACTATGTAGACATTTCATTGATTAGTTATATTTGTATATAAATTAATAGAACAGCTTTCTCAGCTTTACTTGACATACTAGTTCATAATGCTTAATACTAATTTCTGAAATGAGGGAACAGTGCAAAAGAATAGTATTTCTCAGAAAAACAGTTCTGTGGCCAAACATAAGTTTTAGCAAATAGCTTCTCTGCCACCCCCCAAGTTAATTATGCAGTGATTTTTTTTCTTGATAAAACAACTGTGAAAAAATAATAAAAATAATCACACAACTTCTGCTTTGTTTCCTCTTCTTTATTCTCTAGTTATTTTGAAAAAATATTTCAAAGTGCTTATCTGACGTTTTCATAGCCAGTCAGATCTAACCCAGTACCTAAAACCCAGATGCATTTTTTTGTTTGTTTGTTTTGTCATTGATGTGACTATGTCAATAACTGTTAATAGCTGGATATTTTGGACTAATGAGATTAAGTGCAACAAAATAAAAATCACATTATGCATGTGGTTGCTGTTTGGAGAAATGGCATACTATACACCCACTGACAGAATTTTGTCCTATGGTACATAAGCTACAAATGGCACAGGAAAAGGTTTGTGAATATAGAATATAAAATTTTCTAATACTATTTTTGATTGTGGAGACATTCTTCCTCCTGCTGCAGTTCCAATGGACGTTAGCAGAAAGTTCTGTGCTTGAGGTAGGAGGGCAAAGTTGGGGGTAGAAACGGATTTTCTGAACTTGGAGGGTGGTGTTAGAGAGAAGCAGTTAATTAGACATTGACAGAAATGAAAAGGCAATGTGTAGCCTTAAAGAGGTCTGGAATATGGGGATGTTTGTTTCAGCTGGATTAGAAGGAGTTATGAAACTCTGAGGAGCTGAGTGAATGAGGAATGATTAAATTGATAGTTTGTTCTAGTTGGGAATTAAATGAAATGGAGGAGTGATGAGCTATGGTGAGAGCTGTCTGCTAGAAACAGATTTACTTAGTGGAAAAAAACCCAAGGCCTTGAACAAAAAAATATGAAAGGGTAAGAGACGATTAAATGAGTAAAAGCTAATGTTTCTCCTTGCCTAAAGCGCACTTTGCTGCTTCTTTCACAAACTGATGAATTGGTAGGGGTAAGCAATGCAGCTGACTCATGGTGCTCTTACTCATTTTGGAAAGTGTTTGCCAAGAGTAGGAATAATCACCGAATGCTTTGATTAAAAGTGGTGCTTTTATATCTAGCTTGATGTCACTAATACTGAGGCTTTTATATCTTTACACCTTTGTTTATCTTTAAATCACTGGTAATACCATTTAAAGCTGCAGATCTGTATTTGCCTGCGTGTATACATAAGTCTTAGTGGTGCTGAGGTTTCATAAATCTCATAATCTTATTCTGTAGGTGGGCGGATATCGTTACTGACCTAAACACCCAAAATCCAGAATATCTAGATATTCGACACCTAGAGAGAGGATTGCAGCATCGAAAAACAAAGAAGGTAAGGTAAACTTACTGAGATGGGAGGAAATTCGTGGTAGATTTTTGGCAAACTTATCCATACTCAGCAGCGTAAGATAACTTCACTAAAATAAATATGTTATGAAGTGTTGCTGAAGACAAAAGTCAAGTGTGGGTACTTACATACCAGAGTCATTTGTATTTACTTGCAGGCCAAGATACAATACAGCAGTAGCTTGGCACATGCTAGGATGAACCAGGATATCTGCCTATACAATGTATTTGGTCACAATTTTTAACTTTGCTGGCTTAAAATGTAGCTGCAGCAAGTATAAAAATACTCTACAAATCACAGGCAGATCCCTTTGGTGTATGGCCTTCTAGTGACATGTAAGTGGGAAAGAAAGTACAGTAGAGTAGATGAAACATAAAAGAATGCACGTGTCTTGTGTGGACTTCTTGTCAATACATGTAGCTTTCTGTTCTATAGATAGGACTATATCTCGTGGGTGGGGATATATTTTTGATTTGCAGATTGAAGGTGTATGAGAAATAATAGGCTGAAGAGATGATTTCAAATGTGGAGGACCATATGGAAGACTGTCAGCAAGATGAGAAAGGACCAGAAGAGAAAATTTGTGTGAAAGTGGCTGGAGAGCAAAAAAGACTAGCAGAAGATAAGTTATACTAGCCCATGAAAGTTAAAGATAACTTAAAAATACGAGAAAGAAGGCAGTAATTGAATCTGGGAAACAACCAAAATTGATTGAGCCGAGTTGTTTGTTTGCGGATATGGCTTTGTGGTTTGTTGGTTTTTTGTTTGTTTGTTTGTGTGTTGTTACCTTTTTTTGGTTTATTTTTTTAAAGGATTCTATTATCTGACAAGATGTTAATTTCAAATATCTATGTACCTTAGAAAGGTACCTGTTTGCATTTAACAAAGAACCTTTTTACTTTGATTAGGTTGGAGGAAATCTTCATTGCATCATTGCCTTTCAGAGACTTAACTGGCAAAGATTTGGTCCTTGGAATTTTCCATTTGGAAACGTTAGACAGGATAAACAATCTCAAACACAAGGACAAGGAATTTCCAAATCTGAGAGTGAAGACAATATCTCTAAGAAACAGCATGGACGACTGGGTCGATCTTTTAGTGCTGGCTTTCATCAAGACTCTACGTGGAAGAAATCTAATCTTCGTGAGAGGAGGAACAGTGGGTATCAGAGTTATAACGATTATGATGGAAATGATTAAAATTAACTTTAGATAATAGAGTTGATATATTAAAGTTAGTTTTAATCAAGACATATTAGGGATCTTTAGTCCTAGAATACATATGAATAGAAATTATGGTATCAGATACAGCTTCATAATCATTAAGTAAATCTGATGATATGGTTGCAATGGATGAGATCTGATGTACAAAATGACAGATAAGCACAGATTACTGTACCTTTGCAATCAAGAATAAATATGACAGCAGAGTCAATCATTTCTTTTTAAATAATTGTAGTACGTCCTGATCTGTGGAAACAAAAGAGCAGATTGAAATTAGTCAATGTAATAAACAGACTTCACTGAAAATACTTAGTATTCAAAAGCATGAAGACTTATGGTATGACTTTATAAAAAGGATTATTCTTCAAATGGTGTAAGGATAAAAGTAAACATTGCCTTCCTTTTTAACACTCCATTTTATTGAGGCTGCCCATATCCAGTGAAAAGGAAAAAAATAATCACATAGGTTAGAAAACCTTTTCAGATTTACAAAGTGAATGTACATTCTCCATTTAGTTCCCGGTAGACTTCTATCAGTCAGATAATCGTATTTTGTCAAGCAGGTCTCAGTTTCTTTTCCCTTAGCTGGATGCCTGGTTTAGACTGAGAGGAATTGCCTGTGGCAGGGAGGATAGATGCTCTCTATTGCTTTTGCTCTGTGGGTACAGTGACTAAATTCTTATCCTGGAGCCTCTTGAGAGCACAGATTCTCGTAACACAGGCTTGTGAAATTCAGTATTAAAAAGCTGCATTTACAATTAGCCAAATGAGCTAGCTGAACACTGTGTTCTGTTGGCAGTTCTTTTCCTTCTTCAGTCTTAAAACCTCTGTCATTTTTCTGCTGCTCTTTTCATTTTGTATGAAGGCGATGCAAGTGCCGAAAACTGCTGGCAGCCCTGATGATATACCTCTCAGCCAGCACACAATTCAAGCTTTTTCAGGTGTCTGTGTGCAGTCTCTTTTTCTTTTTTTCCCCTAATTTGAGATTTATCCAGTTGTTTGCCCGAACGCGTCTCAACAGTTGTAATTTTCTGTGTACAAATGTTCATACCTGCTCAAGGATTCATTTTTTTGAAATAAAAAGATTTGTCATGGAATGCAGGGGTTTTGTAGGTTGCTGCTTTTGTTAACCAAAAATGGGAGACTTTTAGACTTTTGTTCATTCAATAAAACTTGTTTTCTATTTTGTTGTTTGCTTTTCATTTGTTTTGGGAAGGGTGACCCTATGTTTAGTGAAGGTTTTCAGGAAAGTAGGTAAGGGAAGGATCAGAATTGGATACTTTGTTTCTTGATTTAAACATATTTACTTAACAGGACTCTGAGCTTCAAAGACTGGTGTGTTGCACTTGGCATTAAAATAAGGGCAAACACAGCCCCTGAAATTTGAAGGATCCCTGCAGTTTCTCACCAAAATCTCTCCTCTCTAAACGAGACCACATCTCCAGGGTGAAGTGGAAACCCATTCTCAGGTCTGCTTTGCTCAGCTCTGCTCTCAGTTCCTGAGCTCTCTGCAAGCTTCCACCAATCCCCTGCATTAGCACCAAAGTTAATGGTGATGCTCATAGTACCTATGCTTATCTAGAATAGAAGACCAAACATGCAGGCTAGAAGAAATGCATGCCAAAATCTTCACCGTAGCCAAGAAATATAGCAGAAAAATTGTGCATATTCAAGAAAGCCAAGAGGATGGTGAGGCCCAGGAGTGATTTATGGGTGGCACACAGCATTTCTTACCAGCATTGGCATGGTCACCGCAGGATAGCGTTGGGTAGTGCCTGTTTAGCAAAATAATTCTGGAGGTAGGATCTCCTTGCTCATAAGTCTGTGCAGCTGCTGTGACTTCTAGTATTTAATTTCCCGAAGTCGTCAGACTGGTGACAGAACAAAACCCAAAGCATTTGAAAACTTACTTTCCAGATGAGCTATTTTCAGACTTTATTTTTGCAAGCTGAATTTGGGCTGAGGAGTCAAATTTCTTTAGAACACTTGAGCTGTATACTTTGGGGTACTTCAGGCTTAATGTGTTCTATAAATACCTAAGTTTTGCTTAATAATGGTATAGTTGTGCTGAGGAACAGGGACTCTCCTGACAGTACCCTGCTGCTCTTAGGTAGGTGTGTTGTGATGGACTGTTTTTACAGTTATTTTGTTCTTGGGTTGGAGATGGTCACACTTCATCAATAAAGCACTTAAAGTATTTGCCTCTTCGACATTCGCAGAAGGAAGGTGCTGGGCGTTGGGAGCTTTCCCTGGGGATTCCCGGCTGGGAGGTGGGCGCAGTGAGGGGCGAGAGCACCGCCTGCAGGGAAGATCATGTTTTGGGAGGGGGCGGGGTGGTGGAAAAAAAAATAATGACGTTTTCTTTCTTTTTGCGACGTGGTGTTTCGTACTTCGCGCTCCTCCGAGCAGGCGAAGGCCCCGGCGGGTGGCTGCCGGCCCCCCGTCTGGAGCTCGCCCGCCTCAGGCGACAGCGCGGTCTCTCCGCCTGGGGTTCCTCGCGGGGGGGGCATCCGAAAGGGCGGTGGGTACCGCACAGCCCACGGCGGCGAGAACCACAGGGGATGATGGCGGGGCGAGCGGGGTGCCTTCCCTCCGGCCTGTCAGCAACCACCACCCCCTCACGGCGCCCGCCTCCCTCCTCCCCTCACCCGCCAACCGCCCTTCCCGGCGGGCAGCGGGGCAGGGCGGGGTCGGCGCATGCGCAGGCCGCGCGGGGAGGCCGCGGGGCGGGGGCGGGGCTGCCAGGACCTCCACCGCCTGAGAGGGCCGCTCCCCATTCCCGTCTCCAGTTCCGCCCCCGGTCGCCCACCTGCTCCGCGCCCGCCGCCTCAGGTGAGCCCCGCTCCCCTGCTCTCCCTCGGGCCGGGAGCCCCCGGTCGGTACGGCCCCGCGGAACGCCTCGGCGTGTCCCTGGGGCGTGTGGAAAGGTGGTGGTCTCCGCAGTGCCGAGGCTCCCCTCGGGCTGCCCCATGGCCGGCGGGCGGGCTGCTGTAGCGCTACGCTTGAGCCGAGTTTTTAAAGTTTTGGGTTTGTTTTTCTTGTTTTTTCACTTAGGGAAAGCTGAGGGAATGGTCTGGAACCGGCCCGAGAAGCTGCCGGGGCGGCCGTGCCCCATCCCGCCTCGTTACTTCTGTTTGCAGTGATAATGCGTCCTTCTTATTACAGCATTACGTGGATGGTATAACCTGTGTGTTATTCCTTCTTTTGTCCCTAGTAGATTCTTCTCTCTCGGTGTTCCTGAGGAGGGACGATGGGAGTTCAAGGGCTTTGGAAGCTGCTTGAATGCGCCGGGAGACCCATAAACCCAGAAACGCTAGAAGGAAAAATTCTTGCTGTTGGTATCCTTTAAAAGTAGAGCTGAGCAACCGCAATTGTGATGGAGATAATTCTTGTTTCACTTATCTCTCCATAAACTATTGCGTTTAGCTTTTTTTATTTTTAAATTTTAAATCACGGCAATATATGGATAAGTAGATTTTATGCTTTATAATATGTCAAATGCTAAGCTCTTTTTAAAAAAAAATGTTTTAAAAAAGAGACTTTTTAAATAGGTTCCTTACACAAGTGTTGGGCTGTAAGATTTTGTTCTTTGTAAATAAATGTGCTGCTCTCAGTAGGACTGTAAGATGAAAAAGTTTAAAATACTTTTGCATCAACTTTCCTTTCATACACACTTGGTTAAATGCTGGGAAGAAGTTACCCTTCATTTATTTGTAAAAGTAACTGGGGAGGTACTACTTGCTGCACAGTTGTTTCAACTCTGCATTTTGTCCAGGGTAATATGGGCAAGAATTTATTCTTCTCTGAAAGCTTAAAAGTATTTGGATAACCTTGGCTTTGATAAGCTAAGCCTGGAACAGTGGGCAAAAGCCACTTAGTCAAATATACGCACTTTATAGAAACTATTAATATGGTATATGTGTAAGATAGCACATTTTTTCCCCTTAACGGTTCTTTAAGATATCAGTATTTGGTTGAACCAAGCAATAAAGGGAGCCAGAGATCATCGTGGTAATTCCATACAAAATGCTCACCTCCTCACTCTGTTTCATCGACTCTGCAAATTACTGTTTTTCCGAATTCGGCCTGTCTTTGTATTTGATGGAGAGGCACCGCTTCTGAAAAGACAAACTTTGGTAAGTACATTTGCTGAGTCATTTCAATGCAAAATAGGATAGGTCTGCTGATACAAAGTAGCCATTTTCAACTTTCTTCTTATTCTGCTTGTGATTCTGGGCCATTAAGATGGAGAGCTTGAAGTGCACTGCTGTGCAAGTGTTCTTTGCAATCCCAGTCTTGGTTAGCTGTTGGACCATGAAGCAGCTCCTTTTTGATATATTCAGGTTTGATTTGTGTGGAAAGCAGATTGCAGAGAGGTAGGTGATGGCATAAGCCTGGATCTTGCTCCAGAATGGACCTGAATGCAACTTGTGCAAGCATTTGTACCCAGAAGCTGAAAACTATTTCCGAGTCTCACAGAGGAAACTGACAGAGAAAGGTTTAGAGGATTTGAAGGCTATGTCCTCATTGATATAGTATGAATTAGGAGTTGCATACATAATTATAACACTAATTCACTGGATATGTATCTTCAGCATCCAACAAAGTCTTGTTGGTGTTAATCTTATTTTCACAGGCTAAGCGGAGACAAAGAAAGGAAGTTGCCATCAGTGATTCCAGGAAAACTACAGAGAAACTCTTGAGAACATTTTTGAAGAGACAAGTTATCAAAACTGCTCTTACAGGCAAAAGGCAAGAATAAAAATTCTTTTTCCCCTGTTTGTAAGTGGCAGGTAAGTTTTTATGTAGCTATGTCCTGGTTTGAGGTAAAACAGGACCAATTTTCTATTCAGTAACTTTACTTTTTAGCTCAGCCTCTTCTAACTACTGAAATTAACAGCATATTATGCAGAGACTGTTTGCTTTCAGAGTGATGAGACCTATGTTTATAGCTGTTGCCCAGGCATGGTATGCAGAGAGGCTCTTGCTTATATTTACTGCTATAACAGCCAAGGCAGCTAACTTTGTTACTTGCCCTGTTGAAGGGTCGGAAGTGGAAAAGCGTAGAGTGGTTGCATCTGTGGGGAGGGGCAGACAGGACAGGTGACCCAAAATTAACCAACAGGGTATTCCATCCCATCTGCCTCATGCTCGGTATAAAAGCTGAGGGATCAAAGAGTCAACATTCTTTCTTCAGTGGCTGGCATCCGAGGAGGACTCTGTTAGTCTGCCTTTGATCCAGATCCCCAATCCAGTTCCAGAATCCAGTTCCCATCCATCACTGAGTCCAGTCTGGGACTCTCCCAGTGCCAGCTGGTGATGTGATTGTCATTCTGGGAGCTTGATATGCTTTTGTATATATTTAATTATTTCCTTTCTATTTTATTATTAATGTTAAGTAGTTTGGTTCCTTCTAAACTCCTAAGTCTGTCTCTCTCTTCTTTCTCTCTTTGGAGAGGTAGGGGGGAGAATCTGTCATTCATCCAGTGGCTGGTTCGGCCCAAACCACGATAAGCTATTAATCACTGTTGTGATGTGTTTTTTTTTCTTTCCCTAAGCAATGAAGCTTTGCCCAGTATTACACAAGTCCGAAGAGAAGAAATTGATGATATCTATGTATTGCCTTCTTTAGAGGATGAAGAGAAGAACAGGTAGGTAGAATTAAGAAAAATAGCTTAAATGGTTGTAATAAACTCAGATAAAAATATAAACCACATTTTTTGACGTTGCTGAAAGGCCTTTGACCTATGAGATTCCATAATGTATAAAGTATATTTCTTGAATTTACATTTTATTTCAGTTTCCTTTTGGAGAGTTTGGTTTATAGCTCTGGATACAGAAGCTTTCTAGTTATTTGTGGGAAAGAAACAGAAGAAGCTTTCAGTCCACAGATGAAATTCCTGCACTGGATTCATGTTTAAGGATGAAAGTGCTACCTCAATCTCTGTGGTCATACTATATGACTAAATGGAACTGACTGTTCAAGATTTGGTAGCTGGTGTGTGGCAGATTGATTGTGGTTTGCTTCCCCTCGTTCAGTACAGTAGATGTGTTCAGCAGAAGTAGGTTTTGTATGTACTTGTCAAACTTGTGACTTCTTAAATAACACTGAGGGGGAATGTGGAGCTATCCATTAGACTATCCTGTGCACATGTTATGTATACTTTTATATACTTTTAAATGCTGACCAAATAAGAATTGGGTAATGATTTAAACAGCAACAGTTGTCTCAATCTAGTTTTCACTGAGATAAGTCTGCCTTATTGCTTTCTGTTGAGATCTTTTTGACTTGTGTATGTATGTATATGTCTATATATATGTGTGTTCTTTGATGTTGTGTGTGAATTTTTGTACTCATTGGTAAAGGGATGACTAATGTCCCTTTGCTTAAAATAGGAATTTTATTTTCCTAGGTAAATATCTGTATCTTTTGTTTTCTTTGTGATTTTTTAGCTCAGAGGAGGAAGATGAAAAAGAATGGGAAGTGAGAATGAGCCAAAAAAAGATGTTGCAGGTAAGCGCATCCTAATTCCCCTGTTGCTGTGAACAAACCTGTCATTCATGCTTAAAAAACAAACCACAAGGTTAAAAAAAAAAGTGTTTGGAGGTGTAGTTCTTACTATAGCATTACTTATCAAGTAAACAAGTTATTTTTAAGTACTCTATGAATTCCTACTAACAAGGAAATAAAAATGTAATGGTCTCCAGTACAGTACAGCAGAATAAGAATTTCATATGGAATTTTTTTTTTTCCCCTGATTACTTTCTCTGGACATGTGGAGAAGAAATTCCATTTTGTAATGATACAAATGAAGTGTATGCATTTGTGCACATGTGTATGAATATATAAGACAGCATATTTAACAAAATTCCTGTGCTTCTACGAATGCGAATTGATGTTGAAACACCTTGATCCTTGAGTTTTCACAGATAAATTCTGTATTCCCTTCTGATATGCTGATCTCGTGGGAAACAGAGAAAAGAAGTATATAACCTAAAAAGGCATAATGAATAATAAAACTATCTCTGCTTTCATCAAAGTAAAAAAAAAAAAAAAAAAGAAAAGCTCTTGGAATTACTATTTATCTTTGAAGTAGTTCATGTTCAGAAGGAGAACCTCTTTGGAAGGATAAAATCAGACTAACTGAGGCTGTAGGACCTGCTTCTGTGATTAATACTAAGTATGTTTTTGTATAGTGTACATCAATAATTATGTACTTTATTAGCTTGTAGTTACCTTTATTTTTTTTCTTAACTGTTCTCTTAGTATAGAAAGTAGCAACAAAGATTTTTGTGAGTGTTTTAGTTGTTGTTTGAAATGATGCTCTAAATATTTTATTGTTCTTGCTGTGCTGTAATATAAAATACATGTTTATGTTGTTTTCCGTTTTCATAGGAAGAGTTATGTGAAAATCCTCATTCTGTAGATATTGAATCAGAAGACTTCAACAAGCTGCCTCCGGAAATAAAACATGAGATCTTGACTGATATGAAAGAATTTACAAAACGAAAAAGAACATTATTTGAAGCAATGCCGGAGGTGATACTTAAAGTATTTTTCAAGCCATCGGAATAGAGCTATTGCCATTAATGCAGATGAAGGCTACATAAGAATATCACATCTGGAAAGCTTTCCCCCCAGGCCTATTTAATAAGAGATGTTACATTGAGGGGGGAAAAAAAAACCTAACAGAGCTTTCCCATGGGTGTATTCAGAGTCCTATCTCTTGATTTCCACTAAAATTGGCAGAGCTTAATTCGGTTTGGCAAGAATGGAAAAAAACATGCTGTGTCTCATGCCTCATCAGCGTTACGCCCAAGACTTCAATTGCAAGAACATACCACTGGTGTGGATAAACCAGGCTGAATGAACACAGCTTGAATTCCAAATGCTCAGGCTGTTAGGGGAGCTGACAGCTGGGAAAAAGCCTTTGTAAGTTAGGTAGATATTAAAGCCATTCGGAGACAATTGGGGAATCGTGTAGCGCCACTTCTACAATAGCTTTTCAGAGCACAGTTAGATTTTTAAAGCACAATATATGTCAGATGAAATGATAGTTTATGCCCAAGTGTAAGCTAAGAACCATCATCTAAAACCATCCATCTCTGCATTCTGTTATAATGGCATTGTTTTTAAGATGGGGGCCAGCCTCATAGCCAGCTAAGTTTTATTGGTCACATCACTGAGTCTCATTGTGTCTAGTCAGCATTCAGAACTACTTAGTGGTGCATTTTAGAATTGTTGTGTGTTACTGGGCTAGTGTTGCTGTCGCTTTGGAGTGCAGCCATCAGTAAAAGACAAATGTTACTTGCTTAAAGGAAACTCTTAAAGGCTCTCCAGAGCATGGTAAATAAACTTGCTTAAAAGGCGTAGCTGGTGGCATTTTATATAAGTTGACTTGGGCTTTTTTTGTTTTGTTTTTTAAGGAGTCCAATGACTTTTCCCAGTACCAGCTTAGGGGTTTGCTTAAAAAAAGCAATCTCAATCGGTGCATAGAAAATGTTGAAAAAGAATTGAATCAACAGCACTCAGGTGAAATCCAAACACAATATGAAAATGAAGGTGGTTTTGTGAAAGAAGTGGAATCTAGGAGGGTAGTCTCTGAAGATACGTCTCACTATATCCTAATAAAAGGTATGTCAGGTCTTAATTTTTAAAACCTGTTGTTCAGCGTGTGCAGTCTGCAGCTGTCAGTTTTAAGAAAAACCTAAAAATTGTTTACAGTTGCACATAGCTGATACTTTGTATGAAATGTCTGTTACTGTTAGACATAATTAACTGATCTGTAGACATGTAGACAACTTGTTTATTAATCTTTAAATCGTGGTGTTAATTATGTAAAATGGAATGTTAGTATAAAGCAGTTTTCTACTTAAAAAAAATTAAACAGAAAACTTTCTTTCAGGTATTCCAGCAAAAGAAGCTACAAGTACAGACTTGGAAACTACTGCAGGACCCTCATCAAAAATGCTTCAATTTACTAAACTGAATAAAATCAATGAGTCTCCTGCTAATGTAAAGCTAGTTGCATCTGACAAGTTGCAGACAGAGAAAGATAACAATGTGACAGCACCACCCTCTCCTCGGACTTTGCTTGCTATCCAGGCAGCTATGGTAGAAAGCAGCTCAGAAGAAGAACTGGGGGATGAAGATGGAGGACGACTGAACATTGACCAGTCTGTAACAGAGGAAGGCAGTGTGTCTCCAAGAACACTACGGGCAATTCAGCAAGCTCTGAGTGAGGATGATAAAAGGGAGGAAGTTGTTACTGTTAAAACTGTTGGAGTGTTACCAGAAAGATCAGAAGCAAAGGATTTTCTGCTTAGTAGCTCCGATGAGGACGATCAGATTCCTGAAGTTAAGGAGGCAAAAAAAATACCTACATCTACAATTCATTCATCAAACCAAGTGATGATGCAAGATGCTGAATTTGAACAAAGGAGTCAGGAGTTGGAAAAAAATCATATTACACCCAAGGACACCAGTATATCCAGAGCTGAAAATTATTCTTGTATTGACAATACTAAAAAAGGCAAAGAAGATGTAGACAAAGAAGAAAATGGTCACAAAATATACTTAAATTCTTTGGGAGATAAGGATATAAACTTGTGCATGCAGAAGCCAAGCTGGTCCCCTGTACAAACTAGTACAGAGGCTTTGATTCATGCTGAAACAACAGACCTTTCTAAAACTGAGGAGAACTTGGAAATTTCTGAAAATAGAGAGGAAGTAATTTCACAAACAGAAGAGAATGTATCTGAGGTACAAAAGGATATTAGAGTTTTTCCAGAAGCAAAAAGTCCTGAGGAGGAAAGAGAAGGGGTATCACAGTCTGAAGACAGTGATTCTGATGGTATGTGCTTTTTTTTTTTTTTTACACAATTAGAAAGAGATAGGACCTTATTGTATTTGTAGTCAGTTGAAGTTAACCTTTTCTCCTAGCAAGAAATGCTTTAAAATGCATTTCTTCCTACGTATGTAGGAGGTGGGAAGAAAATCTGGTCTATGTTTTTCCCCTTGGTGTTATGTTTTGTTGTTGAAACCTGAGTATACAATACAGAGTCAGGAAAGCATGCTGTTGTATACATTGAACTTAACTGGTGTATTAATGGTCAACCATGCTGTTTCTGTAATTTCACAATCCTTATATCTATTTACTGCATATAGAAAAGAAAATCACTGCCCAAGTTAAAAACGTGTACAAATACTTCTTTTTAAACAAGCAGCAGGAAGTTGAAATCTATTTTCCTTTAATAGGAAGCTTTATTGAAGTGGATACTGAAATCGGCAGTGAGGCTGAGTTTTCTGCTAAATATGATGAAAAATTGGGTGATGAAACAGCACTTCCAGAAGTGGAGACAGACAGATGTGATATTGTTACACAAGACTTACTGAAGGAGTCTGACGAAGTGCAGTTGGCAAACAATCAGAACGTTGAAAGAGATGATGATGGTAAAGATGCGGCAGATGAGTGGCAAGACATCAGTTTGGTAACTCCTTGTTATTTGTTTTGAGCTAGTTAATGAAGTGCTCTGTCCCCAAGTAGTTTTTAAAGAAAACTGTTGGACAGCTTCTTACTGTTCCATTACTTTCTCATGTACATATTTAATTCTGTGGGAACTGATTTATCTTTAAAGCTGATTATTAACTGTAATCTCTCTGAAATCGGAGGGAAACTTTTTAAGGTTTTAGTGCTCTGATGAATAGACCTATCTCTGGTGTTGTAATTTACTGCATTACAGAAGCTATGACAACTTCTGAGTGTGACTTAATGGAGCACTACTACTAGAATAATTATAGTTGGAGACTTAGTGCTTTACTTATTTAAGTATACCTAAACTGTTGAAATGATGAAAAGCTTTTATTTTTCAGGAAGAACTAGAAGGATTAGAAAATGACCTTTCTGCTGAGCAGAATGCGCTTCAGGCTCAAAAACAGCAGCAGGAACGTGTTGCTGCTTCTGTAACAGGACAGATGTTCTTGGAAAGCCAGGTAGTATTTGTTGAATCGTTTTGATTTGATATAGTATGATGTAGTTTCCCCCTCCACTTCAGTCAAACACTCTCTCAAAAGCTGTTAGTAATGTTGCTTAATTACAGATGGGGGGATATTTAATTGAGGTTAAATAATGTATTCCATAAAAGCAAATTGTGTAAAATCCATCAAAATACATGTATATCGAAACATCATCCAAAGGTTGACTAATCTCCCCACTGTTTCCTGAATGATATGTTTCTGATATGCTTTCATACTATTTTCTGATTAATTTTGGGGGGTTGGTTGTTTTGTTTGTTTTTAACCTGCGTGTTTGTTTCATGGAGCCCACATAATTGTAATGCATGGACTTTTCTCCATGTTAAAGTAGAGGTTATGGAAAGCACAATACTCAAGTATGCAGCTAATTAAGATAGCAGATTCTGTAACTGTGTAGTAATAATGTGATCAAGTAGTGCTTGACTTACGTGGCTCTATCTGCATGAGATGAGTAAGTGGGATTTCCCCCTTGACTCAACTGTGCTAGGCACTTTTTAGCGGTAATTAAGATTTGCTATGAAATATTCAATATCTCCCAAGTATGAATCTAGCAGTTACATGCCAAGCAGAAGTATAATAGAAGTTCATTTTTCAGATGATATATGAAGTGATTTCTCTCTGTCCTACAGGAGCTTCTCCGTCTGTTTGGCATTCCATATATTGAAGCTCCAATGGAGGCAGAGGCACAGTGTGCTATATTGGACCTTACTGATCAGACCTCTGGGACAATCACCGATGATAGTGATGTTTGGTTATTTGGCGCACGACATGTTTATAAAAATTTCTTCAGTCAAAACAAATATGTAGAATATTATCAGTACG
This sequence comes from Vanellus vanellus, assembly GCF_965231255.1. Classification (NCBI taxonomy): domain Eukaryota; kingdom Metazoa; phylum Chordata; class Aves; order Charadriiformes; family Charadriidae; genus Vanellus; species Vanellus vanellus. The sequence continues at coordinate 160,396,303 of NC_138905.1, read as the reverse complement.
TTGATTTTCAAAACCAGCTAGGTAAGCCTCAGGTATTGATTTGTTAGATACAGTCTTTAGTAAGACAGTGCTGCCATGTATCCGTCTGAAGTTGTATTTCCTACAGAATTTTGTGTGTGTTATTGCAATCCCTATTCTTTGGAGAGTCTCTAAAAGCGTTCAGTTGGGTTGCTATTTTTACTGCCAGGTGACCTCTCTGAATTTGCAGCTGTTAGTTACACTTGTATTTAATAGACTGAGATAGTGTGATGGTCATCAAAGCTGGAGGTATGAACTATGGTACCAGCTTCTGGGTAAATGTCAGCATGACTTTTCTGATGTGTGGGAAAATTATATTCTGATACCATCAGATTTATAGTCTTCTGGAAATGGAAGTTAACTTTGGACATATTGACACATAACGTGTTAGAAGAGGATCCAGCATACGTATATGCTCTGTAAAAGGTTATTTATTTAATAACAGCTTTTTTCTTCTTTTCAGATTGATCTTGTTGCTAATTATGTTGAATTATTAAACTTCAGTGTCACATGGTGTATTAAGGGAAATATGAGGCAATTTTAAGTTTTTCTTATGCCTTGTTTAAGCAGAGTCAGTTTTAACATTTTTAAAGTTAAGAGAGGCTATAGACTTTGAAATAATATATTAATATGTCTTCAACATGTAAAATTTCACGACATTTTTCACCACATAAAAATATCTCTTTGATTTCTTCTCCCAGCAAACTGAATGAAATATTTTTTTCCCTACTTAGGTACGCTACTGTAGCTTACTTGGAAAGGATTGCTGTAAAAGCATGTGTAGGATTTTTAGCTGTTATTAAAGTAATGAACCAGAGCTCTTATTTATTTATAGGGGAAAAATAGTCACCATCGATCTTCATGTCACATTCCTCTGCAGTCTTGTACTTTTACTTCTTTTCCATGCGTTGCACAATTCTTCTTTCTTGACAGCTGATGGATATCCTGGCTAGCATGCCGATGGTCTTAATTTGTGCGCTTAGACATTCGTCCCTCCTTTTCTCCAATGATTTTTTTTTATTATTATTATTTTTTAAATCTAAACTCCTGAGGCTAGTCACTTAAAATCAGTCTTGTTGCCTCAGATCTTATAGCGTACCAAGTAGAAATGGTCAGCCGAGTTCTTCCTTCTTTCTGGCTGTTTCACCGGTTCTTTTGGTACACTTAGTAACTGCACTAGGACAGAGCAAAAGGCTTCCAGTCAGCATTAGATGAGAACTGGAGAATTGGAGAAATACATGTAAAATGTTGTTTTTATTTTTTTCTTAGAAACCCAGAATTTCCCAATGGTCTTTACATTGTAGCATTTTAATTTTGGCAAGATGTATTTGCCAATTTAGCACAACTATTGGTGCTTGAGCTAGCAGTAGCATTTTGACACTGCTCCAGAATATAGTTTAGCAAATTCTGATGTTGGATTAAATATAATTTTAGAGAGTAGATGCCTTTGTGTTCTTTTGTTTTTTGCCTTTCAGATAATATTTTTTAATTTGTAAGAGAACATATGCTGAATCCGCTCGTTTTATTTGACTTATGTGCTTTCTTTTACAGGTTTGGATCGAAACAAATTGATTAATTTGGCATACTTGCTTGGAAGTGACTACACTGAGGGCATCCCAAATGTCGGCTTTGTAACAGCGATGGAGATTTTAAATGAATTTCCTGGGCATGGCTTGGAACCTCTCTTAAAATTTGCGTATGCTTCATTGTATTTTGCATTTTTGTTTCTCCATAATGTGAATATTACTGAATCTACTTTTCTGCTGCTTAAGCATACAACAAAACATATGGCCATCATTGACCATCATTAAGGAGACTAAGTTAACTGTAAAATATGTGACTCCGTTATATCGCTATTTGAAATGGCAGGTAAATAAGGTGACACGATGATACAGCAATTACAGTGAGACTAATGAAGACAATAGAACAGCTGTAGAACTGTGCGACTGCCTTTGAGTTCATTGCAGAGCTGGATCCATAGTGGAGTGGAGGTTTATTCTCCCTGAGTTTGTGAGAACGTGCTGTAGCTTGCTCATAGAGAAAAGAGTCATGATGAGTGAGAAATGGATGACCTGGAAAGAGACAGACAGGTAGGCTGTGGGGAGGAACAAGATTTGAAGAGGGCCAACCCAGATGAATAGGCAATGGCGAGGATGGTTAGAAGTTTGTCTTTTGCCCCTTCCTTTTTTTTTTCCCCTTCCTTCATACCAAAAACCCTTAAAAAGTGATCATTTTGTGTGGAACATCTTCCCCAAGTGAGGCTGACTTTGGGGCCTTCTGTTTAGCAGCTTATGGGGAATCCAGGTGATGTTTGCTACTTTGGCTTACAGTGGCTGCATTTACTGTGTATGTTTTGTTTTTTCTACTTTCAGATTAGATGTCCCTTTTGACATTTTTTTTTTTTATTTGGAAATTTCCTACCTCATCTCATGTAGTAACTGAAGGATGGAGGCTAAGGCTATTGAAATTAACATGGTAGCTCTTGATATTCAGAGTTATATTTTGTGGAGGTAAATGAATACTTTCCTCTCTTTTTCAGCGAGTGGTGGAATGAGGCTCAGAAGAATAAGAAATTGAGACCTAATCCACATGATACCAAAGTCAAGAAGAAACTGCGGGAGCTGCAGCTGTCTTCAGGTTTCCCAAATCCAGCAGTGGCAGAAGCATACCTGAAGCCTGTGGTGGATGAGACAAGGGGTTCATTCAGCTGGGGGAAGCCTGATGTAGAGCAGATCAGAGAATATCCTTTAACTATGTGGCAGGATTTGTTAGCTAAAGGTACTTGGATTAAAGTTTGTAAAGCTACTTAGTAAGTCAGTAACGGACTGTTAAATTATTAACACCTCATTGATGTGAGGGTCCCCCCCTGCCCTGTCTGCGTGTGCTCTGCTACAATGATCCCATCTCTGAAATGGAAGGGAATGCAGCCATGCATGCGTGGCACTGAGGGCTGCTTCACTTTGCATGCAAAGAGAGTCTCGTAGCTGGACTGACTAGTTTGTTGTGATGTTATGTTTCTGTAACTGTGCTGTGCCTATTTCTAGACACACTCCTGTGCACACTCCTAATGTGTTTCCCATCTTTCACAAATAAGTTTCAAAACCTAGTCAGAAATAGTGACTCAGTCTGCGCTTTGTCCCTACTTTTCACTGCATTTCTTGCAATAATGTCTACTTATTGCATCCATTGCAGCTTGAGTTGCAGTGCATGCAGAGGTAATAGTGTTCAAAACAGTAAATGAAAATCCCAGTGCGTGCAAGTGTAAAAATAAAGTTTACTTAGGTATTTTGTTTTATGGCAGTACTGTATAGCCAAAATGAGTTCTGTCTTCACTGAGACGCTTTTGGAAATGTTGATATTAGAGAAAAGGTTCTGTAACTAATGGAGATGTAACGGCATGATTAAGATATGTGGCTTAATACAAGAACCATCTACATAAGTCAACTGTAACAACTTAGAGTATTTTCTCTGGTTTTGTTGTAGAAAAAGCTCTGAAGTAGGGTAACTTTCCTCCAGACAACATTTATTTGAGGAATTTTCATTTTATGTGTTTACAAAGTACTAGTAAATAGCCATTTTGTAAAGTTCCTTAACTTTTTGCACGTTCTGTCAGGATCACTTTGGCTGGACTAGGACAAAGATAGATGAAATCCTTTTGCCTGTGATGAAACAGCTGAACTTGCAGCAGGTAAAGTATGAAACTCTGTATTTAAGTGTAACTGGAAAATTGTAAAAGAAGAATTTTAAAGTGAACAGCGAGGCTTTACTCTATAATACATTTCTCAGAAACTGTGATTTCACCATTTTTTTAAATCTTAATATATATATATTTAAATGTTGTAAAACTTACTTCTCTAGACTTCATTTCTGTCCAATTTGTGTGTGCTGTGAGGCACTCTACATAATTTCAGTTGTTGGCTTCAAACATTGTTATCTGTCAAGCACCTACCTCAAGTCCAGGTTGCTGTTTGTTCTGGATGTAGCTGAAACTACAGGTACCTGAAGCGTCTTTAGTACTTTTAAAAGACAGCATGCTCTCTCTAAAAATTATTTATTAAAATGCCCCTGAGATTTTGGTGAAGTGAGACTGACCATTTGGTACCATCCATATCCTTTGAGGAGTGCAGACTGAACTGTTGAGCAAGTGCTCATTAATAATATTACTCTAATTTCCAGATAAATGTACTGTCAACTTTAATAAAACTTAAAAGTGAATAGTGGTGCATGCTGTGATACTGTGAAAATCAGTTGTAAAACTGACCACCGAAGGTGAAATTCTTTTCTCCTTTTGCCATAAGCAAGATATATATGTAGTCTAAACCAGTGTTCGCGTTTCTCTCTATCACTCAAGAGAGTGAAAGGTACTAAACCCTGTAGTTAAATCTATATACTTTCAGACTGATTAGAATATCTTTGGAAGCGTCTGTCTCTCCTAGAAAATTTTAGAGAGGATATAGAGGACTAGTTTAGTCTATACAGCAAGCCTGGCTGTGGTTGAGTAACACAGACCCCTTGTGTGTGACGACTACTCTTAAATCTTTGTACTGTAGCAGCATGCCTTACAATGAACTTGAGGCAAATGACAGCATTTTATTGCACTAGCGTATGCGAATTAAAGTGCACTTAGAACATTTGCTTAATAAACATTCTGTTGTTTTAACAGCTTGAAGCTGAGGATGTGTTTGTAAGGACATAATAAGAGCACTACAGAGATTCTCTGTATTAGGGTTGAAAATAGAAACATATGCCAAATCATCAGCAGCACAATGTTTATAAAATTTCATGGGAGTTTGCTGTAAAGGTTCTTGTTGCACAATTTATAACAAAGTATAGGTATTACTATGATCATCTTGTTCACATCTATTTGCATGCATATTAATTTCATTAGTCCTTTGTCTTGCTTTAATTTGAAGTGCTTTATAGTATAGCTGAAATAACAACTGAATTCCCATCCCCAAAACATTCAAAGGTGTTTCTCTGTTTTATTTTTGATAGACTCAGCTTCGAATTGACTCATTCTTCAGACTAGCACAGCATGAAAAACAAGCTATTAAAAGTCAGAGACTGCGCAGAGCTGTGACTTGCCTGAAGAGAAAAGAAAAAGAAGAAGCTGATGAAATTTGGGAGGCCACTGCTGTTATGGAGACTGAACTTAAATGGCACGAGGGAAGGAAAGGGGAAAGTACTGCAGGCTGCACAAATCATCAAGCTGTGGCAACAGAAGTCCAAAGTAGAAAGAGAAGAAAACATTCAGATTCCAAAAAAGAACACTTGCATGGAGGTGGTTTTATTGGGAATTTGCATCTTTCAGAAACTTCTAGTGACTCCTCAGTAGAGGAATCAGAAAGCGGAGATTTAGGCAAGAGCAAAAACAGGAAAAACATTTCTGCAACAGAGACAGCAGACTATAAAGAGAAAAAGGAGTGCTGTAGTTCAAGTGGTGAGGATGAAGAACTGGGAAACATGGTCATGGTGACTGCCAAACCTGTGTTTGAGGGCAGAAAAAAGAAATCGCAGAGTCAGAGAGGAAGAAGGAAGAAGTCTTAAAGAAAAAAAAGTCTTAAAAAAAGACTGTGTGTGTGCAATTTTTAAGACTTAAGCTTTGTAAATATTCTAATGAATTTTTGATTAAAAAAAATAATGAATTATCCCTATTTGTCCTGCATTTTGTGTCCAGAACTTAAATATGAGGGATTTTAAACAGTGGAAAAAATTTTAGCACATTTACTCATCAAGACCTCGATTGGACTTGATATGTTTTGAGGTTTTAAAATTGAGCCAAAACGTGATGTCTGTTCATCTGCATTCTAACTGAGGTGAGATAGCTGTTAAAGTCACATGCAATCTGTTGTTTCCTAAACTTCAAATTTAGAAGAAATTTTGAGAACTACTCCGTTTACTTCTGGGTGCGGAGAGAAGGAAAATTAGTTCAATTAGTGTAGTTTTCCTTATTCCCTTCATTATGCTTGTCTTGAGAGTTTTGTGCTCGAAGTAATGTTACTTATCGAACCATTTGTGAGACAATGTAAGCCCTTGTAAAATCTCACAGAAAATCACACAGTACAGTATGTCTTTGTGTAATTTGAGGTGCAGTAATTGTGTTCTGAATGTAAATGTCATGTTTCTAGACTTGGAGTTACGTGACCATGTCCAAAGACACAATTTGTCTGTGAAAGTGATGTTCAGAGGTACCCACAGGTTGCAGCACTTATGTTGGCTTAATTTGGGTGAGAAACAATGTGTTAGGTTCTCACTCCCCCCCCCCCCCCCCCCCGTCTCTCAACGATTGTATAATTTATTTATAGCTCCTGTGGATTAAGATGGAAAAGTACCGCATGCTGCCTGTCATACTTGTGTTCTTACATTACATTTTAGTCCTCTTTCTTGCTGCTTTTGTTGTCTCATTTAATATTTCTACTTCATTTCTCATTGTTTCAAAGTCCAAGTCCATACAATTAAGGTTTGCATGAAACATTAGCCTCCCCTAAAAGGATGAAGGGCTGAGGTGAACTGGGTAGAATTTGGCACTTAGAGTTGCGGAGAGTTTAATACTTCATGTACAATGTTTACTAGGCAAAAACTATCCCTTTTGATTTAATTTTGTAAAAAAAAAAAAAAAAAAAAAAAAAATAAAAAATATTTAAAGCAAATTCACAGCCTGTACAGCCAGTTTGTAGCAGTGTTTTGTAAATCTCTCATTAACACTACTGAATCTTGCTTTAAAAGTGTAGGTCGGGTGATTTGTTTGATAGTTTCTAAATGTAGAAAAGCTCCTACTCCTTCTGCCAAGTAGGGTGGAGTACAGAGACCTTCAGTTCTTTGTAGGGCTTGTTTAGTGTTCCTGTACAAAAAATTGTTATTTTTCAATGGCACCTGGAAACCCCAGTTGAGGTCGAAATGTAATTTTGCTAAAAAAACTGTGTAAAGTAAGAGACAGTTCCTGTTCTGAATTGATTACAGTCTAAATAAGAGAAGTCTTAAAGATACAGGTGTTTGTTCCCCTGGCAGTAAGTGGTTGCGATCAGTTGAGCGAATGTACATCTTGTATACACTAAAGAGGAGTGGTACGTGTACATTTAAGCACGTTGACAGCTGTCTCATGAATATTTGGCTGTAAAATGGGCTAGGATCTTGGGGGTTGTGTACCTTGTTCCATTTATTTGTCCCTGCCCCAAATGCGCCCCGGCCCCTTGGCAATTCGACCTCTGTTGCCTGGAAGACCCTTTTGACTCTGAAAATGATATTTAGCTTTTCTGTTACTTTTTAGTAACAGCGAGTGGTTTACTAACATGTTCCACTATCTTATTTTTGTATTAACAAACAAACAAAAAACCCCAAAGTTGGCTACTTTGTGGGTTGGAGCTCCCTTGACTGGGTGTCAGGTTATCTGCCGCCTGACGTCGTGGTGGTGGCGCGTGGTGCCCACGCGGTGCTGTGAGCGTCCCGCAGCTGTTGGGATTTATTACTGCTTCTGGCGCTGGCAGTGCCTGAGCCGCGCTGCAGAGCATTCCGCTGCCCGGGAGGCGAACGACCGGGCAGATAAGGACTTTGCTGTTGGAGTACCATCTTTGGAAAGCGGCGAGAGATTCAGGTAATATTGGCTGAAAGGCGGTGGATGCCAGTGGTGTTTCGCTTATCTGTGTCTTTAAATTATGTAGTATCACTTTACTTTAGACAGCCTAATTCAGCAACTGAGCTGTTCTGCGCTGCTCGGTTGCTTGTAGTAACCCCCGAACTCATTATGTTAAAGTTAGACAAGTTGCTGTGTAGCTCAAACCTCAAAGGTTATTTTCAGATGGAAAAACAACATGTAGAGGACCACAAAATACAAAGGTTTTTCCCTTTTAGGGTTGTTTTATAGTGCAACGTTGCTTTTCCTTCAAAATCATAGAATCATAGAATTAGTGAGGTTGGAAGGGACCTTTAAGATCATCAAGTCCAACCGTTACAAAGTTGCAAAGGGACTGTTTATTAACCCGTCATTTTTATCTTTTAAAGGGAAGAAAATTTGTCTTTTTTATGCTTCTGAGGTAGTTGACAAGCTGATGGATGTGTGTAACATTTACTGCTTATTGTCCCAGTGGTTTCTAATACTGCTTGTTATTCTGAAGACGCATACACAGACTTTGAATCCCATTGACTTTCTCATCTGTTCCCCACATAAAGATGTTTATATTGCAAAGTTCATAGATAGACATAAATCTAATAGCAATATTTTTTGTGCTTACAAGAGTTACAGTGCTGTGTAGAAGCCCCCTAAGTTATTTTCCCCCTTCAAATAGGTTAATGGCCGCTGGTACTGGGATGATAAGGTTAAACGTTAAAACTATGGTTTTTTGTAGGGTGAAGTCAAGAGAATTTGGTGCATCCTCTCTAACAAGACAGGGCTGTTCCCCATTGTCATCTGAAGTCTTGAGAGGAAAACCTGCCTAAGGCTTTGAACTGTGAGGAAGCTTTCTTGATATTCGGTATTTTTACTTTGATTTTTTTGATTATTTTTTTTTTTTAATAGATATACTCCTTCATGCATTACCTTATTTGATTGCATCCCTATTGGGTGTTTAGATGTCTGTAGATTATTAACTGTAAGCTGTTTTTAACCATTCCTGCAAAAATCAGTCAAATTCCCATATAACAGTGCAAGAGACTTAAAAATTATCAGAGCACTGATTTGTTTGGTGTTTTTTTTTTTTTTTTTCTGCAAACTCTGTGTTTTTCTGATTGTAAAATACCAAGAATTAGAGGCTATTGGTCACCTGTCTGCTTTTCTGCAGACAGCTGAAAATTGCATTGTCCTCTTTCATCCTTTTCCTACTATTTTTCTCCCGAGTCTGCATGTTCCGTGTCTGTTTATATAGGCACGGACACGTTCTGGCCTGCACGTTTTCTGTTGCTCCTACTTATTCTCATGTGCAGCTTTTACTAATAGGTTGTTTCCTTCCCTTCTGAGCCAACTAACTCAAACAAGATTAGATCCCTTCGGTGCAATTTTTCTTCTCCTTCAGACGTTGTTGCTACCTTTCCTTTCAATCATTTGCAAGACTACCAACCCTGATTTGAATTGATTCTAATTTTAAAATTTCATAAAATAGTTTTAAATGTTTGTCAAAGCTCTTTTAAAAAAAAAAATCTCCTTTTTCCCCTCTGAGAGTAGGACAGTTGAACTAGTTTGCTGCTTCTCATCTTTTATGCTTTGAATATTGATATTTATGTGTCTACATGTCCTTATTATAGATAGAAATAAATTATAGCATAATACATGTAAAAATATTTCTTTTTTTTGTGAAGTGTTATGTGGGGAAAAAGAAATAAAGTCATTTTATTCAGGCAGGCTTGTGTTTCTCTGTCCCAGGTTTTGTGGTATAGTATGGACTTGACATCATCGCAACATAATCGTCTACAAAATGAGCTGATACGAGAATTGGAAGGACAAGGAGGTAAAACGTTTCTTGTTTCTCTATATTTCCTTGTTGCCCTTAGGAATATTAAGTACAGGGAGCGAGGTGTCTTGTGCTCTCATCCATTTTTTCTGAAGAATTGCGTTTATGGCACTTGTACAGAACATACAACAGATAGCGCTGTTGTAGTATTCTAGCTATGCAGTAAGTATCTGTTATGCCGGCATGCTCCGGTCCTGCCAGTTTCCTACTAGTGCCTGGCATCTTGCCTGTGACTGGTGCCAGGGAATAAAGCCGCGACTACGATCAAGCTATTCAGGAGAGGTGAGGTTTGTTTGCGGGGTGTCAATTAGGGAGAATTGGTTATTACAAGCTCGGTTTCTGTCTAGACAGCCTCAAACCTAATCTTCAAATACCTTCAGGGGCTGTTGGCAGCTTTCTGTCTTAAGCAAGTTTGTGGCTGCACATCTTTCTAGACCTTAAAGCATCATGAGTAATCTCCTTTTTAGGGGTCATCAGGAGTAGACAAGGTTTTAGGTTGTATGTGTTGTTTTGGGATGGGGTCTAGTTACGTTCTATAGCTGAACGCGAAAGAAGGTTGTGTAGTTCCGGGTTTTTTCAATAGTTATTTTTCATAATATTTTTGTTTAAAATCTCAGCTGAATCTTGGCCCATGTAGAGCCAGGATTTTGGGCTTCTGCTGTTTCAAGGGAGTTCAGAGTCCGGTTTTGTTTTGCTACCTGTTCAAGCGAGGCAAGGTGGGGCTTTGGGTGTGACTGCAATACTTGAAACTAATTATTTGCTTACTGAAACTAAAGCCTGTTATTTTGCTTCCGATTACTTTTTTTAAAGTCCCCCAAATCGATGACCACCTCTGGAAAGCTGACGTTGCACAAGAAGTTGGCTGGTAGGGGTTGGTATAGATTGCTCTTCCACAAAGCACTGTTCAAGTGCCTCAATCTGGAGTTTTTCTTTAATGCAATTCCCTTTCCTATTGTGTCATTCTAACTTGAACAGAGAGCTCAAGCTGATCCTATGCAATGAAGTATGATTATTGGCAGAAGAAATATCTAGAAGTATAAGCATTAAAGGTAGAACTACTAAAGACTGAAATATCGATGATTGTCATTATGTATTTGGTAGTTTACGAGGGCTGAGGTAAGGTTGCACAGGCATTTCTATGCTTCTGCAGCCCTGGCTTTCTAATCTGGGTAGGTACTCTCTTCATGCAGGATTCAGGGTGGGGAGGAGCCAGTCGGCATGTAATTTTTTTAGCTTTTGAATCATGCAAATAAATTGAATTCTGGGACATTAGGTCAATGTATGCAAAATTAGTCTGCAGGGCAGAATCTCCAGATCAAATGCAGAAATATATTCCGCTTAGCTAACAGGGTAACTGTGTTGATAGCAATAACAGGTGGTTTTCTTCCATGTCTAGAAACACTGGTTTAAGAGGATGAGCGGACATGAATGGAAAATGGAATATCTTTACAGTTTCATCTGAGATCAGGCTTTGGCATATTAAATTCCATGGCAGGTTCTGGAGGTGAAGGGTGCTGAAACTGCTGCACGGAGACTCAGTCAGCCTGAGCCTGTGCCTTTCTGGTTCTCATCCTTTTCCTCTACTGCCTTCCCCATTCCCATTTCACTAACTTCACCTACCCAGTCTCAATCTCTGTTCCTCAGGGTTCTTATTCCAGTTCGGCTTCTCTGCAAGTTCCAGTCTGAGCTCTTTATATTCAATGTCTTCCCCCTTTCCTTCTTAATTGGGTTGTCACAAGTTCTCCAGGTTAATACTCCTTGTTCTTGACTCCCATTACTACTGGTTCTTACCCTACAGATAGCTTCTCACCCAGTCTGATCTTTCCTCTGGTGTCTTTATCCAATCAGTTCTCCATCACACCTGCATCATTAGATGTCTCTTCCTTCTCATGATTTCTCTTGATCGTTAGCTTTAACTCTCCTTGGCTAAACTTTTCTGAGATCAGATTCTGCGACTCCCATCTTCGTTTCTTGGGGTACTAAATTACTTTACCGCGGTTGCATTATTTAAGTTCAGTCCAGAATAATTTTATCTCTGAGACAAAAGGAGGAGAAGAAGTTTGTAAGGCATACTTGTCCTTGACACTCCGTCGTCTCTCTTCGCTTGGCCAGGGCTCAGTTTTTAATCCATAAATATCTGAGAAAATGCTGACCTGGTAACCTTCACATACCTCTTGGCATTTTAGAAGGGGCACACTCCTTCTATTCACCCTGCTTGACAGATGTCCTAATTGATGGCAATTTCTGCTATCATTTCAAGTGACTGGGTGGAGTCCAGAAAGGTGCCTTAAATGGGACATAGCTGGAATGGAGGCAAGCGAGACGCAGCCTGACCCTGTAACTTAGAAGTTCAGATATCCAGCTGGGAAGAGAGAGTGACTTATTGTCTCATTCCTATTTCCTGGGTTACTTCTGAAGACACTTCTCACCTTTCTCACTCACTTCCCCACCCACGCTTTTCCATTGACTGCAAAGACTTCGCTATAAAATGTGAAAAACATCCTGGGACAAGAGTGCGGAGCCCAAGCTTGCCTCTTCACAGCTGAGTTCCCAGTTCACAGTTGGGCTTTTCCTCACTTGTTGCCCTTCTACCATGAGTCTTGCAATCCTGGTACCCTGATGGCCCACCTCTGGTGGTGATGGAGGTGGGGAAGTATGGAACACACCCCTCAGGTGAGCGAGCTGTGAATTTGAATCCTTCTAAGCAAGGTCCAGCATGCAGTTCCTCCATTTTCTGAGTGCTTAAATTGCTGAACTATTCTTTATATAGTGGACTTTGCAGCTAACAGCGCTGGTTAAAAATGAGCCTATTTATACTATATATAAATAACACTTTTGCTATATCTTCCACCACCTACCTTTCTTTTCATCTTCCTCTTTTTTGACTCTTAGCTTTCAATTATGCTTCTATCTTTAAAAAACAGACAACCAAACAACCTCTTCCATTAATGCTCATCTCAAAAGCATTAAAAAAACCCCAAACTCACAGAAGACACACCATTAGTTACCTACATTTTTTTTTTCTTCACTGTGGGATTGACCTGAAATATAAGAACTCAAATTCTACTCCTCTTAGGCAGCAAGGTGTGTCCAAATATAAAAAAGACTAAAAGAGAGGTAGTGTGGAAAAAGACTTGAGTATAACCCAATAAAGAAATGACTAGAGCTAGAGTGCACCTTCACAGCAAATCAAAATAGTCTAAAAATACCTCTTCTCTGAATTTACCTCTTGAATATCTTATAGTAACTTATCTCTGAGCTCTTTTGTTTGAAAGTGGCAGTGGTCAAATACTATAGTAAACATCAGGTGTACTAATTTGAATTAACACTCCTCTGTTCCTTTTCTCTCCCCTCAGCAAGTACACCCACTTTTGCTGAAGATACTACCAAACTCAAATGGAAACTTCTCATGCATGGATAGAACAGAAGTTGGAGGCAACGCTAAAAGTTATCGAAGCATGCGTCTGTAACATATTGCTCCCTCCCGTGTCTTTCCTGTTTTCACATATTTCCCCTTTGCAGTAGCTGCATTTCAACAATAAATTAAATATTACATAGAATCATAGAATGGTCAGGGTTGGAAGGGACCTCTGGAGATCATCTAGTCCAACCCCTCCTGCCCGAGCAGGGTCACCTACAGCAGGTTGCACAGGACGGCGTCCAGGCAGGTTTTGAGTGTCTCCAGCGTGGGAGACTGCACCACCTCTCTGGGCAGCCTGTGCCAGTGCTCTGCCACCCTCAAAGTAAAGAAGTTCCTCTTCATGTTAAGATGGAACTTCCTATGTTCATGTTTGCGCCCATTACCTCTTGTCCTGTCACTGGGCACCACGGAAAAAGACTGTTCCCATCCCCCTGGCACCCTCCCTTTAAGTATTTATAAGCATTAATAAGATCCCCTCTCAGTCGTCTTTTCTCTAGACTTAAAAAGCCCCAAGTCCCTCAGCCTTTCCTCATAAGAAAGATGCTCCAATCCCCTGATCATCTTTGTAGCCCTTTGCTGGACCCTCTCCAGCAGTTCCTTGTCCTTCTTGAATTGGAGAGCCCAGAACTGGACACAGTACTCCAGATGTGGCCTCACCAGGGCAGAGCAGAGGGGGAGGATGACCTCCCTTGACCTGCTGGCCACACTCTTCTTGATGCACCCCAGGCACATATTTCTCAACTGCCATCCAAGAAAGGTGGTATGTTTGCATGGATTGGTGGTGTTAGGTTACTTTCAGGTCCTTTCCTCAAAGAAATAATTTAGAAAACCAGAATTACTGGTAGGGGAAAATTGACAGGCATTTTGTTGAGTCCCTTCTGTTCCAGTGGCTGTGGTACCTGCCATGTTCTGGCATGTCATTACAAGGAGGTAAGAGCCTTCAATGGCACAAAGCCCTCTTGACTGGGCAAGGTGAGAGATGTGAAAGATTGGACTAGACAATGGCTTACAGTTTCTCAATTACTCATCCAGAGCCTTCCTATCCATCAGGAAATTGGCTGTCGGCCTTTTATAATGTGCATTAGACCGTCTAATTTAAGAACACAGTCTGCTTTTGTAGTCAAGGGGAAATCATTTAGTTATCTTTAGAGATTAAATAGCTGCTGAGCCTAGACCTGAAGATGTTTTCAATGTCAGACAAACGTGATGAAGTAACAAGGGAAGTACTTGGCACATTTGAATTCATTATGTGTTCATAAAATAATCTGGCTATGGTACTTCTATTTTCAGCCTTCTAATGGTTTTGAGTGACCCGTGACTCGGATGGGGCTGGGATATCAGTGGTGTGAATTTCAAATTGAAAATGTGCCTCTCGAGCCTGGGTAAATTCATAGACTGGAGAGTGTGAGCATACCCCTCTCCTGTTCTTGTCTCCTCATGCTCTGAGCTAAGTGCATCTTGTCTCTTGGCTGAGAACAAGCTGCCTGTGGATGGCAGTTTTGTATTTCTTCGTTTCAAAGTATAAAGTTTCAGGCATTATGTTACCCTGACGTAGTATCTCAGATTAATCAATATAATATACCTCATCATTGCCATCGCTTCAGCAGGCTAAGCTTGTAATGAAGGTACAGGAACACCTACACTCGATTACATGATCATTTCCCCCTTTGTAGGTAGGGATGAAGTAAGGAAAAATTAACTGTGTACTTTACATAACTACTGGAATGGTGCTTTGCTTTATATTCTTAGAAAGGTGTAAGTTACATCTGACTTCTGGAAAGTCAAGGGCATGATTAGATTTCTCTCCTGACCTCTTCCTTGAAGGGTCTTTAGACTGTAATGGAATGGAATGAAACAGAAATAAGTGGAATGAAAAGAAGATACTAAAGTGATCCCACCTGGAATTTCGGGACTCTTCTGTGATTTGGGATTGTGTATGATTCCATGGAGCCACCTGTACTGCTTGCAATACCAGGGCTCTGACCTTGAGGCATCTGTAGCTTGGTAAAAATCATGAGACTCCTGGGTCCCTTAGAATTGAGACCTAATGTAGATTTGGGGTAAACTTCTCTTGAGCCATTGGAAATACCCAGATGGATACACAGGGCTACCTTCTGATGATTCCTATCAGTGCAGTTATGTAACTCTTCTCAGTGACCTCTTACGGTTACAGAACTGGTTGCAGATCAGTAAGACCTTTCTGCAGGTATCTTCTTGACACTGGGATATATGGCTCTTTTATATGTATATATCATATTGGTAATGTATATTATATAGATTATGTAATTTATAAAATACATCTTGAATCCTCACTTTGATATGTATAGAATACATCTTTGAATCTTTACTTTGGATGACTCCAGTTCTGTGTGTCCAGACTGGGGAGAGTTGAAGAGTTCTGGTTATGAATTCTTGGAACTTTCTCTCATGCGTTACTCAATCAGTAATGTCAGCACAGGTAGTCCTCCTGTGTTCATCAAACTCGGGCAATTGGTGAGAAGTCTTAGAGAAACCATGTACGTCTTCGCAGCTGTTGATACGTGGTTCTTAAAATATTTGCAAGCGCGAGTTTAAATGGTAAATTTTAAACCTAAACTCTACAGGTGAGAGTATACTGCTTCTGAAGAAGGGAGATTATTTTGCTGTAGGGCTGAACTTTGTCAGGTCAAGTTCATGCTGAGGGCTTGGATTTCATTCCTTTTGCCAGTTGGAGAAGATCCATCAAAGCAGGAGAGAAGGAGAAGACGGCTGGGTCTTATTTCCTTATTACCTTGGGCTGTGACACCATTTGACCTCAAGAGATTAAGTAGGGTCAGGCCAGCACTTGAGAGAGACCCATCAGTATTTTTCCCCTCTAGGTTGTTTTGACAAATCATTGGGTGGAACTCTTCTTTCTGAATTAATGCTGTCCTAATCCATTAGTGAAGTACTTGGAGGATGTTTTGTTACTCTGTGTGCTATTTGTGAATGAGTCTGAAAATGGTACATTCTTGACTGCAAGTATATTCTTCACAGCTTTTATATGGAAGGGTCATTTTACTTCTTTTTTTAGCCATATTTTAATTCAGGTATCTAGATAGTGGTACCTATTTTTTAAAAAAAGTATAATTTTAATTCAGCCCCCTTATCTTTGCTGTTTTTCCTGCATTTTAAGTGCTGCTTTAACAGTGCCTCTCTCTGTTCTCTTTTTATTCAGTGGAGAATGTATCATTAATGTAGGCAGTATTATTAGTTATGCAGTGAGAGATTTAACATATGCTATTAATTGATGGGAGATACCCAACTGAATTTTAAGGTTACCGTTTCCTGATGGAGCTGTGTAGTCCCAAGCATGATTTTATGTGACAATTGGTATAAAAGGAACAGCTGATCATGTAGGAAGTTTCTAAACAGGTTCTATTTCTACTCATTCTAAGCAAAAAGTGTGTGCAGATAAAGATAGCCTAAGGCCCACTTGTGTGATTTGCTTCACTGTGAAAGAAAAAGATGCTGCAGTTTGCAACTTGTTCTATTCTGACCTGATCTGTCTCCTGTTATTTTTTCCTTCTGCCTTCCCTTCCCCACTTGAAGGACTTCTCCAACTCTGTCTCAGCAGCACTCATGTCCTATTCCTCTTCTTCCTTTAGGTTTTGTTCTAATATAAAACATTTCATTTTACCTTTGAATGTGTCAGCAAAATCCTCTGCTTCCCTACACAAGATTTTGAAGCTCGACACGCGTTCCTCTAACCTGCCACTGACTTCACAACTGCAGTCTTCCACATGATTTAGTATGTCTCTCTGGAAAACTGTGTTCGCATTTCAGTTGTAGTAACGATGATCGCTTTGCCTTTGAGAACAATGTTTACGCTGTTTTCTTGATGATGTGGTTGATATAGTGCAAGATGCGTCAGCAGTATATGACTTTTCTCCCCCAGCCCCAATGTTAACTTAAAATCAAGGGATTTCAAAAAAACGTGCTCCAAAGATGTTAGACTTTTATGATAAACAATACTGTACCTGAAATATTTCAAAGAACATTGTAAGAAATTAACTTATTAGGCAGAAAGTTTCAAGAAACTTAAAGATATTAAAATTCTTTTTCAAGAAGGATTTGGGGCCTCTATAGATGGGAATTTCTGTGTGAACACGAGTTCAAGAGATAGGAGGAGTGCTATCTCCTTCACTAACAAAAGTTATCTCAGATTCTGTATGTTACCTGCACAGGATCAGAATGTCTCATCTGAATGTAAATAAGGTTCTAGCACCTGAAACTCCAGTGGTTTCTGCATATACATGCTCATGCAAAGAGATGAATGGGCTGAATAAATTCATTCTGTGTATATACCACTTCCATGCCTCTCCACATCTCAGAAGGAGGGTGAGGGCCAACCTACCTGGTCAAACCCAGGCAAATGAAGAAGGGAGGAACCAGTCCTAGCAGACCCTTAAGTTCTGTCAGTTTTCGAGTAGTATTGCTGGAAACGACCATGATGCACTTCCATTCTTACAAGAATTGAAAACGAGGTCAGTCAAACCTCCTCTTCTCTTGTCTGACTCTATTCTACTGATGAGTCAGCTCTTGTCTTAATATGTCATTAAAATCCATTCAATGAGTCATAATTACAAGCATTTTCCTCCTGAACAAAAAAATATGGACTACCACAGAGATAAGCACTTCCAGGAGAATAACTTCCTATCAGCTTTTTACATCTGTTATCAATAAACTAGTTTGATCAAAGTACCAGCAGAACTTTCTCAATGTTTGCAGGTATTAAAAGACTTAATCTCACCTGAATTTTGCTTCCTATGATAACAATTTTCTTGTTGCTTGAAAGATTTCCCCCTTGTTCATTATTTTTCTGTTCTGACTGCTCTGAAGGCAGTTACAGAAAAATTAACTTCTTTCCTTTTGTGCAGTCCCACAAGAAGTTTAGTTATTCTGTAAGACAGAAAGCAGAAAACAGAAGAATGCCTTTTGCAGCATGAAGGGAAACTTATACATAAGTAAGCAAATCTGACTAAAAGTCTGCACTCCTTATTTTGTCAGCACTTTTCATCAGAATCATTAGCATCCTGGTCCTGATAAAATGTCTCATTAGGGTTTTGAAGCCTGTCTACCATATGATCACCTCAGATGAAACGCATACTCGTTTTGATTCTCCACAATAGTAAGATGTTAAGGGGAAGACCAAAATATAAAAATTATGTAAACTCATCTAGATAATGCACCTGGGGGATTACCAAAGGGATAAGATGGCCAAAAATCTAAGCGGTGTTATTAATCAGCAGATTTGGGATTCTTCTTTCAGGGGTGTGGCCAGTTTAGCTCAGGTGGGGAGCAGTGGCCTACAAACTCTGTTAGGATAGGTGCTGTGCAAGCCTCAAGTGGAAAGATTGCTGATAATGTAGGGAATAGGCGGGAAATGTTTATTGAGCTCTAGAGGGGTAGCTGTAATACCGATAAAGTTTTATAGATTTTCTGGCAGAAGTTTTATAAGTTAAGACTTTAATAAGTTACGGATTCTCAACAAAGTTGGATCCAAAACAGATGTCAAGGGAGGAAGAATCCAGAAAAATGGTTGTAATTGGAGGGTAATAGGAGTAATAGCTTTTTACTTCCACAGCTAGTACTGATCACGGAACAAGATCAGACTGCTCTAAGCAATCAGAGAAGATTAAAAGCAGGCTATAGCTCGTATGCCTGGAAACAGGATGATATATTAAATACACTTACGATTTGTGTAATAAGACAGCTTCCTATTAATTCTTTCATAAGAAAAGATTAATTTTGCCCTGGAGCAGCATTTCTCTGGCACTTAACTCGTGTTTGTGCAGCGTTCCCTGCTTGCAGGCACAGACGCATGTGTTTTCTCTCAACTTAACATCGGAGGCTTGCAGAAGATGTAATGGGCTGCCACGTACTGCCTGCTTCCTAACATCTTAAAATATCAGTTTCAATGTTGGCTATTTTATTGAAGTTACCTTTATAAAATTATACTACTTATATTTTTCCAGTAGTATATGCATTACCTTAGTTTTAATTTTGCTGTACCCCATGATTAGGGTTCTTCCTCCCCAGGAAATTCTTGGAGTACTGTGGGTTGGTTAGTTTTTTGTTATTGTGTGTGGGTTTTTTTTGTTTGTTTTTTAACTTTCAAATTATGTCTTAGTGTCAACATACTAAGATCGAACTTGAACGTTTCTGCTTTTTCTTCCATGTTTGTTGTTATTGTCTAGTTTCCTCTGATGCTTAGAGTAAGTTGAGTTACAAGCTCAAGGCACTGGCTAATGGAGCCCGAGCACCTCCCTGATGTGTTTTTGTTTGGTATCATCTCTTTCTTTGTTCACCGGTGCTTTTCTTCCTTGGCCCGTCTATCACAAGGAAGCGAGAGAGACTTTGTCAGTAGGTTATGGCAATAAAAGTACTGTGGCATATGGCAGAGCAAATGACAGCTCTTGAGGCCATTATGTGCTGTGACAGCAGTGATTTGAAGGGGAAGAAAAAGTGAAGAATCTTCAATAGACCAATATGTTTTATGCTAATGAAAACATAAATGTTTTCATTTTTAGTAGCCATTGGGCCTGCACTTTCTGTGCAGATCCCAATCTTGATATCTGTGGTTTCGATGGTAACTGTGGGCTTGATACAGAAACTCTGCTTTGGACAAGATCGTAACCCGGTTATCGAAATCTCTAGCGTGCTTTCTAGGAGGTGTAGCTTGTAAACATATTTTACTTTAGCTACTTTGCCAAGAGATCACAGTCGGCTGTGAAAGCAAATATCCTGCTATTCTAGACTTTGCTAAGAAAATGCTCTGGACTGCTTCGCGCTTTTTTTTTTTTTTTTTTTTTTTTTTTTGGTAACATTGTGGTGCAGCTTTGTGCGATGCTGACAAAACTGAAACTGGTTTGGTATTCGGCTAAAAGAGAATGAATCCTCTCCTGTTAGAAGAGTTATCCAGGATTATATTAGCTATCATAAATATCCTTCGCTTAGCAACAGGGACGGCATTCAGGATATCAAGCCAACTGGAAAGAATCCCTCTGACAGGGCTCTGTTGGGGTGGGTGGATAAGCTTTCCTGACAACACTAGTGCTTTCACTCCTGTCTGTCATAATTTGTGTTGCTAGGATCTGTTTCACAAGTTTTGTGACAGACTTATAAATGATACTGTGGCTCCTTTTGTTTACTGTCAAAAAGAACCATAATTTGGGGAAAGTGAACAGTAAAAGGATATGGAAAATAATAAAAAGTCCAGGCACATAAGACCATGAGTGTGAGGGCAGCTGTTCTTGAAGGGAGAAAAAAGATATAAAACTTCATTTGGATTGCTGAAATGGAAAGCAATATATGGTAACATTCCATTTCTTTACTGTTTATGAACTTGGCTTCTTCAGCAAAACAAGGGAGAAATTATTTAGTCATAAACTGAAAACTTCAGTTGGAATTCAGGAGACTTCCCATGTATCATGCTAACCATTAATGGTGAAATATATTTTTGTTCACAGATGTAATTCACATTCTTGCTTCCAAATCAGCTTTGCAATATAAATTGGTAGTTTCATTATCAGTCCACTCAGCCTGTTTGAACTTTTATGCTTTTGCTTCCAGGGGAAAAAGAAGATGAAGAGATAGTTTCAGAAATCATGAGAAGGCGTTTTTTTCCTGCCCTTATAACTCATAAGGCTTGGGAAGGCTTTCACTTTGCTGACCATGAGATAAGAATTACAGAAGCCACTGATTGTTACGGGGCAGTCGTCTGGCCATCGGTACAATATTTAAGTAGTATTGTTATTTTTTAGTTTTGGAGTCTTCTAGCACTTTTAATTTGTTTTGCATGATAAATATGTTTTGTTGTATGTTGTAAAGCCAAGGAAAACGTTCTGTGCTTCTCTGTCTGCATACTGCAAATCCCAAACCTGAATTTAGCCTGGTTTTAAATGGATTCCTAGTTCTCAAAGCTTAAATGGCATTTCTTGTTTGTGCCCTTATCACGCAAGATGTATGAACTTGTGTCCCCTCCTCACCTACTGGTAACTTTTGATTCTAATAGCCAATTACAAGCATATTTTGAAGGAAATGCGGCAGTCTCATAACGATTACATTTCTGTACATTTTATAACCACAGATGGCTGTATTTTACCTTGTAAAATACAGAGGGCTTATTTACCTTGTAAACACATGGACATGGGAAAAGGTTCAGCTGGAGCTGAACACCCACAATACAAGAAGCCTTCCTCAAGATTTAGAATCTATGCAATGCAGCTAGCTGACTTTTGAAATAATTAAGAGTGAAAGAAACCACTGCAGTCAGGGAGGTGCCACGAAGCATCACTGACACTTGCGGCATTCAGAGAACATCCCTGGAACAGAACCATCTCCAGGAACCTCTATAGGAGGGAGAGAACTAAAACCCAAGAGGTTCTATTTCTGCCCCAATGGTATCAGCCTCCTGGGATTGTACTATTTTTAAGAAATATGGGAATAATTCAGCTGAGGAGAGTTAGTGTACTCTGCTCTTTTGTACTCCAAACAATTTTCCTTGTCTTAGCAGACTTGGAAAAGTCATTTATACTCTATCTCTTGGCAGCCTCAGTGAATGTCTTCGAGGAAAGGTTGGCTGACTGTCAATTATTATCACAAAATCGTGAGCATTACTGAAAAGCATTTTTTTTTTTTTTTTTTTTCTGGGAAGGTTTAGCCAATTTTGCTGTGGAAGGAAGGCAACCCTTCTGTCTGTGTCTCTTCATGTTCTTCCTTCTTGTTCCATCCAGCAGTATCTGAACTCCTCAGAAAAACCTCAGCCAAACTTGTCGAGAGGGCAGAAACTTTAAAGAAAATAAAATTTCTGCATGTTTCATGGAAAGGAAGCCAGATTTCAAAGTTTCACTAATTTAACCCACAGAAATTTTGCTCCTGCCAGCCAGTTTCTACAACAGAATATGACAAAATTCCGAGGGAAGAAATTATAGGAATATATGGGACTAAGAGGAAATCTTAATATAATGTGTTTTTAAATGTCAGTCAAACATCAGATGCAATCTTTAGGAACCTGGCTTTAATTATTCACGGTGCTCACAGACTTATTTCTATATCAAAGCGCTGTTGATTATGATGTGTATATATATTTATAAAAGTTTGCATAGAAGACCCCACTCTTTTTGTTCTCCAGGTAGAGAACAAAAACTTGCTAATAATTGACTTTCCAAATGGTAACCTGTATTGCAAGAGGATGTGGCAACCATCACACCTATTTGTCAATGTATACTATACAATTATCTAAGTCTGCGAAAAAATGTGGGAGACAAGCTGGAAACTATCTTATCAGAGAAATAAAATTAGCGATTTCTATTTCAACAATGAACTAAAACTCACTGGTCAGTGTGGGACAGGACAGAAGAGCTGAAGCAGCTTAGTCACAGTTTATAAATGCATATATAAGGAGTCTGTTATAGAGAGCTCTGTGGCTTTGTTTGCTGTTAGCTATGTCTAACAAGGTAAGCACAGAGGACCCGAAAACAAATCGAACTGAAAGAAAAGGATTAAATCTATTGGTCCCTTTTGAAACATTAAGGTACTTAATTATTGTTCGAAATAATTAACTATTGGAAGAGCTTAACGAGGGTTGCTGTGGATTTTCTCTTACAACCAGTCCTTACATCAAGATGTCTTTGTGAAGGACATGTTTTAGCTCAACCAGAAATAAGTGCAGTTTATGAGCAGGAATTGCTGACTGGAATTTTATAGCTCATGTTATGCAGCGTGATGGATTAGATAATTGCAGTTGTTTCTTCTGGCTGTAATACTTTGCAAGCCTATATTAAGGCATATTGTTGCATTTATTTTGTCAGCCTATAGAGCTCAAAGATCATAGTGAGCTGTGATCCTTTAGGGACAGCACTTGAATGAATATTGCTTATTTGAACAGACATGAAATTAGAAAAGAATTTTTTTTTGCATGCTGTTAAATGACAATGCATTTTTAGTGAAGGGTTTTCTTTTTTCGTTTATTTATTCAGTATGTTCATGGATTCCCTCCCCTACAGGCTCTTGTTCTGTGTTATTTTTTGGAAACTAATTCTAAACAATACAATTTGGTTGACAAAAATGTGATTGAAATTGGAGCCGGAACTGGGTTGGTCTCCATAGTAGCCAGTTTACTGGGTGAGTACATGCCATTGCTCTTGTGCTCTTGGAAACGCCTCTCAGATGAATACTGGAGGGCAAAGGAAGTGGCTCAGTTCCTCTAAAATGCCATTGTTCGAAAGCTTCCAAGAGCAAGAAAAAGTAAATTCCAAAAGACTTGTTTGGAAACCTGTTCTGTTATTTTATTTTTTTTCCTGTAAAACTGAGTGTATTGTACAATAAAGGAGGTCCCAGTAGGTAATGTTGTCATCAACAGTGTTAAACAGGGGACCAAAATAAGAAACCAGTGGCCTCACAGGATGTCAGTGGCAACCAGATGAAGCCAGATGTAGGTGTGACCAATACATCACCTTCCATTGACCTAACAGCTCTTGGGTACCAGGTCACTTTCTTTCTATTTATATTCAGCATTTCTTTTTGGCAATTGATCTTTGATTTTTCTACTGTAGACACTGTTGTGATTTCTCTCCTGGTAGTCTGTTCTTCCTCAAGGGTAATCCAAATCAGTAACTTCTGCATTGTAGCAGAATCTTAGCTTTCTGTAATCTGAGAAATCTTCTTACTATGTGAAAATGAAAGAACCTGAGGCAATGGTTAAATCTTATGCTGACTGTTTTTGGAGTCAGTAACTGGTGTTCTTCAAGCCCTATTTGCTCACTGTACTTTTAATCAATATGTTATTAAGACACAGTAAGTATCTAATTTCTTGCCACCCATCCCCAGCTGCACTTAGGTGGCAATCTGTAGAGTAGAACTACTGGGAACCAAATATTTATTTTAAGTGCAATGGCTAAGAGGTATTGGGAGCATTTACAGTGTTCTGTTCCCTGCAGTGAGAGCTACCTGGTAAAATCACTTGTGCAGTGGCTTTTGTGAATGGGCTTTTACCCAAGTCTTGATGTATATTCAAAGATTACCTTTGTTTTCTCCCTGTCACAGGTGCACTTGTGACTGCCACTGATTTGCCAGAACTGCTGGGAAACCTTCAGCACAACGTTCTCCAAAATACAAAGCTGAAATGCAAACACCAGCCTTGTGTTAAGGAATTGTCTTGGGGAATTGATCTGGAAAAGAACTTTCCTAGGTCTTCCTGTCACTTTGACTACATTTTGGCTGCTGATGTAGTTTACCACCATCCCTTCCTGGATGAACTTCTCCTAACTTTTGATCACTTGTGCAAGAATGACACTGTTATTCTGTGGGCTATGAAATTTAGGTTGGAGAAAGAGAACCAATTTGTGGGCAGATTTCAGTCACTGTTTGACTTAGAGGTGATTTCTGATTTCCCCAGTTTGAACATAACCTTGTATAAGGCAATGAGGAAGGGCAGGATGAAAGTCAGACCTTCCAAAGTGGCGGTCTGAAAGAGAGATACAGGGGGTGACAGTTCCAGCTGTTCTGCAGCTTGTTCTTTTTTAATAATTTCCATGTTAGTAGCTGTTAACACCCGCATAATGACATTTTAAGAGATAACTAAAACAAAATATTAGGTTCCTAGTGCATCCCCAACGAATTCCTAAATTCCATTTGCTATTAGTTTTATACACAGAAGAAAGTATCTTTCATGTTTTCCTGAGTTTTATGTGCTCTGCTGACAACACTAATAACTTTCACAAGTCTTACCATTATTGTTATGGGATATGTAATGAATATTTCCAATAGGTTTCAATTGCAGCTTTGAACAGTGTCTTATAAGATCAACCAATCAGTTAAAACTTAGGACTATGATAAATCTTTGTACTTAAAAGCTGTGGTGTTAAATCTGATCTTTTCCCATTCCCACTATCGTGTAAATCCTTCCTTTGAATAGCCTTTATAGGACATTAAATTAGCTGAAAAAAACCCCACCTGGGAAATATACTGTCATAATAAAGGGATAGACTATATTATTTACTCTTTGATTTAATGATTATGCTTTTTTCCCTTTCCATTTTTTATTTAGATTCAGGGATTCTTCATCAGACAGCTGCACACATGAGGCAAGAGGGAGTTAAATGTTTTGTTGCTTGAACTAAGGTCTTGAATAAGAAGATTACAGCATATCACCAACTGCCCTTTGCAAAGACCTTAAATTCTTGGAGATGTGCCCCTCCAAAAATAGACTGTTATCAGGACCTCAGGGAACAACAATGGAAAACGGATAGTGGCCATCAAGAGAGGAGTTTTGCACCGCCGGCTGGTGGTGATGGGAGGTAGAAAATTAAACCAGCCTGACATGGTGTGGCTGAGGCACGGGCAGGCTTAGATTTTTTTGCGGGCCAACAAAATACTTTTCTCCTAGCCACTCGGTACTGCGTGTTCCTGTTTTCAGTGGTCAGATTAATGTGCTTCAAAGCCTATTGGAGAACTGTCTTTTGGGAACAGTAATAAAATGATTCTTTGGACACACACGATTTTCTGGTTTTGTTTGTAACTGAGCATGAGAGAACTTCTAGTCCCCTGTGGGCTAAAAGAGAAGCAAACCCAGCTCATGTGCTAATGACCACGCAGAGCTTTACCGACTCTGCTGTAGCAGGCAATTGTTTTATTAACATTGAGGGCTCAGGGGGACGTTGGTCTTTATCTTTTTAGCTCCTCTTTGTACTCTCTCCAGGAGTTTTTTATGTGTTTTCAAATTTTAGCATTTTTTTGTGGTGACTTTCAGAACACACTAATGTTTGTACCTCTTCTTTTGACAGATGCATGTTACTTATTTAATCTGCTGCCTGGCACAAGTATGGGGCAGAATTATGACAAATGACTGGTATAACTGGAAAGTACTCTTACTCCCAGATGAACATTTGGTTTTCTTGGGACAAAAGTTCCCAGCATTAGAGATGAAGTGGTGAAGAACGGAGAGTTTGAGCTGCCAAGTTTTTCCAGTGGGAGCTGGAATCCCATGTGTGAAAGAAGGTGGTGAAGAGAATTTTGCAGAGAGGATGGATGAGGAGGTGGCAGAAGGCATCTGGAGGTGGAGGGAGGATTGCAGATAAATAGCTAGAGGTAGAAGGTGAGATGGAAAAAGAGAAAGAGAAGAGGTGGCAACAATGAGACTGACTTCAAAAAGGGTTAGGAACACAATACTGCAAGGGTAGTTAATCTTTTTTGCTATTGACTATAAGGAGGGCATCCTTGGTGAGACATGGAGGATGACTCTGTGTTCGAGCAATCAGTATTTCATAGTATCACAGAAAGGTTTAGGTTGGAAGGGGACCTTAAATGTCATCTAGTTCTAACCCCCCTGCCCTGGACAGGGACACCTTCCACTAGACCAGGTTGCTCAAAGCCCCATCCAACCTCACCTTGAACACTTCCAGGGGTGGGGCATCCACAACTTCCCTGGATAATTTGTTCCAGTACCTCACCACTCTCATAGTGATTTTTTTTTTTTCCTATTATCTATTCTAAATCTATCTTTTTCCAGTTCGAAGCCATTTTACACCTCAGCCTGTCACTATGTGCCCTTGTAAAAAGTCCCTTTCCAGTCTTCCTGTAGAGGGCTCAGGCCGGGACAGCGAAATCATAGAATAGTTTGGGTTGGAAGGGACCATTAAAGGTCATCTAGTCCAGCCTCCCTGCAATAAGTAGGGACATCTTCAACTAGATCAGATTGCTCAGAGCCCAGTCCAACCTGACCCGGAATGTTTCCAGGGATGGGGCATCTACCACCTCTCTGGGCAACCTGTTCCAGTGTTTCAGCACCCTCATTGTAAAAAATTTCTTCCTTATGTCTAGTCTAAATCTACCCTCTTTTAGTTTAAAACCATTACCCCTTGCCCTATCGCAATAGGCCCTGCTAACAAGTTTGTCCCCATCTTTTTTATAAGCCCCGTTAACGTACTGGAAGGCTGCAATAAGGTCTCCCTGGAGCCTTCTCTCCTCCAGGTTGAACAACCCCAAATCTCAGCCTGTCTTCATAGGAAAGGTGCTCCAGCCCTCGGATCATCCTCGTGGCCCTCCTCTGGACCTGCTCCAACAGGTCCATGTCCTTCTTATGTTGGGGGCTCCAGAGCTGGGTGCAGTACTCCAGGTGGGCTCTTACTAGAGTGGAGTGGAGGTGCAGAATCACCTCCCTCGACCTGCTGGCCATCTTTTGATGCAGCCCAGGATAGTTAGCCTTCTGAGCTGCAAAATGAGAAGAAAGGAAGCCAAGTACATTGATTCTACTTTCTGACTCTCCTGCTGGGAGATCACCTGTGAGATTTTAACTTTGAAGTTATTAATGAAAATCTAATCCTTTTCACTTAGTTTCTCGGGGTAAGGTTTGTAGGTAGAGGTAGCATCTTTTGTTGGATCAACCAGTATAGCTAGAAAATTAAACTCTATGCCAGCTGGCATGGAGTATTATCTCAGCTTACAGATACTATTATGCTTATGTCCTTAGGTCATTACAGATGTATAAAAACACAACTACAGAATGGAAATATTTTTTTTCCACAAAGTTTGGAAAACAGTTCAGTTTAAATGAATAAAGAAACAAACACAGATCTCTGCCATTTCTAGATTTCCTCTCCTCTTGCCCTTCCTCCGAACTCACTTGCAACCATCACATCCACTGCCATTGATGCTTTAATACTTGCATCCCAAAAGGCATTTCAATTTACTAATGCTTCATGGATAAATGGATTGGCTCTGTAATTAAAGGGTAACAGTGAAATATCTTGTGAACTCCAAAGTGATGAAGGCTAAAGAGGAAAAGGAAGACTACAGCAAAGTAGTTATAGTGCAATCGCTTTTAAATAGCTGTTCTGCTGATTAGCCCTCGTATTTGGGCTGCGGGCTGTTCCCTGCTGAGCTCCTGCTGAAATCAACAGGAGATGTGTTCATAAAGCAGATTCAGGATTGGGCCCTTTGGGTCCGGCAGCTTGTTAATATTTACTGTAATATAATGGTAGTTCTCTTTCTCACACGTCTGTCTAGCTCCACTGTGTGAAGCTTCCTGGGAAAGCTCTAGTTACTGGCTGCTCTATTGTGCAGCCACCTTTTGTCCTCTGGTATGATGGGCAGGTTATTAGCCATGACCAATGGAGATGGAGATTGCATGCGGCATTTGCCTATGGAGTTTATTTCTGCTTTTTGAGTCTCACGCGAATGTCAAGTATTACTGACTCCTAAAGTCAGTCATAATTTTAATAAACACTTGTTCTTTGTTCTAATATTTCAAATAAAGGATCCTGTTGTCATTCGGTGCATTGTGTTGCTAATACACATGGCATTTGCATCTGTAGTTTGTGAAAGGTGGAGCAAAAAAACAGGTCAGTTAAATTTGTGGGTGAAAGAGTTCCATCTATGAGGAATGTCAGAGAGGCTGCCTAAACTGGCAGGCTTTTACAGTGTCTTATAGAGTGTTACGGTAATGATAATTGAAGAGATAAATCAGGATGTACGGTGTGAATTCAATCAATTCCTTAGATTTCCATATTCCAGCCCAAGAATAATTTATTGAGCAACAATATATTTAAGCAACTTGACAGTATTTGTTATACTTTCCACAAACAATATGCTTTTCAGATGCTAATGTTTTCAGGAAGGGTTATTTTTGAATAGAGGATATATAAAATCATTACAGTGATTTACTTTGCTGCTTATTATATAATATCTCCATCAAGGTCTTTTACAAATCATTGCCTTTTCCTTCTCAACATTAAAGTAACAAACACTTTCAACATTGTACAGTTTCCACGTGGTCCTATTGAGTTTTTGGCTCTGTCTTGTTGAATTGTGTTGTTGCATCTCAGAGTGACTGGGTTAAATTTGCATTATTAAATCCACTGATTTGGGCTTTGGCCTCCTATAACAACTGTAAGAAAAAGCTGTAGCTGCTGAACGTTTAGAAAAAGCATTCAGATGACAGTACAGATGTACTGTGCAAACCCCGTTTTCATTTAGAAGCAATAGTGGAGGCCCAGCCTAAGAACTGCGACTGCCAAAAAATACTCAAATAACTACCCGTGGCACAAATGGCAGTTGAATGATGAACAACTTAGATTAACTACCATACAAGTATTAGTCAATGTCAGGTGAGCAAAGACGACCAGGTACCACATGTGTCCTCCTTGATGGTGGTTGGTATTAAAGATTGGTGGATTATGTCAGCACGTGTGATGCAATCATCTAAAGAAATACTACATTTACCAAACAACAGAGGATCCTGAAACCTGAATGGATTTAAAAGACCCAGATTCAGCTAACAGACTTTGAACTCTGGAGGCCTGAAAGGTACAACATTTTTGCCCACTCATAGCCATTGATATTGCACTGGTAACCATGAAGTGATCTCAAATAAGTTCAGTGAGAAAGAAAGATGGATAGATAGAAGCATAGAATGGTTTAGGTTGGAAAGGACCTTGAAGATCATCAAGTTCCAATCCCCCTGCCATAGGCAGGGACACTTCCCACTAGACAAGGTTGCCCGAGGCCACGTCCAGCCTGGCCTTGAACACCTCCAGGGATGGGGCCTCAACAACCTCTCTGGGCAACCTGTTCCAGTGCCTCACCACCCTTAAAGTGAAAAAATTCTTCCTAATGTTTAATCTAAACCTGCCCTCTTCCAGTTTAAAGCCATTCCAGGTGCTGTCAAAATGTCATTGCTTCATGGATGTGTTTCAGAAATTGATATGTTAATTCTTAATAACAGTTATGTGACGTCAGGGAAATACTGTTACACAGGTGTAAAGCAAAGAGGGCACTGAACTAAATGTCAAGTGAGACATTCAGTCACAGTGCAGAGTGCAGTACAAAAGTTCTTTCCCAGTAAATATAACATTTCCTGCACTCTTACTTCTTAGAATTTGACCACGTTAAGCAAAAATTTAATGTTATTATTTCTTAAAAACATATTTTCCATGCCTCTCTAAACAAATTATAAAACCTCTAAGAGTATAAGCACTCAGCAATAGGCAAGAATAAAATCTCAAATTTCCCTTTCACATAGTTATGCCAACTGACCACACCATACACAGACTGTATTGGCTACCGTGGAATTTCAAAATCATTCAGGTTGGAAGGCACCTCTGGAGGTTACCTAGTCCCACCTCCTGCTCAAATCTGGGCCAGATTCAAAGTCTGAACAGGTTTCTCAGGTTCTCCAGTTGATATTTGAAAATCTCCAAGGAAGGAGATTCCACATCATCTCTTGAGCAACCTGTTAATCTCAATTTTTCTCCCACATATCCAACTGGAATTTTTCTTGCAAGAGAAGGGCATCTGTCTCTTGTCATTTGGCAGTGCACCTCTGGCTTCACTTTCTCTATAACTCTCTTGTGAGGCAGTAGAGATAGCCATTAGATCTGCCCCTAAACAAACTCAATACTCTCAGCCTCTGCTTCCTCCAGCCCATTAACCATTTTAGTCTTCCTCCTTTGGATTCTCTCTAGTTTGTTAAGATCTCTTTTACTAGTGGCTCCACAACTGGACACAGTACTGCAGGTAGGGCATCATGCTGACACTTAGAGGGGTAATAATCACTTTGAATTATTTGCTGGCAGCACTCTTGCCAATGCAGTTAGCTTGTATCCACTGCGAGGCCACACCACTGTCTTTGTTCCTTTACCATCAGGACCTCCAAGTCCTCTTCTGCAGAGGTGCTCCCTAGCTAGTCAACTCATGGCCTGTGCTGGTGCATGATGTTAATCTTTTGGACTTCATGTGGATTTTGTTGGCCTATTCCTTAATCCTGTCAAAGTCTCTCTGAGCAGCAGCTCTGCCCTTACACCAGTTTGGTGCCTTAACAGCATTTCATTTCGATATATTTTATCCACTGGCCGTATCACTGATGGAAACACTGAATAGTATCCGTCCCTGTCCTGACTTCACCTGCATCACTCCTACAAACTGCTAGCTGGGCTTTGAACTTTTGCTCACTACCTTTCGAGTCTAATGTTCCACTCATTTTCTTAACTACTTCGTAGTCCATTCACACAGTCTGCATCTCTACAATCGAGCTACAAAAGCTCTATAGGAAAAAATGTGTCAAACTTTATCAAAGAAAAAGCAAGTTATATCCATTGCATTCTGCTTATCCACAGGACCAGTCATAGACAGCAATTAGGTTGTTCAGGTTCTTAGCAAATTTGTATTGGTTGTTTGCAAACTTACGTGCTTGGAAATGTGGTTGGAACTCGATGATCTTCAAGGTCCCTTCCAACCTAAACCATTCTATGATTCTAAATGTCTTCCGTGAGGATTTGTTCCACAGTCCTCCTGATACTGAGATGAAGTATACTGGACTTTAGTCTTCTTGATCCTCTCTTTAGTTCTTTTTGAATATGGACTAATATTTGCATTTTTCCAGCCGTTGGGAGCTGTCTCTGCCTGCCACCTTTCAGAGTTGATAGACAGCAATCTTACGCTGGCATCAGCCAGCAACCTTGGCATCCTCAGAAGTTTTCAGCCCAGTCCCATGGATTTCTGTATGCTCAGTTTACTTAAGTGGGTCCTAACCTGATTGTCTTACCCTACTACTACCTCTTTCACCCAACTCTGTCACTACGTGCAGAGATATGGAAATCCTGAGAGCTGACCTTGCCAGTAAAGACCAAAGCAAAGAAGGAAGGGATTAGCTCAGCCTTTTTCATGTCCTGTGTCATTCAATTCCCTGTCTCATTCAGCAGTGGATTCATATTTTCCATGTCTTCCTTTTGTCATCAATGTACCTATAAAACCCTTCACGTCTAATCCAGCTGAGCCTTGGGTTTCCTAACTCCACCACTGCATGTTTGAGCAATAGCTCTGTATTCCTCCTGGGCAGTCCATCCCTGCTTCCGCTTTCTGGATACTTCCTTTTTTCCATTTAGGCTCAGTGAGGATATATCTCTTTTTCATACTAGCTTTCTGCAGAGCATGCTCAACTTTCAACATGATGGGACAGACCAACTTTTTTTGAGGATGTTGTTCGTGACAATCGGTCAACCTCTTGGCCCCTTTGCTCTTAAGGGAAGTCCACAATGGGATCCCACCTACTGATTCCTTGAGCAGTCTGAAGTCTCCTCTCCTGAAATCTAATGTCTTTATTCTGCTACTTTCCTCACTTTTCTCAGAATCTTCAACCACCATCTCAGGGTCGCTATGGTCAAGGCAGCCACAGGCTATCATATCCCTGACTGTTATTTACAAGCAGCAGATTCAGCAGAGCCCTTTCCCTATCTGGCCAGTCCAGCACCTGCATCAAAAAAAATGACCCCAAAGCACTCCAGAAACCTCTTGAATTGCTTTCCATGTTGCAAGTTGCCTTTCCAAAGTGGAGGTTAAAGTCCTTCATGAGGACTGATTGTTTCCTGATGTTTCCTCAGACTGTTTAAAGAAGGTTTTGTCTGCTACCTTGTCTCTACCAGATGATTTGTAGCAGATGCCCTTGTTGGTCTCCCCTCTGATCCTCCCCATAAGCTCTTGGCTGGCCGATTGCCTCATAGATAGCAGGGTGCCATGCATTTGAACCTCTACCTCACATAGAGTGCAAATTGCTCCCATCTTTGTCCTCTCTTCCTGTCCTTCTTAAAGATCTGTGGACTACAGCACTGCAGTTTTGTTGTTTATCTGAAAGAAAAGGCTCTAAAATATACCGGTGTGACTCTATCACTATCTCTGAGGAATAATGGTAATTGGAAATCAAGAGAAAAGTAAATCAGGATAACTTAAGAGATGCTGCAGACTCTTAGGAGCTACCCAGACATAAAGTCTGAATGCACTGAAATCATGAGTGCTTGTGTTCTGAGAAGTCCTTAAGTACATAAGTTTTCTACAGAACATTATTCATCGATTGTTAGATATGATTAATCTCTAGTATCAGATTATTACGTTATGGAAGTACCCAGATAATATATTATCAGATTATTATTAAGACAACGATGATGATGAATTAGCTATAGCCCATGTTTCTTCTGTGTTATTGACTCTACTCACATGCCTTTCAGGCTTGAAAGCAGTTCATGAAAACAGAAAATGTTGTTGCTCTCATGACGGCTGTGATTATTACACCCATGTGTGCGGCGATGACTGTTGCGCTCCGAGGTGCTCAGCCTTGGCAGCAGAATAAAAGGGTCATTAGATATTGGCTGTGTTCCTGCCAGGAGTCAATCAGCTTATAGTAGTATTAGCACTCCTGTATTAATCGACCCAAGTACATGAGCACTCTGGGTATCTGAACAGATTTCTGGATGTTGGAGACCATTTTTGTGTGGAACACATGATTTCTCCTGATTTCCACTACTGATCTCTCAAAATAAAATTGTTAGCAATGTTCCCCAAGTGGCCTGAATGATTGCAAAAGGTGGTCCCAATACCCTGACAGCGAAACTCTGAAAGGCTCTGCTGTCATGTTCATGTAAAACTAAGAAAGTTACATGGCTCCATTCCAGTTTATTGAATCTTGGGTGGTGTTTTGATTTGCAACAGGAAGACACAGATGGAGATAGATGGTAGGTCTGATTTAGAGAATCAGAGACTACAAGCAGAAAGAATACTTTCTCGGCCATTTCTTCCTGATATGGATGAATGTTAAAATATTTTGAAGTGCATTCCTTAAACACAGTCTGCCTCTTTCCACACTGGGTTCCTTCACCAAAGAAAGGACATTTTTGAGGAGTGTTTTAGTCTGATTAAGATGAAAAGCTTCACAGTTTCAGAAAGTCATCAGGGATTTGGGTGGTGACAGTGAAAGTCTGAGGAGCCCTGTTAGTGCCCTGTCTCCCGAGATGGGCGGTACCCAACAGCACAGGTGCCTGAAAGACTTTGGCTCAGACTACATAGTGGATAGAGGCTCTTCAACTTCTGAAATTTGGTTCTCCTAGCAGCATGGTAAGCAAATAAATAATTTCAGTCAAAGTGTGTTCACTGAAACTGACGTGTTCTGCAAAACCAGTGTTTTGTACTGTAAGCACGCGTCGTCAGAAGAGTCCCAACTAATTTTAATTAGGAAGATGCAGTGGGAAGAAATCCGTTGAACAAGCTGTGCAGAAGGTTGCAGAGATAAGAAATCATACAGAAATTATTGCTGAGCTATGTAAAATAGCCCAGCTTTATTCAATACTTATTTTCAGTCCAGTGCCTATTTTTCAGTAAACTCCTAGCAGATAGTCCATATAGTAGCCATAAGCAGCTGAATAATAGAGGCAGAAAAAAGTTCATACAAGAAAAATTGTCTGACACAGCCTGGGAAGAGAAATCTGCCTTTTAATAAGTATATAAGGATGCCCACTTGTAATCACGTCACTATCTATATGGAACATTTAGAGGCTATCTGGGGTGCAGCTGCAATTTAGTAAGGTTTAGTCAGGGAGAACAAAGATCACCTTTCCGGGTTTCTCATTGTCGATCTCACATGAACACCAAACACAGAAATTCTCTGTTTCTGCTGTTTCTCCATAATGTAGTTGGTCCCCCATATATTTTTCTCTCTTCCTCACAGGTTGTAATGGCTGGGGAAAAAAGGATGACAGAGTATAGAAAGAGGAAGAAAGCATATATCTGGCATTCTTTTTCATGCATATGGCATTATCCATTTTTTCTGTCTCATAAATTTTGATATAAAATGTATATGTGTTTTAGAGAGTGGTCTGAAGCCTCCTTGCTGCATCTTCCCAGCTGAAAGCCCTTTGTCATTCATGTAGGGTTAAGTTTACCCTTGGGTCATTGGGATCTGGCCCCATGACTCCGACATTCCTGGATGCAGAGCAGTTCACTCTTGAAAACAAAGTGGATATTTTTCCTACCTAGCTACAGGATGAGAAGATACCTTGAACTTCAGCCTTCATCTTCTTGAATAGGTGCTGTAACCACTAGGCAATTACATAAAATTGTGTACCACCACTTGCCAGTCTGGATCAAGACACATCTTCCATTTCTTTCAGAGAAGGAGATACTTAATTTAAGTGGACTAGAACATTGCCAAGGTGTTTAAGTTCTGTGTAATATAAATGGACAGACAGAGGCACTGTTGTTAAGTGCTTTTGAAGACTCAGAGGATCTCCGGAGGCATTGCCTCTCTGCTAATTGTCTAGTGAGTTTTGATAGTAATACTGAAGGGACTGGATTTGTCCTTGCACCTTCCAGCAAGTACCTAGTATTTCAATGAGATAATGCCAAAGGCAAGCATGTAAATTAGGAGAACCTAACTTCACCTTTTTTTATTTGTTAGATTTGTCTTAGTCCTTAGAAGAATTTACCCAACCAGTTCATTTGATAATTAGTCTTTTCTTCCCAGAGGATCTTCTCTCCAGGTAACACAGCACTTCAGAGATAAGCACCAATATTAGAGAGACTTCAGTCTGCTGTGGTTCATGAGCCAAGTACCAGATCACCATGGGACATGCAGATTCCTTGTTCACATAAGATAGATTATCATCCCTTGAAGTTGCGGCAGTTCCAAGTAGATGCAGATACAGACAAGTGTTTTGAGTACTTCGTGATGTGTGTGAGGCATTCACTGCATTACATGTAGGCTTTGGATATATGGCAGCTGCTGATTAGCTAGTATCCCATGCAGTGCTGCAAGTCCCATTGGATGAAGACAACACCTTCAGTCTACATATTTGCTTCTACTGTGATATTTGTATTTTCTTGACTGGATCCTTCCAGTCTTCCAAAAAAATTTGAAGCTAACCACTCCACTTAAGTTTTACATGAAGGTGGCTTGTGCTACGTAGAAAACTTCCACTCCACATTTGTATCTCCCAACACCCTTATTTTACTTCAGCTGACCTGATCCCTAGACCATTTCAGGTCTTTCTTGCTTCCTTAGCTTTGTCTTCCCAAAGCCATGAAGTTCCCATGCAGACTCAAATTGGTGTGTTGCCTGAGCAATGGGTAATCTGGACCAAAGCAAGCACTTCAACATATCAAGAATTGTGAATCTCCTCTCCTCTCCTCTCCTCTCCTCTCCTCTCCTCTCCTCTCCTCTCCTCTCCTCTCCTCTCCTCTCCTCTCCTCTCCTCTCCTCTCCTCTCCTCTCCTCTCCTCTCCTCTCCTCTCCTCTCCTCTCCTCTCCTCTCCTCTCCTCTCCTCTCCTCTCCTCTCCTCTCCTCTCCTCTCCTCTCCTCTCCTCTCCCACCATAATCTTCTGTGATATACTTTTTTGTAGCACAAGCATCTAAGTATTCTTATGCCAGAGAACTAATTATCACAGAGAAATACTAAACTTAGTGTAGTATCCTGAGGCTGCACAATGCTATTGGTACCTCTGCTGAACCTCAAACCCTGTTCTTCAGACTCTTTTTACGGGGATTCTCCTTATGAGGGCTCTCTGCAACAGGAGGGCAATATTTCCATTGGCGTGCAAGGTCTCACTTGATCTTGTCTCAGTATTTGGATGGAGTTCATGTCACCCTTCTGCTGTTCCTTGCCATCCAGGTTGACAGTGGCAGGTGTCTCTTCCTTCAGCCAGAAAGTTCTTTCCAGTAGACTGTCTGTGCTCTCCTGTGAAATGTGATCCCCATAAAAGTGTGCTGAAGCTCTGGGAAGTAAGAAACTGGAATTGTGCCATCTTTTTGCATATTCAGGGCCACTTTGTGTCAATAGAGATGCACAGCACCACCATGGTCTGAGCCTTCCCTCACAGTGATCAGAGATCCGTCCATACAGGGGATCAATGCATTGAACAGTGGCTACACCTTTTGCCAGTATATTTTCCCAAAGGCAAGAGCACAGTAGTGACTGGGCTGAATGATGAACGGAAAGACTGTGATAACGTCTTACAAGCATTGGATAGAAGGTAGGCTTTTAATAATGGGAGAACGAGACTGTTCAGGAAGACCCTGGTTGCACTTGTCCACAGCTGAAAGATCTTGAGGACTTGCCATTTTGATGCAAAGGTGGGACAATACCCTTGGAAAACCAAATGCAAGAATTAGAAGTGGACTCTGTCACTGTTTAAGCAACTTTATTGCCTCCCATTTGGGCATTTATGGGCTCCTACATGGAACTTTGTGATATTACTGGAATGCCTCATTTTGATGCTGCCTCTGTTGCATTTGTCCTCTAGTCCTGTATTCAACCGAGAACCCTCTCATCTCTCAGGGGTGTGTGCTGCTGGGAGTCACCTGCACAGTGAATGAACCTGTAGGCAATCTCTTTAAAGAAGAAGTAATATCTACCCCTTTTAAAGATATGATCTCTGTAGGTACTCTGATACTTGTCCTATCACGGTTTACAAGGAGTTCCTGGAAACCTGGCATTGAGATGAAAGGACATGAAACAACACATTTATGGCTGCAGGTACTTCTGTGGAGGAGAGTGGGAGCCTGTGTATGCCCCTACAGATACTGTGTGACTAATGTACATGAACTCAACAGCACCACATTGAAAAGGATCAGGTAGAGTTGCTTTTCCATGATTTGGTCTCACCTTAAAACCACTCTTTTTTCATTTATGCCTGTCAACAATCAGCTTACTGACTATCGGTATATGTCCTTGAAAAACACTAGCATGATAGTATTTTAGAAGCTCTAAAACCATAATGAAGAGTGCTATCTACAAAAATAAGTGCTGGGTAAGATGGTAGCTCCCATCTCAAACCAAGACTGAAGAGGCTGAGCTTGCTGACTTGGCGATGTGTGTGCACATACGTGGCAATACATGACAGGGGCTGTTGACAGAATAGGATTTGCTGTACTGTGGGGTATATAATGGACTACATTATTACATTCCCTCTCCCACAAAAGTTCATTAGTCCATCATGGGAAAGATTTATCACCTGAACAAAGCTGTTGCACTCATGAGAAGCTGAGATACATAGAGTTGTTGAACTCTAGTATCAGAAAGTATTTAGCTGCTTAGTGTACATGTTTCTGCATTCTTCTTCTGCCACACGTTAGCTCTTCGTTCTTCTAACTTGAATTTTGCTTTTCCATATTTTAAAATATTTGATTTTTTTAATAACTTGTGCGCTTTTCCATGTTTAATAAGGAGATATGAAATTTATCTCACTAAACTCGAAATGCAGAGATGCTGCTAGAAGGTTTTATAGATAGATAAACAAGCCTTGTTTAATTAAAGGCATGCCAGGTAAAGAAATAGCTAGATAATGAATTCTTTACACTTGTCTCTTGTGACTTAATTCGAGACAACATAGTTTGTTAGAGTTCAGCTTTGATCCAGAAATACAAGGATTCAATTTCTGTCTCCGTTTCCAGACCCACCTGTCACACAGATAATAATCGGGGATAGTTTTACCTTTCCTAAAACAAATTTAGAAGCCTGAAAGGCTCACATTGGCCACTGGAGGTCACTGTAGCTCTACAAAAAAAGAGGGACCCATTAATTAACAACTGACTCGAGATCGGTGTCAAGACTGAGCGTTCTGAGACTTTCTGTGTTTACGGTGTGAAAACTGAGATAAAAACAATAAAATACTATTGCAAAATGTGACATATTTTGGAACATATTTTTTAAAAATTGTGCATGTTTAGGATTTATTTTGAGCAAATACTGTAGGAGTTCACTTCCCACTGGCTCCTTCATTACGTGAAGATTTCAAGTGCTTGGTACGAGAGAGTAGGCACTAGGCTAGTGCCCATCCTCTCATCTTTACACAGGGAAGAGATTTTCCTACTGAGAAGTATTTCCAGCCTCACGTGACTGTTATCTGAAGCCTCTGCTTCCCTTAGCTGGCCACCTCTTTGCAAAACCTAAACCACGAGGATATAGGAAATGTGGACTATCGGTTTCTGTGATTTCTTAAAATTTCATCTTTGACGTTCTCTGTGCTCTCCTGACAGTTAAGTGCAACATCTGCCTTCCAGCAAGCAGACAACGTGCTCAGCCACAGCAAGCCCTGCTGCACCCAGGCTCTTGGGGCAGGACCCCAAAGCAGCTCTCGTTACTCCTGGTCACTGACGCATATGCAGGCACAGTAACTGGCTACAGCTGCTCTGTCACCAAATTGCCTCGACATAAACTTGTTACCTGCTGCATGTATAGCAGTGACACCAAGGAAGGCTGCAAAACCTATCTGAAAAGGTGGTGCGGCAAAGCACTTTAGCATATGTTCGTGCTCAGGCATAGCTATGTCCCTGACTTCAAATGGTGCATAAGAATGAGGTTGGAGGATGTAAAAACTTTTTAAAAGATGCAGAACTAGTTCAGTTCTTGTACTTGGGTGCTTATGAAGCTTCCTGTCTCTTGTACTCTAATAGCTGCTCCTTGGAGATCTTTCATGGGAAGACATAGATCTTACCTCAGAAAACCCTTCAGCTAAAGACAACCAGCATATGAAAAACGCAACTGAGGGAAAACACAGAAGGACTGAGATTCTGATCCAGTAGATCCACATCTACTTAAAGCACTGAGGTCAAAATTCATCCTACCTAAGGTACAAGCCTCGCATTCCTTTTACAATTTAGCTCTGAGAGGATTCCCCCTCTCTGCCTCCTTTGAACCGTACAGAAGAAAGCATATGAGTGAGTGAGAGCTGACACCTTCCTGGTATGGAAGTATCCACCTTTAGGTGACAGTCATGCCCAGTGGTGAGTAAGATGACCGGTGCTATCAGCAGCACGAGAGACTTGGCTTGGAGCACTCTCCCTGTTCCACCGGGAAGAGGAGTGTTGTAAGCAAGGCAAGCTGGCCAATCAAATAAATGGCAGAAAAGGTCATAAATGTGGTGCATTGCAGAAACAAGCCATGGTCGCTCCCATTTCTTTCTCTGGGGGAGGTGGCAACAAGCCAGTTTAATAGAAAATTCATGCCTGCTTCAGCGTTGGTTGTTTATTATGTGTATTGACATCTGATAGTTTATGCAAATAGCCCTCATGTGCCTGTCTGGACACTGATAATGTGAAGGGCGGCTAATAGGCTTGGAAGACAAGTGTGTTGTGAATTAAGATAAAAGATGACCAAATCATGGAGTGGAAGCCTGCAAATTCATCTGCCTGCATATATACTTACACCGCACGCAGTCAGCATAGCACACCTCTAATGGGCTTATGCAGAGAGCAGCAGCCCCGCAAGGTGTGTGGGGCAGGTACGCGATATGTCTGTTACCGTACTGCAGCTGCTGGCTTTACTTCTGTATCTCAATAAAGAGGCAACAAATTTGGAAAGGGCTTGGGATTTTGATGTTTCCATTTCAGATCATGCGTTGCCTCATTTTCCCTGGTGGCAGAATGTCCAAAAAGCCTTTTAGATTCCTGGTAGAGATGCTCAACATGATTGTCAATGGGGCCTTCGTGACTGTCCCATCAACCCCTGCCTTAGGAGTATTGTCACTTTGGCCACTTATTCTTAAGGCTGATGTTATCTGTTAGAGTTATTTGGTGTCTTCATGGACTCGCACAGCAACTCTCACTCGTCTAAGGAGCTGTTAGGACGTTACTATAGACATATTTGACTTTACTCTGTGCGTAAATGCAATCAATATGTCATTAGAATTGAGGCCTGAGCCAGAGTTTGAAGGAGGATTGAGGAATGTTATTCCAGGACATTGCACATGTCCCAGGCACAAAAGATAGCTAGTGTAAAAATGCCTGTGAAGACATCTGGGGCAAACTGGTAAATAAGCGAATAGGCTCATGGCTGGTGTCATTGCTGGGCAATGGTACCACAAGATGTATGGACCCTCCGGCACAAAGGGGTTGCTAAATCCTTGCCTGTCGCAAGGCTTGTCTCGACAGGATTATAGACAGAAGGGAGAGGCTGGTACAAAGGACACCATGTGAGGGTCAAGGTGTGTGCTTTGCTGCTTCCAGCTGGCAGAAACTAGAGAGGTTTAAAATGCTGACTTTGAAGTTTGATCTGATTTACTAGCCTTCTGAGTTTGTTTCTTTTAAAGTCAAGTGTGAGGGGAAGAGACCTTATTTGAAGGCTGCAATTTTCCTTCCACCGTGCGAGCCTACATTTGAGTCACATCAGAGATAAGCAGAGAGCAGAGGCAGCAGGTTTGCTCAGAGGAGCCTGGTGAAAGCTGCCAGGAAAAGGAGTCTGGGCTGGATGCGGAGGGTGGGCTGATTCTGGACGCTGTACCCCTGTATCCCAGACAGACCTGGAGAAGAAGGGACAAGGAAGCCTTCAGGTGCAGGGATGATACCCAGATGGGGGGAGCACATGCGTGCACGGGTCCAGGGGGCATGTGCAGAAGGGAGAGTCCCAAGGGGATGTGACCACTGGTACCCCTGAGTGCTATTCAGAAACCTCCTTCATTCCTTTTCAGAGAGAAAATGGAAATCATGCACTTCACTCATCAGCCAACTCAGTTGTTTTCAAAAGGTTTTATAGAATCATAGAATCATAGAATCAGTGAGGTTGGAAGGGACCTTTAAGACCATCAAGTCCAACCATTAACCTACCCTGATAAAAACACCACCACTTCTAAACCATGTCCCTAAGCACCTCATCTACCCTTTTCTTAAACACCTCCAGGGATGGTGAATCCACCACCTCTCTGGGCAGCCTATTCCAATGTTTAATAACCCTTTCAGTGAAAAAAATGCTTCCTAATATCCAATCTAAACCTGCCCTGACATAACTTGAACCCGTTTCCTCTTGTCCTATCACTTGTCACCAGGGAGAAGAGGTCAGCTCCCATCTCTCTAAAACCTCCTTTCAGGTAGTTGTAGAGGGTGATAAGGTCTCCCCTCAGCCTCCTCTTCTCCAGGCTAAACAACCCCAGATCCCTCAGTCGTTCCTCATAAGGTTTGTCCTCCAGACCCTTCACCAGCTTTGTAGCCCTTCTCTGGACACGCTCCAACACCTCAATGTCCTTCTTGTAGTGAGGGGCCCAAAACTGAACACAGTACTCGAGGTGAGGCCTCACCAGTGCCGAGTACAGGGGGATGATTACTTCCCTAGTCCGGCTCACCACACTGTTCCTGATGCAGGCCAGGATGGTGTTGGCTTTCTTGGCTGTCTGGGCACACTGCTGGCTCATGCTCAGCCGGCTGTCCACCAACACTCCCAGGTCCTTTTCTGCCAGGCATTATGTTTGCATCCTTTTTGTACAATTCAATTTGAATATCAGACAGGGAGAAGGATTTCAGAGGAAGAGAAGGTAGTTTCCAAGGGATTTACAGCAAGGACTTCACCGTAGGACAACTTCTCAAAGGGAAATTTTTTAGAAAAGTTAACATTTGATCCTGACCTCCATGTAATTTGGAAAATCAGCTCTTTAGCTCCTGATTGGAAAGTGTGGCTGACAACTATATAAAAACCAGCCATGCTTTAAACAGGAGACCTGGTACCTGAAAGACATTATCCATCAGTCTGTCCTTAACACCACATCAGCATCTCCAGGAGAAGCAGGACCAAACACAGGGTGATGTACCTGGAGCTCAACTTCGCTTATTATCTGTAACTGCCTGAGTGATTTTGGGCAAGCCTCTGTGCTCCTGCCCCTGTGTTCCTATCAGTCAAATATGGATTTCCTGCTGAGCGCTAGGATGTCTGCCTTCTCTCAGGCACTCCACTATTTCCAGTCTGTTTACCTGTTCCTCCCTCTGTTTTTCCAGGACTGCTGCTTGACCTGTTACCTTGTGTTTGACAGGGATATGTGACAGCTGTGGCGTAAGCTGCCTTCCCCTCCTAGATCTTCCTAAGGAGTCTACAATGTGACTCACTCTCTGTAAGGCTGCCTGGCACCTCCTGTTTCACACGGACCTATGTCCACCACAGTGGCACATCTGAGAACAATAACCAAAACCTGCTGGGTCTGTGGTTTTAACTTGCTCATGGTCTGCCTGCTCTTTCCATCAATACCAATCCCAAAGAAACGGTAGCTGTAGCTTCTGCCCAACCTCTAGCTGGTGGGGATGAGCAGATTAAAGCAAGTCATCTTTGCGTACTTTGTGAGCCTGGTTCAGTGCAAAACTTGTGCTATTATGGGTCATGAAACATAAGAGAGGGGGGTGGTAGTGATAACTTGATATGTCAGTCCATGCCAACAGTTTCACCAAATCCTTTCTTGGCTCCTTCATGACAGGTTGCCTTTGGAAGAGCAATTCAGTCTCTTGCTTTCTCTACCCCTTTAGTGTGTCAATCCTGTGCAGCCTGTTTTGTTGTTTCCTTTTATTCCTCTGAACTTTCTGAGAGTACATGGTCTCCACTGGGATGACTTTTTGCAGGCAGCTTGTGGGGGTGTTGCTGTTGTCCAGGAGAAGTCATGGTCAGGGGCCTGCTCAGCTCCAGGGCTCAGGCACATCAGTCACAAGGGCCTCTTGTAGTCCTTTTTTATTGAAACTGGAGAGCCTTATCTGCCAGTTGCTGCAGATGCTCAAAGCATTGTCTACAAAGGCAGGAACACTGCAATAGTCTTTGCCATGACAATACCTCTGTGGTAAGAGTGAACATGCTTCCATGCTTCATGCTCACGCAAAGGTGGAAGGATTGCCCTCAATGTCTATCAGAGGAGCTCCATACAAGGCAAAGGAAGGAGAAACTGCCTCTGCTTTCCAAACCTGGTTCCCTTTCTGCCAGGACAGACACACCAGGACAGACTGCCAACTTCCTTGTTCTACCCCTTCTCCCTGCCTGCTGAGGCTGTCCTGAGGGTCTGTCCTTTTTCCCAGCCAGCAAATGCTCTATGGCGTGTGGAGGTTGCTCCACAGGAACTTGTTTCTGCTGGGAGCTCAGAGGTGGGGTTATCCTCTGCAGCAACCTGCACATTCCTATTTTTAACTTTGTAAATTAAAAAAAAAAACACCCACCCTCAAATAAACAGTTTGTCAGGTCTGAGCTATCCAGCAGTGAAGATACACCACTCCTCCCCCTCAGCTTGACATGATTTGGCCATGTGGCAGTGGGTGTGACAAAGACCCGGAAAGAGGGTGCAGATGGACACGTACATGCAATCATTCGCATGCTTATGTCATGTATACCATTGCTTTGGTAGAAGCTCACGTCCCTGCTTTACTTATCTTGCACGGGCAATGGAGGCGTTTTCTCTGATTGCTCATGGCGCTGTGTCTTCTTAAGTCACGGAGGGTGGGCAATTAGCAGGGCTTGTTTCTAGCTGTTGGGATTTTGGTTGCAATATGCACAATTTTGGACGTGCTTCTGAAAGGTCCTCTCTTAGAATTAAAAGATCACAAAGGAATTTCATCTTCTATTTTTATTCCTTCTCAGAAACAAACAAAAAAAAAGAGATTTTTCCTTGTTTTGTTAAAAAAATTGCTGAGGGACATATCCTGGACTGCTATTCTCACTTCTCCATGGTAGATACTACAGTAACACATGATCATACATATCCAGCCCATCTTTCACTACACATTGTACACAGTGAATAATAATTTCTGACTCTGGGCCACAGTTTAGAGAACATAAAGTTGGGCAATTTGCAGTAAAATTTGGATTTAGACATATTACTTCTAGTCTCCATCATTCCCAGTATAACAGATGGTGGAAAAAGGCATTAAAATAATAAATTGTCCAGTGAAAAAGCTGTAAATCCAGACTCTGCTATGAATTTAGCACTGCAGAACTGCCTTAATGAGCCATGGGCTGCCACCTACTGACATGCTGTTCGGCAGGAGACTGAAAGCAAGAAGGCTGTAATGTTAGAAATGTTACCGGATTCACTGGCAAGCCACAGAGGTATGAAAAAATAGGTAAGTAAGAAAA
Organism: Vanellus vanellus; assembly: GCF_965231255.1. Taxonomy (NCBI): domain Eukaryota; kingdom Metazoa; phylum Chordata; class Aves; order Charadriiformes; family Charadriidae; genus Vanellus; species Vanellus vanellus. The sequence continues at coordinate 160,351,777 of NC_138905.1, read as the reverse complement.
TCATTAGTCTGTTCATGTTCAGAGCAGGAAATAACAGCTGCAGCTCAGGGAGGTGGTGGTGTCATTCTGTAACTGCTTAAACATCGCATAACTTTGTGGTAAGATTTTTTTCTTAGGATTTATTCACCACTGCCCTTCAACTTGCAAAATGGGTATGATATTTGGATGGTGCAGTCCCACCAGAGAAATGGGTACTGCAAAGAAAGGAGGCGGGTAGGCATTCATTTGGCCCAGTACAACTTGAAAGAGTTCAAGTCTGAGTCAATATGCTCAAAAGCAGAAAACAAGAAGAACCACCACTTTCACTTTTTAGAGAAGTCTCAAGATTGTGAGGGCTTGATTTAGCACTGCTGAAATCTTAAAATTATCAATACTGTAACTATTAAAGCAACTGCGATGCACCCAGAATTGATGAAGTTGTACTGTGAGCTGGGAATCAGTAATGTATATATTACTAAGGGAATTGTTATTATTTAACATTATAGATGTAATTACCTTAATAAAGGAATAATTATATAATATACAACATCATTTTTTTATTAATAAGAGCTTAGATTTAAATATTTAGATAATAAAAGAAATGCAAAATTCCCCTGTTGAATGGGCAGTTTAAAGAATTATGCTGGTTATACCACCAGAGGAACTCAGCTTCTGCATGAAAGAACCAAAGCTTTAAATAGCACAGTAAAGGGGTTTAAAATGAAAGTAAAGGTAAATTATTTTTCACTTCCATTTTGAGTCTGCCATTATGGGAGGTACCGATGAATGCATATTTCCCAAAACATTTGCACAGTGCGTGCAGGAAAGGGTTAGATCACTATCTCTGGACTCTGGACTGGGTTTTGTCTTGAGTATTTTCAGGCACTTACGTTGTCATCTACATTTTCTGCTAAATAGCAGACTTCCTGAGTGCCTTAAAATAGACACTTGAGTGTGGTTCATCTGTCCTACTTTAAATGTCTAAGGATGATATGAGCTGTGTTCCTCCCCACCAGCGGTGAAGGGAACCGACACAGCAAGTTCAGATGAGCCCACCCCTTCTCGGATGAGATGAGTCGTGTTCCTCCCCATTGGCGGTGAAGGGAACCGACACAGCAAGTTCAGATGAGCCCATTCCTTCTCTTGTCCAAGTCCTGAGAGCAGACGTGGTTGGAAACGACAGCAGAACATTTGCCAAGCACCCTACCACTTCCTCCTGCACTTGATTTAGAAAAGCTATGCAGAGGGAGGGGAGATTCAGTTTCTCTAACCAGGTCTACGTGATCTCTGACGAGTGGCTACAAGAGCATTTGCAAGCATAATGTGCCCCTTGGCCTGCCCAAAAGGTTTGCTTATTCAGTTTTTGGGCAAGCAGCCTACAGGCAGCTCATCGGGGTGGTGGGGATCTCATCGTCTGCTCTCCTTGTGGGGTGCTCTTCCCTCATACCCAGGCAGTGCTGGCAGCTCCTGCCTGTGCAGACTTTGGCTCTTGGTTTAGCGTGGCGGTGGGCCAGCTCTCAGACACTGTGCAAACATATTTCTCCTTCTTTCAGCTCTTGGCTTTTCTGTTGTCAGGAGAATCAAAAAAGACCAACCAGGGTGATAGTTCTTGTGAGGAGGAGGACACGCAGTCACCTAGATCCCAATTGAAAAAGGCAATTATTTCCCAGGTGAGAGCATTTCAGTGACAAGATGCCTTAGGATAAGAGAGCAACAGGAGTGCAGCGGGGGATTCAGTCCATCTAGATGAGAATACGCTCCAGAAACTTGCAAACTTCAATGAAAAACTAATGAAAATTTAGCCTTATTTTTTTTCCCTATAACAGGTCCCCTCACATCTTACTGCTGATCAATAATTTGCTTTGACATCTGAGTTGCAAAAAGAAGGGGGGAAAAAGGGAAACTCATGGCAATATGCCACCTAATTGTATCTACAACACAAAATCACTGCTTCAGCTGTGTCTGACAAACATCAGGGAAGCTTTAAACCTAACGATGCATGAAATTTCTAACAGACTTACCACATGTGTGAAAATTGCCTGCAAAACATTAAAAAGGATAAATTCTACACTTTATTGTGTTCTAATTAAATAGACAATGAGGCACCGTATCTGTTGTTTTTTTTTTTTTTTTTTTAAAGCCCTAGATTCCTGTATATCTCATTATAATAATTAACAATACCACTGCAAGTGAAAATCAGTTTTAGGAGAGCTGATGCCCAAGTTGTCATGAAAGAGAATAGTGAGGAGAATTGCTTTCTACTTGGAGAAAAGCAAGCTGTGAGATTTCAAAAATAATTATCATGACTGTGAAAAATCTGCTTGGCAGCTCATTTCATTTGTGTCTCAGGGTTGCCATTCTTTCTTTTCAATGATTTCTTGCTAGGTCTAAATACAGACCTCCAGTCTGAAGTTAATTCCCCACTTCAACTTTTAAAATCACTTTTGAAGAGAAGTGGGAAAGAATTATGCTTGGTGACTTCCATGATACTCGGTGTTTAACTGCGCTTCATTTTTACTCCTGGATTTAGACTTCAAAGTGCCACGGAGCTGCTAATCCATCCTCCAGTGTTTGCCATTTATTCCTACCGTAAGTTCTTGTTTTGCTGTGGTCGGCATCAGAAAATGCAGGTTAGCCTTAGCAGGGGCATCAGGAGCATGTGTGCGCAAGGACTTCACAGTCTGAGGTCTTGCTTTTGTGAATGTGCTTAATTTCACTCTCCTTAGTGGTTCCAATGTATGCACTAAGATATATTATTTGTTTAATAAAAGGGGAAAATGAGGAATCCTTGCAAACAGTTTCAAATGTTAAGCCTTGTTTTAAAGAATCCCTTGGCGCTTTACAGCGTGGAAACAGCACTCTGTTGGATCACACACAGTGCCTGCCTAGTTTGTTTTTGATGTGCTGCTATGGAGAGTGTCCAGAGTATTCTTATACAGGGGAACTGGAATGAGAAGTGTTTATTATGGGCTCCTGTTAGGACTACACACTTGAAACAAAACTAAATTATGGTCTAACTTTGTTTTGGCTCTACCCCCTAAAAAAAAAAAAAAAGAACAAAAAAACCACGGAGGGTTATAACCCCTCCAAAAGAATGGGCTTGAATGGAGATATTGCTGGTATTTTTCTAATCTAATTGAAAACGTATTATTTTGCGAAAGACATGACATTAAGCATTTTTTTTTTCTCCCATGCTGTCTATTTTGCTTGCAAAGATTACCTTTTAAAAGGTAATCCTTGATGCCAAATCTCTTCTGAAAACACACTGTAAGCATGTGCATGGGTAGGAGCATGGCAAAACGTGGTCAAAAGGAAGCACAGGCCAATGGGGAAGAAGGTCTCCCTTTTCCCAGGGAGGAAGAGGTGCAAAAAAGCATCTGGAAAGATGAGGGTTTGGAACCAAAATTATCTCTCTAAAGCTCTGGTCACAGAACATGACACTTGTCAAAAGAGGACCTCTTTCCTCTGTTGTGTTTCTTGGTCCCACCTGTTTGCTGCCTTCATTTGTCTTTGTCTGCCGTGGCGGTGAGCTCTTAGTGGCGATGACCACCGTCTTGTGTAGGTGTGGGGCTTTTGTGCGCATAAGCAGAGGGGGATGTGATACTTTCTGTCTTAGCATAGCAGTAATTAATGCTGAGATGATTGGCACTGGATGTAGTGGAGATTTTGCCTTAATTTGAAAAGGCATATTGAACATTTTACACATATATCAGCAGGTATTGTATAATGACAAATTTGAGGGTAACAGTGAAAGCCTCTTTAGTTTATATAGGACTTTTTACATCTGTTGACCTGTCCACAACTGCTCCATGAGATTTTTTTATATTTACATTTGCATAGATTTATACTTTATACTTTGAGGGGCTTCTTTAAGAGAAGTGACGTTGCTCCTGCTGTCTCTACTTCAAGGGAAGTTGTCTCCATAAGCTTCAACGTGGGATAATGCTCAGTTTTTCCATATCTAACTAGAAGAACAGGGAAGATACGACTCTGAACCCTTTGGCCTGCAGACAAAATATATCACATCTTGTGCAAGCGCTCAGAGTGCCAGGCAGTGCAGTGATACAAAATGAGGGCATTGATCCTTCCCCCCTTTCCTAATGGACTAAGGCCAGGTGACAAGTGAAGTCTAGGGTTTGCTATCCTCAGCTGCGGGGTCCAAATTCCTGCTTGGTGCCCTAGGACTGTCCCGCACCAAGTTAGACGAATGGTGACACGACAGCTGCTGTTTCGAAGCAAAAAAAACTTAAATATCGCAGTGAGCAGAATTCTCTTCAGAAAACTCCTTTTATTCCAATGAACATGTCCTAATTGCTGCTAGTGGGCGTGAACATACTGAAAGGAGACCCTGCTTATAACATCTGAAGGATGAAAGCCACCCCTGGTGCTCAAACTGCACTGGAACACTGTTTTCCTTGCTCACAGCTCTGAACTGCTCTCTTCTCCTGTTATTGTATTTATTGTTTAACTGAGACTGGTCCATTATTTAGCAAAGCAACTTGGGAGACAGTTTTAATAAAAGATACTCTACAAAATAAAGTTTATTGTACTATAAAACTGTATATTGCAACCTGAATGTGACTACTGGCAAATCAATAACAAAACCCAAGTGATTATTTGTACATTCTGCTCTTACTATCAGAAAATGAATATTGCTCTTCAAGTGTTGTATACTAGTTTTCTTCCACATCACATGGTAGTCAAAAGTAGCAGACCAGAAAGGCATTGCCATTTCTTTGGCTGGACATCAGAGAAAACTCCATGCATCTACATACTTCTGTGAAAAGTGTATATTGAAGTGGGAATGGCCATTGCATGAGTTTGACTGATCCCTCGATGACCGATTTCTCCATTTTTGGAAAGCAGAGTTGTCTCTGTCCCTCCGTTTCTCCTGCCATAGCTCTGGCACACCTCTTAGACTTCTGTCACCCCATGCCAATCACCAGCTCTGGTTACATGAGTCTGTCACCTCAGTAAGTGCAGGAAAAATGCTGAAAAGCTCCTGAAAATGATGTGCACAAAAAAAATCACACTTTTGATTTCAGCTGTTTGTTCTATCAGCAAAAATAGAATGACATTTCTATGACTGCTTACAATTATTATTGATTCTTTAACCAAAACTTTTGCACCGCTGTAAATGTTTGAAACATAAATACATTTATTATCCATGATTTTCAAAATAAATGTGCATCTTAGGGCATTGGGAAGAGTGAAGAGTCCTTTCTCATACTGCTGAAAAGAAAAAATAAAGGTCTATTTTTGGCATTTTTACCACAAGAAAGGATTTTATTTTCCTTACAAGCCTATAGGCATTGTGTGACCGCTAAGTATCTGTTTATTACTTTTATTTCCCCTATTTTTGCTGCAGCCAGGTGGATACCGCCACCCTCATTTTTGCTGTCTCAGCTACTGCTCTGAGAGCTACTGAGCCCCGGGCCAGCTCCCCGGCCAGATGGCTGCACTGGGTTGATACAGACAACGTGGCTCCCCAGGGACCTCCTCAGTGTCCTCCGCTCTGCTACTCGGCTTCTAGTGTCTGGCCTTTAAGTATTTGCATTTAAAATGCACTGTCTTCCAATCCCTACAGAAAAGGGACAAGCAGGTACATGGTTTTGTCCTGAGTTGGAGTCTGAAATACTTTTAGGAGTCTAGGCGGGATGAAGGGAGAGTTTATCAGGGAAAAGATTAAGTTTAAATCCAAGGTTTCCATGTTGATAGCGGCATTATTATTGCTATCAAGTGCATGCACTGCATATCTCACTAGTAAAGTAGCTCTAGCACATCATTCAGCTTCAAGGTCTGTTCAAAAGATTTTTTGTTGTGCTTTTGTTAGCTTTGGATTGACCTTGCTTTCTTTCCCTTACGTTTTTTTTTTTTGTTTAAGGGACAAGTTTAGAATAAAGACAAAGCTAAATCTACTCAGGCGCTCTCACGCCATGGTGCACAAATACTCAGCTGAAAATTAAGGTGTGTTATAAAGTTATATTTTAAGTATATATATAAAAATACATCAGCAGGTTAATATTTAATATATACTTTGTCTTATTTAGGTGCGGCCTTGGCAAGGGGAAGAGCATCGGTGTTTTTCGTTGAAACTTCGTTGCAAGCAGATACTTACGCATTCACTCATACTTTCTCCTGGTCTCTGCAGTTAATCCAATCCAGTTGCCCACAGTGCTGCTTGGTGGCCAGCCAAGGCCTTAGGGGGTGGAGCTGGGCTTCTGTCCAATGTGTTTGGATGATCTTGCAGAGATCATGCAAAGAATATCTGCAAAACCATTTCTTTTTTTCAGATTATACAGTCTGAAAACTTCAAGGATTTACATCATGTCCTCTTTTTTGTCCTTCAACAGCACTGCTCTTTCTGAGACTTCTCAACAGCGTCTCTCATCACAGGTGACACTCTTTCTTTGTCCTACCAGCAGTGTCTCTGTTTTTTAAGACCAATTGTGCACCGTAGTGGTTTCTCTTATCACATACTGAAGGTTGAAGTGACGACTTCTACAAACCCATCGTTCTTTGGCTGATTCCACAGATTGTGCCTGGTCAAATATCATGTGCAAATGGTCTTGTTCAATATCATGCACAAAGCATCTTCCATGCACTTTGTGATCAAAGCACATTCACCTTCACCAGCCACATAATGGTTCTCACAGGTACAACGTGCTGGAGCATTTCTTGATTCATGAAGATTTTTTAAATGTAATAATACCTGAGTGGTTTTTTGGTATTCCTGAACATGGCAGACTGAAACAACACTAATTCACATAAAGCAAATGAATGAATTTTTTTCCACTCTGTCTTCTTCATTCTTAAGCAATCTTAGTTGGTCTTGAGAAAGGGTCTGAAGGATATTGGCACAGATCTCTGAATCTTGGGTTTTTATAATCTGGCATCCTTAAGTGACAATACTATATACTTTTAAACTGTTGTTATTCTTGTTTGTTTGCAGCCCTCCAGCCATTTCCTACAAGTCTTTCAGTATAAACACTCTCTCCATCTCTCACTCAGCCTCAGCATTACACACAGGAAAGGTTATCCCAGGATTTGATTTTAGGTATCTGCTATAGGTGCCCAAATTAGGAATCAGAGTAGGCAGTCCAGGGAGAGGGTTCAGATGCTGCTTCTCTGTGCAGACAGCCTAGGTTTCCCACTCAGGAAGCTGCCTTAGACTCCTTAAACTGGATTGCGTTGCAGCAGGATGGGGCTGTTCACTGTATGCTTTGAAGTTATGCAGTGGTTAAACATGTTCAACTATACATCATAATCTACTGCATGTAAATCAGGTGAAAAGTTTTCAGTCATGCAAATAATCTGTCCTATCTTGCACACCTGTTTAAATAAAAACCTGCACTTTGGATGGCAGACCATTGCATTTTGCTTGGCAAAGTCTTGATGATAAACTTTGGTGGCCAGTTTTACAAATATCATTGTAGTCATATAGAATCATAAATTACCATTTGAATTGAAACTATATTTGCTGAATGATTTTTCTTCAATACATGGGACTTCAGATAGTTTGAAAAATGGACTGAAATTGCTCTTGGTTGTGCAACAACATTGATCCTCATAAGATGGAAACCTCTCATATCTCCTTTTAAAAGCCTAGTGTGTTGCCATAAAATGAATTGTTTCATATGAATGTCTTAGTCCTACGATTAATGATAAAACTGAAGAATTTTTTTTATGATATAGGAAAACATTCAGCTTTATCTGAAGGAAAACACCAAAAGGACAAATGAGAAGTTCATCCAATAAAATTCGAGAGGGAAGAATTTTGTGGTGATCAAAGATTACAGTTTTGCAAATTCTGTCTTTTTCTTTAGTCGCTTGTCTCTATGTAATGTGTCCATTGAATGTAATTTGTATAACTGTGATAATGTCCATAGGTATAGAATAAAAAATGCTGCAGAAAAGTGGGATTTGTGCTTATATATGTGTGATGGCTTCATGACTTCATGTATGTTGGAAGCGGGTTCAGGCAAAGAGTTTGACACATAAGCTTTATAACAATAGTGTCTGAGCAGTCCCCTCGTGACACAGTAGTGCCTCATCCAAGAACAAACGGAACTCCTCACTCATGGCTTGCTCTGCGACGGCTTCAGCTTTTGTCACTCCTACTGCTCTTCACTCACAGCTACAGCACTGCCCCAGCAGCCTGGGCTCACCTTTTAAGACCTCAGGCCTTACCTGAAGCACACAGAAGTGGTTATGGTGCAACTCCTAGGTACCATTTGGGATTGTCCGTGGTACCTGAGGCACCTGCCTGGGTCTGGCAGATACACCACAGGACTTAGGAGAGATCTGTCCTCTTCCAAAAGGGCAGATGCTGGCCAGCTGTGTACTCTGGGGCAACCGATATAGCGCTGGTTACTAGTGTTCAGGCAACTAAATTACACTCTCAGACCCCTTCTATAATCTAGGGGGAGCAATAATCATTTTTAGAGGATGGTTCAAGATACTAGGTAAGTTGAATCATGCTGCTATTTCTTTTTCTGTCGACTGCAGAAGACTCTTCAGATGATAATGCGCCTAACGCTAAACATCTCAGTTTGATTAGGTCTGGGTTTGTATATCTAGCTGTTCCAGATGACACCGTAACTGTGCAGAAAAGCATATGCTGATTCTAATTAGTTTCTGATTAGACCCAGGCAAAGTGTTTTTCTCTGAATAACGTATTTACAAAAAAAACCCTACTGTTTCAAGGTGGCTGAAAATAATTCATGATACTTGTCTCAGTTTTGCCAAAGGACTGGGTTACATAAAAATGACAGCAAGCTGTAAGGAAAAGTCAGAGGAGTTTACTTGGATCTTCAAAATTGTTGTTCCCACATTTGTCTGCTGGGTGAGGTTCTCATACCGACAGGAGCAAAAGAGGACAGACACCACATTGCCAGGGGAGGAGACATGTGTTACCTTTTTCCTCATACCCCTGCAGCTTGCCTGCTGATAGTCATTCAAAGCCTTATTCGCTTTATTCTTCAAATCCCGATTAGAAGCCTGTTAGTCCTTGACGATGGTGGGTTGACTGGTAGACCGAAGCTGTGTTACACGGCACCACTTAACACTGCTTCTCTCTGCTGCTGGTTCGTTTTTATTCACTTGCTGCATCGGAGCAGATATTGGCTCGCTAGACGCAGGGCTGGCCTCCCCGCACTGGGGCTGCACCTCTGCCTCGCTGTCCTGGTTTGAGGTAAAACAGGACAAATTTTGTTCTATAACTTTGCTTCTTAGCTAGGCCTCTTCTAACTACTGAAATTAACAGTGCCTAAACCATAACACTTACTCAGGACGCTGCAGAGAAGGGTTCACCTTCTTCCCCCTGCTGTCTTCTTGTCCTTCCCAGAGACGTGGGGTAAACGTGAGGGTCCACTGACAACGTTACCTCAGCCTCTTCTGCTGACGTCGCTACCTGTGTACATTTAAACCAAGTAAGACCTGGTTTAGAGAGAGGATCGGGGCTTCAGTTTCTCTCTTACTGAGTAATTCTCGTTCTGCTTTGAGTACTTCGGAGTATTACACAAAGAAGAGAGGCCTCAACGGGAGGGATTACAACACCATCAAGAACAGCTCACGGCTTGCTCATTAGGAAGCTCTGCTGGGGCAGGGCGATCCCTTACGTGAGACCCGCATATCCCTAACGTGGGTGCTGTAACCAAGATGTGCTGCCTCCTTAAGCAGGCTTGCGAGTCTAGCCATTTGTTTTCATTGCCTTTCCCCATTTTTTTTTTTTTTTTTTTTTTTAACCTCTGGAGAGCAAATGTCAGGATGACAGAACATTTTTTCAGGGGTATTGTTTTGCCTGCTTGTTTTGACAAGGATTGGCGCATAGCACGGCTCCATCCCTGGGAACGCGTCTGTGTGTGAAATAATGAGCAGCAGTCATTGCAGAGCTTTCAAACTCCGCACACAAAAGGCAGGGGTAACCTGAGATATCTCAGCCTAAGCAGCCAGGACTGCCGAGGCTTTGAGAAGCACCTAATTCTCTCCATTAGCTACACAGGGAATAAACAACAAGTCCAGCGGGGAAGGACTGCTTCCCTCGGTGCTGATCCCATCTGGCGGCACGATGAATGTGTAAGGAGGGAGGACCAAATGCTACCCCCCCCCGCCCCCCCTCGTTGTAAGCATTGGCAAAAGCTAGAAAAAGGAGACGCAATGACATTAAAATACAGTAATAAAGTATTAGTAAGAGACCTTGGGTATTCAATTCACTTGGGAACTTGAGTAAATTGCCTTTTAAAGGGTTTCTGTGTATCAACAAGGATTGCTGTAGAGAGGATGTTTAATTTATTTACTTGCTGTATTAAATTAGATAATTTACACAAATTATCAGCCATAAATTGGCCATGGAGGAAATAAACCTGATCTCTATGAATTAGTTTATCTGTGACTGGTTTTAAGATACCTGATAGGATTTTAATGCATAATTAATTAATTAACCAGGACAAGTGTCACTCTGAATGAGGTTCTAGCTTACTCGTCTTACGAATCGCAGGTGTAGGTGTTCATCTCATTGGCCATGCATTACTCCATGATATACTCCTCATTTGAAAGACTGCTCGTTCTTTCAAAAAATCTATAAAATATTCTATTTGATACCCATCGACCCAGTTGCTTATTTCTATACTGCTGAACTCATTTCCTCTAAGGTAATTGAGTCAATCAGTTTCTCATTATTTAGCTGATCCAGCTTTGGCATTTTAATTTTAGATATTCAATAATTTCTAGTCTATCAGCTTCGAACTTTGATGTACACGTCTGTTTATTATTGTATATTAACAATTTCCTTATTATTAATTTTGATGCAGTTGATATTTTATCACGATGAAACACCTAACCATTACTTGTGAAATTGCCCTGTGTTTGGAATTATTTTTATAATGGATTTATTATTAATACATATAAATAACCTGAAACGTAAAATAGACATACAGACATTTCTATACAATAATACAGACACTAAAACTCAGTTTGATGGAAAGTTGAAATAGCTATTTGGTGGTTATTGTAACTAAAGAACAGTCAGATATTTAAATGTCTATATTAAAATGACATTTACAAAATGATTGTCAACTATTAACCTATGTATTCAGCAACTAGAAGAGGGACAGGTACTTAACAGTCAGGAGGGAAAATCATGATATACGGTATTTACTACATAATTTTAGACATAAATTGATAAACATGTGTAAGAAGTTGGTATGAAAGAGAGAAGGGAGTGTGAAAAGAAAACCATTCCTACCACACAGTGTCATCATTTGTCAAAATACTTCCCTTTTGTCAAGGAAGTTGTTCTGCTTCTTTTTTTTTCCTCTAGTAGAAACGTTCAGCATGGAATCCAAGAAAATCCCTTTGTGAATCTGTATAAAAAAAGTCCTTTACTTGCAGCAGTTGCAGAATGCCACCTTTCGAGTTCCCTGACTTTTGACACTTTAACCCCCTTGTCTTCAAGGACGCGGCTGGGATAAATTAGCACTGAAAAGATAACTTTCAAGGCAACCTTGAGCTAGTGCCAACTTGCTAACTTGGCCCAAAAGCCATCCTTTAGCTGGAGCTGTATGGAATTAGTGCACTCTGGCTGGAAGCTGTTTCATGGTGACTTGTGATATAAACATATTTTTATTTCAGCACTTCGATCATGTTGTCATCTGTAAGACACAATTATCCATAACTTTGGTGTTATTGGCCAACTGGAATGTGCGGTGCTGTCATATGCGGATTGCACAATGATTGAGAGGCACATGCAAACTAATGCTCCTTTGTCCCGGGAAAGGAAACCCCTTCCTGTGCTCTAGCAAGCAGCATCCTGATGACTGCAATGTTCTGGGGACTGAGCCTTTCCTAGGCCTGATGTGATATCAAGATGAAGGGTGTTACAGTAGACATTGCCTGCTCAGGTTCTGCCTACATGGCTGTCCTTTGCTGCTGAACCACAAGCATTTATTGACTTTATCTGACAACCCAATATTCATGCTTTACCCTTCTGAGTGCTAAGATACTGCTTGTAAATTTAATGCAGGGGGTGAGTCAGTTGCTGGAACCACTAATATGGTGAAAAATACAGCTGCAGCATAAAAAACTAGAAAATCTAGGAGGTAGTGACAAACACCAGGCACAAGTCAAACCAGGTTCTGTGAAAGGTCAGTCAAGAGGGGAAGAAACCTTGGGCCAATGAACTCGCATAAATTAACTTTTGGCACTCCATTCCCTCTTGGGACTTTAGACACTGTAGCGTTGGCAAAATGCAGGCAGAAGCTTCAGTTCATAGTCTCTTCCTTTAAAAAAAAAAAAAAAAAAGAAAAAGAAAAAGAAAAAATTGAAAGGCCACCCAGTGTGCAAAAAGGAAGAGATAATGACTGCTGAGGAATTCTTTCCTCTGTCTCTGTTCTCTCTTCTGTGTTGGATATTTCATCCCAGCAAGTCACACTTCCTTGTCACAGGCTTTACTGTGATGCCAACTTCGCTGAGGACAAGCTCTATGGACAATCACTTGATAGAGTACCTTCTGCAAAACAAGGACACTATTCCAAGACAAAATCTCCTCCACTGTTGTTCTTCAGACTTAGCGACCTTATATGATCACTGAATCACAGAATGATCAGGGTTGGAAGGGATCTCTGGAGATCATCTAGTCCAACCCCCTGCCTGAGCAGGGTCACCTACAGCAGATTGCACAGGACGGCATCCAGGTAGGTTTTGAATGTCTTCAGTGTGGGAGACTCCACCACCTCTCTGGGCAGCCTGTGCCAGTGCTCTGCCACCCTCAAAGTGAATAAGTTCCTCCTCATGTTTAGATGGAACTTCCTATGTTCAAGTTTGTGCCTGTTGCCTCTTGTCCTATCCCTGGGCACCACTGAAAAAAGATTGTTCCCATCCCCCTGGCACCCTCCCTTTAAGTATTTATAAGCATTGATAAGATCCCCCCTCAGTTGTCTTTTCTGTAGACTAAAATGACCCGAGTTCCTCAGCCTTTCCTCATATGAAAGATACTCCAATCCCCTAATCATCTTTGTAGCCCTTTGCTGGACCTTCTCCAGCATTTCCCTGTCCTTGAAATGGGGAGCCCAGAACTGGACACAGTACTCCAGGTGCGGCCTCACCAGGGCAGAGTAGAGGGGGAGGGTGACCTCCCTTGACCTGCTGGCCACACTCATCTTGATGCACCCCAGGATGCCATTGGCCTTCTTGGCCACCAGGGCACATTGCTGGCTCGTGGTCATCCTGTTGTCCACCAAGACTCCCAGGTCCTTTTCCACAGAGCTGCTCTCCGGGAGGTCAGCCCCCAACCTATATTGACACATGGGGTCGTTCCTCCCCAGGTGCAGTACCCTACACTTGCCCTTGTAGAATTTCATTAGGTTCCTCTCCACCCAACTCTCCAGCCTGTTCAGGTCACGCTATAAGGCAGCACAGCCTTCTGGCATGTCAACCACTCCTCCCAGTTTTGTGTCATCAGCAAACTTGTTGATAGTACACTCTATCCCATCATCCAGATCACCAATGAATATATTGAACAGGACTGGACCCAGTTCTGACCCCTGAGGAACAGATCATCAGACCCTTTGCAGAGTTGTCTCAGTGCAATTTCTGCCCTTGCAAAATGCCACTTATCTTCCAGCTCTCTGATCCAACATAATGCAGTTGTTGCCTCCCCTGCTTTTCTGCAGTTCTTGGCTACTAGGATGGAGATGAATAATGGGCTTCAGGTCTACAATCCAGCTCTCAAAGCCTGGAAGCTCTGAGGTGTTGGCACTGATTCTAGAAACTGAAAAGTCTCTTATTCTTATGCATTCTTGTTTTGTTGGTGAGCATAAAATGCTCCTATTAGCGGGCACTTCCAGAGTGCTCTGCTCCCACCTGGTAAGGAAAAGGCAAATTAAAAGTTAAATTGGACTTCGTGTACTGTGTATTAATAGATCAATTTTCATCTAGTACCAGTGAAACAGAGGCAGCACTCAGTTTGTTTGCTAATGTGTTTCTAATATGAGACAGCCCTTGAAATGTGACAAAAGTGACCAAAAAGCCATTTAGAGAAAATTTCAGGTGGGATAAAAATGCTGATGAAGTGCGTATAAATATTTACACATTTGTTAAGAAGATGAAACCCAGCACTAATTTTAGAACTGTGGTAACACCAAAGAGGGCAGGATAGTTTTATGGTTATTCTGAACTTTACCTTGAGTGAACATATGGTAAGCGCCACTGAGCTCCAGGTCCTCCACTGTCCTTGGAGAGCAGTATATGTAAACATGAGATTTGTGATCCTGCAAACCACCCTGCGCTGACACACTGTGTCTCTGGCAAACTGTCACCAATGACCCAAGATGAAATGTCTTCCCAAATTGCCGTTGTCTCTCTGCTTTACATAGCTTCAAGAATACTGCCTGCAAGAGGGCAAGAATGGCAAATCAACATGCAGAGTAACTTAAATTCAGCACCAGATGTATATGTGTACCATGGAGACATCTATGGCTGGGTTCCACAGGTCAACTTCCTTTATAGACAACAGGGAGGAACAAGCCTCTCCTATCCTAAATAAGATGTCAAGTATAGATCAGAAAAAACATATCTGAAAATACATCTGCTACCTATGCACTTGGGATGACTAGCTTAGATATAGAGTGTAGACACTGGGAAAATCAGGTGAGGATGAATCCCACTATGTCTGACTTTTCATTTTTCACAGTATGTACATTATGGCAATACTTACTGCTCTAGGTGCTTTTGATCAGTCCCAAAAGTTATTTACTTGTGGCCCTGTCTTTTCTGCTGAGGTAAGCATACATGTAGCTTTTCTGCTTTGAGTCTACTTTAAGTATATAAATGTTGCACCATTCCAGTGTTGTCCTTTACTGCGTTAAAAATTGCCGTTTTCCTTGAGGAGAGAACTAAGCATACAATATAGAATTTCATTTCATTACACTTCTAGATGTGTGTATCAGCAAACGCTTGTTTTATAGAGCATACTTTATGCAGAGTTGAGGGTCATGAAATACGAGATGGTTTAGCATTTAAGTGGAAACCATATAGTACATTTGCTATGTCATTATGCTGCTGAAGGAGAATAAGAGAAATTAGTTCAGCCACTTACTGTTTATCAGGCACACAAATGCTGTACTGTTTACTGCTTTTCTGAGCTAGATATTTGTTTCTACAGCTTTAGAGGAAAAAAAATATTGAATCTTACTGAAACTTCTTATTTTCTCAAGTCAGGTGAAATGTGGGTTTGTGGCGAGCTACAAAAATATAATTAGAGGAGGCAATACACAACCCTATTAGGAAGTTTAGATCCTTCTGCTACAAAGACAGGCGATTTTGTTACAACAGACAAATCTCATTGTAACGAAAGCAGAGTAGTTTCAGAGCAATTCAGATGCATTTCTGTAGCAATGATAGCAAGATCACAGGGCCCAGTCAATTTTTGTTGCATAAAACATATCAGTGCATTTTTACCCAACAGGAAATAATTTTGTTTCATGCTGTTTATCATCAGTGTCATGCAATCTATCAGTCTCAGTGTCTCATATTTTCCAGCGCCAATTATGTGAGGACTCCAAAGCTCAAGTCTCCAGTACTTCCTGGAGGCAAGAAGCTTGGGGAGAAAATGAAGAGATCCATCATAAGCCTGCACAGCTCACTCCAGTTCCTGCATTATCCTGCAGTTAAACAGGGGCCTTGAACTCCTGGCAGCATTATGAAACAATGTTCATCAGTTCTTTGCTCTTGGGCAGCACTTGTTTCTCTAACTTGAATCACCTCAGAGTTAAGTGCCCGGACTCCCTTTCCAGTTAATGAAGAGAAATCGCCGCTTTCACAGTGTGATTCATCTCTGCTGATTTAGACATCTCGGCTGGGGCTTGCACTCCACCCACCTGTTTCTATGGGATCTATGGCTAAATAAAAGTCATCAATGTACTCGTGTGTATGGGTGGCTCCTCTGCAGCCTTTCATGTAGAATAAAATTTCACAAAAAAAGAAGAAAGAAATGCAGATTTTATTTTTTTACTTGAGTGACAGAAAAAGAACATCCTTTTCAAAAGTGAGAAACAAGAGGCATGAGAATCTGTGTGTGTGAGAGAGAGAGAGAAGGTGGCTAAAGTGAAGAAAAAGGGAATATTATTGAACATGTCAGAGAGCAATCTCGCTCTGAATCTGCTTCCATTTGCTTTATTGGTAACACTTCTGCCTACTTCATGGAATAGAATAAAGCCAAAAGTAAAGACAGCATTGCAAATTAATATATATACACTAGGGAATTAATGATCACTGTGATAGTAGTGTTTAGACGACTGAAAAATCAGGCCAGCTTTAAACATCAAAATTTAACTTTACTAAATCAATTAATTAACATCATACTTCTTGATAATGGCTAAATCTTACACAATATTAATCATCACCATTTTGTACATAAACAGCAAATCTTTAACACTTATCCTGAATTAGCTGTGAGTACATATTATCAAGGAGATGATGCTGTGTAGTTAGCATGGATGGCTACCGTCACTGATGATCCCTTGTCACCAAGGTTGAAGTGATCAGGCTTGAGAGCTCACCCATGAGACATCAGGGCAGAAATGGGCTTGTCTTCTACAATTTACCTTGCCTCTGTTTCATGTTTTTCTGCTATTGGCCCTGCTCCTCTCCCCCAGAAGGTTTTTTTCTCAGCTCCTGATACTGTTTGTCTTGGTTTTGATTTTGCCAGTCATCCTTCCGGTGTATTTCATAGTATCATAGCATCATAGGATTGGAAGGAACCTCTGGAGATCATCTAGTCCAACCCCCCTGCCAGAGCAGGGCCACCTTAGAGCAGGTTGCACAGGAACATGTCCAGGTGGGTTTTGAATGTCTCCAGAGATGGAGACTCCACCACCTCTCTGGGCAGCCTGTGCCAGTGCTCTGCCACCCTCAAGGTAAAGAAGTTCCTCCTCATGTTTAGGTGGAACTTCCTATACTCAAGTTTGTGCCCGTTACCTCTTGTCCTGTCACTGGGCACCACCGAGAAGAGCCTGGCCCCATCCTCCTGGCACCCACCCTTTAAGTATTTATAAGCATTGATCTGGTCCCCCCTCAATCCTTCAATTTGGGAAGATGTCCTGCCTACTTGCTGTCCCTTGTGCTTATCTCGTCCTTTGCCTAGCAGCTTTTTGTCACATATTAACCTTGAATAAAATGGCACCCATCTTTGTCCCTGTGGTGATCTTCTTGCTTGCATACCTGAGGTAAAATGGTTACACATTCTGTCTGCCTATGCCATCACCATGTTACAAACCAACTACTGTTGCCAGTTGTACTATTTTAATGCTTATATTCGTGATCAAGGCGAATTAATATTCACTATACCCAGATTGCTACATTTATAATTTGTAGGGGGTCACAGAACTTGGTATTGGCTACCAGCGAGTGCCTGATAGGCATCAGTTACAGCTGGGTGTTCTTACTGTGATGACAAAGAACTACAGGGATGAAAGGAGAGTCAGAGCTCAAGCACAGAGATGTGTCTGTCTTATCAGCTACAATTCCTGTTTGAGCAGCTGGGTTCAATGTAAAAGTCAGGAATGTCACAGGAGGAAAGTTCACATATGTAGGCCCGAAAGGAAGAGAGTTGTTGCTTGAAACACTAAAGTTGTTGCTTACCCCAGTCCAAATGAAAACTTGGTAGTCCTGACTCCTCAGCAGACCAGAGATGTCTCAGACACTCTGTATGGCTTTCTGTAAAATCTCATATCTAATCAAAAGTCTGATTTATTTTTATTTCGAAGGAGCTTTGAAGCTTGCTTCCAGACCTAGCAACTTCTCATTTAAGGACTGTGGTTACAGAATCACAGAATAATAGGGCTTGGAAGGGACATCTGGAGATCATCTAGTCCCAAACCCCTGCCAGAGCAGGGTCACCTACAGCAGGTTGAACAAGATGGCATCCAGGCGGGTTTTGAGTGTCTCCAGGTCAGAGACTCTACCACCTCTCTGGGCATCCTGGTCAATAGGTAGGAGGATGATTTCCCTAGAAACTCCAGATCATCTCATTTAAGCCTTATGCAATGGTAACCTTCTCCTATTGTTACTAATTTGGAAGTACTGTAATATTGCAGACTCCTTGTTAGTTCCTCTCAATGTATACCAGTGCACCTGCAACCAGCTGAACACCCAGCACCGTGATTACCCAGGAAAGCAGAGTCTGTCTCCTCTTCCCTCCTGCTGCTCCAGGCTGCTCCAGGTGTCAGCTGGGTCTAAACCAATCTGCACAACAAAACGTTACTTTTCATCGCAGGGGCTGATGCATCAAGTTCCAGATCTCATGGGGATGAAAGCCAACAAAATGAGGTAGGACTGTTCTTTTTAAGCAGCTCATTTAAAGCACTTTTCTATGAGGTTAGGGCACTGGAGTGCTGTGTCTATAACTACCTGATGTGCAGTGAGGTTAAATTAAGATTCTTATGCTTTTTAACTGCTCACCACTGTGAATGGTACAAACTGATACAGTCCTTAAGCATTTAATTTGGATCAAACCCAATGCCTGTAATGTGTCTGAGAATGTAAACCTTGGGCAGTTCTGACCTCTAGATTCTCTAAATTCCAATGAACAGTAGCTGTAGGACTATTTTGTTTCATGAAGCAGTACTTATTTATGAGCGATTATCTTGAACTTTATCCCTTTTTGATTTTATAGAGTTAACAGTTGATGAAATCAGAATAGTACAGTGTAGGCAGTATTGCTGGAACTCGTGTAATGATTAGCTTGACAACATACCCTTAAAGTGAACGGCAAAAATTTGCTCCAAAATGTATTCCTTTTTTCATGCATCCATGAGAAGAAGAAGTAATAATAAGTAAAGAATAATTCTGTGAAATGAAGCTTCAAATCAGTTCTATACTTTCTATAATTTCTGAATGGGCTCTGTGAGAATCTCTCTTGAAACTCAGGGATAGTTCACGCTTTCTGACTTTGGGTACCAAAACTTTAGGTACTCAGCCTAGCTTAGGAAGTAGTCTCCCTCTCAGACTAAATATAAACCCCCTTTAGAGAGATAGAGAGGCTAATTTAGGGGTTGATTT
Source organism: Vanellus vanellus (assembly GCF_965231255.1). Lineage (NCBI taxonomy): Eukaryota > Metazoa > Chordata > Aves > Charadriiformes > Charadriidae > Vanellus > Vanellus vanellus. Next base: position 160,332,742 of record NC_138905.1, on the reverse strand, counting down.
AAAGCAGGAGTATAATTTTGAGTGCTCTGATGCTGCGTACAGGAATACAGCTGTCTCATGGTATCTCGCCATGGCTTGTTTCCTCAGCAGGGAACCCACTTGGCACGTACGAAAGCCCAGCCTGTGGCAGTCAGAAGCACAGGTATTACTTCCCCTGACCAGGGCTCTGGAGTGAAACTGGGTGGGCTTCAGCGTGGAAATACCTTTATCTCTACATTGTGCACAGAAGGAGCTTAGGAAAATCAGGCTTGATTGGAAATACTGAGTGCCTAAAGGCAGGTGGTGGGAAAGCCCTCTGCCACGCTCACTGTTGGTCAATGGTTTTCCAGAATAAGGTGTTTGTGCTGTGCCTGTTTTGCAGGGATCTGATGCTTCAAGCATCCCTGTGCAAGTGTTAACAGGAGTAACAATACCTGCTGAATGAAACTGCAGCCTTTTGTAATCACTTTTCCCTCTTCTTGTAGAAAACTAGATGGCTACATCACAAGGGCCATCTTCGTTACGTGGAGTATTTTGAGGGATGATGTAAACTGTTACAATTACTGTGAGATAGAGGTGTAGCAGCCGAAGGTTTAATTTTTAACATAGTTACATAGGTTTCTCTTTCATACCAGTAGAAGATCAAGATTTAATCTGGCATGTTTTCTCTGCATTAATGCTGCTATTTAATTTTCTTCTTTTTTTTTTTTTTTTTTTGGCACAAATATATATGCTAAGAGTACATTAAATGTTAGCCTTCATCCTTTTTGTATTTTATTTGAAAATTAATGTAATTTCACAAAAAAACATTATAGAGTTAAAAACTATGTAGTATTAGAACTTTCTTATAAGTGCTAGGATTCATTGTTTAAACGACTGTAGGCCTCAGTATTACTTAAGGAAGCCCTACATATTCAGTTTTGGGGAAGAGCATGAAGGAAGAAGGCTTATGGGGAAGTCGGCCTGTCGCACTGAGTCATATGCAAACATCTTCCGATCACACCTGATAATGACATCAGCAAATTTCAAGGCCTGGCAGAAAACACAAAAGTGAGCAAGTGCCACAATATGCTTGTGATATCTAGAGAGAATGGAAAGTTTATACGAGAATGGGAATCAAAACGAATTAAAACACTCATATTTATTAGGCCAGGAGAGTCCTAATTCTCACACATGCAGTGCCATCCTTTTGGCTGGGATGTGGGAACGGGGCAATTGATGTGTTTGCTTCTTTCAAAATGTCACTGCACCATGAAAAAGCAATTTGTTGCTTTCTTGACAATTAAGAACCATAGAGGGTGCTACGTATAATTCAGAGGTTCACTCAGGAACGCCTGACGGGTTCTTGTGTGACAGCAGACTCTGGAGGCACCCCTTGCCCAGCACTGTGGGGTTGGGGCTAGCTCCTCACGCTAAAACCCCTTGGCGATTTCCCGTACATCCTTTTGCACGTTGCTGGGCAATGCGATAGGGCCGAGGTCTGACAGAAATGCCTGGTGTGATCCGACACCTCCGAACGGGATCGAGGAAGGTGTGGAGTCTCCAGGAGCCACAGACCCCTCATTTGCCTGTCTCTGTCCAGACCTGGTATACAGCCTGCGCCCATCCTGCAGGAAGGCAGCAACAGCCTTTCTTTCAGATAAAATCCTTCACTCCGAGAATAGCAAGTGGTGGAGGTCTCCCTTTTAACTGTTTTTTTTGTGTTTTTTTTTGTTTTGTTTTGTTTTGTTTTGTTTTGTTTTGTTTTTTGTTTTTACCTTATTGTACCTTCCTCTGCCTGTCTTATTCTGGTAACATTTTTGAGACTTACAGCCAGAAATTTCAAATCTGTTGTCTAAATTGCATAAATTGATGTTTCTATTTGTTGCTGTTTGAACATTCAACTTACATTTGCATGTGTAAATGTCCATTTATATATGAGCAGCATATTTTTTAAAATTACCTGTGATTTTCATGGTGACAATGTACCATCTTAGTGCCAGTAGTTGAGTGGTAAAGGATTTTAGTGACTGAGGCACAGTGGAATTAAATTATTTTGGGAATTATTTCAATGCTTGTTTTTGCTGCTGTAGGTTTTTTCATGGGTTCATTTTTAAACTATCCATAGGCAAAAAGAGACATGAATGAAGAGCTAGAATAGAAAAAGACCGTAAGCCCTCACAATTCATATTGTACTAACTATTAAAAAATATCTCCAAGCCTCCTAGGTTTCAAAAAATTGTTACCTCATGAAATAAGAAATGCAGATTAGACATGATGTTTCTTGCGGTGGACACAGAATTTTAAGGATACCTGTTAACAGTAAAATTCCAGAGCTGTGAAAACAGGATTTGAAGAAAGAAAGACACAAATAATATTAATTCCTAGAAATGATTTTGAAAGTCTTAAAGTGGATATGAAAAATGAGCTCATTGTATAAAAGCTTAAGAGAGTTAGTTCAGGTGAATGACCATCAGAAAAGTCCCCAAAATTTTCAAGCTTAACAACTTTTTTGGACTACATGGGTAAAATTAGGAGAGGATTCTGTGGAAATTGTTAAGTATGTGGTCAGAAAATATAAATATAGTTCCTATTTTCATCTGAAGAAATGGACAAAGATGTTTTACTCCTGCAACATAGAAATTATTTTAATCAAACTGACAGTGTTGTTTTTTTTTTTTTAAATAAATAAAATAACCAAAAATAGAACAATAAATGAAATAATTTAAGAATTCTGTTTGTTCTTCGTTCAAAACTGTTGCAGATTACCTGTGAAGTCTTATAGAACTAAATGTTTTCCAATGCATTGAAGACTATATATTTGAACACTGTACATTGCATTGTGCTTGGTAGGAAACCCCTGGTGAATTCGTAATATCTAGGTAACTACTTCAGGAGATTATTTTAAAATATCATTTGGACTCATTGTTTCAAGGGTACAATATGAAAAGCTAAACTGGTTATTAAACAATCCAGTACAATGAACTTGACTTAAAAAATGTCGTGGAAGTTTCAAAAGAACTATATATAGCATTGCAAGAGTACTGTAGCACAATTCAGGATGATTTATTAGGATCGCCAGTTCTAAGGCTTATGGGCGGAAAGATAAAAACTTCAGTACTGACACCTTGAAAGCCTTCTGAGACAGAGACAATTAGCCCTATAGAAGTTATAAAAAGAAACGTGGGTCAGGAAAATGCTTTGATGAGAATGCTGCCCCGTCATCTTCTTTTGAAGAGAGAGAAAATGTGAGCTTTGAAAATGAGTGTGCTGGCACCTCCTAAGAAAAAAATCCTGTTTCCTTTACCTTAAGGTTACATGCTGTGGCCTTGCCAACTATAGTAGAAGGAAGGGGACATGGTTGTAGAAGGAAGTGGAAACAGCTGAACACAACCAGCAATGACATTGTCTCTCTTTTTCTTGTGCTCAGAGAGAACGTTTTGGCAAAGGAAAGAAACTGTCCCTCTGGCTGCTGGCAACACGAGATCCAGGAAGTACACAGCTCTGTGTGGGAAATGTAAAGTCAACTGCAGGAGGAATCTGGTAGAAAACAAAAAAGTGGGGTTGTAAAAAAGCCATGGTGTTTCAGTAATAGTAAGTGATTATAAACTTCTTAACAACCAATGGAACAGAAAATTCTTACTGAAAACAAGAACTGTTGAAGTTCTTTATCTGCATATCATACCTTTATTCCAGGTTTTTAAAAATGTTATGTTCAGTTTTACATCTTCTCCAGCTTGGTTGCTGACCCCTTTAAAAAAGAACAAAAAACCCAACCCCCAAAAGGCAATAGCTATCATAGCAAGAGGAGGATGACTTCTTCTGTATATGACTTACCTTGGAATTAGGTCCAGAAAGAAAAAAAAAAAAGAGGCTTTGCCTTGTGAAATTATTATAGGACTATATATGAAATGACTATATGTCCCCCTCTATAGTGGGGGACTCGTAACGTTCATGCTCTGCAGACTGTTAGCAATGTGATAGAAATGATACCATGTACCTGTGAATGATGGTTTTATTATCTCAGGGCAAAAGTTTATGTTTCTAAGTATAAGTGGTTTGATTTTCAGATATGTTTAACATGTGCATCATGCACCAAAATCAGTGGTAAGTGCCTAACTTCTGCTGAGAGAAACCAATGGGAGCCACGGGTGCTCAGCATCAATCAAAAAACAGGTCACTTGCTCAAAGAGGCTTAAATACTGATACAGGCCCTTGATTTCAGATATCTGTGTTTCAAAATTTTGGGTTTAATACAGGTTTATAAAGCAAATCAGCCACTGAAGAATTTATCTCTATGCTCCTCATGCTTTTCGTTGCTGCTGCTAAGGGAAAGTAGTGCCAGCGCTCTCTCTAAGCAGATAAGATTATGATGAGCTGCAGTAGTTTAGTAAATTCTTTCTCACTCATTTTATAACATACAATAAAGTATGTCTAGCAATACTTTACTGTTTTGTTCTCGGGAATATCCTTACACAATTCATGAGATAGTTTTATTAGGATTGTTACAGGTCAAGGATAGTAATTGAAATTGGCAGCAGGCAATGGACCAAATTCTTCTGTTAATTGCACATATGCAAGCTTGCTAGGTGCAGTGACGTTGTAAGGATGCAGTTAAGATGAAAATGTGTCCCTTTATCTTTCTGGAAAATGCTTTTTAGGGAGATTAAGAGCTTGTATATGATCAGTTGTAGGTGATTTTGACAAAGCCCAGAGCTCTTGGTGTTTCTGCTCAGAGGCCTTTGGGCATAGACCTACTCTACCTTACCATATTATTTTTCACATATTGTTTAGGCTAAACTGTAGATCATGGTCTCTGCAAATAAAGAAAAGGTTGATGCTGATGTATACAATGTAAAAAGTGACTTTTTATTTAAACAGCCTCAGTTCAAAAGCTATTTTGAACCTGACAGAGGTCCAGCTTCTTGAAAGACGTTCCTTAAGATGCCCCCAGCTCTACACTTAAACAGACGTTTAAGACTCACTATCGATATGTAAGCTCTCCACCTCCCATCCCCCAGGCTTTGCACCAATAACACTGCAGCAGTAGCAATTGCACACTGTTGTAGCAGAACTTGGGATCTGACTCAACCCAAAGGAGAATGAGACCAGTATTTCTGACAGGTGAGGAACGGAGGGACGAAATTCCCTTGCAAGTGTCTGTACGAGACAACCAGCATCTGCTGGGAGTTCTGTATTGAGTCCTGACGCTTGCCATGCTGTTGAGTCAACCTCATAGAAAATCCCTTGAGTGTCAATATATGGCTGTTTTAGAGACTGGAGCAGAGCATGCAGGGAGAGCAAAGCCTGATTACACATCACCAGAAGAAATACAGGACAGAGTAGGTGCTAGCTGTAGAGGTCCCCATTTCTGCATTATCCAACACAGAACCAAACATGTAAGAGTTTAGTGGATTTTGGGGTATGTTAATCTCATTGTGCACAAAAAAATATAATTATAAAGAATCTGCAGTGGATGACATGCATTGAACTATTAATATAAAACAGAATAAAGTAGTAACTTGAAATAAAATATTTACATTATGGCAATGTCTCCTATTAAAACTTCCTTGTCCTGACAGCCTTGTCAGCTATCTCTTGCATGGTTTCCAAGCCTCGTAGTAGGTAAAATAAAGCCTTGGGTCTATATATATTTCAAATACCACTAGTTTAATTGCATAAGACCTTCAGTCACTCAGGTAATCACAAGTGGGGCAACCCCTTCCGTTGGAAATCTGACACCCGTACAGCAGCAGAAGGCTGCCTACCAAAAACTGACTCACTGCAGACAAGTAAGACAGAGTGTGAAAGTTCCTAGATCTCACTCAGGTGTCACAATAGAAGTGCAGCATCCTGCATAACCCCAAAGATGCTAAATTGTGATACAACTTAATTGTGAACTTTTTTCTTGAAAATTAAGAAAAAAGAATCAAGGCTCAGGGAGAGTTTCGCTATGTTATGTGCTGAAATCCTTCAGATGTCTTGTATAGGCAGTGGGAGCATGAGACCCCAAAAAGCATTTCAGATTCTGAAAAAAAAATTTCTGCCTGGAATCATGCCTTAGGCTGTCTCTCCATGATTTTCCATTGACAAATTAAGTAAAGTAGCCTCAACTTGGTACCTGCAGTAGACTAATTCACGTGACTTCCTCTCTAGCAACTTAAGTGTTCAAGCTGAAATAGTAATCTTCTTTCTCTCTCTAATCAATGACTCCACTGGACTTGCTCCAGTATGTCCTTCTCTTTCTTGTAATGGGGACTTACCAGACTGGATAAAGTGCTCCAAGTGGTTTCATAAATACCAAAAAGTCCTTCCCTGGATCTGTTGTCTGCACTTTTATGACCAGGATACCGATGGCCTTTGCTGCAGCTGCTGTTGCCTGTTCCACTTGTTGTCTACCAGGCTCCTGAGGTCCTTTTCTGGAGGGTTACTTCCTAAGTGTGTACCCCCTAACCTGTACTGTCTCATGGCATTGTTCCCACCTGAGATGCAGGACTTTGCATTTGATTTTCATAGAATCACAGAATATTTTGAGTTCGAAGGGACCCATAAGGAACATAAGTCCAGCTCCCTGCTCTTCACAGGACTACCTAAAACTAAACCATATGACTCAGAGTATCATCCAGACACTTCTTGAACTCTGACAGTCTTAGTGCTGTGACCACTTCCCTAGGGAGCCTGTTCCAGTGACTGACCACCCTCTCCATGAACAACTTTTTCCTATTGTCCAACCTGAACTTCCCCTGACTTCCCCATTTCCTTCGTTTCCTCATGTCCCATCACTGGTCACCAGGGCAAGGAGATCAGCAACCCCCCCCCCCCCCCCCCCCAATGACCACCTTGAGGAAGTTGTAGGCTGTGATGAGGTTGTCCCTCAGCCTTCTGGGCTCCAAAAACAACCCAAGTGACTTCAGCTGCTCCTCATAAGTTTCACCTTTGAGGCCTTTCACCATCTTGGTCTCCCTGTTCTGGGCATACTCTAATAGTTTGATGTCCTTCTTGTATTGAGGTGCACAAAACTGCACACAGTACTCAAGGTGGGGCTGCGCCAGTGCAGTGTAGAGTGAGACAATCACCTCCCTCGACTCGCTAGTGATGCTTTGCTTCATGCACCCCCAGACATGGTTGGCCCTTTTGGCTGCCAGAGCACACTATTGACTCATAGTCAACTTGTCATCAACCCAAAACCCCCAGATCTTTCCCCACAGGGCTGCTCTCCAGCCTCTAGTCTCCCAGTTTGTATGTATAACCAGGATTACCCATCCCAGGTAGAAAATCTGGCATTTGCTCTTGTTAAATTTCATATGGTTGGGGATGGCCCAGCTCTCTAGTCCATCCAGATGTCTCTGTAAGACCTCTCTAGTTAGGAGTCTACAGCTGCTCCTAATTTAGTTTCATTGGCAAACATACTTAATGTACATTTGACCTCTATGTCCAGATCATTTATGAAAACATCAGCAATTTTGCTGAACTTCACAAGGTTCCTGTCAGGCTATCTCTCCAGCTTGTCCAGGTCCCTCTGAATAGCAATATATTGACTTCTCCTCCATATTTGGTGCCATCTGCAAACTTGCAGAGAGTATACTGCTATCCACATTGTTAATGAAAAGACTAAAATATTGGTCCTGGTATTCATCCCTGAGGGATGTCACTATTAACTGGCTGCCAGCTGGACTTTTCACCACTGAACACAACTATTTGAGCCCAACAGTCCAGCCAATTTCCCACCCACATTATTGTTCACTTATCCAGCCCATATCTTACCAGTTTGGTGATACGGAGACTATGAAGACTGTGTCAAAGGCCTTGCTAAAGTCAAGATATGCAACATCGCGTGCCCTTGCCCTTATCCACAGCACCAATCACCTCATCACAGAAAACAATTAGGTTGATCAGGCACAATTTGCCCTTGGTAAATTCATGTTGGCTGTTTGCGGTCACCTTATACTTCATATGAATGGAAAAAGTTTCTAAGAGGATTTGGTCCATCATCTTCCCAGGAGCTGAGGTGAAGCTGACTGGACTGTAGTTCCTGGACCCTTACCAGTGAAAACTGAAGCAAAAAAAGGATTGAGGATCTCAGGCTTTTCCCTGTTACATGTCACAGTCTCCTTGGCCTTCCTTTGTTGCTACTGTTCTTATAGGAACCTTTCTTGTTGCATATTTCCCCCCCCCCCCCCGAAGATCTATCCATATTTTCTACACAATGACCAGACACTGAATCTCTTTTGACCCACGTGCTATTCACAGAGGAGAAACACCAAGGCAAAACACAACCAGATAGCCAGTTTGCTATAGGATATAGCAAATCTCACCTAAGGATGTCTAGGATTCTCTCAGCACAGAATGCTCTTTGGGTGGTGAAAAATAATCTCAGCAGGATCTCTGCAGCCTGCCTGCCTTAATTCTGTTTTTAACATAAAAGGCATAAACTGGGAGCAATGACCACCAGTGCAACGAACTAACTGCTGCAAGTTAAGACAAAACAGGAGTGGGAGATCACGTCAGCTGTGGTAGAATTCTATAAAGGTGGTTATTGTTATGCTAGCAGCTATGCTGAAAACATCCATGTGCTTCATAAAATTCTGTAATACCAACAAAATGAAACTCCTGTAAATAAATTTTTTAACTTCTCTGTCAGATGCAAGTATTTTTTTCTGCGAAGTTGCCTTTCAAATAGTAACCTTTTGGTCAGAGTTTATTGGGTAATAAATTCCAAGCATTATATTTACAGAGATATATAGACAGCCAGCATTATGCTTTGCAGTTTCCGTAGTTACATCTGCATCAGCCTTGTAGGGTGATGCAGGCTCTATGCCATGTGGTGTGCAATGACTCATGTCCCTATGCCTCAAGGCTGGCCCTACCCAGGGTTTGCTTCTTGCATTCACTGCTGCTTGAGCGTAGCCCTGGGTATCCGATGGGCTCTATGTGGCCTTATGACATCAATGTCGTCATCTTTATATGAGTTTTCAGTTCAATGTATGTGAAATAATACAAGTGGTTGCGCTGTAACCCACTAGGGTAGTGATTTTATAGTATGCAATGGAATATCTCTGTTTCACAAGCATGTGGGAAGTCACAGGTGACAATAGTTCTATAAGCTGCATGGCAGTGGACAATCAGGTATGAAAGTAGTGTGGAAGTGTAGTTTCTCAATGTTAAATACATTTTTTTCTTTTGAAATTAGACTTTGTTTTAATTAGCAATAATTACAGGATCCTTCTATTTTTCACCTGGCTCGAGCTCTAGTTTCATTTTAAATGTAGTTTTATGGAATCCTTTTACAGCTCTTACTAGTGATGATGGTTTTCAAATGCCATCTTCTGCTTAATGTTTAACATGCTTTCTGATGTCCTTAACCTTAGAGGTTATCAGATTAGATATGCATTCCCTACGAGGGGGAAAAAGAAAAGGAAAATTTTCCTGGCTGATGTTAAGAGTGTTAAGGCATGATCTGTCATTACTTAGGAAACTGCAAAGGTACTATTAGCTATTACTTTTACATTATTACTAGAGTATGAATCTTTGAAAACAGTATTTTTTTCAGAAATTGAAACAGTGTTCTGTAAAAGTACTGCCTTATCCACTGCACAGCTTGAAAACACAAAGGTCTTCAGGTTTTGCTGAAGTCGGCAAACTTTTCTCTCTGTACAGTGCTTTGGGAAAAGTGGCTGTACAAAAACATATAAATACTAATACCTTGTTGACTTGGTCCTAGATAACTGAAAAGGCTGCAAAGCTGCATGAAAGCAGCAGCTGCTTTCCATCTGGAAGCTGTATAAGGTCTATTTTTTAAGTACATACAAGTATCTCTGTGGAACTAGTGCCCCTAAAGATCTGCTTACCATTTTTCCTTTAGCTCCTTTGTGACTATTTTATTATAATATATTTTTAAATAAAGTATTTCTACAGTTACAAGAAACCCACCAGTGCCTTTCTGTTAGGAGGGCAGAATGGTGTATAGCAAATATTCATTCCAGATCTGTGGGAATCTCCCATGAGGACCTTGCCAAGCAATGGGAACAGATAATTTAGGTTCTGTTTTATTTTTAATTTCTTCGCAGAAAGCTGAAACCATCCAAGTGCGTTGTTGACAGAAAGGGATTTCCAGAAGATGCTTGCCTTTGATCTCCTGCCATATTGTGCTATGGAAGTTATCAAGTGTTCTCAGAGCTGCTAGAGCAAAATTTGCCCTCTGAATGCTCTTATCCATCAGAGCCGTGTCCCATATCTATAACAGCTGTCACAGTTTTCTCACAGAGTTATCTCCATGTGAAGGAGAGCAGGTGTTATTTCTAGCACTCCTTCGCGGCCTGGCATCAGCAGTCTCTCACTGTCACCGCAGGACCATGGCAGTGCTCCAAGCTGAGCGTTTCCCACAAACACCGGATGGCGGGGATCTAGGGATTAACGAGAGGCCCCACACCTAATTTTCTGATATAAGACTGTAGCACTCGGGTGCTTTGTTTCACCTACCTATATTCTTTTGCCTCCAGGCATATTAGAGGAATGTTAGAGTTCAGATGACCATTGTCCCAAGGACAGCAGGTCTCATTTTCACTTGCTATGGGCACACGCTGTGGTATCATGAAAATCATGTCCTTAGCTAAGTGAAAAAAATGCTTCCTTTTCAACACATCTTTCAAATACAGGAAACAGATGGCTCTCTCCATGCTTCATGACTGTTACCACTTGATGTGAAGTATCTTCAGTGTTTGAATTTGACACATGCAAGGGCACTGCTCTTCGCTTTAACACGTCTTCCATATCTTGAAGATATTTTGGGATGCTACGAGACACCAGCTCTGGGCAGTTCCTCAGGTTACAGTAGCCCTATTCTGTAGTCACTATAAGAGAAAAGAAATGCCCAATCACTATCATGGAAAATGCTGTGTTGAAGTCCAGTTATACATCTGTATTGACTGGCTGCATATTCATGAACATTGACTGTTGAAAAGGACGAAACGTCTCTATTTCACCTCTGTTACTCAACTGAATGGATCACAGCATCATCCAGGTTCATGACCCCATTCCGCTAGCCACAGCAAAATCATGTAGGAGGACCTGATTCTTCTTCAGATAGCTCTAGAGAGCTCCATATAACTTAGCTTGCCTATCTAAAGTTCTCATTTATCTATTTTTGATGAATCATGTAAGAGCATAATTTAGTCAAAACCAAAAATTTTAAAGAATTTGAAACAATCAACGTTGGACTAATGAGCCTAAGAAACCCCACAGTTTTTTTCCATTTTGGATCTGCCATTTCTTTACGACCTACTCATGCTTCAAACTGTGGTTTACTAACTGTGTTTGGAGCTTCTTAATGAATGTGGGACATTCATTAAAAGATCTTGAGCAGTGTACATAATACTTTCTATACCTTATTATTTTCAGCATTTAAGTTTGCTTTTCTAAAGATTATGATTTACAAAATGAAAGACGCATAGTAAAATTACCTCAGTTTTAAGCTAGTATAATACAGTATGATTTCACCAAGTATTTTCAAGGAAGCTTATGCTACTGGTTTTCCACACTGAAGTCAATTAGAGCCTTAATGGTATCTTAAATGGTAACATTCAGTATTCTAAGTCAGAAAAATAATTAGCATGGAATTGACTCATAAATACAACACATAAATTATAGATCCCCAGCAGCTCCATATTATTACATACCAAACCTTAGAAAAAATGGCAGAATCTTATAAGGCATCATTATGGTTTTGAGTTGCAGAAATGAAAAGCATTAAGCCTATTTGGAATGCCTATTTATTTATTTCTTTTCCTCCAGAAACTTTTCTTCCTTCATTGACTTCATGGACAACTGAAGGAAGTACTAAAGGAAACAACAATTTCAGCTATTGCGCAAAAGGTGAGTGGTAGCAATGTTACCATCTCCTTCTCCTTCAGCTATGTTTTAAAAGTAAGAGTACATTAATAGCCAATTACATAACTTTGAAGTCTAAATGCAGGCTGGTATTTGTGTCTGGCTTATTTCCGCATTCCAACAATTTCAGGTATATTCCGTTCTCCACCGGTTTTCAGCTTTTAGCTTATGTTAACCTGCCATTTCCTTCTCCGCTCCAGAAGGCTGTTGCTGCGAATCCCCCTGTCTGCTTCATTCCTCTCCCTCTGTCATATGTGGAGGTCAGGCCGTGACCTTGGCATGCTCATCTTCCTGAGCCAGGCATCGTTTGTTTGTGGTTGTAGTCCTAAATGACTTGCCAGCTTGTCCCAGGAAACATTTGACTAAGCAGTAAATCGAACCCAGGTCCTAAATTGCCCTTCAAACCATCTTTCTAATGTTTCCCTGTCTTTGCATAAAATATCCAGGCAGGCCACATTGCCACATCAGCCTTTTTCCAAAGAAGTAATGGCTTTGGGATGGTGGCAACTGCACATGCATCAACTAGAGGTATCATCTGCTCTCCTTTGAAATATTCATTTCTATTTGAAAGACTGTACATTAAGCTGAGTACTACAACGGCCCACCTGAACAAATAATTGATATCTGAAGCTTCCTGTAATTGGGCATTCTACTGATAGTAAGGATTATAAGTGATGATATGGACAATGCAATAAAACATGATGAAAGGTAACGAAATCCTGCGCTTCGTCTTAACAGATTTGCTCGCTTACTTTTTTTTTTGATGTCTTTAACAGGACTAGAAGCTCAAGCTGCCCAGTCTACTGTGGTATCACCCAAACATGATGTGCCTTTCAAACAAGCACAAGAATACTACCCCAACCCTAAAACATGCCACTAATATTATGAAGTGGAGAAAACCCATTTTGAGATGATGCTTTCATAATTCACGTTGAAGAATGCAATGGTTAAACAAAAGTGATTAAAAGGGGAGCAAGTACTGAGGCAGCTCATTTCAAAGCATTTTCTTTTACAGCCTGTAGTAGTGTCACCAACCTGTAATCTGCTTTCTAACTTCTATGTTTTTGTTGGGAGAACGTGGGGAAGTGAAATTTAACTTTGTAACCTGATACGTAATAAAGGAATAGTCCATCCTGGGAACAAACACTTTCCAGACCAGAGGTGCTCAAACAGTTTCTTTTTTTTTCCTGCCAGAAAACACACCTCTTCTCAGTCCTTTAATCCATTTCGTTTTTCCTGTATCTCCTTCATTTAAATCAACGCAAAACAAAAAAAGTTAGTTATTTATTTTTCTTTGTATTATCTGAATATGATGGCTGTTAGGAGAGAAAAGTGCTCCTTTAGAAATCAGAGGGTTGAAGTGCTTTAATTTCAGCTCTCATGATTAAGGTTGTACAGTTTAAAATTTGAGGGTAAATGAAGCTGGCATTCTAGAAAAACTCAATACAGATCAACTCAGGTCCAATTATTTTCTTATTGCTATCCTAGAGAAGAACACCTGGGTTAACAAAATAGCAAATAATAGTGGAGGTTCACTGCATATCACAGCAAAAATTAAGAGATAAGCTAAGAAAGAAGGAACTTCTGGTCTCTGTCATGCCATTGCTGGAGATTGATTTACTAAGAAGGATTTAATCCCACTGCCTTTTTTAGCCCTCATTTGTTTGATTTTGGTTCCTATGATGGAGAACAACCGTATAATGCCCAACTTAGCCCTACAATGTGACCTCATCCAATCTTTAGCACATTCCCATCAACATGTAAGGGAGATATCAGGACAAGTAGTAACACTGGAAAGCCAAGTTCTCTTCATTTGATGACTGAATTGATCCTTAAGTTGACACAATTCAAAAGAATTACCAGATAAAAAATTGAACAAGTCAAACACAGAGTGTTTTTACACTAACTAGACAGGATCTCTTTCTAGAAGACTTCATTGCACTTCTCTCTTTCCTTGGACTATCTGGGGCATTAGGACCTTGCTTTAAGAAAAGAAGTTCCCTCAGGACTCAAAATCTGAGTATAGGTTATGTGCCAGAAGTAGGAAAATTTTATCTACCCCTTGTGAATTTTCAGTGACATCTAATAGATCCGTATATTTTATGTGTGTTTGTGTGTGTCTATATATCTGAATATTATGTACACACATATAGCAATATCTAATTAACATGAAGAAAAAGAAAATCCTCTTTAGAAAAGATGTTAAGCCATATAAAGGTGCAATATACATATCAAGAGCCAAATTAGAAAGAACTTTTGCCATTTAAATTGCCAAGTTAAATATGGCACAATTGAAGTGAACCTGTCCCTCCAGGCACACATAAGCCTACACTTGTGAGCTCTTGGAAGCTGACTTAGCACCAGTTGAATCTTATTTAACTTGGCCATTCAAAGGGCTAACCCTTTAGCAACTTGGCTCACACTGACCATATCACACCTTTACATGACTGACCTTCCCCTCTCAACTTTCTCTCGTTTAGTGCACGCTGAATGTTTTTGATCAGATCTGATTTATGCTATTTTGGCCAATTAGCACGAAAGACAAAAACAAAATCTCTAAAGGACAGGACTGCGAACATAAAATATAATTGGATGGAAATGGACCTGTTCACATTCTTTTTGCCATAGCTCAGCATGCGAGTGTTAAGTGCTAGCCGCCTGTTTTGCCTGCAGGCTGTGCCACCCTACAAGGAGCTTTCCCCAAAGCCTGAAGCTGGACTTTCTGTGCTCTTGTGCAGGGCTCGTACACTGCACTAAAAGAAGCCGCTTTCCCCTGTTTTGAGAGAAGATGTGGGTTGAATGGACTTATAATGGGAAGTGGAGAGGGCAGCTGGTGCCTTACTGAAGACTTTTGCTGTCATACGTAAGGGCATGCATGTGGTAGAGCCAGACAGTACTGTTAAAGGCGCAAAGAGGTTCAGGTCTTTCTTTTTCTGGTAAATACATGCTTGAAAGAGACTAAATTTCTACATGGGTATCCTGTGGAAAAGTATCAGTGGAGACTGCCACAATGAAAAAAAGAAGAATTCAGTAAAGAAAGGAATTTGTTTTAATATCAAAATGCTGTTGCTGTATAGGCCACGGGAAATTGAACTTCTCAGATCATGCATATTTGAAGACACTCCCAGGTAGACTCCTATCATTTGAGTCAGCAAAATCAAAATCAATGACAATAGAATCAGAGAGAAATACTGTGTTGCAATCTTTGTAGATTATTACCTATGATAATTAAACACTTAGAAGTCGTAGTAATGACAGCAGTATAAAAGCTTAGACAGATTAGATAGAAAGAACATAAAATGACTTCCCTGAGGTGCATACGTCATTGCATACATGGTCTCACACCATCTTCTGATCTAGCATGGAATTCTTGTCTATGCAATAAAACCTCTCCATTCAGGGTGATCTGTGGATGGAGCTGCAGAGGGAGCAAAGGAAAAGTGGTCAAATATGGCACCCAAGAGCATTGGGGCAGATAAAGATGGATTTATTCATGGGAGGAGAAGGGAATTAATGTGTCACCCATCCTCTTGGCGGCAGTGGCTGTGTAACACACACAGTGCACAGCATCCTTTACACCATTCTGCCAGCATCTAGCCCTCCAATAACACAATTTGCACATGGATGAGTGGAAAAAGAAATGTACAATAAGGTCTGCTAACCAGGAGATGCAATTTAGAATAAATTGAAGTGATGCTTCATATTCCTGCCTTCTCCAAGCCTCTTATATTAATTTAGGTCTTGATTACATGTCACTTGTCCTGCTGTGAAACGTGCCATGGGCCTAAGGGTTATAACTGCTTCTTAAACATGTGTGGAATTTGTAGTAAAATTGTATTCCTTTTTTTCCTCTAAAAGGTTTATAATGGCTAGTTACAGTTCAAAACATTATTAAAATTAATGAGTAATATAATAGGAAAAAGCACTTAATAATACTCTTGTACTAATTCACCTTTATCTCCTCTTAGCCTCTTACTCTGTTATCTTCCCTGAAATCAGATAAAGTATTTGTTGGCTGACAAGTTATAACAGTATAGGACTGGAAGCGACCATTGTCTGATTAACACCTACCTTGAGTTCTAAAAAGAGGTGTTTTGGGACGCTCGTACAAAACATCGACCCAAAATGTCACCATTCTTTATCACACATATAAGACATCACAGCCAGTGAGCAGAAGACACGAGGATACTACTAGTGATGGAAATCCCTGTAAGAGAGGAAATTTATTTAATCAGACTGCCAGAGGTACTTAGTGGATGACCGCAACGTTGGGCTGTGAGGTAGCACAAAAAGTCCAGCACCTCTTTCCAATCTTACCTGGAGAAGGGAAAGAAATATTCCTCCTGTCACCAGATCTTTAGTCCTGAAAATGTGAACATGAGGTACCAAAAAGGTGAATGAAATCAATACCCCCAGGAATTAACAAGGTACAGTTCTACATTATACTACCAACCTTCAATGATAAGGAGATGTGGGGGAAAAAAAAAATTGCAGAAGAAATAATTTCTCCAACTGTTATTATATCATTTGAAGATGAATTGCCAAGAAGCATAGAAAACATCACACGTCTAGTTCTAAGCAGAACCTACAAACCTAGTAAATGATCATGTGAGATTGTGTACCATGTAAACTCTTACATCTGAGCCTAGACTCCTGTCTCTGGTCAGTGAGGAGAAACAGGCATCTCATTATTCTTAGCTTAAAGATGCCTATAATAGATCAGATAAACTATGTTTTAAAAGTTGTCATTTCTATCCCTTGGTTAAAAAGGGGAGTCTAAAGGAAGTAGGCCAACTATAGACCATTAAAGTTAACTCTCAGTCCGAGTAAGCACACTGTATCTTTGTCAGAAGTGTGACAATGAAGATTTATTTTTGCCCTTTCCCTGTGCCAGAGTATTGGAACTTATTAATGAAATTGAAAACACAATTGCAGAGAAAATTCAGGAAATTGGAAAATACAAACAGAAATATTACTTGAAATCAAACAATTCTACATTCTAATTTTCTCTGAGATGTAATTACATTATAATCACTTTAGTCAACCTCATCTTCCTGCTTCCGCAGAGTCCTTTCTATGAGTCTCCCTGTAATGCAAGTAAACAAGAGTGTTTTTAGGGAATCACTATGTATAAATTAGTCTTAAAAAAAAAAAAAATGTCTGAAACTTTAATTGTCAGTTTAGTAAAAATACCCATATTATAAATAAGCTCTGAGCGGTTCTGCTTTTCTGTGAAAATGCAGATAAGGATACAGGCAGGAAACACCTTTTATTTGAATAATATACTGAAGCCACAGCAGTGAGAAGTGTGACAATGGAGCCCTTTCTGCCCTAAGAGACCGACAGCCCGTACTCTGGGCTGTGTGAATCAGGTCTTATTGTGGGATGGAATAAAAGTGGAAAAATGGCACAAAATCCAACTAAGTGAAGTAGTGCAGCGAATACAGTAAACACAATGTCTGGGGAAAACACACTGAATTTTGAGCAAACATGGTCTTTCTTTTCAAGACTGCCCAAGATTGAATTTACTCTGTAATACAAAACATTGCTTTCTACCTTTGAAGGGCCTATGAAGGTGGCTTGCACAGCTCTCCGAGAAGCAAGACGAGAACGATGAGAAGTCTGGATGGCCACACGCTGCGAGGACGTCGAGTGAGTGCAGGGAACAGGTGAAGTATCCCTTGGCTGGACAGGACCTGCCTTTATAATCATTTTGGCTCTGGGGTTGCAGCACATCACTCGTGAGATGAGCGGGAGAGGACTTATCAGCTGTAGCAGCGTGGTGGGATGGGGGGCATGGGTCCCACCAGGCAAGGCTGGCAGAGGGCTTTTCTTTCCTCCCTACTATATGTGGGCCAGCCACCGAGCTGCCGATTTAACGACTAGGTGTAAGCCAGAAACCTGCGCTTTGGGTTTGAAATAGAAGTGTTTAAGTGTACCCACAGGCAATTAGGAGCTGCCCACTGCATTTTGGAGGAGAAAAATGTTAGCAATGTGAGCGTGAGCTGTGACACCTTACATATAAAGGTCTAAAAATTGGCCCCAGACCAACTTAGTTAATACTATATATTGAGGCTACGGTCCTGTTTCCAGCAAAGCCCAAGGAAGTGGTGTCCAGTAGTGTCTCCCACAAGAAGAATGAGGAAGACCTTTCCCAGTGCCCAGAATGTGGCCGCTCTGCAGGAATCTTAGCTGTGCGAGGTGAGCATCCCTCTGTGAACAAGCAGGGTGAGGTCTCCCAGTGCATGCAAAGGCAGTGCTCGAGGGCATTTTTGTCCAAATCAACCAAGAACTGAGGACATGTGCCGGAGACTAGTAACACACTGAATATTGGCTTCTTCTTGGTCTCTGTGTTGGTGTTTTTATTGAGGCAGGTAAATTAAGACCCTTTAATAGAAGCACATGCAGCTTGACATTATGCCATCAGTGTACCCTATATCTATGTTGTTCAGAGCTAAAAATTAAACCAATTAAGGTCTGGTTTTATACTCCATATTGGTATCTCATATCTCTGATGTCAGTTTTCAAGAACACGATATGCAAAGAAGCAATAACTTTTTCACACATTTTGCAGTAGATAATATTTATGGTCTTCTGTTCTTTTTATTTGAACACGCTGTGCTGGCATGTGCTGCTGTGCAGTGAAACCGTCTGATCTCAGGGCTGATTATGCAAAATGAAACTCTGGAGCTCAGCTCTCCTGCTCCCATCATATGTCACGTTAAATGTTGATATTTTCACATTTCTGTGTAAATATTTCACATGATTTCAGGAGTTTAGCTTTAGGACACAGAATGAAAAATAAGAGACAAGACAAAATAATTTAGCCTAGTTGGGAAGAAGGAGGAACAAATGTATTAAGATGGTATTTTTATTTTTTTCAGTTGAAATAGTGACAGGTCTGAGATGACCTGTGAGTTTAAGTCCACAGTTCCCTGGGTTTTTTAAGACTATTGAGTTTGTTTGGTTTGGTATAGAATGGGGCATAAAATTCACCCCATAATGTCTGAAATCAAAACCTCCTGTTGTTCTGAAAGGAAAGTAAGCTTTTATTACAGTGCTTCAGGAGATGGAGTATCCACTATCATTCAGGCCAATACTTCAAGGGAGCAATTAAAATAAATATAAACTACAATAAAGGATTTCAGTTATCCGTGTTACGATCTAAAATTAGTCTAAAATCTGAATTCAAAAATTCCAATCATCTGTGCAGAACCTTTCTCCATGCAAAAGTAAGATCTATGTGCATGGGTTCAATATCAGAGTTAGGGATGAAAGACAGAGTCAATTTGTTCAGGCTGCTACTGAATGAGAGCACAGTAAAATGGTGTTAAAATATTTTATATTTGTTTGCACTTCTTTCTAAACTTTGGCCTAAGAATACATAGATTATATTTGCAGCAATTACAGTACAACACCACTTAACAACACAATGATGGTGTAGAGCAATACTATCCATCTATTTTGACAAACTGATTGCTGCGGAAACTCAGTCTGTGGCATAAATTCAGCGAAACACTGCATTACATGGAACGGTTTAATGTATATCTCATTTTTTCTGACTCAAACCGACCAGTGAAATTAGTGCAGGTGGAGAAGATGGGGCCTGTACTGCAGCCAGTAAAACTAAAATCTGCTTGAAAGTTACAGAGCAAACGTGACTGAAATGTTTGTTTAAAAGAAAAAAATTAGGCATTTTTTTTTGTGTGTTTGCCAGGGTGCAGGTTGAAGGGGAAAATAAATTATTTTCTTTTGATTCTTTGCAGGTTAGCAGTTGTCCATTGCTCACTTGCTAATCCAAAGTGCATATCTTATAGTTGAACTCCTGTCTCATATCTCCTGTAATTTATCTGATAAGAAAAGCCATTTTTATCTTTGAAGTTGTAAAGATGAGACTCCCTGGTAAAAGTCTATGGCACACCCTATTTGATTCAGCATGTAGTTAAAGACAGAAGAAATATTAAACTTTGTGTTCTGATGGGAAATCTTGGAGCTGTTACTTAGTCAACTGTTTTGATTACTAAATTTTGAAGGTACATTTCCAGAAAAAGAAGGAGGAATATTGAAAAAATGTTCCTTCTTGATGTCTTGTTGGCTGTTCTTGATGTCAATAAGTAAGGTACCACAAACCCTTTTTCTCCAAAAATTGTTCCTATTAATTCTGATCCCTCTTCTCAGTCTTATTTCAGGCTCTTCTTGGTTGGATTGCAGTGCTGCAATCGACATTTCCGTTTTTCCTTCTGATATACCCACTTCTGTTTCTACCTGCTCAAGTTCTTGCTCCAGTGAATTGTTAATGTAGTTGCTCAGCTTCTTTTACCCACCCTTCTTCCGTTATCTGTCTTCCTTATTTCTTTTTTTTTTTTCCTTATAGTGTCCTCTATGCATATACCTCGTCATGCATTCACTTGCGTGTTACTGGAATAGATAAAACATTTTTTTCTTTGCCAGGTTTTTCTAGTCATATAGCCAATCTGCATGTGGTAGGACAGAATAGGTCTCCTGAGAGAAGACTGCACCTCTCTGGCTCTGTCTAGACTTTCCAACTGCTGTTAAGTGTCACGGGATAGGTAGCGTTATCTGCCAAACGCTGACAGAGGGTTGGTGTGTACAGCGATGCCTTTCTGGATGTAGGTTTTACTTCCTGCAGAAACCAGAGCAAGCACTGTCCATGATGGGACTACCATATGTTGAGGTACATCTCAGCCTGAGGCAGAGGTGCCTTTCTACCACCAGAAGGAAGAGTGCCCTGCTATATATATATATATCCTGCTAAAGAAAAGAGAAAAGAAGACCAGGGTGTGATTGATGTCCATATTGCTGGGGGGATGGCTTCTGCCATTACCGATGGGTACTGCAGAAACAAATAGTAACATGGATGAACTGCAACCCTGTGCTCACTCAGACTTCCTTCCTGGCCACCTTGTCATTTAGCGACATAACCTTGTGCGCAGGTTAACCTACACCGACAAACTGGAGCATGTAAGGAGTTGAAATGTCAGGGCTGACACTGGTTGTTGCTGACACACATCGCTCTGGGATGCAGCTGTGTTGGTCACTCTTTGCCAGTGTGACTTTCTCTGTCCATCTGCCATTTGAGCTGTGCCCGTAATTACTGTCCCTCTGGCTGAAGAGCTTCTCTCCCTTGGGCAGCCCCAGGGACAGGGGATGGTGTCTGCTCTGTCCCCTGGGTGTCTTGCAGTCCTATTATACTGCACCGTTGATGTCAAAGTGCTCTTCTGAGGGGATAAAACACATGGGTTCATATTAAATTTTGCGATTAAAGTCAAAATCCACCAGCTCAGATCAGCTATTTCGGTGTGGAGTCCAGAAACTCTATTCTGCTGTATGGTGCTCTCTACACTCCCCCTGGTGTCTCCACACTTTTCTCTTGTGCTCTCGGATCATTTTTATTTCAACCTTCACCTGAAAAGCAGGAATGTAAGCAGGTTGTAAGCAGGAATGTAAGCAGTTTACCTCCAGGGAAACTCGTCATGCTGTTTGGAGGGCAGGACTTTTGCTTTTGAGAACGGCCAATCCCTCAAAGACATGACACGGTGGATGCCAGTCAAGAGCAGAACTACAAGGACAGCTTGGTGCCCAGGCTGCGCGCTAAGGATGTTGAGATATGCTGAGCATAAGTGTCATGAAAAGAATTAAGTGGTTGAGCTTTCTTTAGGGAATTGGGAAATGTGATTTAAATCTCCTTATATAGAAGAGGGAATTGAACTCTGCCCCCTGCACTGCAGCAAAGGTGAATTGGCTAATGTACACTGAGAGGGAGAGGGTAAGGGAATAGCAAATAGGTCATCAACAGCAGCTGCATATAAAAAAAAGGCAGCTGAAACCCCCTGTTGCTCAAGGACTCAACTAAGGTTGCTCAGAACATGACCATTAGACTGAGCCCCTGAGGAGGAGCAGGTGGGAGAACTCCTTATTTCTAGGGCCTGGCTGGGTTTTGGGGTAAAATGGTTTCTGACCTGAATGGTGTTACAAAGGAGGCACTTTCAGAGTCTGCATGCATGTGATACTTGAACTGTCTGAGGAACTCCTAGATAAAACTGTAGGGTGTCTCTGGACTTCAGGCACCTTTGCTGGATAGTTTAGCATTAAGTACAAAAACCAGTTTTGTGCATTTGCAAAGTTGTTCATGGATCTGACTGAGTAGCCTCGCAGCACCAGTCCACCTCCTCCTCCTCTCCTGTCAAGATGTCCATTCTTATCACGTAGAAAATGCAGAAGTGACTCTATATCACTGCATCCATTTAAGTCACAGATTTTTGAAAAGCTTGCCTGAAGGCAGCACATGACCTCTGAACCTGGCCCTGTAGTTCTCTGCAGTTAAACACAAATAACTCATGCAATACAATTAACCTTCATAACACAGTAAAAAGTAGAAATTCTCCTTTGAAAAGTTAATCCCAGGGATCGCTTTCATTCCTTCCATAACCATTAACTCATTTAACAATAAAAATACACAATGTTCAAAGTGTAGTATAAATGGTACCAAGATCAAATTGTAAAAAAAAAAAAAGAACATTATATCTAAGATATAATATTCTTTTGGGATGAACACGTTCATTTTTTTCTATAAATGGAGGCTGTGTTCCACAGAGGTAGAAATTGCTCTAACTGAAGTATCTACTTCGTTAAAGCTTAATTTATCATTAACAGCATGAGTCAGAGCTGCCATAGATCTACAAGGAAACAACAGGGGAAAATACATGGTCTTTACCCTGAATTGTCTGGTCCCACAAAAGCCAGACGGTTTTGAGTGTTTAAAGAAAAAAATGGCTTTAGGTACGTACTGTTACATCTATACCAGTAAATAAGCCAAGAGGAGGGCAGGGCCTTGAGGACTGTCTCATGACTGTCTGCACCCTTCCTGGCGCAGCTGCAGCTCTCGTGACCTGGCACTCTCGCGTGGTGCCGGGCTAGGGCTGATGTGGGGTCTATTTCCAGAAGGGAGCCTGAAACGCGTCCCTCCTGCTTGTGGGCAAAGAGAGCTGAGCTTTGTACACGTGAGATGGCCGGTGCCGCTTGGCTTTGGGCTCAGAGACTGCTTCCTGGCTTACTTTATTCATTAGCAAAGGGTGCAGCCTAAACTTGCATCTCTGCTGTCATGTTAGCTCGGACTTGTGCCCGTGCCCAGCCTATTCTCTTGTCCACATAGGTCTAAGTGGTGGCTTGTGGTCTGGCTTTGGTCTGAAGGGAACCAAGCGGGGAAAACCAAGCACAGAGCGTGAGACTGTCTCATCCTCCTGCTCTGCCCTCACAGAGGGTATGAGCACAGCTGGTGCAGTCCAGCTGGCTGGAGAACACGGTGAAACGGTGCTCTCTGCTCACCACTGCTTGACCCCAGCTTCCTCTCCCAATCGTCCCTGAGTCCTCACCACCCAACCCATGCAGCTGAACCCCTTACACATTTAGTAGCACCACAGTGTTTCTCAAGGAGGACCTCAAGGAGGATTTGCTATCTCTTAGAGAATGAGTTGCAATGACTAGTCGGACCATATTCCAGTGATGCTCCAAATACCATGAGTGATTTTGGTGTTGCAAACAGCCCAGATGCTTTATGTTTTCTGATTGTGGGAGGCTTTTATTTTGTGTACCAAATGGCTTCTGTGGAAAAATTCGGAGAAACACAACAGAATGGGTGAAAAGGTACAAAATCAAAAGAAAGTAACCAATGTGATGACTGGTCCCTCGATGGACAGCTAAGCACGTCTTCATAAAACAATTTTATCTGAATTTTCTCATGTCCCTCCTATCATTGCATTGTTCATTTCAGTATATATTGTTCTGTCCTTCCACTTAGATGTTATTTCCTTTTCAATAGGCAAAATATTTGAAAGCAGCTTGTGTTTCTCCTTAGATTTAATGATTACTGGAAATGACTGCACAAACAGAAGCAAGAGCCTCAGAGCTCCAGTTAGCTTGGCAATGACAGAAGAAGGTGCTTAAGGAAAGGATGTAAGAGACACGAGCACACATCTCTGCAGCTTCCGGCAAACAACTATAAAAGGACTTTGTGAGCCAAAACTTGTACCTTGAGCATCATATTAAATTTCCAGCAATGAATTTATGGTCCACCAATTAGGTTCTTTTTCAGTTCTTTCTTGAGTCTACTTTTTGCATATTGTGCATTGATTTTATCTTTTTTTTTTTCAAAAAAATATTGGATATATTAAACCTGAAATACGTGTTCATCTATGTAAGCTGTATGTTTTGTTCTGTTTCCTCAGTAGGTGTATTTTTATGGAAAGTTGGTCCATATCAGCTGTGGGTCATTTTATGAGTTCAGGGTATACTTTTAAAGAAAGAACCTCACATGGAAAGAATTTGTGTTCTACCTACAGCGGATTTACTACTGACATTAGAAACACATCACCAGCACAACCTGTAACCCTGACATTTTCATTAATCCCTTGCAGTTAATTCCACTTGTGGGGAATTAATTGTACCATCAAATTATTTAAACAGGGCCTTACCATCTCAATATGACCTCCTTACATCTATTTTGAATTCAGCTGGGGGAAAGTGGCTTTTAAAAACTGCGATGGAATGTCCCAAATGAGTAATACATAAACTCATTGCAAAAGAAGGAGACAGAAGGTCTGCGGTCATATTTAAAAGAATGTATCAGATTACTTTAATGATATCTGATCAGCATATCTAATCAGCATATCTGAAGCAATTAAGTTACATCTATAAAATATGAAGCAAAGTTAAATTTGTGTGAGATGGAAACACTGGGTGTGTAATTGCTAATATTTCCCACGGTCAGGAACAATTGCAGTGAATGAGAAACTGTGTATGAGTTTTGTGTGCTCTAAGGAAAAACAACTAAATTCTGTTTGCCTGGAACGTAAATTATTCCTTTT
The DNA here is from genome assembly GCF_965231255.1 of Vanellus vanellus. NCBI lineage: Eukaryota > Metazoa > Chordata > Aves > Charadriiformes > Charadriidae > Vanellus > Vanellus vanellus. Next base: position 160,308,014 of record NC_138905.1, on the reverse strand, counting down.
CATAGCAGTATCTAAGATATGTAGTAACCAGGGGATATACCACTTAAAGGAACTGATCAGCTCCCTATTGCGGTCAATAAGAGTTTTCTTCAGTGTTGAGGTTTCCCTTTCTTTGGAGTTTTAAAGTATCTGCTGTGATTGCAAAAGATTTCTCAATTGGTGGGTTATTTGAAAGTCAAAAGTCCAGTCCTTGCGGCTGAATCCCCATATAATTGAAGTCCAAAGATGAAGATCTTTATTTCAACTTACTATTTCTAAAGTCTTATGTTTTCTTAAATCAATCCTTATCTGAGGAAGGAGGCTGATTTATGATCTTTCAAGTGTTACTGGCAATTGATTGAGTCATTTTACATTAAGTCCATTATGAGCAAGTAGAGATATCACTAATACTTTTTTATATGCTGTCTGTTTACATAGACACAGTTTGGAATGTCCTCACTGAATTTTATTCCTAGCTTTTTCAAAGTCCCATGTAATTCTGTGGAGAGATGCAGGGCTGGGAGAAATTTATTAAGGAGGCATATTTTGATATTTTGGGTCATTTCCAAGAGGCAGCTGGAAGTAACACCTTTTTTTTTTTTTTTTTTCTAAATTCTGAAATATTTTGCAATATGTTGCAAGGGTATTCTTATGGGCTTGCAATTATGCCATGTGAAGTGCTGACCCTTCATCTGACTGCGGAGGGATTCGTATAGATCAGAGGAAACCCTGCAAGTAAGGTTGACTGGCACAAAAGTCACAAGGAGGATTTGGCTGCCTACAGAAGTGTCTGGTGCCATTTTAGATGCTGTAGAGCCGTGGTAGGTGCAGGCAAGACACAGGACCTACAGAATACCTGTGACTTTCCGGACTGGCAGCGGAAAGCCAGGCAGGACACCCCAGGGCTTCTCACATCACACTAGGTGCCTACGTTTAAGTAACCAAATTTCACACCCGATTCTGCATAATCTCTTTGTCTCCTTCCAGAATTCCTCCTAAACCAGGTGTCTGAAGGGTGTGATGGCTTGCTCTCCAGAGATATGTCTTTTCCTACTGACAGCACCGACTGCTTGGTTTCAGGGAAGGATGAAGGTCGATGCTGGAAACTTACTTGTAGATGGCTAAATTTAATGGAAATTAAATGGAGACAGTAATATCATTCCACAGTGCATATCTATTCATGAAAACATATTAGAACTCCTTCAGGGCTTTCAATTATCCATCTTCTGCAATTCCAGTTTGAAGATTGGCAAATATCCTAGCAAGTAGCAGTCATTTATGCATTTGATATTTTAAGTTAATTTAGTGCTCAGCTTAACTGGGACGTTAGTGCTTCTGGAGCAGAATGAATATTCCTTCGGAACCAGAAGCAGAGATTTATTTCTACTGACCTTCAGTGCTGGCTTGGAAAATCTAGTCAGGCTTGCTGGGTTGCCATTTGGTCATGGTACTATTGTACTATACTTGCTTTAATTCTGGATGTGAGCAAGCGACACAGTTAATCTGGGGACAGCAAAAGCATTCTTGTCAAATACTGAGCAGTGAAGGTCTATGTCTCAAGAGATGGGGAATACCGATTATTTTTTTAGATTTGCATCAAGTGTACAGTATGTTAATTGGTTGGACCACAAAATATAAGTTCATTTCTCCTTTCTGAGGCTGACAAAAATCATACTGATTGTCAGAGATTATAGTAGGTTTTTTTGGACATCATTTCCCAATTAGTCCGAAACAAGAAACTTATTTAATCTAAACTGCAAATCAATTTGCTTATTAATTCTATTCAAATTGCACTCTCTTCTGACTAACACAGAACAGTATATGACAGAAACAGTTCTTCTACCTGTCTTTTGGTCAGCTGAGAAATTAGTTATATGTTCATAGGAGATTAGAATCACCATGCAGACCTTTTTTTTTTTTGCCTAGTTTTTCTCAGCTGTAAAGACCTATCTTCCTGGTTAAACGAAACAGCCTGGGTGGTCAGAGACTTTATACAGAAAAAGAAATGAAGACAAAGAGGTATTTCATTTCAACTATTTTTTTTTCCTGTCTGAGAGTAAAATAATTAGGTATTTGATCTAAGTCAGGCCATCTAAATCTACTTTATAGAGACAGAGAATTCCAGTAGACAACTCATTCTGTAACAGGAGTCTGAGACAGTGGGCGTGATTAACTCTGTGGTGCATCTCTCTCTCTTCACTGACCAGGGAATACGTCTTTATACCCAGATTTATGGCTAGAGACTTCAGTTTGGCAAGTGTGATTGTTGCATCCTTGCAGCCCTTATACTATATCCTTGCAGACCTTGGGATGAGGTAGGTATTAATTCAGCTGTCACTTCAACTTTTAGGGTATGTCTGTCCTTAGACACACTTCAGCTCATTTTGGCCACAATGGCTTGAGAACCAGTAGTGCTGCAGAGTTAAGACTCAGGGACTACCCAGGGTCTCTGGATATGAATGACTACCTAAAAGTAGACTGTGTTAACCTAGAACCTGCTAAGGCATCTGTAGGACTTAGCCTGAACTGGTTAATCCATGATTACCAGTATGTGCAAGAGTTAATTAGACCTGTTAGCTTGAATGTCACTGCATGATGCTTTTAAGTTGCACATCCTGCAACGTTCCTTCTGCAAGTTGTTTTGATGGATAGAATATTGCTTAAAAAGCAGTGGCCACTAAGTGTTACTGCCTTTCTTTGAAAGGATTTTCATCCTGGGGAATGTGAGAGGAGGTGATGCTGAGCAGGTTAAACAAGCTGATCTTCACAAGTCAGGGTTTTTCTTTGGGCAATACCAAGACAACTGCAACTGCAAGGTTGGATGCCACCACCCTCCTGCAACTGAGAAGCCCATATCTCAGCATTTATATGGCTGACAGCCAAAGACACATAACATCTTTCTGGAGACCTTTGGGGAGAGGACACAGCTTCCCCAAAAAACCCTTACGCTGCTGTGACAAACCCCCCCCAGCTTTGCCAGTGATGGATGGACGTTGATGCTTCCCTGACTTCTACAGCTGGAGATTTAGCAGCTCTCACATCATCGTGAGCCTGCTTCTGGCAACATTAACAAGCCCTGGGGTTTTATTTTAGGTTAATGTGCTCTAGAAGCATATGTTGGTTAAGACCTTTCAGCTGGCTTTGCTTCACGTAAAGCTTGGGACATACAACCCTTGCTAGATGTAACTGTAAAGACTGCAGAAACTGCAGCCTCCATCCTTCACCTGGGGCTTTAAGTGCACATATACATTAAAAAATGCACATCAAATATGGCATCAGATATCCTATGTTCATTTAATCTTCATCACATTGCCCAGAGAGGCCGTGGATGCCCCATCCCTAGAAACATTCAGGGTACAGGTTGGACAGGGCTCTGAGCAACCTGATCTAGTTGAAGATGTCCCTTGTCATTACGTGGGGGTTGGACTAGATTATCTTTAAAGGTCCCTTCCAACCCAAACTATTCTATGGTTCTGTGGTTATTAAACATATTGATTTTACACATAATTTGAGGTGTTTTTCTTACATCTCAAAGCCATAAACTTTGTCTGCATGTTAGGTTTCAGTCTCAATTCTTACCATCTTAAATTACTCCAGTGAGCAAAATTATAAATACTTTCTGACTTTATTCAGTTTAGTGTTTATACAGTTGCTTTAAATACACACACACACACACACGATATAAGCAAGACAAACTATTATTCTTCAATACATTTTCAAAATCGTTTTTAAAATATACACGGAAGCATTGAAGTTTAGAATGGGGAAAGAACAGCAGCTTGGTGTAGAAGAAAGACATGATCCTAACTAACTTCTGCTGCCCATTTTGTGATGGATGCAAGATAAGGACAGTAGCCTTTTAACTACAGATGTTACAAATAGCAGCTTATCCTCTTCTTGATGAATGTGCTTTTGCACATTTATGATTCCTCCATAACAGACTTCACTACATTTTTCTGTTTAATCTTTGTTCCATAAAACATAGTATGCCTTGTTATGTGCTAACTCCCGCTAAGTGTTAAACTCCTCCTTGGAGGTTATGACCACTCTGAACTCCCTTTGAAAACAAAGCAGCTTCAAGCCTCCCAGAACTCAGGAACATTTTGAGACCCTTTCCCCCACATATGGTAGACAGAAATAATTTATTCTTTGTTTAATACCGGCACATTTCTGCTGCAGTGGAAAGCTACATGTCAGGAACTTAAATTCCACAATTTCAGTTGTGTTTGTAAAAAACCTGCCACATTAACTCACAACACCTCGGAAGGTCCACTTGAATATGACAAAGAGGTGTATAGTTTCTGTGTGTTGATAGTTGGCTCATTCTTGAATTTTTGGTCAGCCAACCTCTCACTCATTTCATCTGACGTTCTCTGGATGTTTTCTTTACGTAAGAGCTACAGTACTAATGTTACTGAATGTATCCATAAAAAATTACAGCTGCAAAAAATTTACTGTGCTGTTTCTCTTAGAATTATACCCCTTTTCTCCACACACTTAGGACTGCTTTCCATATGTACTCTTGAATTTTCAGAAACAAATAACATATGTGTGCATCCAGTTATTTCTGTCTGTGTTTCATATAATTAAAATCTTAAAGTTATCAACTACATCAGTGTCTACATCTCACAGACACATGGTAAGTTCAAATTTATTGAGTTCATAAAATAACAAAAATATATAACTCTCTGCAACCACTATTGTCTCATGTTAACAGTGGTGAAAGTAGTCCTGGATGAATCAGGGACAATTTTGTTCCATTTTCAAATGTCTTCCTTTCAGTGCAGAAGCTGATAATTTCTTTCACTTCCAAAATCTCTACCTGCTCCTTTGAATGCAGCTCTCATGCTAAAATTGCTCTAGGCTTACGATCTCAGCTTTGTCTCTCTGTTTATGTTTCCAGCACCTAAAAGACCCAGACTGAAGATGCAAAGCTGTTACTTTCTATTACTTTGGGCAAAAAATTAGAGTCATAAGGTAGCTTGCACTTATTAAAATTCAAACAATTAGTACAGTGCAATGACTTCTGCCCAGACTGACCTAAATGAAACTTTATCTCATTATTAGCTTGTTCCAATTTCATGGTTGATTCATGTTCAGTGAAAGTCCTCCAGCCTTATCAGATCTTCCACATCAACTCCTGTTGCTGCTCAGGCGCTTTTATAAGATTTCTCTTTGTTTGGTGTGGAGGTTGAGACTAGCAGACAGATTTGCAGGATCATGCACTGCAGTTGCCAATACAAATATCTGCTTGCTTTTTTAGCAATAGCCCACCTTTATTCTGCCTTTCTTCAAATAATTCACGCTAAAACATTAAACATTTTTTAGGGAATTAGCTTCAAAACCAGATTCTACAATTGTGGCAGAAACTGTGTTCAAAATCAAAGTAGAAATCTTTCATAAGTTAATCATTTTAAAGTCTTACTGTAGAATATCAGCAGAACTTCTCCTTCCGTTAAATATTTCCATAAAGCAATGGCATGTGAAAAAAAAGTTTTAAGTAAACCGTATATCTTTTATCTTTTCAGCTGGTGGGAACAGAGGTAATTGTCTATTTGGTCTCATTTGATACAAATCCTCCATTTATTTTAGCATGTGATGACATTGATTTCGAATCCTCTTTTTCCTCTGTTTTCTCGACGTCTGTCTTTGTTTTGACCCGGTGTCTTCTGTAAACACGGTAGCCTGGGAATTGATGTATATTTAGTATTAAATAAAGAAATTATAACAATTGCCTGAAAAAGTCACTGTAGTAGCATGTAGCTATGCAACATTTTCCTTCCTTATATTGCTAAAACATCCCAACACCTCCAGGCAGTTTCTTTAAAGCTATGTTTAATTATTTTATGTCAGCAGCACTCAAGGAAAACTTTTTGAATTCTGCATTTGGTGTTTGACTGCTTTGTGTTTCTGCTGTGTGCAGTGACTTTTAGAAGCATTGCCTGTCTCCCTTGGGAAGCCTTTGTGCTCCTGGATGTGTCTGTGGGACTGACCAACCCTCACTTCTACGCGAGTCCTGTTTGGCCGGAGCTGGGACAAAGCGGTTTGTCTGTCCCCACACCATTGCATGACAGAAAGGTTGGACTCTGGGCTGCGCCTCGCAGGCTGTGTGCGTGGGGCACTGCTCTGGCGTTGAGCAAGACAGCTGATTTGGGAGTGGGGGCTCAATAGTGACAGCTGGTTTTAGGTGTAAGCAACAGGGACAAGGTCCCGACCCTCAGTAGGTTAGTTGTAGTAACAGCAATGCAACTCATGAGATGTATTTTTGGGAGGAAAAAGGGACCTGTACTTCTAATCGAAGATATTTTCTTACATTAGCTGTGAAGATAATGCCTGTTCTCTCAACAGCTGGTAGGAGGGGGAGTTTGTGCATGATTGTGGGGGAGGCCCTGATGGGCAGCTGTACACCCAGGCATCCAGGAGCGGTGGAAGAAGATGCATTTGCCCTTCCTCAGCCAAGGGTAATAACAATGCTGTGCTCAATGTATTCTCATGTGCCCAGTTGTAGGTGGTGGAGATCCCCTCCCTTGTGTTGAGAAAAAGAGGTCTTTCAAATCTTGAACTGAGCCTTGTATATTCCTAGTTATGTGCAGGGCACAGCACAGTGGCGATGCTCAGTAATCATTTGGGTCATCATTTACTTAACTGTTTTCCATTTGATTATTTTTATCTGTTCTTGTTTTCTCCATATCCATGAAAAAGAGACTGATGATAATAATAATTATAATGCTATAATAGAAAACATCTGGACGTTACCTCCTAGAATTAGTAGTGCAAACAACAGCTGGAAAATGCTGTAGATGAGTGGGAAAGTAAACATCAGTTCAAGTTGTTCAGGAGTGAATGAGAGCTGTACTATAGTTGAACATAGCTGAGTGTTTTGCATGCCTGTTTCCAGAGACACTGTACGACATCTAAAGGGAATAATAGAAAGACAATTATGAGTCCTTAAGCATTTTAGTAATTTGGATAAGCAAGAAACCTGCAGTGATGGATAACTAAGAAAATGGTATCCTTCAGCTCATATAGTCTACAAAACACTCCACAAGTCATATGGCTATTACCACCAGAACACACACAATTTCATAAAATAGAATCATAGAATCATAGAATTGCCTAGGTTGGAAGGGACCTTTAGGATCATCGAGTCCAACCATTAACCTAACACTGCTAAAACCACCACTAAACCATGTCCCTAAGCACCATGTCTACCTGCCTTTTAAATACCTCCAGGGATGGTGATTACACCACTTCCCTGGGCAACCTGTTCCAATGTTTGGTAACCCTTTCTGTGAAGAAATTTTTCCTAATATCCATCCTAAACCTATGAAAATTCAGCAATTGTAAAGGACTGTGATCCATGTTCAAGCCACGTATATGGCACCCACTATCTCCCTCTCTTGTAATGATGTTCTAAATTGTAGGCTGCTACATCTTCATGAGAAAATTTATTGCAGTCCCAGCCCTCTTATAAGTCAGGTCTGTTTCACTCATTTGAAGTGTAGGACGTGGGTGCACAAGGGGAAGATGTATGAAAGATTTGAGGAAATAGTATAGTCAGAATCTGTAAATAAAACTATGCACAAGAAAGGTTTTACCTACACATAGTATCCCAGAAACAGGGTTGGGGAATGAGTGACTCTGTGCTGTAGCTAATGTTTAGGGAGCATTCTTAGCGTTGATTAATCTTTAAACAAACTTTTTTCACAGCTGAAAAAAGGCTACAGGTTTTCGTCACAGAGAATTTCATACCTGTGCCAAGACAGACCAGCTACACGGGCCAGAAAGAATCCTAGAGAATAGCCAGCTGCTGGAAATATGGTGCCAATGATCCATAATTTGGGTGAGATAATCCAGGAGCCTTTGTAGAGTATTCCCCCAACCACAGCAATGAGCACAATGAGGATTGCTCCCACAATGGAACCAACCTGTGAGGGGAAATAAGAATGTGTGAATACAAGACCCCAATGAGATTTAATGGCGTTAAACATAGTGTCAAACATGCCTGTGAGTGTCTCTGAGTCACTGAAACATCTTATTAAACATAAACCCTAAAGTTTATGGCAATGTAATTCACAGCAGGCAGACAGATTAGATAGCTGCCATTTTTCCCAAACAGGAGATGTACGATGTACTTCAATGTGTGACTACAGATATAGATCATGGCACAGCTATAACAGGTATCAATAGCAGATGCCTATAAAACTAGTCTCTTGAAGCCTTGGCTATAATTGTACTTAGAACTGGAGATTAGAAATAATTTCACAGGTGTGATGTGAGCAAGAAATGGTGCACACATTAGAAAAATTTCCCCAGAGTTGCTGGGACTGACAGCCCAATATCTAGTATAATGCACTTTTCCACCCCACTTCTTAGGCAGTCACACTCTGGGGCTTAGTATAGCATATATTAACTAGATGCTAGATTGTTAGTGGTAGGAAATTATTTGCCAAGTGGAGGAGTAAATCTTTAACGTGGCTGAAAAATTGTGTTTGAAAACTGGCTGTGAGCTCATACAGCGTTTCTACGTAGACGTAGTCACTGAGTTGATCTTATTTCCTGTGGCTGAATGTACTGAGATCTTCTCTGTTTCCTGCCAAAAAAAGTGATAACTCACTCTTCTCAATATCCAAGTGAAATGTCTGCCCTTATGGCATATGTTGCCAGGGATCTCACCGGCAGACTTCTGGGCCTAAGCTTAGGAGAATCTATTTCTCAGCTAAAACGTATATTCCCATTGAGTTGGCTTCATCAGTCTTTGGCTGAAGCCTTTTTAAGAGCACTGAGTGAACAAATACTTTTGTTTGACTGAGCTATTAACCACATGCACCTTGGAAGAAGAAACATGGTCTGGCCATGACAAGCTCTTTTACTTCACCTGGCACACTGTCTTTGTGCTTGTATCTCCATTTCTCACTATATGGACCTTAATCTGACAAATACGGCTCAATCTTCACTTGAGGCTTCATTGTCCTACATAAAGCAAACTGTCAACAGACCCTACTGTGGGTTGCTCACCCACTTGGTAAGAAAGAGGATGAAGCGTTGTTTTGCTGAGAGAGCAAGTAGAGTTTCTTTTCATGTGAGTGCAAGTACGTGCTTTTCCCTTGGCTGATTAAACAGGAATAGTACAGTTTTGAAACCAGCACTCAATAGTATCCAAGTTCAGAAGTGAGCTGTGAGTGCGTTTTAAAATACAACACAATAAGCTAAGAGTTTAAGAAAATGAATCGACTTGAAAGGATCTTATTTGTGTTCTATGCTTCCTGAGCTGGTAGCAGAGAAATGATAACAAAGGATAGGTAGAATAACAAGTTGCCAGATTAGTTTTCTTTAAGAAAATATATGTGTTAACTAAGAATGGTTCACAAAGTCCAAGGGTACTCAGCATGTCTGACAATCACTTTAAACCTAAACCTAAACTTAAAGTTCAGAATGATTAATTAGCTGTTAACACTAAATGCAACTAAGTTGTTATTGTTGTTGGTTTTAGGATGATGATGGTAAGACTACTTTTTGCCACAAATCCCATCTTTTTCATGCATCTGAAACTATCTTGCAAAGATGGTTGAATATTGTGAATAGTTTTGTTAGATTTTTTTAACAGTTGGAACATTTTCAAATTTTTTTTAATGAAATTGTTTTCTTCCTCAAAACTGCCCTCCAAAATCAATAAACTGGTTTAAAAGCAGAAAGGTGGTTTTTTTTTTTGATCCAGAATGTTTTGATTTTTTTATTATTTTGCATCAAAAAACTGCTTCCAGTTGACCCGATGATTTTCCTTCCAATTTCAGTTTACATTAAAAACTGAACTCAATTACTGACATAGTTGTAGCCAAAGATGAAAGTAGGCTCTTTGGATAATGATGGTTTCTAATAATGTATGCAACTCATGCATGTTTGTGCAAGGGAAAAGCAATACATTTCTTCAGCGCCTCATTTGTTTTCTGTTGAAAACTTCCTGGGTCTTATGAAGTCAGATACTAATACCATGAATAGCAATGCACCGCTTCAGTGGTGCCACTGATTCCATAATTTGTCCATAATTACTAAGGCTTCAGCCTTATATATCCTACCTTAAGTATGACTTTTGCTTTACTAGGCCATTTGTGGTTAACGTATATTCCCAACGAAACAGGAATTATAAGAGCTACCAGTGAAATTCCTGTAAAAAAGAAGAGAGAAGTTAAGCCCATGTAGAGTGCAGAAGTTCGTGAGAGGAGGACAGACACCGTGTAGAGTGGCTGGGGGCACGGAGCAAACCTTCAGAGGATGCTTCTGGTATGTGCACCCCAGAGCACGCCTGCACGCTGTACCCACACCTGCCCATTTGCTTTTCTATAGAGTCTGTTATCTTTGGCAGCCTGTTGAAGTAATTGCCATTCTGCTGAGCTACACGCTCATTCACCTGCATCAGAAAGGCAGACAGAAATTTGAGTGTGCTAATCATCACTATCCTGTGATGTGAGTAGATATATTAAATGTTCATTTTGTCTGCAGGTGTTTCGCTACTGTACCGTATCAACAACCGGTTTAGAGCTTCTTTTGTTTTCACCTCCCCCCTCCAGTATTTCTTTTGAAAGCACAAGCAATGTACGTGATTCCCCCTCCCTCCCCCGAGGACAATGGGAAATGAAACTGAAGAATACGAGAGTGACTCTGCTGGCTTTTAAGATAAGCACAACATGGAACTGCACTTGATAAGCACTAGGGCCACAGCTCTGCAAAGTGCTGGAGCATGTATTTCCAAATACTTTGACTATTTTCTCTTTGTAGCTGGATGAGATTTTTGACAGGAAGTCAAATGAAGCCACTCCTGGCTGTGTAGATTGCAGCTTTTCAAAGAGACTCAGCAGTTTTAATCACTTGCTTAATTATCCACGTGTGCTTAAGTACTTAGCCAGATTATGGCCTCAGAATTTAGCACTTTGCAGGATTGTGCCTTAAAGCTGTTACAAACACAGCGGAAGCAGCTATTCCTGTACACATTATTCTATACTCTGATACCAGTACCATGCAGGTCTCCAAAACATTTGGAAAGAAAAACATGCACAATCCTGTGATAAATATCTGTACAATACTTATAATGACTTCAAGTCTTTTTTTTTTTTTTTTTTTTTTTTTTTTTCCTGCAGAGCTGTGGATGAAATGAAGTGATTTAGGTACCATGGAAGTTATTGGAAAGTATAAGGATGAATATTTTTAAAAATCTGGGCTCATTTCTTCATGATTCTGCAGGATGCTGAAGTAAAGGTGGTTGTTACTAGAGGAAGGATAAAGGACAGAGTGAGAAGGGAAAGTGCTGGTTCACTGGACTCACCAATGCTGTCGTAGGGGAGTACAATTGCATTAGAATCAGTCCACATCTTGGTGTAAACAAAGAGGCAAAGTGGCATCATTCCCATTGCAAGCAGTGTGGAGCAAGTTGTCATGCTGATGCTGCAAAGAAATCGGTTACAGTGACAGTTCATCTCATGCTAGGTTATAGTCTTGCTTATTTTCTTATTACGACTTCACAGCTTATGAAATGTTGGGCAGGAAATGCTGCTGGCCACAGTCAATTTATCCTGTATATCAGGTTAGAAAAAAAGCTAAATGGAAGGAATGGTTTCTGCTGAAAAGAAAGGAACATAAAATATCAACGTGTTCTGCAGCCACAGAACAATAACTTTCAGTGCAAATGAGGCAGTCAGACAGGCAGCCATCAGGAAGGTCTGTTGGCAAGTCTGTCTCCACGCTGGCTGTCCGGCTGGCTTCTGAGAGGGTGGCAGGCTGGACAGGGTCAGATGGACATAAAATGGAGCTTTCCATTATACCAGCATTTCTAGAGCGTTAAAATTTCACTCCAAAGTCAACAGAATTAAAAAAATAAACATATTTCATCATCTAGGATGTGTGATGTAATAAAGTTCCCTTTTCTGGCTTGTTTTGCTCTAGACCAAAGAGAATTACTCAGTGAAGCTGAGCATAAGTATTGTTCCTTCTGTGGTTTGTGCAGAAACATTTCTGTTTTAAAAATATAAAGTCTGAAAACCATCAGGCCTGATACACCTTATATTAAAAGATGCATTTTGCTACAGGAATGAAGAAGGAGGAAAAGGCAAGACAGCTAAAATAAGGAGGAAATTCTCAGGATCTGAGTAAAAATAGATAAAACTATGTCTACAAATCACACTCCTCTGACATAAAAATAATGAGAGAGGGTTCTAGTTAAGGGACTTTGGAAACTTCCTTATAAGCCTCACTTCTCATTTCTCTTTTGTGTCTCTTGCCCTTCAAAAAGGGACTACTGACCCCATTCCACAAACTGGGCAGATCCAAAGAAATCTAGAACAATTAACGCAAAGCCCACGGGAATATCTGCATTAATTTTGGTTCCTGTCACTCTCTGCTTCAGAGTCATCGAACAGAGCTTTGTAGGAGACTCTAGCAAGAGCTTATTTTTCCTACCTCTGTATTTCCTACATTGTTGTACTGTCCCTGCATCTACATCTTGCTCCAAGGTCTGCATGTTCTCTAACCCCAGCCCCTGTGCTCTCAGAAGCTCCTGGAGAAGGTATAGAGGAGAGGAGGTGTTTTAGAAGCAGTTGTTCTTGTGAAATATCAAGAGATGTCAAAACCAGATGTCCCTATGGAAAGCTTTCGAGGATATCACCTGGGTCTGAGTTACAAAGGAAGGTATAAAACCTCATACTTCACCTCCCTGTGACTATATGAGCAGCAGAAAATTAATTCCTGCTCTAACATGTGGTCTATTTGGACATGGACACTTTGAAGCAGGACTGCAGACAATGGTGATGGGTTGTTATGTATAAACACAAAATATTATCAGTTACAAAAAAAAACCCTTGTCTGATATGATGGGCAGGCTTTCTATAATACTGTGCTGGCTCCAGAAACCAGCCATGCTACTTATGCTGTTATTCTTCTATCAAGAACGGAAGATGCTTGCATTACCCTCTCTGCTGTACCTCTCGTATATTCTGGTCCCTGCATCACTGTCACAAAGGTACTAACCAAAAGTCTTTGACTTCTTCAGGTAATGGTCTTTACCTGAAGAACAACATTTTATAGGTATTTCCAATTTACTTCACCCTCTGACAGCATCATGGGATATAAACCCTACTCATATTTATAGTATCATCAATTTGGATTTTTAGCACTGATTTCAGTGGTGTGACTGGGAACATGCAGAGCTGAGAAAGCGTAGTTTGGCTCAGTGTACTCTTCCAAGGAAAGATTAGGACAGAGTTTCAGACTTGTGCTGGATATCTTTCCATCTGTGGTTTCCTAGACCTGTATTTATTGAAATTAAGTGTCTTACAGTTCCTAATATCATAGGTCTTTCCCCAACAGCGAGGAAGTTGGTGATTAGCAGAGCTGACCTCATACATAATTCGAAAGCTGGTATTACATTAACACCTGTATGTGACAGAAAAGTTCACTATTTTCAAAGGATGGAAAAAATGTCTTATTAAAGCTACAAGTATTAACATTCTTAGTCTATTCGCCCTAGCTCCACATCTTTCTTACTTCTATTATTTTTTCCATTTCTACTTCAAACTGGCATATGACAAATTGGATGAACGCGCCAATTTATGTTACTCTGTGGGAAACAGAGAAATGATCCTGTTTATTTTAGAGCAAAGTAATCAGGATATAAAAATAAAAAGATGGCTCTTTTTTAAAGGCTTTTAGAGTTAATGAACCCCCCGTGGAATTTGCGTCAAGAGGAGGGTTCGCTTCTCCTGCATGTTTGATGTCCCAGGCCGTGCCAGGTGCCTTACATATCTGTTTCTGAGTTCAGAGCACCCTGTCATTGAGACCATCACACTCCACCACAAAGGAGTTTTTTCATTGCCCCCAGTATGCCTTAGTCAGTGGCGCCTGGCCTGTAAAACTTGCCCTCCGTTTGAAGACTTTGCAGAAGGTGCCAGGAGCAGATAGAATTACCACAAGTGATTTTCATTTGCATTCGTTCCCAAAGAGAAAATCTAAGCCCATCTATTCATTGTATAGAACACAAAAGGAGGGAAAATATTTTTCCACGGGTGGGCTTTTTCAAGAAACATTACTTCAAGAACTGTTGCCTAGCCACTGTTTTGTACAGAGGATTCAGATCTTAAAATCCTTTGGTTTATTTTTACTGCCCAAGATCTTGGGAGAAACAAAATCACAAAAGTAGTTCAAACTTGGACAAAGATTTCATAATCCTTAGTATCTTAACCTCTTCATAAATGCTATTTTCTGCAGAATCTGAAGATTTACAATAAAGACATTTTCTAATATACACGATGCTGTTATGCTGTCTTCCTCATGAATTCTCAGCGAACCAAGGATATTTGCTATTCTGCTTCTATTTACTACTATTACAATAACTAAACATCTTTACAAGAAGAAAGCTCCACCCTGCATGGGCCGGGAAGTTAAGAAAAAAATCAGACAGTCCTTTTCAATATAAAGTTTATAATGTAAAAAGCCACATGAACTACTTAAAGAATGGCTGCTCTTACCTTAGGTCCATGTCTCCATCCACCCAGTAGGCGATGATATTGGAGGCTGTGCCCCCTGGACAGCATCCCATGATCAGCACCACGACAGCTTGAATAGGAAGCACATTAAAGGCCAGGGACAGCAAGAAGGCTGTGAGAGGCATAATTCCAAACTGGCAAAGGAAACCCACAAAAATGCCCCAGGGTCGTTTTATGTGGCCCCAGAATTTCTTAATGTCCACATTGCAACCCATGGAGAACATCACCATAGCCAGCATGATTGTTAGAACAGTACTTAAAACTATGCTCAAAGTTTCATTAAAATTATCTTCTGGTAACACACAAGATGTGCCACTGCAAATAGTAGCATTTGCTGGACAAGCCGTGGAGTTTTCTGCCAAAGGCCTCGTGTTAAATTGCTGGGAAAGAAGGTATGTCTGCATTTTGAAATACAGAACTGCTCAGTACATCCGAGGCAAACTTTCAAGCCTGTGTGAATTGGTTGTTTGTCAGTGACTCCTTTTAAATGATCCAGGAAGCAATAAAGCGCAATAAATACTGGAACATGCTTGCTATTCTTGAAGGGTTTGGCACAGCGCTGATTCATATAGTTATAAAAGTTGCGCTTGCTTGGTATGGTGACAATTAATCATTTATTCATATGATAATGAAGAATCCCACATCAAGAGGATAGCTGTGTTAATATTTAAGAGCGTAAAGGAGTCTTGTGGTGTAGTTGAGCACACAAAATGAGAATCACAGGAGGAAGAGAAAGTTTAGACTTCATTCTTTGAATTTCTTGCATGCTTGCGGGAGAGCTGCTCATGCGTGCACTGTCACTGGCATTACAGAGGTCTGTGGGGCGGCAAGGAGCGACCGAAATACGAGAAACCACGAGCAGAGGTCCTGAGCTAGGATTGGAAGCTGCAACTCTTGCCAAGTGATGCAGCATTCACCATGACACACGGGCTCATTTGAATGCGGTGGGATCCTCATTTGGTCGTATTTCTAGTATAATAGAAGTTATGACTGGTGTACAGTGATAACTCGGCCACAGGACTGCATGCACATTTGTGTCAATTTTGGCTCCTAAGGGCAACTTTTAGGTAATCTTTCTGATTCTTTCTCAGCTTCCACATAATCCTGAAAACGGTGAAGATCCCTGGCTGCAAAGTTTCCCGTGATGCAGTCTGATAAAATGTCACCTGTATTTTTGGCTTTGGCACATGGAGAACTGCCACTGCCCTGACATCTCCACATCCCTCCAGCCTGGTCACTGGGTGACCAAGTGCAGCTGGTGGCTGCACTTCCCTGCTTGTGGCTGGCATTGCTCCTGGCCATGTCCACCTCCACACTGAGCTCATCAGCCGGGGGAGAGAGGAGGGGGGAAGGGAGGGAGGGGAGCAAGGAGCTTTAGGATGTACTTGTTTAGGTGGCATGGAGATTTATGTTCCTCCTAGCACCTTCTGCCAGATGCAGCTGGTGCAGTCATGCTTTGCTTCAGCTTGGGCTGGAAACGGTGGGCGGTGAGGAGTGTGGGGTGACCAGGGTGGAAGAGGAAGAAGAGGTGTTTGCTGAGGTGACTGTGGGGAGTGGGGAGCAGGGTGGTGGGGCCAGCATGCTGCTTTGGAGCTGTGGTACCAGCCAAAGATGATCGTGTCCCCTTCAGCACGACCACATATTCAGCATCCATACTGGGAGCGAGGGTGCAGGTCACCTTTTTTGCCTGGTGTGGCATGGAGGTTGGGAGACAGATTTCTCGTGCCTGGCTTTGGTGTGGCCCATTGTTCTCCGTTATTGCCAATGGCTCAGAAGGGATGAGAATCTGAGGCAGGGCAGCTTCCCTGGGACCCTTCTGGGTTGTGACAGCTCTGGGATGAGCTCTGGCCATGCTTATGTCTTGTTTGTACGTGGGAACAAAGGAGCTTCTTGGAGTCCTCGATGTATGTGCCTCCTGCTGTGCATCCCTGTTCTCCCTCCCCTGCCTCAATTCGTGTCCTTCTCTTGGGTATGCTTTCCCGTGAAACAACATTGCAGATCAGTCAGCACTTAGATGTCTTTACTGTGCTTATCACCTTACTAGGTGGCTGCTGTGCAAATATTCATGCATTAAATATCACAATAACTTTGTGCTGTTGATATTCTGTAAGAGCGAAAGAAGACAGGAGAGCAGCCAGATGAGGTCTTCATGCCGAAACAACAGCAGCAACAGCAACAACAACAACAAAGCACTAGAAAGCTGGGGTAATTTTGACTATACAGTATACCTGAATCTCAGTCTCAAGTTTCTGGAAGCCTACCAAAGTCCTTGGATCTTTTGGTTGGTCAAAGGTTTACCCCTCAAGCTTCCTTCAAAATTGGGAATGTTTTCAAAGGAAGAATTTTGATGCTTCTCTATCTGTACCCAAGCTTTGGAGCAGAATTAACTTCAAGCGTAGATCTTAGACTAAAATCAAGCCCGAAACAAAAAGTGCAATTAATGTCCCCCAAACATCTTTTATTTTCAATACAGAAATATTTTTTACTAAGGTAACGTGTTAAATGGTACTTATCTTCAGCAAGCAAGACTCCCACTGAAAGCCTCAGCATTTTGTGCTTAATCTCTGTGTGCAAAATGATAGGCGTTGCCATCTCCTTTCTTATTTTAAACCCATGAACTGTAGAGAGGGAGCTGACTGCATTAGAAAGGATTTCCCAGCATTTCCCATGCTCAGATGGCACCTGTGTGCCATACACAAGGGGGTCAGCTAAATGGCTGTATCTCCTCAGTCACTGTTCGGTGCCTGATGGGATAATGTCAGAGTAGCTTTATCCTCCCAGGCAGCTGGCAACTCCTACCCTGTGATTAGTGCCACATCTGTGTGACTATGATATGTCTAATAGAACAACAAGAAAGGTAATAAGGAGTAGATGAAAGGAAAAGAAGGCTACAAGATCTCGGTTTGGAAGAAATCTTATTCTTTTTATTAAGCTTGCTTTCAAACAGAATGTTTTAGGAGCTTTTATTCTTCAAATCTAGTCTTTTAAAGGGCTAGTTAGTTTTTAAAAGCCCACCTCTATCAACATTTTCTATAAAACCTGTATCAAGAGTCTACATTGGCACTTGCTTCTTGTTGAAAATAAAATTTTTTGACTAGAGCATCTAGAAATGTCCAACAAACCTCGGAGCCAGGGGTGACTTCCCTAGGCCTGTAAATGTCTGTGATGCTGTGGGAACCCAGAGTGAGTGGTTTGGGAGAGGAGATGAAGGATGTCCAACTGCCAGCAGCTATTTCTCAGGCAGAGCCTCATGCAGGGGCTTGCTTTCACCTTCTCCCTCCCCCTGCCAAGCGCGTGTCTGAGCTGTGAAGGGGTGCTCCATGCCATCCTCCAGAAATGTCATAGAGGAGGTGTCCCTGATGTTGGTCTCCAGCCTCTGCTGAGAGAGATGAGCATCCAGATCTCATATTGGAGTTTGACTTCTGGAAATGGACTGGAAGGGGAGATCTTCCCACTCAGGCTTTGGGCTCAACTGAGGACAGATGGGACATCAGCTACTCACCTGCATGGCCTTGTGGGTTAGGAGGTTGTGTAACCTTAATCTGCACATACTGCTAGGTTTGACTTCGTTTCCTCTCCTCTATTGTAAAAGGGATGGTTCCGAGTCATTAGTTCATCAGGTAACTGCATAAAACCTTAGATCACGAAAAACCTTTCTGGAAACAGAACTGTGCCCTTCTGAATTCAAATTATTATTAGGCTGATAATGCTACAATTTAGCACAGACGCTAATAACTATTTCAAGAAATCCTCATGTGTTGTTAGGGAACTAAAAGCATATCCAAGGCATTGAAATATTCACAGGCACAGTCAAAAACTTGGTATGTTGCAGGAGGTAGAGTATTATCAAGTAGGCAGGCGGCTCTCTCAGGAGTGCTGGATTTCAAACGTTCTAGTCTGTTTTGCATTTTACCGTGTGCTTCTGGGATCTAATCCACATGCAGGCTAGTGGGAGAAAATAGATCAATAGCCCCAAATTTGGCTGCTCTCTGTAAGTTTCCCCGACTTCCTCAGGGAAAAAGCAGCTTTTCAGAGATGATTTTCAGGGGTACTGAGCTGTACAGCTTCTGTTTTGTTGCCTGTTTTCCACCCGGGTTATGGTGCTTAACTGGTGAGATGGACTATGTACTGCACTGTGAACCCAACTGGCATCTTTTGCCTATTCCTGTTATGTGTGTTATTCAGTGTGATTTCAAATATTTGTTACTGATGATCAGAGAAGAAAGTGGCAGTGAATCTGGTGGCATTTTGGTGATGATTAACATCCCCGGTCTGATTCTGGACACTGTCAGCATACCTCAAAAATGAAAACAGTCAATACTTAAATAGAGAAACACCGTCCTAACTGTATATTTGCATCCCCAGACTACCAAATTTCTGTATTCAGAATTGTCTTCTTGAATTTTTGTGGTCATGAGGTTGCCATCTTTTGCAAGTGAGTTTAGTGTCATTTCAGCAAACAAATCCAGGCAGATGAAACCTGTAAGGATCTGTCCCTGTGCCGACAATTAGATAATTGATTTATCCATTAACTCAAGCAGTTATAAAACACGAATAGTAGTAAGTGCATACAGAGCTCTACACTGGGAAAGACAATTTAACAGTTTGTCTTTTATGGCTGTCTGGTGCTTATTTCTGTGACGTTTCTCTTAATGAGACACATGAATCTTCCCTGTCTGCTTAATTCAGACTCTGAGATGCTTCTTAGTATATTTATGTCTTGGTTAGAAGAATTTTGTCTTTCAGATAATTGATTTCCTAAAGGCAATTATCTGCTTTTTACCACCATCTTTAAAAGAGGGGCAGCAGTCATATCCAGTATTGGTGACCTTGTTTGTAACTTTAAACTTTAGTATAACTACGGATGTATGGATGGAAGACTTTTTTTTTTTTTTTTGAAAAAGTTGTACTACTTGATTGGAAGTTTATAGCGGGCATTAAGAAAAGAAAATCTCCATGGAATAGCAGGAGTGAAACTTATGACATTAAAATACATCTAGCTCAGGATATCTTCCTAAAGAATACTGAAATGTCAGCTGTCAAGCTGACTTGCTGAATCTACATTCATAGTTTTACACTTCACTGTCTGGTGCATACATCCATGTTCTGCCTGTAAGACTCTTGAGCTGAGTCTCAAATGAAACACCGAGGGCACGTGCGCTCTTGCATTGGGCTGTTGATGAACTCAGCTGGGAAAAAAACCCTGATGTGTTATGTACTTGGATTACAGGCAAATTCAGCTTGCCGCTGTACTAGTCCTGAGAGGTGCGCCTTACACCCACGGCTGAACTCCTGCACGCACTAAGTAGCTGCTTTGAGGGATATGGTTCTGCTACGGTTTGTCAGAACTAAATATTGTGCGTGCAAGGAGAAATAACTAGCGCATTTGTATTTTCTGATACATTTCAGCCTTGCCTATCTAAATCATGACAAAAAGTGTAATCTTTCGGTGTAGCCATCTTCCGTAGCCAAATGCAAGCATTTTCAATAGAACACATCTCATCCTAGAAGTGCATAGTTACTGTGCAACTGCAGGTAAGTGCATGCAAAAGCCTTAGACTTCAAAGAACTCCTCTCTTTTTTTGATATGTGTATGAGGGGAAATGTGCACTTCCACGCTGTTCAGCAAGGACTGTCTGCTCTGAGACAAATAACCAAAATCTGCCAAAAGCGTGAGCCAGCCTTTTGGCTGCCAAACTGTAAGGGTGACCTCTGACATCGATTAAAAAGCTGAAAGACAGATAATTTCATACTAAATCAAAGAAATCATTTCTGCTACCACCTATAAAAGTGTAAGTTTTTGAATGATTCTATTGGATTGGAATCCCTTAATAAAAGCATGTTTTTCATGTTCCTCAGCAAAGATTGAATTCGGACTCAGAGGGCTAACACACGATGCAAATATTTCAGTGCCTTTACCTGTCCTTTCAAAGTTGTAATTTTAAGTAGTAATAAGGCTTAATTTGGGATAAGTGGCCAAAAAAGTTAGATGTTTAAATTCTAGATCAAAGGTCTAATTGATTTAAAGTCTGCAAGGTTAAAGAAAAATAAAGTTGTTACAGGAATTGACTCTTCTAATTTCGATCAGAAGGGGAAATGACTTATACTGTTTCTCATTTGCTGTTTGTTGGTTTTTGCATTTATCTTCTGGCAAGTACCAGGAAAATGGTGTTCTTGCCTGCAGTTCCGATGCCCTTTCCCACCATCGTCTAAGCCTGGAATTTGGCTGTGCCTTTTAATATCTTTATTTTGCTAATTGATAAATTAATCTCATGGTTTTTCTTTGACTCAAATAATAATAATAGTAATAATAGTAATAGCAATAGCAATAGCAATAGCAATAGTAACAGTAACAGCAATAGTAGTAATAACAATAATAATAAAAATAAATTTAATTTTCTATCTGCTATTTTGAGAGATGTAGAGCACAGAAGGCACAGAATTAAAGTAGAATAAAACAGACAGCAAGTGAATAATGCCCATACATTCATTTACTTATCAGTGGATGGGATGTAGCTTATCAAGGAACTAAGCCAACACAACAGAAACAGATCTGTAGATCAAAGCATCTGGTGCTGAGGACTTTAAAATTTCCCTGTATGTAATTTGGGTATTTTACTTCAGAATAGGTTTAGTTTGGTGCTTGATCTAGGTGTTCCCATCATGTGTGCCTTGAAACTGTCTGAAGGATCAGTCATGGGTTTGGATCCATATGTCCCTATTAAATATTGGAGCACATCTGCAAACGTGCAGTGGGCTTTTTGGCTTATTTGTAACCTGTTAAGGGAAACCAGTTTGCACACACCAAAAGTGCTCTGCAAAACAACCTGACACACAGTAAATGGGAACAGTTTGGGGATTTGCTTCAGCAGTGCTCTAGCCCTCCGGGCCAAAACGACTAAAGGGGTGCAGCCTTAGAGCATCCACGTCGTCTGCGCTGGGCTGGCTGGTGTGCCATGGGCTGTGGGAATTTTGTGTCCTGCAGGTGTGGTGGCCGGGTGGAACATCCTAGGGCATCGAATATACCATTAGACACCTATGCTTAGACAGCTGCATCCCAGTCTGGATAACTGCACTGGAGAAGGTGAATTGTGCCCTGATGTGCCTGAGGCTCTCTGCTGAGAACATGGTAAGTCTCGTGTGAACACCTCTGAAGCAGACAGCTGCACCGAGGATGTCGACAGCCAGGTTTTACAGAGCACATCCTTTAATGAACACAGAGACAAGAAATTTGAGGAGGAGAAGAAATGTCACTAAGTTCCTGCTTCTAGTTTGCCTAGTGAATTGAATAGGAGCAGAAAGCCATGCAGCTGGAATTGCTTCATGTACGCACTGAGCAGCACTGCTGGGAATGGGAAAATGAAGTGAAGAAGAGGAAATGTAAAAGTAAAGCTGTGGGGATTTTTTATGGTTTTTTTTTTTTTTGGTTTGTTTGTTTGGTTAGTTGGGTTTTGGTTTGTTTTTCTTCCCATTATTGAACATATGTTTTGCTTTCAATTAAGGCTTTGTTAAGGAAAGCAAACAGATTCATTAATTGAATTGGGTATGCCCCCTTCTCAAAACTGGGCTGGTCTCTGTCAATATGGGAGATTCAGCTCCTTAGCGCTTCCTTTTCTGATTTACGGCAGAGATTTGAACTCAGGCTGTGCACATAGCATACTAGGAGGGGCTGGTCTCAGACTGTCTTCAGAGGAGCAGTTAAGGGGCAGACCTGGGACCCATAAATGCCATCTCTTATGTCATTATCCTAATTGCCAGGGACTGTTCTCCTGACCTGCGGATTTATAGAAAATTCTGGGTCAGGCTGAAATAATTTTTTCTGGTAAATATGAAAGAATAGTCTCTTAGTTGACACTGTCTTGAATCCACCTGAGGCAAAAGGTGGTAAGATTTAACTAATGCTGATCCTAGAGCTTTTTGATTGCATATGATGAGGTGTGAGGGAGAGGAATCAGATAATGACAGTTGTACAAACTTAAGATCTCACTTTGTGCTCGATGCTGTGCAGGGCCCCAGAGAGCACCACTTCCCACCACTTCTCTTTTTTCTTCTAATATTCCTCATCTTCCTTAAACATATGGAAAATGCCAACACCACAGGTACAGAAATGAAGAAAAATCAAAATACAATAGTATTGTATTTTGTACAAAAGTACAATAGTCTCTGTGTGAGTGTCTCCATCGTGGGCTTGTGCAAATATGGGCATAATTCTTGATTGATGCTGGGAGCTATACAAATAGAAGAGATGACAGTAATGAAGTTTCATTATTTAATAGAACTTGAGTCATGTTTTTGGCCTTCAGTTAGGCTTTTGCATTCCTATTTGGGTGCACAATGCTGAAGATGCAAAAGCTTAACAACATTGAACCAGTAGGCTTTGGGACCTGGGAGAATCCATGCTTAGATGCTTGGTGTTTTCATGCAACATCCGTCAAAATGGGCGATCCCACAAAAGCAGTAGCGCAGTCAAAAATGCCAGGGGACAGGTCCGTGACCTGCACTGCCTACAAGAACTGGAAAAGGACCTGGAGCCCCTGTTTGCTCATGCCCCCTCTCTGTCCTAGTGAATGTGTGATTACACCGCATGGTTCCTTGCGGGCGGGCTGGGGGAGTGCAGGCCCGGAGCAGGCCGCTGGCTGTGCCCGGGGCACTTTGCAGATGGCTCAGCCGGGATCCGGCTGATGCAAGCTCAGGTCTCTGCGGGCAGAGACGGCAATTTTAATTCTGCTCCCACCTCAGCTCACATCAGTTTTTTTTTAACTGGTGAGCCTTGGGGTAGAAAAAAGAGCAGAGATGCCAGACATGCTTTCTGCACGTTTGTGCACCTTGCCTGCGCTTTATGCCTGTTGGTACCGCCGGTGGAGCTGGGGCATGGTCAGGCATAAATGACAGCTCCATGAACGCCTGAGCATCTCACCGGGAGTCAGATTCCCGCAACGGCAACCTGGTAGTACAGTACCACAACTCTTCTGGAAGCCTGCGTGCTTGCTAGTGTGGATATCTCTTTTGAAAATGCTTTTTGGAACTATTTCCATCAGTTCTGTTTTGAAATTATTTGCATGAATATACAAACTGTGGTTTTATGTTATTGCTTTCGTTTCTGACACAGCTGAACGACTCCTATTTGGAGTGTAATGAATGAATCAAAAAGGTGGATTCATTCCATCCTTATAATAAAAGGATTTTCTATATGAATATGTAAAAATAAACATATATAAACCACTACATATATACATTTATATATAAATTATATGGAACATGAATAATGATTAAATATAGGCAGTGAGGTGTTTTTTTTTTTTTTTGGAGAGAACACCTGTGCTTTCTGAGAATTTCCATGTGACTGAAGTGACTCTTCTAAAAACTTTCCTAGCCTCCTTCAGTAAATGACAACATGCTTAAGGAATTACTACTTTTTTTTTTTTTCTGATGCTGAAATAAGATCAGGCAATATTAGATTTCTGTACATTGAGGTCTTCTGTAAATATTTCAGTAACATCTATTTTCTCTTCATGAGGATTTTGTGATCAGTCAAAAAGCTGGTAAACTACTGTCTTGTGGCATTAGTTAGGAAAAAAAACCTGTGTGTCGTTTTGAATGCATTTATCAGAAATGGGGACATGTAATCTCTAAACTGTGTTTTTTATGCTCCTAAAGATTCTTGTGTGATTCAGTGCAGTTTATCTATCTCTTTGCCCTCTATGTCCCAGTTTGCAAATGTAAATGTATGATTATTTACATAAACAGTATTCCAGTTCAAATTGTTCAAAACACAATTTGAATGCTTTTAAAAGCTTCAGGTATTAACTGGCAGAACTTGCTTTCTTTGTCTTCTGATTCCTGGATACTTAGATTATGCTTTAGTGCTACTTTTGAACTCTCCTTCATGAAGTCTGGAAATGATCTTAAAATGAGAATTAGGATGCTCATGCATGGAAAAAAATGTCACTGTGAGACTTCAACGAAATTCATAAGTTGGTGACAAAAACCAGTTATCTGTTCTCAGTATTATCTGTAAAAACCTTTCAAGTGAGTTTTAAATAAAAGTTCATGGGCACAACATACTAATGTAGATGTGGTTTTTGCAACAGTCAGGAATATAAAATTGATGAGTGGGACTCATTATAAAAAATGGGACAGCACCATATTAACCAATGTATTAAAATTTAAGATTTTTATTAACCCTTTTTTTGAGCAGTTTGTGTACTTTATGTCAAATAACAAAGTTATGGTCCAAAAATTTTTCATCTACATCTCTGAATGTGTGGGTTTAACTTTCCCCTCCTTGTTTTTAACTGATGTGACCTGGAGGTATCTTGCAGTAGAAATAAAAATATTGAAAAAGGAAAACTTAAGAGTACAAGGTAGATCCTTGGAGACTGAAGTAATACCATTAGTGGACAAGCTGAAATAAAAAAGCAGCTTCAATTTAGACAGGCAGCCTGGTGAAGTCCATTTACATTATAAAATATTTGTCAGAAGTACATATTTTTTTAAATAGGAAAAAAAAAAACCCACTGGAAATGAAAGCAAAAAGTCTAAATTTTTTAGGTCGCCTAAGACCTTGGTTAGGGAAAAAAAAGGGAATAACTTCGTTTTAGTGCCAGCATCTGAACTAACTCCTCTTACTTTCCCTCTCTGCAGAAAAGCTGCTATTTCTGTAGCTTTTATGTGGAGGAACAGTCCTGTCAGGCGGCCAGTTTATTAATGTAATGTGTACATGTTCCCTGGAGGAGGTGTCGTGCCCTGGTCCCTCTGAGGGGACAGATGCTCAAGGCCAGGCATGGGTGACACATTTTGAGGGTATTGCGGGCTGCAGCGGTGATGGGAACCAGACTGCACTCTGAGCAGCACAGTAGGAGAAAATCACCGAAGCAAGGCACAGGTCTCACAGCTCAGATCTTTTCTTTGGCATAGGCTGACTTTCCACTTGTGTCTTTTTGTTAGCTGCACGTTGACCTTGAGATTTGATATACACTGAGCACGTCGGGGAGACAAGCCTTTATCTCTTTAACCTGCCTTGTCTTATGTGTTTCCTTTGGTATCTAAATCCTCCTTCTCTGATCACTAGCAAGAACGAAGAAAACCCCTTGTTAACTGTGTAGATTCCTAGAACCAAGCTTTTAAAAGCAATCTCTGAAGTAGGAGGTAGATAAATTCGTGTTTATACATACGGTACCAATAGTACCATGGTAAAAAAAGGCACCCTGTAAGCTGGAATTTTCAGTGCTAAGATATGAATGCAACTAGGCTTTAGATACACCTGTGCTTGCCAAACCTTGTGTATCCTGATAATGCAAACAACAGGAGCTGAGAACTTCAGGGGAAAAATGTTTCTATGTGTGAATGATATCACTTATATTCAAGTAAGCCTGGGCAAGACACAGACCATGACATACCGAATAACAGACTTGCTAGTACAGACTTGCTAGCAATAAAATCACGTGGAAACTGGGAAATATTTATTCAGCCGAAAGATAAAACACTCTGTTTCTAATAAGGAAGCCTCCTTTCTTCACGTCCTACAGCAGTTCTTAAGCAATATTAATTTTCTCCCGATTCTGTGATTGAGTGACTGAGCAGTCTGAAGGTCTCCTTTTGTTTTCAGAGCTGCTTGCGCTTGTGTTATCAGCACTGAACACACCTGAACAAATGGGGCCTGGTGAGGTGTTTGATAGGCAGGACTTTCCAGGAATCCAATGGTCCTACTGTTGCCCTCTGTGTTCGCCCTTGGTGGGACAATAGTGACAAAGACAGACAGACAATGATTAATGCCTCAGCCCCCTCTGAAACGCCCTTTCTCCCTCTGAAATCCCCTGTTGTCTCCGGCCCAGGATATTTTTGCACAGTGGAGAGAGAAGGGGCAAGATATGAAGAGATAACTTCACATCTGAATAAGACACTTTCCCTTTCTGATCCCAAGAAATGAAACCCCTCTGAGTAGCTGCAACTCCACTCAGGTTTATCTGGATCCCAAGAACCGCTGCAGGAACTGGGAGCTCCCTGAGCTGGAGGTTGTCTGTTGTCCTCTACAGGCTTTCCAGTTCATTAGCGGGAACTACACAGTGAGGAGGATTTAACCCTTTGGTTTTGCCAGTTTGATGAGAAAGCTGGCAAGTCATCTTGTCTTTTTCATTTTTTTTTTTTTTTTACCCTTTTTGTGTACCAGGAGGACCTCTGGCATTGGCAGCAATGTACTGTAAGCGCAGCGGGTAAGCTTCAGCTAGGGCTGAGGGCTAGGAGTGAAAACATGTTGGTGAAATCAAGGTAATTAGGGAAGGGTTTTCTGGAGAGATGTGGAGGCTTTCCTTCTCGGGCTTGAGGAAGAGCATAAACAGTGAGCAAGATAAATAAATTGATAATGCCAAGGATTTTCTTTTTAAAATGTTTTTTACCCTACTTAAGTATAAGTAACAGCATTTTTTTTTTTAATCAAAAGTCTGATTCAGTTAGATATTTCTTCTGTTTTGAGACTGCTTTTTCCATCCCAGACACGTAAGTATGAATAGCCAGGTCGTACGGCATTTGTCGATTCTTCAGCAGTTAAGTTGAAATGGGTATGTCTCTTCATGCTGTCATTATTCAGCAATATGTCAACTTGGAGAGTAATTTTTACCTCAGGTGAAAGAACACAGCATACTGAAAAGCTGTCTATTAGCCTGTCATCATCCATAGCTTCTGATGCTTATTGCTTACTCACAGGTTTTTTTCAAACCCATGAAGCATATGTGTTTTTCTGATTTCTGCAGTAACATTACTTCTTTTAACAAAGTTCAGACCTGCAGCTCTATTGCTTTTTCAAAATTGTTGATACACTTTCAGAACCATGATGGACTCATGCCTTCAACCTCGCCTGATTAGCATACAAGCAATTAAAGAAATAAACTTTAAATTCCTCAGAAAGTTATATCGAGCGTATGGAAGAGCAATAACTGTGGAGAGCTGTTAACGATCCACTGCTCTGTTCAGCTCAGACGTTCCCTGTGTGGGAAACTACTTAGATCGAAGCTGTGTGAGGAAGTGATATGGAGAGTGGAAACATTCATAAACTAGGGAAAGAATATAAAAAGCATTTGTTAATATATTGGCACAGTCAAGCTTAGGAGACTCAAACTTAGTCTCCTAAATTAAGGATAAGGATACATAAACAGCATTACCATAGGTAATTATCCATTACCTATTTAAAAACTGGGAAATATGGTACTTAATTAATTCTAAGGCAGGGTAAACTCACTTCTTTGGCTTTTTAATATATATTTATTATTATTGGCACCTGTAATCACTGTAAATGACACAAATGTCCTCACTAAACAGTGTTTGAATTGAGCTCCATGACATGCTTGCAACAGCCCATCAAACCTAAAGGTGCAGGTGATTACCAGTGGTAGTTTGACATTTGGTTTTCACATTGAAAAATGTTGGACAGCAAGAGATGGTGGAAACGCAAACAGTGATCAAATAGTGTAGTAATGAGAGACACTGTTCAATCCCAAAGCCTTCTGACTGCCCCAGAAGGCTTACACTCCACGGAGCATAGGGCTGGACTCTGCATCCATCCAGACGAACATTTCTAGCATGAAGAAATTCCAGATTTTAGTTCAGTAACACCAAGTCCATTGGTAAGAAGTGTGGGAGAAACATCCATAGGTATAACTTGCAGATTGGGTTACAGTCTTCAAGGTAGTGTACTGGTACTTAAAACAATATTTTGTTACATCTGTGTGGCAGTTCTCCATCTTCTGTGGCTGGGATAGTCAGGCTGGAAGTCTGGACCACTTGAACATATCACATGCATAACTTGTGGTAAAAGAGGTGTGACTGACAGTAAAAGTAGCCCACCTTTTTTTTTTTTTTATGATGAAATTTAGAAAGTTATCAGCGGTAAGAAAGAAGACATCAAGCAGAATGACTACATCACCAGCAAATACTTAGGCTGGAAAAGATAAACACTTGACCAGCCTCCTTTCACACCCACTTGTCATAAAAAGGGAATGGTGACATTATCGCTGAGTTTATCTGGTTCAAAGTAGCTTCTTCTCTGAAACTCTTTGCTACAGAGAAGTAGTTTCCAATCTGCCATTCTCAGACGCCAAAGAGTCCATGAACTGCTTCAAGGTCATCTGGTTCTCAACGCACTTTACCTCCTGAGAGAAATACAAATTCAAATTTTTGCAACTGTGGATGATGAAGTTCCCCCGCCCAACTTCTCAGGCGCGGTAGAGTGCAAAAAAGCTTTTGCAAGGGCCCACTCTTCTCAGATGCAATAAACTGTACAAATCTGCTCCTGCTTGTGAGGACTGGGAGAGCTCAACACAGACACTTTTCTAGGAGGCACCCAGGAGATAAACTTGGAAGATGCTACCTAAGCAGTTTAATAAAGAGAACATCTTCAATTGTTTTGATGATTTTACTGAAAACTAATAGGAAATATGAGGCAGTAGGAGCAAATGTGTATATAGGTATATTTTAGTATATCTTACTACATCTTAAGTGTATATCTTACATTATTTTTTATAATAAAAATTTTTAATTTTGAAATTGTTCTTTCTACAGTAATGTTTTTGCCCACCTGTGCATCAGAGGCTCTGTGCCACCACAGAACTTGATTTGATAGAAAAAAATCTCATGTGACAAACTACAAAAATGTATGTAGCCATGAGAAATCTGGAAACACGCCGTGGTAGTTTCAAGATAAGTACTTTATGAAGAAGTGGAATTTGTGTAGGTAGCAAATGTAGCAGGAAGCTTGGCTGGAGATTTTTTCATCTTGGGAACTGTGGTCACCCCACACAGTATGAAGGCATTGGACTACTGGTGTCACTTACCTGTGGAGGAGGAGGAGGAGGAGAAAGAACAGACTAAGAAGACTTTATCTTGAGCCTGATATACTGTCTTCTCTACTGACGTAGCTGAGCCAGTAGCTCTGTTGGTTATTGTGGCCTGTATCAGTGGGCGTTCACTTTTTTTTACTTCTGTCACATTAATGTTAGTTATGAACCTAACAGTTAATTAAGCATCTAGCAGTTACTTTGTAATCCATGTAGAGTACTGTTTTCCTATCTGACTTCTGCTCTGGATACTTTTCTCTCCCATCTGATACTGCAAGAAGATTCTACCTATTCAGCAGGGACTTGTAAGTTATTGCATCAAAATTGTAGCTTAGGTAAGGAAGAATGAGTAAAAGTGAATGAAACTGAACAGCATCGGTCATGCTTTTTGGTTACATTTCTTGCCAGAAATGAGGATTTTATGGGAAATTAGTGAGACTTGACTTTTTGGAATTGCTTGTCCTGCTGCCCCACCTCAATAACCCTCCAGAGGGGTTCAGCAATGGAGGAAAATGACATCTCCCACGAGCAGAAACAATTTTCACCTTGTTGCCTGGGTTATACACCTTCACAGAACCTGGTTGTTGTTTGTGTCACTTCTAATAGCAAATCAGAATTTGGTTATGAAGGGTAAAACTGTAAGACTGTCCTAAATCCAAGTAAAAAATGGCACCGCTACCTTTTCACCTTTTTCTGTATTATATTACTCCTCTTTACAATCCTGTCCTTTTGTCTTAGCTTCTGGTGAAGTCCAAAGTGTTAGAGAATTATGTTTATTCTATGGATACTGAGATGAAATAGGGATTCATGGAGACTGTGTTTCAGTTTCATTTCTGGCAATAGTTTCTGCATATAATAATTTTGATTCCAAATGCCCTGAAAAAGTTTTAGGGAAATTTTTCTGTATGCTTTTCAATTTATGAACTCCACCATTTCTGCCATAGTATGCTGATTTTTGTTTCTACATGTTTAAAGATTGTTAAACAATTGGTAATCATTGTAAATAAAGAAACGAACATTTGTCTCAAAGGTATCTATTATGGAATAGATAATCTGTAGGAAAAACCCCCCAACATTTAATTTATTTGCAAGTGAAATCAAGAGCATAAAGCAACCTGGCATATAAATATTTAGGTCTATTAATGATACTGTTTGGCTTCATGAAGCATCATATTTGTGGTAACGATAAAAAAAATAACTAATGCAAGTTTATGTCAAATGCTCTCTGGAATTGCTTAATTGCTTTTCCCCTCTCAAAAACATAAGCCTAAGACCTTATATCTGTATAAAATTTTGAAACAATCAATCATGGAAACAGTATCTGATTGCAGAAAACATGATTTCAAAATCAATTTTTCATGCTCCTATATGGATTTGGTGCCTTCCTTGTTTTGACATTTCTCATTTGTTAAATGTAGGATTGCTACTGTACTTTATGTTGTGTTACAAGTTAGAAGGCTGGAATGCAAGAATTTTCTTCTTTGTTTTTGAATTTTTGGAATTATTTGGTCATTTTTTTTTCCTAATACATTTCTTTGTCATGCCTTAGAAATTATGCTGTCTGATTTCCATCTGAAAATCGTTTGTGATGCCCAGTTCCCATCACAAAAAAATTCTTGGGAACAG